>NC_071407.1:4455088-5102588 GCF_017976375.1 Cuculus canorus | reverse complement strand
TGGAAACAGTTATGGTCCTTGAGTTCTGCCCTGATCCTCATCCTTTTGCTGGTTTAGGTTTATTTTCTTTGTCAGTACAACATTGTCCCAGCAGCAGGCCAGACTCTGATTCTTCCATTGCTGGTGTAAGTCTGGAAGGACTTAGGACAAGAGGGAATGGCCTCAAGTTGCCCCAGGGGAGGTTCAAATTCGACTTTAGGAAAAAATTCTTCATGGAAAGGGTTGTCAGACACTTGAACAGCTGCCCAGGGAGGTGGTTGATTCACCGTCCCTGGAGGCGTTCAAAAGGTGGGTAGATGAAGTGCCTGGGGATATAGTTTAGTAGTGGACAGGTACATTTGGGCTTGGTAATCTCAAAGGTCTTTTCCAACCTAGTGATTCCATGGTTCGATGATAAGGTCTGCATGAACTTTAGCAGTTCTATGTTAACGTGAGCATTGCAGCACTGGTGTTATTCCGAAGCAAACAAAGTGAGGTCACAGTCTGGTTTGCTCTTTTCATCGCTGCCTATTGGAGAGCCATCCCAAAATGAAGTTACCATGGTGATGGGTGAAGGTGCACGTGACCCTTCCTTAGTTCAGACCCTGCAGCAAGACAGACAGAGATCCGATCCCTTTTCCACTGATGGTGATGCTCGCACTGGCCCAGGATGGGAAGGGGCAGACTCCCTGCTGACTCTCTGTCTCTCTGTTCGCTGGTCCTGTTTAGACCCTTGCGATTCCCAGCCATGCCAGAACGGGGGCACATGTGTCCCAGAGGGACTGGACAAGTACCGCTGCCTCTGCCCGGTGGGGTATGGAGGAGACATCCACTGTGGTAGGTGTGAACCTGTGCTCTTCCTCCTTCCCTCTTGGCTGTGTCCTGCCTTTGTGCCTGCCCATGGCCATAGGGTCAACTCTGCAGCCTTTGTGTTTTTCTCCAGGAGACAGGTGGAGTTTTTTCTCATGCTGGTTGTGATGTGTCGTGCCCAGTGACCGGGTCTTGCTGCTGAGAAACCTTGTGGGTACAGAGAGCACCAATACCAGCAGTCTCACCCTGGTGTGGCTGCCTTTGTTTCTAAATACTGGTGCCATGCGAGCAGGAGAACAGAGAAACTTGGGGAGAGACATAAATATGTCTGTTGGACTCCTCCCTGCAAACATGGGCTCCAGGAGGGACTCCTGATTTGGGGGGTTTAATGTAACGAACCCAGGAAAGTCCCAATCTTCAGAAAATGGTTTGTGCTTGCTTCCCCTAGAATCGAAGCTCCCACTTTAAGTGTCTCAGAATGTTACAGATGAGGGGCCAGTATTTGGGCTGTCCTTTCTCCAATATGTGATATATTGAAACTTGGAGAGTTTTCCGCAGAGTACTAAAAGAGTGGAGTTGTCATTTCTAATTTCAGGCTTGCCATCAAAAAGCTCAGGAATTCCCCTAGGCTCCCACAGATATTTCCTATCACTAAAGGCTTATATGCCATTCAACCAAAATAAAGTGCACTTCTGGCACGGTTGTCCTGCAGCTCATGACACGTCTGGCAAACCATTTTGGTTGCTGGACATAATGTCTCCTCTCCACACCACAGGTCTTCCGGCAGGCCCTAGCTGAGGTGCCTGGCATGCTTGTGTTGTTCTGCATGTGACAAATTACTCTTTCCCTTTTCAGCACCAAAGTTGAGTCTTGACTGTGGTGTGGATCTCCTTTTCCTCTTGGACAGCTCAGCAGGAGTCACACTGGAAGGGTTCCTGCGCTACAAGGCGTTCCTCAAGAGGTTCCTTCAAGCAGTGATGGGCCAGGATTCACCCATGAATGTGGGGGTGGCCCAATACGCTGACAATGTCAAGATACCCATTGCAGTGGGCCGACACAAGGATGTGTTCAGTCTCATGAAGAGCATCGATGCTTTGAATTTTAGTGGAGGAGGAACCCTGACAGGCAGAGCCCTGCATTACATTGTGCGGCATGGTTTTAGAACCCCAGTCCTTGCAGATGTGCAGGGTGATCTCCCACATGTGGTTGTCTTGCTCACTGACTCCAAATCCCAGGATCCAGTGGCAGAAGCTGCTAAGTATGCAAGGGACCAAGATCTCTTCTTGATTGGTGTAGGCAGCAGCTTCATGAGAGCAGAGCTGATCAAGGTGACCGGCAATCCAAAGCAGACAATTGTCTACTCGGACCCCCAGGACCTGTTCAACAGGATCCCAGAACTGCAGAGAAGAATCTGCAATGTGGACAATCCTGAAGGTAAGAAAGTGACATGAGCATTGTGGGATGAGTTTGTCAAACCACGAGGAGGTCTTCCGAACCCCGCTGAGGAGGAGGGAAGCACAGAAGGGTTAATATCCTTGTTTTGTTTATATTACTCAGAGATCCAGGGACTAACCTTCCATCATTGCTTTTTATGATGGATCTGTTGGTGTGAAAGGGTTGTAAATCACCCTTCATGATTGATGATCAGCAGTGATGAATTTTGCCCACTGTTTCCCACCTCCTGCTTTTTTTTTTCCGTCAGAAAGGAGAATTTCCTGAACAATATCATGCTTGCACTCTTTCATCCAGGCTGCCAGGCACAGTCTCTTGATTTGGCATTTGCGGTAGATGCCTCGGCTGGAGTTGGCCTGGAGAATTTCCTGCGGTTGATGAACTTTGTCAGGAGCAGCTGTTTGCACTTCAGCATCAACAGGGATGTCACCCAAATTGCCCTTGTGATCTACAGCAGCAAAGCTCACACTGTATTCGCTTTGGACACTCACACAAGCAATTCAGCAGTCCTCCAAGCCACCAACCAGGTGCCTTTCCTCGGAGACTCAGCCTTTGCTGGCAGAGCTTTGTTGCATATTTACGCTGATGTGATGACAGTGCAGAAAGGAGCAAGACCTGGTGTCAACAAGGTGGTGGTGATGCTCACAAGTGGAGGCGACTTGGAGGATGCAGCTGCCCCAGCTCAGCAGCTGAGGGACAACGGCATCTTGGTGTTTGTGGTTGTTGTTGGGGATGCACAGAGGGACACGCTGCTGAGGGTTGCTGGGTCTCCCAACTACCTGGTCCACATCTCCTCCTATGAAGACCTGCAGTATTACCAAGACCTTATCATTGAACGGATCTGTGAAGGTGAGAGAACATTCTCTCCGCGCTCTTTATGCTGGTGCCACCAGCCATTCTTATTGTAGCTTTTCGGACGCTTTACCAAGTGAGTTTGATGTTATCATTTGCATTTTACAGGTGGGGAAGCTATAGCATGAAGATCTAGTGACTGTCCAAAGCAATCCTATAGCGATAGGAACAAACTTCCAAAGATTCAGTCCACTGGGTGACATTGGTCTTAGCGTGATTGGCTCTTTCCAGCCCTGCCAGGCCTAGATTCTGCCTTTCCTGGAAAAAAAAAAGTTTACTCTTTTTCTGATGTTGCTTTAAACCTGTAGAATTTGCTGTGCGTTACTGTAGCCCTTCCAGTGTTGGTGGGGGAGCTTCAGGGGACAGGTTTTTGCAGCCAGCGATGTTGGTCCTGGAGTGAGGTCTCTGCTGTCTCCTTCAGCGGGTTTGTGCCTAAGTGTCTATAAAACGGTGGGTTTGAATCCTCATCGTTCCTGTTCCTCCTTACCATCCTGCAACTTTAATTTTTAGGTAGGCTCTCGAGATTTTGTTTGAGTAGTATGGGATTTAATCCTAAATCCAGAATCTGTCAGCTTAGAAGCCTGCAGACTGTTAAATAGAGCTTTCAGACAGCTCGTGATTAATTTTGTTTTCGGGACTAAATCTTTATCTCTAAAGCATTCAGGAGTGAAGAATTTTTAAGTAGTGATGTAAAAGCTCATGTTTGTTTGAAAAAAACCCAACCGAAACCAAAACACTCTCTTCAAAACTTTGAGTCCAGAGCACAAGTCCCTAGCGGGGAAGAAATTTACTCTGAAATCAAGGTTGAAACACTTGTATACCGAATGTGGGCTCCTGTGTTTCATGGAAATGAACTTTTCAGAAAGGATAGCAGTTCTGGTTTGTGGATGTTAGTGGTGGTGAAAGTGCTTCTATTTCCTGGCCACACCTCAGGTCTCTCCTGGTTTTAAAATGCCACGTCTTGATTCTCATTCAAAATAGTCTGAGTTTTCAACATCTAGGAATTTGATCTTGTTACGTTTTAACTGATTTTTAAGATCGAATGAAGAACCACATTGAGCAGTGCTGTAATAACAGCACAGTCAAAAGGCCTTTTCATCTCTGGGGATGCCCATTGCTCCTTCAGGGTTAGAAAGAGCTACAGTACTGTCTCTTCAGGGTGAGAAGCCTGTCTCCTGCCAGGCTTTGCACACGGTTTCTACCTGGAGCTTTTCAATGTACTCCTGTTGCAGTGATATTTTCAGCTTTGTTATTATAAAAACAATCTACTGTACCATGAAATTAAGTACAATGCCACAGAGGAAGGGGGAGAGATGGCAAGGTTCAATGAGTCAGGGTAATAACATATCATTTCCCGAGACTGAATCACTGCTTTCATGCCATGTGCAGGTAATCGTTGTTTGTACTAAGTAGGCTGGGACCAAGGGCGATGTAAAGATAAGCCCTTCATTCAGTCTTCTGCTCCAAGTCCAAGGCTCAATAACAGAATCATTGTCTGTGAAAGGACTTCAAAAAATCTATGACTCATGATAAAAGTATTTGAGGAACAAACCCTGCCTTCTGGACACCTGGAATATCATGTTTACTCTGAGGCTTAGCTGAAAAGAGACTAGAAATACTGATCTGGAGTCTAGGAGTGAAGAACACAATAATTAAATGTATATGAATCTGATTAATGGAAATACAAGCTCTTGGGATTACCAAAGGGTGTAATCTCTGAAGTGCCAGAAGCTTATTTAAGCTGATACTGTATTGCTAGTAGGCTACAGCTCAGAGAAACGGTGACTCTGTGGAATAGCATCATTTCCCCAAACAGGGACTCTGAGGTTATGCTGAGGGGCAGCTGTGACGGGAAGTGGTGGATGCACGGCCCACGGAGCACAGCACCATGGAAAAGCTCTTTGGGACTAGCCAGCGCCTGGAAGATGGGTCTTGGGTCCAAGAGGTCCTGCTGGCTTTCATGTCCCACAGTTCTACCAACCTGTGATTGAAAGTAAAAAGGATGCACTGTCAGGCAGGACCCTGTCTGGGATGTCTGTTGACAGCAAAACATGTGGAACCCTGTCTTGGATTCATACAAAATCAAGCAGAACTAAAGATTAAGATGTCTCAGGTCTAGGATTTGACTGTCAGAAAAGTGAATATCAAATATAATTTTGCCAGTCTTAGGTATAGGTTGAGAGCTGACGTGCAAACTCAGTGTGTGAGAATGAGTACAGTGTGCTGTAAGCTGTAGTAACCATCCTGATGGATAGGAATTCCTATTCTTTCCTCCTTCCTCTTTTCGTAGTAACCATCCTGATGGATAGGAATTCCTATTCTTTCCTCCTCTCTCTTTTCCTACTCAGTGTGTGTGTTTTTTCTACCGTGGAGCAAAAGGCAAGGTTAGGAGGTCTGGACTCTACACCACGTAGTTGTTCAGCAGAGGATTTTCACACCCTTACTAATGCTGTGATGGAGTTGCCAGCAGACTGGAAGCAAATCCCTCTGGGATGCCACTACTTAACCCAATGTATTCACAGCAAGGCAGCATGAAACACTGCCAGCCCTGCTGACAGCTGCGCTCTGCTATGTTAAAAGGGTTGGGAAAGCTGTCACGTACTTCACAAGAACGGGGTTAATAACAACTCGGGGCCGTGGCCATAGGGTTTTCTCTCAAACCTCCTAGGAAAAAAGCCCGTCAGTTTTTCTTGTGTTGTTTGCCATTCGTGTTTCTCAGCTGACTTCGTGTCCTTTACTCCTTTCTGATGTAAACAAGGTTTGAATTCCAGTGGTGTTTGGGGGTTGTAAAGTGCTTGGGACAGGGCGTGTGTCTCGCTCCGCGCTGGCAGTGTGGGGAACTGGGGGATTTGTGCTCTTGTGAGCTCTGAAGATACTCCATTTTGGTTTTCTTTGACATTCAGACTAATGTGGCATCACTCTTTTAAGCTTTATTAGAAATATTAGCCTCCAAATCAGAACATTTAGCAACGCTGTTGTTCTTCCTTTTGTCCAGGTTAAATGCAGAAGATCTTGTCCTCTGTGTCAAGACAGGGTTGTGGGCTTGCACACCCTGCTCTGTTAATGTCGTTTCTCCATCCCATCAGCCCTAGATGACATTTTCTGGTGCCTCATCCCTGGAGGTGTTCAAGGCCAGGTTGGATGGGCTATTGAGAAACCTGACCTAGTGGGAGGTGTCCCTGCCATGGCAGGGGGTTGGAACTGCCATTGGCTTTAAGGTCCCTTCCAACCCTTCCCATTCTGTGATTCTATAGTTGCTGTTATTTTGCAGCATCCCTGATGGACATGGGTCCTGGCTATTAATACTCCACAGATGTGCCTGAGCCTCTTTTTCTGCTTGTGTTTGTTGCAGACGCAAAAAGCCCCGTGAACCTTTGCAAACCCAACCCGTGCATGAACCAGGGCGTATGCATCCTCGGGCCTGGGAGCTACCGATGCGAATGCCGTGGCTGGGAAGGACCCCACTGTGAGAGCAGTAAGGATCAGCAGATGGCATCCATTCTGCCCAGCCCCTCTGAATGGATCTCACACCTGCAGCTTTCCCTCAAGCAGATATGCGGCAGTAACTCTCGGACAGCTGTTTGATTGCCAGGTCTTGGTACTGGTATGGCCTCTCTCACGTGGGGAGTGGAGAGATTTGGGCTGCTGAGGGTAACAAAGGCATTTGTCAAGAAGCTGTGCCCCGTTTTGCACACTCACTAATCAAGTTGACTGTAAGGGGACCCCACGAAGTTCTAGTATTTTGATAGCTGCCCAGCACTCTGTTCTTTTCCCCGTTTTCTGTGAGCCACGCTACAAGAGAAAAAAAAATCTTTAATTCCTGATGTGGAAAGCTCTGATTCTTATTGGTTTTGGTGCTTTCTGTGATGCAAAAGCCTCCCCACTGCCTTCCTCTGCTGCAGCAGCAGAGCGAAGGCTTCTGGCTCCCTAGAGGTGGTCCTGTGCCCATAGTGAGAAGTTCGCAACTAAGTGCGGTGTCTGTCCCCTGCCCAGTTTGTGCTCTCTGTCTGAGCCTCGGATTTCTCTCCAACGCCTGGCGGCTAAGGCCAAGAAGATGCTTGTTGGGTTGTAATGGACACATGCCTGTGTTTCTCTTCTGCAACAGGAGTACCCCGAGGTGATTCTCCGAGATCCCCAGTCCTTCCTCTTCACTCTCACGTGCAGTGGAGTCCGGGTGGTCTGCAGCGCTTCTCCAGAACCTCCCAGCACACAAAAAGGCGAACAGATCAGAGACAGTGATGCGCTGAGTGCTGCAATTCTCCAGCTGGGAATGCTTACTGCCACTTGCAGGCAAGATCCTGCGAGCAACCAGTGACCTTGGCAGTGACGGAGTTGCTCCTGCACAGGGACTGTGCTGAGGCCAATCCCAGTTCCTGCTTTGCACAAACTGGCTTTGCAGTGCTTGCTTGCTCTTTTCCTTTCCTTTTTTTTTTTTTAAAAATTGAAGTAAATATTTGTGGTTTAAGTATTTATTATTGGCATTTTGCATTTCCTCATCCAAGTTCTCATTCCAGAGTTTTCTTTGTTAAAATGGATTTCTTGAGAGATCTTTGAGTTAATCTGAAAAGATGTAGAAATCTGAGCAATATTGAGGCTTCTGCTGAAGGAGGATAACAGATCAGGCACTGACAGTCAGGTGCTAGAGTGAATGGCTTCTTGCACACAGGAAGACAAAGGAAGAGACTGGTTATGAGCCTCAAAGGAGTTGTCCATGCTGCTTTCTTCTTTGAATTTATTTGGAGTGATTGAATATGATTTAGCTCCATGGGCATTTCATAGCCGTATATTTTTGATAAGGAGAGATTTGAAAAGAATTGGTTTAGCGAGAGATTTCAATAGTTTATGCAACTCCAAAGCAGAGCTGTGAATGTCAGTGTGCTTTGCTGTTTTTAGTAGGTGTTTTAGCTGTTTTTCCTCCTAGATTTGACCTAGGTCAAATCCAGTGTACTGCAAACACATCAGGTAAGAGAAATTCCCCAACTGCTTCTAAACGTCTGATCTGTTATAGACTCTGGACACAGCCATGGTTTGTACCATCCTGCTGGTTTTTGGACCTTGGTCTGTCTGCTTTCAGGTTTAACTGCATTCCTCCCCTCCCAGCCTCAGACTTATCTGCCAGCCACGGTCTGACCTGGAGGGGACAGGACTAGGACAACATCCTGAGCAGCTTCACATGGGTGCTGGGAGCAGAGCATGGCAGGCAACATGCAGGTCAGAACGGGAAGAGGCCAGGACCTCTCCTTCCAGATCTCATCTGCCCTTTCTTTTCTCCTCATGCTCCTCATCTCTTTGCTCTCCCCTTTGCTGTTACATGTTTTTCTGTTATTCCTTCTTTTTGCCCGTTCCAGGTCAAGTCTCATCTCTTCATCTTGGTGCTGTTTCCGTTGTTCTGAGCTTTGTGGTGTGGCTTTGCTCTCCTTTTGGAGCTGGCAGGGGAGAACAGCGAACTTGTCCTGGCCTCTAAAGCCAGATGGATGAACTCAATGGCATTTCTGCCTCTCCGTGTTGTTTTAAGTCGCCCTTGTCCCCGGCGCTGCAGCAGTCTCTGTGGCACAATCTGGTGGCCTGTGATGGCTCACATGTCCCAAAAGACAATTTGGCCACATGCCTACATCCTTCGGAGCATCAGTCTCACTAGATCAATTTGCCCATGAAGCTGTAAAATTTACATAATTGTTCCCCCGGGGCCTGTGGTTCACACTGTGGGGTTGTTCTTTGCCACCTTTCCCATGGTGTCCATCACTTTGGGAGAGCAAGAGTGGCTCTGGACAGGGTTGAGGCAGAGACATTGACTGTGACTGCCAGTGCTTATGAAAAGAGTGTCTATTCTTCCCAGAAGAAGAAAAATCCTTTCACCCAGCTATCCTGTGTGAATAGTAACATTAGATGTACAAACAGAGACATGGATTACTCCACAGATCCGTTGTCAGAAGAAGAATGGTCTAAAGCACTCTTGAGGATAAAAATCTGGCACTGGGACAGGACAGCACTGTCATACCTTGTGGGAGAAACTAGGCTAGGAGAAAGGAGAATTTCCTCTTTGTTTTCACTGCGGCTTTACTAGATTGTCCGTGTCCCGAGGCTTAGTTGAAGGGCTGACATTTGGGATAGAAAGAGACGCTAATCTATTACTGTTACTTAGGTATGGCTGTTGCAAAGCGATACCTCTGCTGGAGAACTGTCAATCGCCTCTTGTAGGGAGAACGGGCCAGATCAGACCCACAGCCGACACCAAAGGCATGGTTCATGTTTTATGGTGCAGAAGCATGGAGGGAGCAGGCTGGATTCCAGGCACACTGCTCTGAAAACTGCCCAGCCTCCCTGCACAACCTCTGTTGTGTGACAGGTCAGAGAGATCATTGCTTCTCATCCTTGCTGCCCTGGTGGGTTTGCAGCTCCCGTGGTGGTTTCTCCGCTGTGGTTGGTCTAACAGCATTGTGAGTTCACCCCTCGTGGGCATTTGTCCTCTGCAGGATAGGTCTTCCTGCTCAAATGGAAGTGTATTTAGCTCCTCTGGCACACAGCTCCGGAGCTGAGGTGTGCTTTCCCAGCCTCCTACAGGTACTTAAAGCCTTTTCCTTGGATCTCTGTTGCCTGCAGGATGGTTTGTGCAGTGCTGCTGAGTGCTTGGCTTTGTGGCAAATGTGTTTTGGTCTAATCTTTGTTTCTAAGTTCTCTTTGTTTTAATACACAGCTAGTAAGTACAGTTATAGAGTGCGTGGGCTTTACTGGGGCAAAGGGTTCTTGACCAGGTCCCGAGTTGGAGGAAACCCTGTGCTTGTTCAATCCTGCTGGTTTTAAGCACAGATGAACAAACCTCTCTGTGTGATTCAGGAACCGCAGACTGTGAAATCTCATTCTGGAGACGGCATTTCAATGCTGGATGGGTTCCCTCTAGCCCTGTGCATCAGTTTCTCAAGTAGAGATGGTATGAAAGATTGGAAACTCATAAAGGAGATTTAGGAAAGCTGGTTCCTAAGCCTAGCCCTTAGCATCCGGGAGCATCTGACCGAGGTCTCAGTGCCCAGAGTGCCCCAGGGATCCCTGGGGATCTACATGTGCTGTGACTGTGACCTTTCTCCCAAGTGTGGCTGATCGCTGAAGCCTTGGATGGTTGCTCAGATGCGCTCTGGAGCAGCAGCACCCATCAGGTCTCCTTCTAAACAGGACAAAGTGCTTTGCAAGGTAAGGAGGTGTTGGGACATTGGGAGGAGATGGGAAAAGCCAAGCTGATAACAGGATCAGAATAAATGGGATGGTCTGGGAAGGACCTGCTGAACCCATGGGCGAGGAGGACATTGCTGAGCAGATATTGAAACTGTTTTCTTTTTGTTTTGTTTTTAAAACCTTGAGTTGAAAATCCTAGCTAATTTCCGTGCCTTTTCTCCTGCAAATTTCAACTTAAAAAGAGTAAGTAAATAACTCGGGTCTCTGACATAGTCCCTTATTAAATCGCTCTCTCAGACTTGCTTTGATTCAATCAGAAATACTTAATGAGCGCTTACCTGATGGGAACTCATTTCCTTAAGGCTGGGTGATGTTGGAGCCTGGCACGGCCACCGAGGATGTATGGTCCCTAATCCTGTCTGGCATCAGGGGAGCGCAGAGGGTGCCATCCGTGCCAGGTCGACGTTAGGTGTCTGGGTGTTAATGTGAATTACTCTCACTCTGTAGAATTGCTGGAGGAGCCTTCGCTGGTCGTGGACTTCAGGGGAAAGCCTGTTTCTCCTTTGAGAAACTGAGATTGAATTTCACCCCCTTTAGCCTTGCCTTCCCTCAGCAAGCAAAACCTCGTCTGTTTGCGATGAGTGAAGGTGCTTGGTGCCCGTACTATAAAGGCTGAAGCAGGGGAACAGGGCTTGGACCTTGCTGTGCCACCCTCCCTGGGCTCTGATGCCCAAGGTCAGCCTGCGAGAGGTCCTGCACGCTCTCCTTAAAGCCAGATGGCTTCTTCAGCTTGCTAAAAGCCTGCAGTCTTATTCTCTTCAGTACAAGTAAATTAGATTTGTTTCCCCAGCCAATTTATATAAACACTCAGGCCAACTTAACCAGTAAGAGGCAGATTAAAATCTGGTACTTGTAGTTGAAAATCAAAGTGTCCACTAGCACTGTTGTTGTGCCAGGCCAGCTGGTGGGATCTCCTAGGAGCTATTGTAGAATTGCTCAGTGTATCCAAAGTAAGAACTGGAGGTACTTGGGTGAGAAACTTACCAAGAAAAATGGTTTGTAGCAGGAAATTTTCTTAAGAATCCTGGTCTTCTGCTTGTGACACACCCACGGCAGCCCAGCTGCATTGTGCACTGATGAGGATTGTAATGGGAGTAACTAAGAAAGTCGTAACAGTAAGAGCAAAATTGTGTGTTCTCCTTCAGCAGCAGTGGGAACTGTTTCCTTACACGGCCGTGTCTTTTGACCCAGTCCTTCAATGCCGTATTTTGCAGGATGGGGCTGCATTGGGTCAGCCACGAGGGCTTTGGGGAGCTTGGGTGAGCACACAAGTCCTTCGGTCTGGGTACAGCCATGAACCTCAGCAGCTGTCTTTGCTCCCAGGGTGCTCCACAGGGATTGACAGACAGAGGACTGGAGACAGCTGGAGCTGATCCCGAGGTGGTATAAAGGCACCCGCAGGTGGAGGGCAGTGCTGCTGGGGGAGGACAAAGGCAACTGCTGGTGCCCTTCAGCTCACAAAAACAGGAACCCAAATGGAGTCATTCTTTTGGGATTCCTGAACTTGAAGGATGACGAGACACTGAGGGGCTTGTTGGCAGGTTTCTTATGAAAGGAAGGGAAAGGAAGCAGGACCTTCCCCACAACTTTGTGCTGTAGCTACGGTGCCTTCCTAAACTTTCTGCAGAGCTTGTAGTGGTAAAGCCACCAAAAGATCTTTAACAAACGTGTCTGGTTTGGTGACTGTTCTGTAAAGATTGGCCTCAAGCACTTTCTTCACTAACTCCTTTTCTTCCTTTCCAGCTAAACCCCATCCTACTGGTTTTCCCAAGGTGACTGCAGCAGGCACTAAGCCTTGCACACAGTTGCTATCTAGTGGCCAGAGGAAGGTAGTGGATGCATTTTTCTCTGCTGGTTTTATGCTAAAGGACTGTGCTACTGAGATACGGGTGTGAATCTTATCTGGATTCACGCCAATTGTAAGAGTTTTTGCTCTTTTTCAGTGGGTCAGCTGCCCAAAAAATGTTCTTGGTTGACGGTGTGGTCACTATGGAGGATTAAATTAAGATTCAGTCCACTGCAGTTGTAGAGTATAGAGCCAAGGGCCAGTGCGCCCTGGCAGCCAAGAGGGCCAAGCACGTCCTGGGGTACATCAAGCACAGCATCGGTAGCCACTCAAGGGAGGCGACTGTCCCGCTCTGCTCCGCATTGGTGCGGCTCCACCTTCAGTGTGGTGTGTGGTTTTGGGTGCCACAGTATAAAAAAGATATAAAGCTACTGGAGATTGTCCAGAGGAGGGCATGAAACTCCTTTGATGAAGAGTTTAGAGAGAAAGTTGTGTGAGGAGCAGGTAAAGTCACTTGGTCTGTTCAGCCTGGAGAAGACTGAGGAGAGACCTCATCACAGTCTACAGCTTCCTTACAAGGAGAGGAGCAGTCGCTGATCTCTTCTCTCTGGTGGACAATGATAGGACCTGAGGGAATGGCAGGAAGATGTGCCAGAGGAGGGTTAGTTTGGATATTGGGAAAAGGTTCTTCCCCCAGAGGGTGGTGGAGCACTGGAACAGCTCCCAGGGAAGCAGTCATAGCACCAACCCTGACACCATTCAAGAAGCATTTGGACAATGCCCTTAGATGCGTGATGTGAGTGTTGGGGTTGTCCTATGCAGGGACAGGAGTTGGACTCGATCCCTGTGGGTCCTTTCTAACTCAGGATATTCTACGACTTTGGGGTACCTAACAGGCAGAGGGGTTTGATATGTGTGAAATCTACGGTAGAGTAGAGCGAGGACAAATTACAAAGAAAAAGCACTGGTAACATACTCGAGATTTTATTATAAAACCCTCTGAAGCGCCACTTTATAGGTCACAGTTACAACAAAGGAAATGCTTTGAGTTAGGAAAACAATGGGGACACACAGACATTGTTTAATGGTTCTTGTCTGGGGAACATGTGTTGCTCAGGGCTTGCCAATGTCTGCCATCTCCTGATGGAGATACCCCAGCAGGACCAATGAAGCTGACTGAGCTGTGGTGTGGAAAGCAGAGCTGCTCTCGTCCATTGTTGTCTCAGTACCACTATCAAATGTCTGGACAACTTCTCTAGGATGAGAACAGGGTGAGGGCATGGTACTACACATGTATTTAGCATGTAGAAAAGGTCTCCTATCACCTCATGCTGGGGCAAACCAAAAAGCTTCGTCATGTTGATGGGCCTCCCTGTGTTTTGAAGAGGAAAGTCCCATGGGTCCTGCACCAGAAGTTTCAGTGATTTATTTGCATGAGTTGTTCTGATGTACAAACCTTGCACAGGGACAGATCTGACAGCTGGGGCCAAATGAACTCCTCCTGAGATCCAGGATTAGCAAATTCCTCCATCTGCACCACAGCAGAGACTTTAAACATGGGAAAAAAATGGAGTGAGGGTACCTTTCTTGCTTCCAGGATGCCCTGACCAAGTGCTTTGTTGCACCCCAGCTCTGCGGCAGTGACAAGCAAGCCTGGAGCCCCTCACCAGCACATCCTCACTCACCTGTGCCACCACCAGCTTCAGGTGCCACAGCCCTCCACACATGCTGGGCTGCTGGGTCTTTGTGTTGGGAAGGAGCATCCCTTTAGAGCTGGCCTCAGGCCTGTCAAAGCTTTCTGAGGGTTAAGAGGATACATTTTGCCTGTGTTTACACGATGCGAGGCTCATCAGTGTAGCTGCGGGACCAGGAACAACCCAGCCAGGGTACTGGTGCTGTGCTTTAGCTTTGCAAGGTTGGAAAACAGCTGCAGCTCCTGCCATCAACCCAATCACGGAGCCTGGGCCCCAGGGCTGAAGGACCATCAGAGGAGATGGGCAGAGGTGTCTCCAGGCAAACAGAAGGACAGCAGGTAACAAGGAGAGGGTGCACGGATTCCAGATACTCCCCTACCCCTCGTCAAATTTCCACGTCTCTAAGCTTTGCAGTCCCAAATGCCCAACATCTTTCACTAGAAAGCTTGGCTAGGGCAGAGAGGAGCAGCCTTTGTGGGCCACGCTGCCAGGACCCAAAGGCTATATTAAGTTTCATGGTTTGGAAAATAAGAGTGACAGCACCAAGAGAGCCAGCAGGCCACCAGAGAGGTGATGCAACCTCACCTTGAGGAGGGCCCTGTCCATGTGGAGGGGCCCCTTTACACAGGGATGTCTTCAGCAGATTATAACTGTAGGGTCAGCTTTGGGCTGCCACGGCTCTGGGGGGACCAGAGAGCATCAGCAATGTGGTGCTCAGAGCCAGGGTGAGAACACAGGGATAGCTTTACCTACGCACCCCTTGGGAAGGACAAGCCCTGAAGGGTT
Organism: Cuculus canorus; assembly: GCF_017976375.1. NCBI lineage: Eukaryota > Metazoa > Chordata > Aves > Cuculiformes > Cuculidae > Cuculus > Cuculus canorus. The sequence goes on along the minus strand of NC_071407.1, from coordinate 5,088,002 downwards.
CAGTGGGATCCAGCTTCTCTGCCCAACTGATGAGTGGGCCTGGGCCTTTGATAAATTATTATAAAGCATTCACATATGATTCTTTTTCTCTTTTTTTTTTTTTCCCTCCAGAACAAACTCTTCAGGTGAAGTGGATCAAGATCTTGAAGAAAATGAACCGAATCTGCTTGGCAGATCTTCACCCAGAGCTCTCGGTGCCACCACAGTCTGTAACACAGCTTGCAGCACAAGGTGGTCAGCCCAGATCTTCCTTGATATTCTGGCCAATCTGCAGCAGGTTGGTAGGAGTAAGCACATGCTAGGATGTAGCAGGACACTTATTAAAAATCCCCAGGTCAGGCTGCCATGTGCTTCTGATTCATGTCTTGAATCATGTCTTATTGCTCAGGCACAGGTATTTCTCTTGACCAAAGGCTGGACGATCTGCAGCTGAGAGATGTCTGGCAGCAAGAGAGGTGAGACTTTAGTTGACTGCAATTTGCCACGACAGGTTGAAAACCAACAGGGATAAAGAATAGCAGAGCTCCCTGCTGAACCCACTACTGTCACTAATACAGAAACCTTAATAAGTCATTGATAAACCTTCAGAGTAGAAATACAGAAAACACCCCTATGTACAGTAACATTCTTGTTTACATCAACTGGGTTAGGAATTCGATGCAAGGATTGCCACTGGTTGTTATTGGTCTAGCTACATGATTGGGACTTGTCTGGAAAGAGCAAGATCATTTGGGATAATTCATAGCGGCAGCCGTTGACTCCATTGCTGCATCTGAGCTGTTGGCGCAATGTGGAGGAGGTGCTTCGTGTGTGGTTGTGTTGCACTCCCAACCTCCACCTTCAGATGATTGAATCCCCTTGGCTATGCATGGACAACTCCAGTCTTTAGTCCATCTCTGAAAAACGTGGTTCTAACTAGCTCCCTTCTTCTCCCATTCCTGCCAAGGAATAAAGGCAAATTAGTCAAAAGGCAAATCTGGCAAGCCACAGTAGCCATAACGTGCACAGCATCAACCCCATCAGCTGGTACTCGAGTGGTTTTGGCCACAGAGAGGGTCAGGGATGTCCCTCCCTTATAACCAATACAAATGTTTGTATTTTTAAATCACAGATAGGGAAAGCACAGGCTGGCTTGCTCCGAGTGGTGCTCACGGATGCTTCCCAGACCGTTCACCATGCTGTTCTGCCACAGGAGGGAAAGGCAGTGGCTGTCCCAGGTAGGTTTTTTTCTCCCATACCAACTGGCACATTACCTTAGCTTTCTGTAGGACTGTTCCCTTTCCTGTCACCATGACGGATAGAGGCCGGTTTTTTAAAGCCGTTGCTGAATTGACTGGGGAGTTCTCTGCGCTGTTTGCTGGACTGGCACTTTTTGTCTGATTCTGCAACAAAAAAAATAATAGAAATGGTGATGACTTCGGTCTATTGAGAGACATTTCTGTCTTTCCCCACCATCCCCTCATCACAGTCACAACCCGCTTGCGCCCAGGCACGTTTTTTTCAGTGAGATGTCAGTTCTGAAATACCATCAGGCTGTGCGTGTGTGGTGTTCAGGTGTTGAGGACTCGAGCAGAGGTACAGAGCAGGGCTCAGGCAGTGACCATCTCTGTTTCATGGGAACCAAGTTCCCGAGATGGAATTTAGATGCCTGAATCTCCTGGCAAAAATGCACCCTTTGGCTCAGCTGAGCACAGAAGGGGCTGGGCCAGACCTGCGTGGCCCTGGAGAGTGCTGCTCAAGGCCCCACAGGGAAATACAGCCACTCTCCTGAATTCCAGCTCTCAGATACCTCCCCATTGCTGCTATTACCTTACTGTATTATTATATTATTATTTTATTTATATTATATAGCATCATAGAATGGTTTGTGTTGGAAGAGACCTTAAAGATCATCCAGTTCCAACCCCCCTGCCGTGGGCAGGGACACCTCCCACTGGATCAGGCTGCTCCAAGCCCCATCCAACTTGACCTCGAAAACCTCCAGGGATGGGGCAGCCAGGACTTCTCTGGGCAACCTGGGCCAGTCCTTCACCACCCTCACAGGAAAACTTCTTAATATCTAATCTAAATCTCCCCTCTTTCATCTTAAAACCGTTTCCCCTCATCCAATCCCTGCACACCCCGATAAAGAGCCCCTCCCCAGCCTTCCTGTAGGCATATAATAATATGTAATAAACATAATACATAGATAATATATCCATGTAATCAAGACATTTTTATGTAAGATTACATATTATAATAACATAATACTGTTATTAATCATTATATTATTAAGCAGGCTGAGACAGTGCAACTCCCCGGCTGCTGGAAAGCTGCTGTGCATCCCAGGGATGTCCCCTACGTACTCGAGGGGCTGCGTTCTCCAGGTGTGTGGTGTCCACTGCAGTGCCCAGTGTCACAGGGCCGGACTCGGCCTTCTTCAGACTCTCTTTCACCTCTACCAGGCTCAGCTCCAGGTCCACTCTCCGGCTCTCCTTCCTTTTGCACTCTTCTTCTATCTCCTTCAGTCTCTGCTCCAGGCTCTTATCTGTGAAGGGAGGGGTAACGGAATACTAGAATCACAGAGTTGTTAAGGTTGGAAAAGACCTCTGAGATCATCAAGTCCAACCATCAACACAATACCAACTAAAAGTCTACTAAAGCACGTCCTGAAGTGCCACATCTGCATGTTTTTTGAACATCTCCAGGATGGGGACTCCATCACTTCCCTGGGCAGACTGTTCCAATATTTCACCGCTCCTTCAGTAAAGAGTGATGGCTGGGCACTTGGGGAGCTCGCGAGGGGAGCAGGGACCAGGCCATGTCCTGTACATTTTCCTCACACCGTACCCCAACAGGGACTGTGACAGAGCAAGCTCTTGCTCCAGTACAGTTTGGTCTACATGGTTTGGCTTCAAAGTGCCAGGTCTTGCTCCTGCTCCTTCTTGTCCCAGGTGGGTGAGGTTTACTGCCCCCTCTCCCATGGTCCCACCTTGGCTCATTTCCATGCATCACCCTTTGCCCTGTCCTACCTGTGCTGCCTACGAGCATTTCCTTCAGTTCCCGCCTCTCCTTGCGCAGCTGGGTGAGCTGAGCTCGGATTTCATCCTTCTCCTTCTCCAGACGCTCCTTCTCCTCTGTGAACCGCTTCACCTCCGCCTCTGTCCTGTTCTTGCCCAACTTGGTTTCCACTGCTGCCGCTGAAAACGCAACCCACCAAAACAAGCTCAGCCAGGGAAAAAACAGGAGGGAAAACCTTTTCAGGTGCTTGGAAACAAAATGAATGAGGGTCTGGAAAATTACCAACCAAGAGACTCCCCAGCAAAGCTACTGTACAGCAGCGGCAAGCTGAAACACGATTCCCAAAGCTCAGCCTGAAGCACTACCTCCCTCCAAGCCCATGTGGCAGCAGGCACTCACCTGGCAGTGGCATCTTAGGCCGGTGCGCGGGTACCAGCTGGGGACTGCTCGCTGTCACCGTGCCTGCTGGCAGCTCAGGGGCCGCCTGGGGGAAAGCGATGTTCTGCTGCTGCGTCTGGATTTTGATGGTGGGCATCCGTGGCAGCACCTCATCGGGCTCTGGCTTCTCTGGGGGTTTCTGGGGCTGGAAAATGAAGTGGGATGATGTGGTGGGTGGAACTGGCTCACAGATTAAACCTGTCCCCACACCACGACACAGGGCAGTACCTGCTCCGAAGTCTCCATCACTTTACTACAAGGCTCGGCTTCCTTAGCCACGAGGGCTGTCTCAGCTGTGCTCTCTGCTGCAGCCTTATTGGCAGCCCTTTCTAAAGATGGTGAGTCGGGGGGTGAAGGTGGACATGACTTCTTTCCAGCACAGTGCAGGAAGGACTTCACTGGGGTGAGATCCAGGTACACTCTGTCTTGGTCCCCCTCTGCTTTGCTCTCACTCTTGGGTACTTCTTCCTGCAAAAGGAGATGGCTTCCCTGAAAAGGTACCATCGGCTGCAGCCAGAAGTACAAGAAACACCTCACTGCAGAGCAGCAGCATCTCAGGCAATCTGGAGTATTTTCAATAGACTTTAGAGGAACTAAAACCCCCGTTCTTTAAGTCATTCCATAGAGGGCTTTTTGGTGCACTGATGGAAAGGCCCCCTCCTGCTCTCCTTCAATAATTCTTTCCAATGATAGCAGCAGCCCATACACGGATCTCACACTGTTGTACATCCCACAACCCCTGCCAGATTCTTTGCCTTTCCCAGGGTAACAATTCCATCCCCAGCATGGACTGTCTTTCTTGTTCTTATATCTAGGGCTTGCTCTCACAGGCATCAAAAGCAATTTTGATTGACCAAGGTCCAAACATATCACCAAGTAATCCATGCTGTTTCCTGATGGAAACTCTGGGATTTTATCCCAGCTGCCTGAGGATCCCAGCAGCTCACTCCATGCTGGAAACCTCTCTCCCATTCCTTTGTCACTCCTCTCCAGCACCCACTCCCGCTCCGTTGCAAAAGCCTGGATTTCCCCAGGAGGTGGGAATTCCCCTTGTCACCCCTGGAAAACCTTCCAGGCTGGAGATGTTTTTTCTGTCCCTGTCCAGATGTTTGCCCATGGTCTCCACAGAGCTCACAGTGAAGCAGCTGCCTGTGGCCCTGGGCACCTTACCACAGGCAGGTCTGGCAGATCCACGTCATCGTAGAGCTCCTCCTGCTGCATCCTGCCCTTTGGCAGGTTGTCGATATAGGCGTTGGGCTCCGAGTACTTTCTCTGCATCAAGCTGTGAAAAGGCAGCAGGACATCCCACGTGGCCAGATGCAGGAGATGAGAAGGTAGAGCCATGCAGCAGTGTGATCAGTGCCCCCACTGCCCGCTGAGCAGCACCCACCAGAGTGGGGCTACATTTCCCCTTGGCTCTTTCTCTTCTCTCCCAACCCTTGGGCACAGCACTGCAGCAGCACAACCACCCTGCCTCAGTGGCACAGGGAACCACGTGGCTAAGTGGCCAAGGCCCTGCACTATCCCATCCCATCCCATCCCATCCCATCCCAACCCATCCCATCCCATCCCATCCCATCCCATCCACCTGCCTTTGCAAAAGCCACCTGGGCACATGGCCCTCGCCCCATGGCAAGCTGCAGCTCAGGTTAGATATGTCATGGTGCTATAACGACAAGAGCTTGCACTGAGCTTCCAAAGAAAGCAACTAAGCAGTAGCTATGAATTTACCACCTAGTCCCACAGCAGCCAACCTCCCACAAGCAGAGGGACCTCTGCTCTGGCTGACTTTCCCTCTACCAGCCCGGCACAGCCCCATTCATTACCACTGACGTACAAGAAGGAGTTCTTTGCAGCGCTCACGATGCAGGAAACCCTGTCGGCATCCACGTAGTCATAGGTAAATTCCTCCGGGTCTGTTTTTGAACCCGATTCCGATAAGAGGAGGCCCAGCCAGTGGCCCATTTCCTCTGAGGACTTCGCCTAGAAGATGATCAGACAGATAGTAGAGGTTGCAACAGCAATTTCTCTGCAGTCCCAAGGCTAATGCAGGCTTAGCCTTGGGCAGAGAGTATGCTGGTGGTCATAGAATCATTAAGTTTGAAAAAGACCTCTAAGATCAAAGTCCAACCATCAGCACAAAACCACCTCCTACCAAACCATGTCCTGAAGCACCACATCTACGTATTTTTTTAAAAACTTCAGGGATGGAGACTCCACCACTTCCCTGGACAGTCAATACCAGTGCTTCGTCATTCTTTTGGTAAAAGAATGTTTTTCTAATATCCAATTTAAACCTCCCCTGGCACAACTTGAGGCCATTTCCTCTCGTTCTCTGGGCTTGAAAGGGGAAAGACGAACAGCCAGGTACTTATATTAGACTTGAGATCACATTAAAAGAATAAAGAACTGCTCTGTATATGTACTGATTCACATATTTGGAAGATAACAACACAGCTCTTTGCTTAACTCTATCCTAAAATTTCTAGTCAGTCTGCATTTTCCTTTCAATGACGATCAACTCAGCTGCGTACAAAAGTAAGAGAAGTCTCCATGGCTGGAAATGCTGGTGGGAGCTGGCTTCGGTGAGGAAAGCATGTGGGTTTTATTTTGCACCAGCAGAGTGCAGCAATGGAATTGCCAAACAGATGCGCAATGAGCCCTGAGCACACTGGAAGCCTGTGAGTTCCTCACCGCTGAGCCCAGACCCCTTCCAGGGCTGTTTGCACAGGCAAAATGGGGAGAGTTTAAAGTGGGATCAGAAAAGAACTTCATAGAATCATAGAATGATTTGGGTTGGAAGGGACCTTAAAGATCATCCAGTTCCAACCCCCTGCCATGGGCAGGGACACCTCCCACTGGATCAGGTTACTCATAGCCCCCATCCAAACTGATCTTGAACTAGAACAACTTCAAAGCAGCCCCTTGCTTTAACATGGCCAATGTCAAATTCCCAGCTGCAGTGAACATTTTACTGTATTAAATGTGGTGCCTCAAAGTCAGCTCCAGCAAAGAGCCACAGACACTTCTCAGTAGTGGGGGGTTTCTACCTGAAATGAGAAGTGGGCTTGATGCATCTTTCGCTTTGATTTGAGGAGTCAGAGCAGTAAGCGCAAGGTAAAATTCAGGGCAAGTGAATCCTAAACTGGAAAGCCTATTTTAAGCTTCCAATCTGTTTTATTTAGCAGGCACTTCAGTCCCTGGGAAGCCAGCCAGCCTGTACATTGAGGCTGACATCCTAACAAAATATAGATTCTCCCATTGACAAAATATGAATTTTCCCACCACCTCTTCTTCACGTCTGTATTTAGGCAAAATTTCTTCGACACAGACAAACCCTGAAGCAGAAACTGAACAAAAACACCTTCAAACTTTATGGCAGGCACTCCAAGTCAGTTGTTTAGCTATAAATATTCCACCCACTGGAAAAAATACAGGAAATTGCTCACATTGTCTGCCTCCTACTATAATCACACTGTCGTCAGAGAGAACTAAGATTAGAGATAAACAGTCCTGGATGCAGGCAAAGGAAAGTAACAGATGGAGATGAATTCACTTGCACTTTCAGGGGCAGACCTGTGATCAGTTTACTCAGGATGTATGACCAATGGCTTTTGGACTCTCCATTTTCAGAAGATGAAGTTCTCTGTTCCTCCTAACCACAGTCTTAAACCCCTAAAGTGGCATTCCTTTCATCTAACACTAACCATCTGGATTGCATCCCATGTAATTCAATCATCCAAGCTCATTCTATAGGCAGTGGAGTGAGATGGGCACCTCCAGAAGACCCTTCATCCCACCCAAAGATGAGTGCCTATGATGAAGGCTGAATGGTCCTCTAGAGGCGCCAGCATCAGACATAGCCTGGATTAACAGCTAGGTCGGACACCTTCTAGGTGACCACAGGCAGATAAACCAAAGTCCCATGCTTCAGTTTCTGTTTTGCTGAATTAAGGGTTCCTCTGGAGGACCTCGCTGGCATTTAAGCCTATTCAGACACCCAAGCTGATGACTTAAAGCAGAGCTTTGTTAGAGACATACACCTTACCTCCAGAATGACCCGTTCTTCCCCATTGTGCAGGATGCGGAAGGAGTAGAGATGATCAGGGCTTGGCTCTGGGATAACTTCACAACCTGCCAAACTCAGGGGTTGCTGAGCCAGCTTGCTTCGATTCTTATCCTGGTAGAAATGGAGGTGACCATCTTTAACCTGACACCAGCGGGACTTCCATTGGCTGTTCACTAGCACGTTCAGGTAACCTGCAAGCAAGCACAGGTTATTTAGGTATGTTTGCGAACCCCTGGGGAGGAGGAATCCAAACTAATTTTAGTGCATGGGGATGCCTGATGAGTAAGTACTGAGATCAGTGCACAACACAAGGCCACAGGGAACAACAAAGACCAAAAGCACACAGACAGGCTGACTTGTCCATACGAAACAGGGCGAATATGGTAAAAATCTGTTCCAAATGAGACCCTTGAAATTCAGGTTAGGTTTGAAGAGTAAGTTGGCTGCAGATGGTTGGACAAAGCTGATCCTAGATGGTGAACATCAGCTGACCCACACAACCCTCTCCCTGATGACTTCCACACCCTGAGATGATGCTCAGGAAGAGAAGGACAGATGCCCCCTGCATGTCTGCTATTACCTGCTCTTCCTCTTGGGAGGATATTGTCCTGTGTCCTGATCTCTCCCCTGTGAGATATTGTCTTCCCTTGTAAGCCACACAGTCACCTTAACACGCAAGAGACACCACAACCTGCATAGATTTACTGGCACGAACCAAGCAGACTGTGGCCTCTTTGCCTCCTCCAACAGGAGTGCCCGGCACATGCGTGTTTGAAGAGGATGATGCCTGGTGCCCATCCTGCCCTACACACCAAGATCCTGCAGAGGAGTTCATGCTGCCACTTACTGGAAGTCTCCAGGGATCTCTCTGGGCTATCCAGGGAGCTGGACTTTTTCCTCCCGAGGTTCATCAGGTTGCTCAGTTTCAAGCCAGTCGTGCCCTTCTTCTTAACTACCAGAAAAGAAAGAGAAAGATACGTGGCCTTCCCAATTCATGGCCAGACACGCATCCTGCTGTACCAGCTGATGTCCTGCCCCAAAACTGCCTGTGCTGCCATCCTGTACCCTACAGCGCTGCAGCACACACATCCCTTGCAGAGGGCAAACCTGCGACTTACGGACAGTCTGTGATAGTCCAAAGCCCAGGGAGATGATGAGCAAGCAGCATAAGTCATCTCGTTAAGCCATGCGCCTGAAACACTTAATCTACATGGTTTTAAACTTGCATTAGTGCTGACCAAACCCCAGCCACTGCAGGAGCTAGGGGAAGGCTGTTTGCACCGGTCTTGCTGGGTAGGTGACAAGCTCCTCTCGCTTTCTTACACTATAAAAATTGAATTAAAAATCATTACCCATAAATATTTATGGCCTTCAAGCCTTTTCCTTTCTAAAAGAGGAACCGCAGGTGGAGAGGGAGAAAGCTTATTCCCAAAGGGGCTCTGCAGCATTTTCCCAATGAGCACAGGTTATTTAAGTATGTGTTATCGGTCAGTGCGTGAATATGGCTGTGGCTATGGAATCATCAGGGAATCCTGAGAAATCAAGTTGGATGTTCTTAGTCTAGATATTCTGTCTCTCTAGCATAACAAAACAATGAAGTCCTAATGTGGAGGAACTGAGAAGCTTAGCTCCATCTGTTGGGCAACTCCAGCAAGTCCTCAGCCTTGATTTCTCTCTCTCTCCAACATGTAGATGGGTCCCACCACTCTTTTAACAGAGCATCTACTTCTATAATGTTCTTAGTAGACTCATCTTATAGGTGGAGAATGGAGCTTGAAGCCCAAAGTTGGATGCCCTAGCGTGAGCGTGTAACTCTCCCATGGGAGATAGCTCAGCATTTCACGCAGGTACTCCAACCTCTGTGCAGAGAGATCTCTGAGGAAAGTCACTTTGATTGGATTTACACTGTCTCAAACTGTTCCAAAGTGACTTGCTCAGAGTCACGCAGGATCTGTTTGGTATGGCAAGTATCACACCCAGATTTCTCAAGCCCTATACTAACACTGTAACTGCTGAGAACTCCCAACATCCACCCGACCTGTCACTTCATTACTGAGTAAAAACAATGGAATGAAATTCACAGGCACTGAATTCACACGCAGCTTTCAACCTGCAACAGGTCAGTTTGGGGTGGCAGTGGCAGGAGACACAAACCCCTGCTACACATGCAAGGTCAGCGGCCTGGTTTCTCCCTCATTCCCAGGTGAAGTTTTACCATCCTTTATCTCTGCCATCTCCGGGTGGCCGTCGGTGCTGCTCCCACTCTCAGAGGCTGCGGAGTACCTCTCAGATACCTCCACCTGTCAACAAACACCAGAAAAAAGCTCCACAGATGCACATGACCCATTCCTCCAGCCAGCACCCACCACAAGCACCTTTTCCTGCTCTCCTAAATTATGAGTTCCGTAGCAGACACTTCCACAAAGACACTCCCCACCCACTCACACTGTGGTCCTTCCTATTCTTTCTGAGCCCAGCATGGGCAGATCCAGCACACAAACCACCCCGGCTGGACTCGTCTCTGAGGTGATATGGTGGCACCACTCATGCTACCTTACGGCCTCTTGCTCTGTAGTGTTGCTGGTGGGGGCATTTGCTAGTTGCCCGAGGAGGAAATGGACAGATGAACTGGCCAGGTGCCCAAACAAGTCCATTTTGGGTGTCCCTCAAAGACTTACGTAGGTTTCTTTCTCCTTCCACTGCTTTGGAACAACTTGATTCTGGGGGAATGTCACCTAAACCTAGACTAGAGACTGGCCCAAGCCCTGGCATCCAAGGATCTACGTCATAGAATCACAGAATGGTTTGGGTTGGAAGGGACCTTAAAGATCATCCAGTTCCAAGTCCTCCCGACATGGACAGGGACACCTTCCACAGAATCGGTTTGCTCAAAGCCCCATCCAACCTGGCCTTGAACATCTCCAAGGATGGGGCATCAACAATTTCTCTGTGCATCCCGAGCCAGTCTCTTCCAAAGCTCCTGGTGAGCACAACTGCCCTGTTGGATGAGGTAGTGCTGCTGCCTTGTATGGAGAAGAGCCCAATAATCAGTCAGTTTTGGGGAAAGATGTAGTAACAAAATCAAGATTGCAAAGGAAAATGAAAATTCTTCTAATAATTCTCCCTTTCAGTGGAAAAGAGATCTGGTTACATTCATACCAGTCTTTGCTCAGATAAAATTACTGTACCCACAGCTATTATTTATTAAAGGAACAAAATAGAAAAGCCGAAGTGCTAGTCACAGAATCACAGAATCACAGAATCACAAGGTTGGAAAGGACCCATTGGATCATCGAGTCCAACCGCTCCCAACACTCCCTAAACCATGTCCCTAAGTACTTCATCCACCCGTTCCTTAAACACCTCTAGGGAAGGCGACTCGACCACCTCCCTGGGCAGCCTGTTCCAGTACCCAATGACTCTTACTGTGAAGAATTTTTTTCTGATATCCAACCTGAACCTCCCCTGACGGAGCTTCAGGCCATTCCCTCTAGTCCTGTCCTCTCTAAGTGCTAGAGACAAGGAATACCTTTGGGTAAGTGAGTCGCTGCGAATCTGGGATGTACTGGTTGCCTTCACTGCCTCCTTCGCAGAGCAGACCACTGGTCTCCTGGATCACCTGCGCAGAGGGGAAGCCATAGCCTGTGTGAGTGCTGCAGTAATAGGATGAATACTCCTCCCCAACCCAGAACAGACAAAACCACAGCACCCTGGGACACCACGGTTTACGTTCCCCGTGACCCCTGGGACTTCCCTGGTGTTGCATCAAGCAACCAACAGAACCTGCCAAATCCAAGCCAGCCAGGGAGAGGCTGCAGCAAAGGCTGCTCTGGTGACTTGCAGCCCCGCTGCTGCCTCAGGCTCTGCAAAGGCTCCTTCTGCTGCTGCTGTCTCAGGGAAAGGGCCACACCTTCCTCCCTCTTCAGTCACTTCATGTAGGCACCCCCCTCCTCCACCCAACATCCCTCCCGCTGCAGTGGCTGGGAGGTCCCTCTGTGGCCTCCTGCATGCAGAAGGCAGCAGCGAGCTGCAGGAAGAAGCTATCCTGGGACATGAAAATGAAGTGGCGTATTTGTATACAGGCTTGTAGCGAGGAAAAGAGCCAGAGCACGCAAGTCCAGGACTGAGATAAGATACGGTGTCCCAGCAAACCCAGGGTTGAACCATGGGAACACCAGCAGGGCAAGCCTAAAGGCGCCACTGACCCTGAGCCATTGCTCTGCCTGGTCTTTGCTCTGCAGCCCCAGCACGATGACGTCGGCGTTCATGGGGATGATCTTCAGCTTGTGCTCTTTCTTCCTCACTTGCTTTTCCTTGTGAATGACAGTGCAGCCCAGCAAATTCACGTCGAGCTGAGGGCTGTGGTCTTTGGAGCTCTTGTAGCACTGGGGAAGGAAGATGGGAGGGTACATAAGAGGCTGAGGAGTTTTCCCTCTCACTCGCTGCCATGAACTCAACTCAAGAAGTTGCTCAGTGCAACCACACACATTAACTACACTGACACAAGAAAGTCCTATACATCTAGAAGGCTGCAATGTCTACACATACTACACACAGCACGTCTGCATCTATAGAGATACATCTACGTACATGCCTATATAGTCTGAAATACTCTCACAGATAGGGCTAAGGGGTCAAGTACGTGGTTAGCCAGTTTGGATAAGCATCCCTTCTGCTTAACCACTTCAAAAGGTTTCCCCAAAAAGCATCTCTTGGCATTTTGGGATTCTGGCCACAAATGTGGCCTTGTGCCTCCCCACACAGCATTCCCAGGCTCGTGTCCCTTCTGAAAATGGAATGAAAGCCTCAAATCTCTGGAACATAGTTTTCGAAGCATTGCTTCTAGAGGTACTTTGGTTTTGCCAGCTAGTGGACATGGCCTGAGGTGCCACTTCCCTTCACAGCTCACAAATAGGTTGTTTTAGGCAGAGAGTGGAGTATCTACCCACCAGCAACCTAGTGTCCTTGATAACACACAGCTGTTTTGCCCACTGTCCCAGCCACTTCTTCCTCCACAGGAATGCACAGATGCGGGCGTCCTTCATCAGCTCAATGGTGGCCTCTGTAGACGGCCACTGATGGGTTGTTGACTTGCCTTTGCTGCTCTCCTCTTCATCATAAGATTCATAGGAGCTACTAACGGCTTCACCATCTTCTATAACAAAAGCAAAGCTCTATCATTAAATACATTCCAAAAACAACTCTGAGCCTATTGCTCTCCTCAGCCATGCTCACACATGCAAAAGCTTACAGCACAGGGATGTGTCTTTTGAGGCTCTCCTACAGAAGCACAATCAATAGGAAAATAACCCCCACAGATCCTTTTTCCTTTCAAGCCCAATATTAATCTCACTGCAAAGCTTTGTGCCTAATAGTCTCAGTTAGCAAACACTCAAAAGACACTTCTCAGTTGACCACAAATTCAAGAACATTCCCTTAGACGTTTTCTGATGTCTGCTGCTTTTTTTCCCCCCCCTCAAAGACGTTTTTCTGATTTCCACCACTTCAAGCCAAACACTCACAGTTTTTAAGGCAACAGCAAGCTACAATCAGCCCTTGTCCTCTGAATGTCAGAAATAAAAATGGTATTTGCGAGGCCATGCAGCAAGCAATGATCTATTGTATTTGAGATGTCATTCCACTTGCCCTCTCTGGGCTAACAGGTCCCTCTCTCTACTCGGCACCTAAGGGACAGTAAGGGGGTTTGAAGTAACACGCTGTTGCAGCAGCAAAAATTAGTCATAAGCGGCAGCTGTAAATAACAGTAAACACGTTTTTCATGCTCATTCTTAAATGGATAGCTATTTTATTAGGATGAGTTGGGATTTTCAATACCCAGCTCAAATGTATTGTAGGTTATTGGGATTTTCAGCTGATATGGAACAGCTGGAACCAGTTTCATCACAAACAATGAAAACATTCCCACTGACTGCAAGGGAATTTGCAATGCTCTGCTGGTGTTTACAGTACGGCTGTTATTTGCAAGGTAAGCTGATGTAGCAAGATGGTAAGATTTGGGCAGCGTCTGTGTAGAGTTTTGCATTTTTTATCCTGCCAAACAGCACAGAAGAAAATTGTCAGGTTTCTCTCACCAGAATTTAATCTAATTTTTATTCTCATCAAATCTTAATATCCACATAAAAGTAACATTATTGGATCAGTGCAAAACAAAAACAGAAAAAGCAGCTAGAAATAGGGAAAAAAAGGCACTAGAAACTTCACTAAAAAACATTTTTTAAGTTGTCTTTATTTATTCTTAAAATAAAAGAGACTGAGATGCAGCAAAGCCTTACCCCCAGTGAAATCTCACTCTGTAACCTCCCTTAAGTGACCAAAGCCGCAACAGTTAAACACATTTATTAGAAAGCTAAGCCTCCAAACGGTGCCGCCAGCACACCACTAGCTCACCATCTCCATACCCTTAACCTAGCGTGGGAACACACTCCCCCCTACGCATTACCACCATGCAGATGCAGACCTTGTCCACAGGCACCTCAGCAGAAATTCAGATGAAGCGGAAGTAATGAGGTTCCTTCTCTCTGGAAATACCAAGAAGCTGAACCTCTGCACTGCTAGGGACCCTCCTTACACAGCAGCAAGGATGCTTAAGGGCACCTCATCTTCTAAATCTCCCTCCTTATCAACTAAGGGCTATTGCTAACCACCCCTTTTGCCCCTTTCGGGTGTCTCAGGTGCCCCTCACAGAGGTGTTAGACCTGAGGCTGCCACCTTTCTCCTGGAAGAATAAGACCTTCCTTCCATCCTCTCAGTGGGAGCCCTGGCTGCTCTTTTGTGAACCAACAACAACCACAAGTGCCTCATGAGATAAGCTCTTCTCTGTTGGAAGTTCTACAGCTTCACGGTAGAAAAGCATTTTCCAGGCTATGTAGTTGGCAAACTGGGCCAACCTTGCTTGGGTGACTTGAGGCAACACTGTCATCACTACCAGGTCTCACTTGATCCCAAGTCATACAGCTCAGGCACTTCAGTATAAGGTCTCCCTTTCCACCTTCTGGCACATTCAACGAGGAGCACCTCATTGAGGTGATAGCAGAGGCAGCCAGGTTCTGGGACCTCCTTATCTAGATCCACCTCTGCTTTCGTGATTGGTTTCCCATGAACCCCCAGGCAGCCAAATCAATACCACGATGCAGGAACCTCCAATCATTCCAAACACCAGAGCTGCCTCTGCCTAAGCAGAGCACCCACCATATTCACTGAACGGCTACTCGTCAATACCACCAGCGTTAGTTCTACAGATCAGCTACACATCAGCCGCCAGAACCAGAGGAACAAAGGCTAGGGAAGTTCTCTTCATTGTCATCTTGAGCACAGGGAAAGGCACAATAAAGGCCGCCTTGTGTACATCCAGCATGGGCAGAGAGAGGAGAGAGGTGGTTACCCTCTACGCATGTACAGGTCAGTATTAGGGGGAGGCACACGACTATCTTTTCTACAACTGAGCTTGGTGTTTTGTTTTTAAAACAAGGCACTTCAGGTTTGGAAAGCATTACCATACCCATCGTTATTGTGGCATAAATAACGCCCTCAGTAACCTGCAACCCTGGCCTGGGTCCAGCCGCAGCAAGCCTACCAAAAAGACCTGCACAGTCAAAAGGAAAGAGAAAGGGAGACAAAGAGAGAAAGCCACAGATAAGCAAATGTGGAGAACAAGGCTGTCTTCAAGCCTTGCACTCCGTGCTCAGCCATCCCCGCTGCCAGCAGAGGAGCACACCGTATGGTGAGACTTCAAACAGTTTCCAACCCGTCCTTTCAAACAAGGCAATTCCCTTTGAATCAGAATCATCGTCATCGTAATTAAAATCAGCCAGGGCAGATGAGCTGTTTCAGCCAGAATAATTACTGCTCGGTTGGCAGTCAGGTTGCCCCTTTCGTTCTCGCTCTGTTTCTTATCGAACCCTTCAATTAGGCAAACCCAGCCCAGGCCGATAACAGTTTAACACACTTCAGCCCGGTAGGAATGGCAAGCAGCAGCGTTTGCCAGAGCTGTAAAATGAAAGGCAGAAGTGTTCCCAGCGAAAAGGCAGGAATCCTTCTGATGAAAGAGGGACCCTGAGACCCAGCAGCTTTGCCCGCCCGCTTCGTTTTAATTAATTCACCCACGGTTTGTTAAGAGTGCCTCACAGTCCCACCTCTGATGCTGCACGAATCGTCTATCTCCCCAGCCCATCTGGAGGTTCGCTTTGATGTCCTTTCTTGGCAGCGCACTCACTAATTTTAGTGACGTTCCTATTTTTGTTTCAACTCACTACGCCCTATTCGTTTGGAGGAGCATGGGTGTCTTCCAAGGCTCGTGCTCTAATTCTGTCAGGAACACCACCAGCAGCTCCCTGGACTGCTGGCCCTTTCCCTACCCAGCTTGTGAGGAGAAAGGGGTGAGCACAGAGGACTTGTGGGGTTACTGGGTCAGACTTTAGCACCTTTGGCCAACCCATGCATGTCCAGAATGCCCTTTAGCAACAGCAGTCACACCAGGGTCTCGAGGCAGCTGCTAGCAACGAGCATCACTCCACACAGGACAGGTACAGGGTCCTATTACTATCTGATAAGGTGAGAGCGGGGAAAAAGGGATGAGAAGCCCAGTTTTGTACTCACTGAACCAACGAGCAGGACCAAGACCTGCAGGTTCGCCCCATGGGCCATGGGATTTGGAGCCTG
Source organism: Cuculus canorus (assembly GCF_017976375.1). Classification (NCBI taxonomy): domain Eukaryota; kingdom Metazoa; phylum Chordata; class Aves; order Cuculiformes; family Cuculidae; genus Cuculus; species Cuculus canorus. The sequence goes on along the minus strand of NC_071407.1, from coordinate 5,071,816 downwards.
ATCTCTTGAGGCAAACCAGGCCACCAGCAGCTTCACCAGCATCGCTGCCTGACCACCCTCTGCATGGTGTGCCATGCTTCAGCCTCTCCTGAGCACCCCCCAGACTCCTTGTGCCACATACCTGCTGCTCCACATCCCTCCCTGCTCATCTCAGCGCACCTCCTCAAGCACAGACACTCTCAGTGACATGATGCCACCTTCCTTCTCACACAAACCACTTTAAAAGCCATCGATGTTATAGCACACCAGGCGATGTGTGCAGAAGAGACCTGCTGGGGCCTGCCAAGAGGATCGGTGGTTTAGCAGTCACGGGAGGCAAAGACACCACACACCTCGGTGGTGAGGGACTGCCTGGACTTGCACATCCTATCTCTGCTTATGGCTGTGATACTGCTCGGTACGACACCAAACCTGCCAGCCAACCAGATATTCAGAGCAGTCACAGACTGCTCCGTTTTGACAGTGCTCCCATCATATGGGTTTTTCTTCTCCTTTTTTTTTTCAATCATGCTTGCAGGGCTCTGATGTCTCTCTTCCTTAGGCATCTGACTCGCCTGGATTTCAGTAGGTGGTGGGTGTATTTGCATTTTTGAGCAGCAGGCTGCCAAGGCAAAGCAGAGGTTTAAGCTGGGTGTGTGCTTATCACTCCTGCCAGCCAGGGTTCCGAATGAGACATGAGTTTATGAAGCTGCCTGAATAACATAACCTGGCTTCCCCAGCCGATGGATCCATGGCCAAGCTCCAGCTAATCTGGTGTATGTCTTTACATGCTACTGCTGTTAGCTCATCATCCTCTTCCCCAACGTGCATCAGGGGTAAAAAAAGTCCATTTATCTCACAGTGCAGGCAGCTGCAAACCTCCTGCAGGGACAAGGCTGTACCGGCTGCAGGGGGATTCAAGTCCTGTGTCCCGTGTATCCCAGCCCTGCCCTCAGCCAAACAAACCAGAGCTCAGCAAAACTAAGCTGGCACCGGACTATACGTGGTAGAGCTTGGGGGATCCCTCCTCTGCACCAAACAGCACAGTCGGGATGAGCCTGCACCTTTTCCCACCTGGGCTGGGCGTCATCTTCCTGTTCACCACTTCAATTTGGCTGCAGCCAAAATAGTATGGTTCAGGGAAACAAAGATCTTTCTGTGTCTCCCTTTTTTTGTTTAGCACTCCTAGGCCTTGATGAGAACAGCAATCCACGCTGAGCTACGAGCCGTCCAAGTACGCCAGGTGCACTCGCACGGTGAGGGCTATTTGGGTACAGCAGCCCCCGGCCACTTCAAGCAGTGGCACCGCTGATGCCTCCCTGCCAGCAAGCCTCAAAGCCCACAGTGGTGCACGCTGGGGCTGGCAAGGACTCTGCTTCTCTCATAAACAGCTCAGATTGAACAGCCAAGCGTTCAGATACAAATCTTTTACCCTTAACTGCCACCTCTCTGCTCCCTGCCCATCTCTACCCCACAGCACACACATCACTGCACCCCACTCTGCTGCAGTAGAGGCTGATGAGCAGGGATCTGCAGGAGAGCAATATCATCTCTCTCCTTTAGGCTTAAATGGATTACATAGCGATGAGAAGCTCAGCTCTGTATCAGATCAGAGGAAGGTAATCTCTCATGAAGGATGTTCACTGAGAAAAGGATACATCAATACGTCTGGGAGCTCAGCCTGCGTTCAGCAGTCTCCTCCCAAAGGGGTGCGGAGCCCACAGGTGGCAGGTGTTGGTGGCACCACTGAGGACACTGCTGGGAGGTGCTAACCCTGGCAGTGAGCGAGTGTGTGCAGAAGGAACCCACACACTGTCCCCTCACGTGAAGTATGCCTTTTTAATCAAGTTAACAGTAGGTTAAACTGCCACAGGAGACACAGCTGAATAAAGAGCCAATTATAAAAATGGTTATCGCATCTAACAGACCAAAAGTCAGGGATTCTGAGCCCCGGAGGGATGATTGGAGCACTAGGACATGAATGCAAGCCACCACAGCTTCACCACTCACTCCTCAATAGAACCCTGGGTTTGACTACAGCCTGCCTTCCAGAAAACCATCAAGACAAAGAGAACCCACAGGGATTTATAATATTTTACAGCAATGTTATGTTAACTTAGTCACACTATTTCTTTCTATAGGAAACTTAAAACTTTGAGGATCATTAGCCTTTTCTTTCCAGCTACCATTAGAGCTGTACTATCAAGTGTGGCCAGCATCAGAAAACACTTTTTTCACACAAGCTCTAAGAAATGGCTGTGCTATCATTTACTGGTTCTCATAAACCTCAAGTCCTCCATCTCCCACGTGAACTCCCCCAAACAGTCAGCTGTGATGTACCATTTACAGAGACATCATATGGCTCAGCCTCTTCATAGTATCCCTCTGGGGACTCGATCTTGGGGACCAGAGGTTGTTTTGTTTCAAGAATCTGCAGAATAAATAAACAAAAGAAGCATGATTTAAGGTAAGACTAGATACTTGAAAACAATCTGGCATCTTTATTTTTCTTCTGCACTAAAGTGCATCCTAGCAGATGAGATCTTTTAGATGTGGGCACCAGGATTTTCACGTAAACTGGTCGAGATGAGAAGGAAGAAAAAGACTGCAGAGGGTTTCCTGTGTACTGTTAGCTGAAACAGAAAGGAGTTCTTTGAAATCACTGCACGATTGTATCATAAATGTTATTTTCTTTCATACTGCTGAAAGACTTGGTTAGATCAACTCACAGGTTTCCTCACAGGCAGTTGACTGCAAACCATTGGCCTTACCGTGAACTGGTATTTCTGCCTGCTGCACCAACCCTCCCCAAGAGACTCACTGCAACTGGGAATGGTCCTCTGTGCTATTCATTACCTTAACATGGAACCAGAAGGACAGACATTCGGTGCAATCCTGGCTTTACACTGAAAGGTGTAGCATAAGCAGTCATTGGTCGCACCTCCAAGTCTGACTGATAGCAAACCAAGGGCTAAAAATCCCTGCTTTAGGAACTGTATCAGGAATCTTTAATTGTGCTTTGAGCAAAAATAAAAACGAAGGAAATGGATAAACAACCCTGATGGAAAATAAGCCTTTGAAAAGAGTCCAAGTGCTGGAAAATCCCTGTGGCGCCTGCCAAACTCCACCCTAAACATAAGCAAGGGCTGGCAGGAAACCTTGATCCTTTAGAAATACCAACACACGAGGGGGGGAAGCTAAGAAACAAGCTTTTCACTTTTCAAATAATTCACATGGCTGTTAAATGTGAGACGGTGGAGCTGGAGGTCACAGTAGGATGAGCCCACAGCTTATGCTCTGCCCCAAATAAGTGGCATTCCCTGCCTTCCATCACAACCGGACAGTAGCATCCCTCATTCCTCAGTGAGTTTTCCCTCTCCTCACCCAGGTCACACCGCCCGGAGTCATCTGATGATGATATGCTCCAGCTCACATTGCTTCTGACTGAGACCTGCGCAAATCCTGGATGGGCGTCCACTCCTCCCGGGAGGGCAGGTGGAAGAGCAGGTCTCTGCAGAGGCAGTAGTGTTGAAGGTCATGGATCACACATAGTCCTTCCTCCTGGCCCACATGATGGCTCTTAGTAGCCTGGAGAAGAGGCACCAGCTGGGCAGTCTAAGGCAGGATGACCCTTTGCAGGTCATGCCATCATCGTTACAGGCACGTTCAAAGCTGCCCATCCTGCCCTGGATTCTTCAACCAGCTGGTACTGCTACCCAGAAGTAGAAAGAAAGCTTGGAGGGAAAAGATTATCCGGCCAACAACTGGCCATGTAGGTAGATGCTGCTGAGCCTGTGGGAGCTTGGTGCTCTGACTCCGTCAGCCAAAATCCCATTCCTCTGCTCCCACGTGGGCAAGCAGACCCGGACTCTGCCAACTTCACAAACTTCTCAAGTGTCTTGGATGAAAACTCCTTCCTACATGAGTCTGCCAGATGCTGTGAGCAGACTCTGAGCTTGCTTTCCAGAGCCACATAGGACACACTGCCGAGAAACACTTGCCTCCAAACACTAAAGGTTTAGGAACTTGTCCTAACGTGTTAAATTAAAGAAATAAAAACAAACCCAGCCACTCCAAAGCTTCACTTAATCCCTTCCCTGGCCAGGAATGTGTCTGCAATTGCCTGCCATCTGGGGTGGCCTCCTGCGTGTAGCCAGCTCACATCGCCCTACAACCATAAACAAATTGCCTACACAAAGAAATGCTGTGGGTTTATTTGACATCATCCCACAAGTGTCAGAGAAGGAGGGGAGGGCTGCTTTGTTTTGCTTCCTACAGACAATGGAAGCCAACAGGGACTAGGTGGGTCTGCACCTCAGCTGCCCCAGAAGCTATTTTTTACTCTTCTCTTTCCCTAAAGGCGAGGAGTTGTTTTGTCTCTAGTTAAGTCAAAGAGCACATGCTGTGTTATCTAACCCAGGCTGGTCCTCACAGAACATTTGCCCGTTGAATCATGGCACAATGGAACATGCAAATAAAACCATTTTGGGCATCTGCATCCGCACCGTGTGACTTTCTCAGCGGACGACTGTGGAAAGCAGCAGAGCTGCCAGGGCTACCGCAGATGAAAGGTCATCCATGTCGCAGCCACAGCTTGCAGGACTCATTGTTTAAAAGTTACTCTGGGACAAATCCAAAGAAATTCCTGGGATCCAGCTGGGTCACCCTATTGAGTCGTCCATCGACTGCTGATGCCAGTGAATGCCAGGAACAATCTGCTGTGCAGAGTTCAGTCACCAAATTTCTCCTGCACATCAAAAGGCAAGTGTAGAGCAACATCACAGGGTACGTTAACATCACCAAACCACAGTAACTGGGACCACGCTGAAGCCCCCCCAGGCCCGCTCCTTGACATATGCTCAGATATCTTTGCTGCCAACAGCTTGCTGACACTCAGATGTTCACAGTGAGGAGGTACAATTGCTTTATCCAAAAGAGTTTGGCTCAAGTGGTAAGCAGGTGGGGGAAGGTTCCCAGCACAAGTCTGGAAGAAGATGGATGGCTTAGGTACCCTTCCCAGCTAACGTCTAAGATAATTATTTTCCAATTCCTTCATGTAACTTCCTGATGGCCCTATTGGAAAGCAGAGCTGCTCCAAGCACAAGCAGAGGTGCCTTGAGAACACCCAGCTGCTGCTTCCTCAGTCATGCCTTCGTTCCACCACACCACTATCCTCCTGCCCGCCTCCCTGCCACAGCCATCAGCAAAAGCAATTCCTGCTCTGGCTGCTACTCCCAGCTGACTCCAGCTCCAGCCTCACGTCCCCAGCCAGCTGCACGATCAGAGCTCCTCCAGGGCTGGAGCAGCTCCCACCAGGCAATCGCACTGCATCCAAGGGTTTGTTGGCTCCTCCAGCTGAGCCAGACTGTCCCTTCTGGATAGAAATCCTGCAGCCTCACACCACATCCTACTTCCTGGCAAAAGGAGCAGATCTTCCTCTGTGGCATTTGGATGCACCATCCCGTGTTTCTCCACACCTCCCTCCATGCACACTCCCTACCCTCCTTTCCTTTCACATCCCAAAATCCAAGCTACAGCCATTCCCGTGTCAGATTAAGCAGCAAACAGCAAGGGTGACCTGTGTCTCTCGAGGACAGCTGGTTTGCCTTGCTGGCATGGAGACCAAATCCCCCTGAAAGCTGATGGTGTTGAACTGGACCCTGACCATGTTTATGGCCACCCTAGAGAAAAATCTACAGCGGTGGCCACTCCACAGACCTACGGGCTGTACAACACAATGCCCACCAGGTCTGGGCACAGGTACCACCAGGCACTTCAACTGGAAGCAAACCTGATCTTATCCGCTAAGAGCCAAACCATGCAAGGCTCTGCCAGCGAGGGAGACCCTGGTGCTGCCCAGGGATTGTCCCACTGCCTCAAAGCTGAAGGACTTCTGCCTTTCTAAGCTCATGTCAGCAGCCTGGGCATAGCTGCTTTCAGGTGATATTTCCAAAGTAACATTTAAAAGCCATCCTCATCTTTGTTTCTTTGCAAAACCTCAGTTGTCTTCCCTCTTTGAGCTTGGATTGCCATGTGATAGGTCTGTATTTCTCTTATAGGGAACACAGCCAATTTTCCACATCGCTCCTGCAGACACACAGGAAGCCCAAGGCTCCCACGGCTGCCTGCTCCATCCACGTATAAGCTTTGGGAACCACAGGGATTCCGGGACATCCAGCCACTCCAGAGCAAACACACACTGACCTGCAGCCTTTGTGCATCATAGAATGGTTTGGGCTGGAGGAGACCTCAAAGCCCATCCAGTTCCAACCCCCCTGCCATGGGCAGGGACACCTCCCACAGAATCAGGTTGCTCAAAGCCCCATCCAAGCCGGTCTTGAACTCCTCCAGGGATGGAGCAGCCACTACGGCGCTGGGCAACCTGTGCCAGTGCCTCATAGGAAAACATTTCTTCCTAACCTCTAATCTAAATCTCCCTTCTTTCAGCTTCAAACCATTCCCCGTCGTCCTATCAGTACACTCCTTGATAAAAAGCCCCTCCCCAGCTTTCCTATAGGCCTTCTTTATGTACTAGAAGGCTGCTATAAGGTCTCCCCAGAGCCTTTTCTCCTTCAGGCTGAACAACTCCAACTTTCTCAGCCTGTCCTCACAGGGGAGGTGATGCAGCCCTAGGATCATCTTTGTGGTCTCCTCCGGCCTCACTCCAACAGATCTATGTCTTTCCTGTGTTGAGCTGAACACAGTACTCCAGGTGAGGTGAAGACCAAACATGCAGTTGGAAACCTGTACAACAGGGAGCCCCTGGTTAAATATTTTTCTTTTTCTTTTTAGTTTTCTAAATAAAGCTTAACGGGACTATTTGTTTCACTAAAACACACAGGCAGAGGTGTCTCCATTTACCTGTGCTGCAAAGCTCTTAACAAAAATGAAGGCTGTAAGGGTTCAGTTCCCAAGGCTGAGGACTGTGCAATAAAAAGCAAAGGATCTACAAAACATACCTTTGGAGGGGGGAGGTCCGGCAGGCTCTTCTGAGGAGGGGACGAATGCAGTCCTGAGTCTCCATTGGTCAAGGAGTTTTTCCGATCCAGCACTGCAAACCAGAAACACAATGACACTGATGGCACGTGGCGTTTCCCAGAGCCGTGCAGGAACAGCAAAGTGCTATTTTGGTAGGAGGCAGAGTGATAATTAGAGGCAGTGCTACAGTGCCACTGTGTGATTTAAGGCCATACCCAGGAATGTGACACTTGGAAACCCAGCAGAAGAACTGGCCTCTGGTTTTGTGCATGTTTTTTCTTCTGGATGGAAAACTGTGAAGCCCAAACCCTCTTCTGAAACTTGAAAGGGTCTTGAGAAGCAGCATGGGCAGGCACTACACAGTATCCAGAAATCCACAGCACGTTAGTCCTCACTTGCTCCAATTCTTGCAAGAATCAGTGGTTATCATCACCTTTGCTGCCTTTCCAGAAAATTGGAACTTATCCCACCCTGCTCCCTGCAATAGTGGCTGCCTAGCTGGGCTGAGCGGCGGTTTATCAAAGCCAGTCAACAGTAATTTAATTGCTACTGAAGGAAGAGTTGCTCTTGAAGCAGCCCAGGCCAAACATGCGAAAGGGCACACGGCAGCAGAACGGCTCCCGGCGATATGCGCCTGCCTCTGCATTCAGCTGCTTGGAAAATCTGACTTTCCAGAGTGATTCAGTAGCTGGAGGGTCAGAGGCTCAGAAAACTTGTGTTCTGTCCTTCTTCACCCACCACAGAATTCCTGGGTGGCCTCAAACAAGTGCCCAAATCCCATGACCTCTAAGGCAGCACAATGCTCAGGAACAAGTGGGAGTGAGGCATCAAATGGTTGAAAAATGAAGGATTTTGAAGACTTTATGCTGTGCAGAGGGCAAAGTCCCCTTTTACAGAGTGTCTCTTGCCAAATACTTTGGAGAGATGAGGCTAAGGTATTCAGATATTCCAAGTCCAATAAATTAAAAGGGAATTAAGTCCCAGATCTGCAGCAAGTTGATGCTCCAGCTCTGTTAGCCACCTGCTGATCCTCCAGCTACATTCCGCAGGCACACCAAGAAGCCACCAAGGCATCGCATGCTTCCCAGCAGCGGTCAGCACTGTGCTCAGAAGACACGGGCAGGAACTTTGCTGCATATTTCTGGGCTTTAAAAATAGAAGCTGGAAACCAAATTACTTTGTTTGCGTCTGGGCCTCGGAAGCCACGATGACAGCTCTGCCCTGCCAGGCTGCAGCCAGCTCCCAGCCTGATGGCGCAAGAGCTCCAAACACATCGCATGTGAGGACTGTGGTGAGGGAAGAGGACGAGGCGAAATAGCCTTAAGTTGTGCCAGGGGAGGTTCAGATTAGATATCAGGAAAAATTTCTTCACCAAAAGTGCTATCAGGCAGTGCAACAGCTGCCCAGGGAAGTGGTTGAGTCACCACCCCTGGAGGTGTTAAAAAATGGGTAGACAAGTTGCTAAGGGATATGGTTTAATACTGGACAGGTACAGTTGGAGTCCAGGATCTCAAAGGTCTTTTCCAACCAAACGATTCTATGATTCTATAAACTGCTCTGTGCGACTCAGGTATCCTGGTCACCAGTGCCAGCTAACTCCAGTGAGCCAGAAGGACACAAGCCCCGTGGATCAACAGACACCAACCCCAAGCAGCTGTTTGCACCCTCTAAGTTGGGCTGCTCGACGTCTTCAAAGTAAAGCACGTGAGTGAGCCTATGACACAGACTGACCACAGGGAGATCCACCTACTAAAATACCCCATGATTATAGAGCCAGAGTCTCATCTACACGCTGCTGTTGGAGACAGGCCTTAACGGACGAAAGAGATGGTACTCTCAGGGCAGACACTTTCCATCAACAGCAGCTGCTGAGGCTATTGCTGTTCACGGAAACACCAGAAGCAAGGTTGAGATTTCCTAAAGCCCCCATGAGCTAATCCTCAGGAGGGGATTTTCTCTGCCTTCAACTGTTGTTTCCACAAGGACCTTTTTAGGGGCCTTTTAGCAGAGAGAAACCGACAGGCCAACTCACATCCTCCTGCGCCAGGCAGAACCTCCCATGCTCAGCTCCACAGAAGAGAAATCATTGCAGCAGCAAAAAGCACTGCCAAACCCCTTGCAAGTGGTGGCCATCTGTTCTCAACTCTCTGGCAAACCTAGCAATCATCCCCCTGAATCTCACCGTGCCAGGAAAATGCTGTTTGGTTTCTGTACCAGCAGCTCCTCCTCCTTCCACCAACCCTGGAGCATGGGATGGAGCCCACAGCCTCAGACCTCGCCCTGCTGGATACGTGCCCGCCTCCATGGACACACACCCACGTAGTCCAGCTGAGGAGCAGAGCAAGATGGAATGGAGCTTTGACTTCCAGGCCCCACGCAGGAAGAACCACCCCTTAAACCTTTGTCCTGGAAGATGTTACGGGGTTTTCAGTTCTGAGGGTGCTGTGCCCAGCACATGAGCCCAGCATATAGAGACAGGCACCTAACCCATGACTGATATATGGAGAGTCCACACAGCATATCCTACACATCCCTTCCTTCTCCTCCTACAGTTATCAGCACCACTTATCACAGACTGTTGCCTTATTGGGGTGGGAAGGAAGGAGTATTTTTTTTCCTAGATAAGCACTAACACTTCACAGGTTTCTTCTGATAAAGATATCTCCCTAAAACATGGAATTTGGAGAGAATTTAGAAGAGGAGAGGAAGAAAAACCAGGCAAAAAGCCTGCTAAAATTCATAGAATCATCGAATCATTAGGTTGGGAAAGACTTTAAGAGATCATCAGCTCCAACCGTACCTGTCTACTACTAAATCACATCCCCAAGCACCTCATCTACCTGCCTTTTAAACACCTCCATGGATAGTGACTCCACCATCTCCCTGGGCAGCCTCTGCCAGTGCTTGATAACCCTTTCTGTGAAGAAATTTTTCCTAATGTCCAATCTAAACTTCCCCTGATGCAACTTGAGGCTATTCCCTCTTGTCCTACCACTTGGGAGAAGAGACCAACACCCACCTCTCTGCAACTTCCATTTAGGTAGTCGTAGAGAGCAAGGAGGTCTCCCCTCACCCTCTTCTTCTCCAGGCTAAACAACCCCAGGTCCCTCAGCTGCATCTCATAAGACCTGTTTTCCAGCCCCTTCACCAGTTTTGTTGCTCTTCTCTGGACACCAGTGCAGAGTCACAGGGGGAGAATCCCTGGTCCTGCTGGCCACACTGATTTTGATTCACAGCTGAACAAACTGTTATCTATCTCTGTTCTCTGTAAAAAGTGAGTTGCTCCTGGTATTTGGGCTAGGAGGACCACAGTGTGCACCACCAGGAGCCCTACACTGGGCATCAGTCCACCCTCCCAGACTCCTGCACCTTGATTCCTCTATGCTGACTTCCAGAAGGAGATGGGATTTGGCTCACCAAAGAGCCCTACGGACTTGCAGGGTAGAGACTTGTTGTGTTTCTCAAGTAAATGAGATCAAGAAAATGATGGTGCCTTCATTACTCACTGCAGTGAATTCAATGACTGTGCCATAACACAGCATCTCGAAAGCAGCGTACCCGTTCAGCTTAAAACCTTACTGGTGGAATTGGAAGTAGTGAGTGAAATACGGATTTTGCAGAAATACCATGTTTTAAAGCCTGGAGCAGCAACTTTTGGAGCTGATATATTATCACTTCAGAAATCATTTTAGCCTGTGCTGCTAAAACACACCTAAGCATAACTACGGTGGTGAAGAAACTCTGCAGGGCATAAGAGGTCCCACTGACCTCATCCACAAAAGTGTGATCATTGCATCCCACTTCATTTTGGTGAAGGGTACAGAGCTGCAGTGGATAAAAGGTGTAAAGGCAGCTGCATAATCACTGAGGAGACCCGTATCGACCCCCTAGCACCAGTGGGAACTACGCCCCCCTCCATCTACTAAACCTGAAGCTTCAGGTCCCACCATGATCAAGCAGGCACAGACCTCTCCCCGCAGTTACAGGAGCAGGATCAGGGCTGCACACCCAGCTGCAGCTATGGCTCAGATCCCATACATGTGTCTCACTGACTTCAGCATTTCCAAATAACTCTGAAGTTTTACTTGGAATATGGACGTTGTTGAAAACAGAGAAAGAGAGAAGTGCCAGGTCCCACAAGGAGGGACCGAGTGGGTAGGCTCATGGCCTTGATAGGGAAAAGTCTGAAATCAACTCTAAAAAAGAATCAACTCTAAAAATAAGTTGTCTGAAACCTGACCCTGCATTTCAGCATGGTGGATCAGTGCAAGCCTTGCTTTATCCACCCAAAAAAGAACTTATATAAAGAGATGTTTCTGTTGTTGCTTAGTTACCAGGAGGCTGTGCAATCCTGTTACGGAGCATTACAGCATCAACCAGAGGGACCTGTCTGGAGATCACATTGGGGCTGCACACGCAATCTGGGAGGACATCCTGCCTTTGAGGGTATTTAAAGTTAACCTAAATTCAGCTGTAGGTAGTTTAAAAAACAAAACAAAACAAAACAAAACAAAACAAAACAAAGCAGACAAACACAAAACCTCACCACAGAACAATAAAACCAAAACAAAGCCCTGAAAGTGGAGCTATCCTAATGCTTGCAGGACCAGCACATCGACAGCAGGCTGCACTGATGCATCCCCTTTTCTCATCAATGTGGGGATTGGAAACTGTGGGGTAGGGTCAGCTTCTGGCTACGTGTGCGTTAAAGAGATGTTTTTCGGTAATAATCTCACTCCAAACCATTATCAAACCCAGCCTTTGTGATGAACTTCAAAAGAGCAAGGACGTTTTTAGGGAATTAGGTTCCTTGCGATGTTACAAATTCAAAACCTGGGAAATCCAAATGGGAAATGAATATTTTATCTAGGTTTAATTTCTTGGCTCGCACATCACAGAACCGTCACAGCCCCTAGGAGATGAAGGTGCTTTGCCCATGCAGGTGGCAAGGGTACAGCCTCCACCCAGGGACTCACCCACAAGCTTGTGACAATGCAGCCCCTCCGGGCTAGCACAGAGCAACATGCTAAAGATGACACATGCTTTCATGGCCTCAAAGAAGTGAAGTGACTTGTTTCATGGCCAAAGGAAACATGAGGGCTTCCTTAAATATTTCAAGCACTGAGCTACAAGCCTTAGAAGGTATTTTATTCCAAAATAACGTCCTCCAAAGTGTTACTTCCAGGAATAACCTCACGGTGTTGGCAAGGACAACGCTTTCCAAAGGAATGTAATGCAAATGGCAGCCCTTCCACACCACCAACTGCCTCGGTCCTCAGATCTGCAGAGAGGCCTCCATCGGCAAAGCAAGGCTCTAGCCACATATGCCTTCATCGCTCCGTTAGATATGAGGCAATCATTAATCGTCAGCTCCTACCTTTATCTTGTTTCTCCTGGTCACCCTGTTGTTTATGGATGGTCACTTTGTTCATATAAATATATTCTTCATCGCCACCTGCAACCAAAGGGAAAAAAGGGAACCCTTACACACCTGCTGCTTTCACGTTGCTAAGTTTTTCCACAAAGACACATGCAAAAAGTGTGTCTGCTGGGTACATTTTGGGGAGAGCACACTGGTGGAGGCAACATGCAGAAAGAAACGCGAGCAATAATAAAAGGCAGAAAAATTAAATGCTTTATACTCAGGAAGTTCCATAAGTTGAAATTTCTACTTAAAAATTAACTTGGCCAAAGAGTACATCCTGTGTATCTTACAAAGTGGATTAAATAAACTTAAGGTTTAATAAGGAAAACAGAAAGTATCAGGAATCTTGGGAATCCTTTGCTTGTGAAGCTGGACACATAAGTATAGTAATTTTACATAAACAATTAGAGGTCACTGCAAAAATAATCTCCTTTTCGTTTTCTCCTTCTAATTTTCATGTCTCCCCTTCCCACCAGCCTCCAAGAAAATGTTGCTTCAAGACCCTGTAGCAGTTCCCACGAGAGTCCACAGCCCTGTCCTCAGTTTTCCCTGCCCGTACCACTGGACTTGGTGTAGACCCGCAGGAGGTCGGCGAGGAAGCTCTTCTTCAGAACAGCAGTGCTGCTCAGGTTCTCCTTGTCCAGTATCCTCAGAAAATCTTCAAGTTCCGTGAGCAGCTGCTCAAGAGCTACAATAGCAACAGAGAAAACTATTAGCAAAGCATCTAGGTGGCATGTCAAGAGAAGGCATACGCTAATACTGTATTTTCCAACATCCTTTCCATTTTTCTGCCCTAGAATAATTCATATTTCATTTTTCAGCTTGAACTCTCCTCTAGTTTTGAAATGAAAGTGGGCCTCAAAACCAAAAAGCCTCCAACTTCCCTTAGACTGTTGATATATCCGTAAAATCCCATGTAAATAGCTATTCTACTTCCAATAGGACTTTTTGCTCAAGGAGGGAAGCCTGGAGGGATTTTGAGCATCAGGGCTGATATTGCACAAAAGCAACTAGCAAGATCTTGATACTTTTACCTTGAGTCCTGGCAAACATCACTCAAACCTCATTTAGATTGGGATCTACCAAAGACCCTGCTTTTTGCTTCCTCTTTCCAAGCTTCCTCCTTATTTCTCTGGCTGTAATGACCTGAAAAATGTTTATATGTGTCTCTCAAAAAGAGACAAAAATACAACCTCAAAAACATAAGTCATAATTCAGTAACTTCTCCAGCCTTCCTACTTGGGTAGCAACCACCGAGATCATCGTACCACGTGGAACCAAAGACCTAAGACTAAGCAGCACCTCAGCTCTCCTCAGGAAAAATTGCCATACCAAAGACATCCTTGCATACTCTGCATCTTGCTTGGGTAGCAACCACAGAGATCGTTGTACCGTGCGGAACAGAAGACCTAAGACTGAGCAGCATCTCAGACAGGCTCCAGAAAACCTGCCGTACCCAAGACATCCCTGCATAACCACAGCAAGCCGCTCGGCCACTCCACTCCCCAGCACTGGTGGCTAAGCCAGGCTAATAGGTTTGTTTTCCTTCTGAGGAAGTGCTGCTCGGCTCTGCCACCGACAAATTACTTTGCTGACAGGGTTCACGCTGAAGCAACAGGCGTTTAATTGCTTGCTTTTGTTCATTCCGAAGTTTATCGTGAGCTAATTAGCAGCAGTGGCAGGAGCTCCTTCCAGGGAGGAAATAACAGAGTATTATGTGGAGAAAAGGAAGTGCTGCATAAGAATGACGGTGTGTGGGAAAAGCATGGAAAACTCAGCTGCGGCTGTTCCTCCCCTTTGGAGGCCTCCCCACTACCCCACTCCATTGCTCCCCGATGCTAAGGAGCTCAGAGGAGATGGGCAGCGAAGCTGGGCTTTGCCAACACCAGGCTGCATATCTGATTGTGACTCCTGGGCACACCACCAAGAACATGACATATGGATGATTTAACCAGGGCAATGTTCCATTCCCTCTACTTTCAGCATCTCCATGCTGTGTGTGTGCCTGTGGTACCCACGTGCGTCAAGGTACACATCAATGACCTAGCGAAGCCTTCATGTTTTGGTTTCATAGGGCAAAGCCTCTGCAGTGCACCTAGTTGAAGTACTGCCACCTCCAAGGTCACAAAGAACGTTTTTGTAGGAGCAGGAGAGAGCCATCACCTTCTCACTCCCCCATCTTTAGCCACTAGACAGCTCTTCCTCAGGTGAATACACGTTAGAAGATTAGTAAACAAAGCATAAATTACACTACAGATTTTTCTGTTTCAAGCCATTAACTAAAAACCACGCTGCTGCTCTCAAACTGTAGCAATCTTCACTACCTTCACTGTGAAACAGCTTAATGACTCCAGATCAATCAATAATAGCTCCAGAGAAGATTACCAACTGGTAGTTCTTCACACTTTGCTTTATACCCTCCATACCATATTAACTCTCTTCTGGTCTGATTTAGGACCAGCAAGGAACGGAGAATGCCTGTACTAACTTGAATGGTTTTGCTAGCTGCTGTTTCGCCCACCTATAACCCACTGCCACCCAGAGAAAGCAAGAATTACTTCAAGAAACAAGAGGTTTTTTTCTTAAACTATAAGGAAACAAGTAGTTTACAGTTTGCTGACAACAAAATTATACGTTACTGATATTAAACTGTGAGCATTTGATGTCAGACACACTCATATCGGCTTCTGTTAAGCTTCAAGGACTCTGCTTCTTCTACGTTTGAGGGAATTCCATTGGGGTAAACCACAGCCTTGCTACACTCGCTCATCTGCCTCAGTGGCCCACTTCAGGAAACTAAGTTGAGGTCATTTCCTGCTGGACGGGGCATTTATGTGTCAGGGATGATATCACAAGAAATAGCACAAAAAATACCTAACCTTAATCTGAAGGAGCTTGAGAAACAGGTCAGCTCCCAACAGCTGCCCGCATCACAAAACAGGGTTTGCAGGAAAGGGGGTATAATTCCCATTCCCTTCTCCACCCCCACGGCTGCAGAAAATGACTTTATTCTTTTCCCAGGCATCCACAGCTAACACACACACAGGGCTGAACGCTTATGAATAGGGCAGCCCGTACAGTAGGTTACATTTTCCAGCCCACCAAAGCTGAATTCAGGCTTCTAGTGACTCAAAGCAATTCATTTAGGATGTGGTCCTGAGGCCACAGAGGTCAGTGGAAAGACTCTGTCAGACTTCAATGGGTTCAGACTTCAGGGCTTAAAAAGAGATTAATTTTGCTCTTCTTCAGCAAGAAGCAGCATATAAACCATGTGCTTCTATGCAAGTATCTCTGATTTGAGTTCGACACTCCCAACCCAAACCTGACACCCACAAAAATAAACTGCCATTTGAATGAGTGTGACCATTCATCCTCTCATACAAGAAGAACGAGCTAATACTTATCAGAGTAATGAATGCAAGTAAAAGGAATTAATACAACAGGGGTCTATATGATTCTCTGTGGAAGCAAGAATCACAGCAGCTCCCAGAAGGTGAAGAGGACCAAAAACAGTTGAGAGCCCATGTACACCCAACAATCTCAGGATTTTGAATGCCTGAAGCTAAAGACCTATCACGCTATCATGATGACGTATTGAACATGCTCATGGCAAAACTACGTTGCTGGTTATCCAAAGTGGCCTGAAACAACTGGATCTTCCTCCAAGCTTCATTGTTTTGCTCTCCTTATCTTAGCAGTTTAGTATTGAGAGCACATAAAGAGATGATCCCTGTAGCTACGCTTGCTCTGTGGGGCAATAGTTACAGATGCAAGGAACATGCCTGCCAGATCTTTCTGGCACCATATCAAATAAGTACCTCCACCACACTTGCAAAAATTCAGCCTACTTTACAGAAAACAGGAGATAACCTCCAAGGCTGAGATTGGTCCAGAAGAATTAAGAGACTTAGAGCCAAGGTCACTCTGAACCCCTCTACCAAATCCAGTCCTTTCAAGCGCCAAGATATGACTTATTCTAAGATATGATCTCCTTACAAAGCACGGCCACACATATGGGGTACCATTAGATAGTGCAGCACAGCTCAGATCATTCTGCTCTTCTCCACGGCCACAGGTATCATCAGTCACTGGATAAAACCATAAGGATTTTGCAATATGTGATGGAGACTGGTGTAGGATCAACCTAGTCAATAGAAAAATTGGCTGATTTGCATCTGCAACGAGCAAAGGATGATCATCACTGAAAGGACTGAACTTTAAAGAGTATAGAAATATCCCTTCTTTACTGCTGCAAAAAGGGGGTTGCAACCAGAACTATCAGCTCCTCTTGCATGCACCGAAGCGGATGATGAGAGATGATCTCCCTCCTTCTACTCCAAGACAATGCAACCCTTTTTACGGAGACTCCTGGGCAGCTCTCCGACCAGAGTAGACTCTCTGTTTGAAGGCTGCAATTTTGGTTACAGTAATAAGCAGAGCATTGCTTGAGATACGACTGATCGATTTCAATGGCAATTCAGTGGCAGCAGGATAGCACTGAAAAGGGCTTCTTTTGGCAGGAGTCGATGGCCTTTCTTTGCAGACAGAAAGCCTTTTGCATTGCAGCAGCGTCTCTCCAAGCTCATGTGAAGCTAGAGCCAAAAATGCAGCAGCTTCCAAAGCCCCCATTGAGGAAGCACATTCCTCGCAAAAGAGCTGCCAATTTTGCCTGACACCAAGGTCACTGAAAGGTAAATGACCATTAAACTAGATTATAAAAGCCATTCCTACCAATAACCACTGATCTTTGTCGTTGTGCTACAATAACAACCTATATCTACATCTAATTACTTCATGCCTTTGCCTTATGAGGAAATGGAAAGACAAGCTCAGAATGAACTTTCATTCAAGTGTTTTAGTAACCACTGGACAGGATTATATTAGATCATTTAATCTAAATTCAATTATTCATTTTAACAAGGTAGAGGGGCCCCAGCCGCCAAACAAAGAACTGTAATAAGAGCCACACTAGAAGACAAACCCTTCCCTCTTCCGAGACGAGAGGTGAAAGATAAGGAGTATCATTTGCTCACAGGAAACTAAGGCATAGAGGGATTAAGTGATTTGTCCATGGATACAGGTATATTTGCCGGCAGATCAGAAATCAGCCTAGCTTCCCTGTGTCCTAGCCTGCAGCTCTCGCTCCCAAACCACCCCTCCTTGGATCCTGAAAGGCTGGGAAATTTCCCACCCTCCTGTCAAAAGCAGGATCTGGCTTTGGTACTTTCGCTGCCATCCTTCCTAGAAGGGGCTGGGCTAAGCTGCTGGCAAACAGCATGGATTCAGTCACCCAGCAAATACCTGCAGCCTGCGGAGCGCCGAGCTTTTTGCTCCAAAAAGCTTAGAAAGTCCAGAGACAGCGAAACTGCAAGCAGCACCGTGACTTGTGCAACCAGAGGGGAGTCCCAAGGGGCACCTCAAAGTACCTGCGCCTCCCTGGAGAGCCTCCTTCATACAAGACATCCCATAGCAGCTTTTCAGCCCCCATTTCCAACTGACCCACCCTGGCTGGCGGCACTGGGATTCCACAGGGGTGGCTCTGGCAGAAAGCAGTTCTTTTCTTGCCCTGGTTTCCTTTTTTCCATCGCTGAGTAAAATCAAGAGGGCAGCTGACGGGTGTGCAGAGAGGACAGGCAGACAGGCGGGCACAGAGACAGCATTCAGGCTGCTGAATGGCGAGTGCTGTCAGCAGAGCGGGAGGACCCAGCCCAGGCCTCCTTGGCTAATTTGGAGTCTTACAGTAACAGTCGGCCTTTGCAAGAGGGAAAAGTCGCCCACAATGACAGCTAGAGAAGACCATTCTCCCCAGCTGTGAGGAAAGGCAGATGTGTGCATGATGACAGCTGTAACAGCTGGATGAACCCCAATGCAGGGCTGCCTTCCAGAACAGCAAAACAGATCTTTCCTCAGGCCACACCAACCCTCCTCACTCTGCTGCTTTCAGGGTCTTGCAGAGGAGCAGGAGAGAAAAGGGTACGGTGATGCGTTGGTTCTTCTGCAGTGGTTATGGCTTCTCTGCACTGCTCTGGATGCCACAGGCTCGGGCGCACGGGGGAAAATAACAAAAGGAAGGACTCAGAGAACCTGGAGAAGGGTCTGGAGCACAAACTTTGTGGGCAACGGCTGATGGAACTGGGGGTTGCTTAGTCTGGAGAAGAGGAGGCTGAGGAGAGACCTCATTGCTGTCCACAGCTCCCTGAAAGGAGGCTGTAGTGAGGCAGGTGTTCACCTCTTCTCCCGAGTTAACAAGCGATAGGACAAGAGGGAATGGCTTCAAGTTGCACCATTGCACCAGGAAAGGTTTAGAAAGGATATTAGAAAAATATCTTTACTGAAAGAGCGGTAAAGCATTGGAAGAGGCTGCCCAAGGCAGTGGTGGAGTCACCATCCCTGGAGATGTTAAAAAAGCATGGAGATGTGGCACTTTGAGACATAGTTTAGTAGGCACTTGATAATCTTAGAGGTTTTTTTCAACCTTAATGATTCTATGATTCTACAAAATACAGCGCTAGGAAAAAGCAACACCTACTGAACCCCAGAAGGCCACTCCTCAAAACACAAGTCAACCACACTGAAACCCCACCAGGGTTCACCTAAGCTGATTAGCAGAAAAAAAAAGCAAACAAATGTGGACTAAAGTTTGCCAGCTTGGTTTTGATTATCAGAAACCTGGCCACACTTCCTTCTTCTACCTTTACAGGGGAAAAGAATAAAAAGCCCAACCCAGTGTTAGCCAGCTGGAAAGTCTTCATTTTTTTTCTCCACAGAAAAAGAATTATAAATTTATAAATATTTCTAGAAAAAAAAAAAGAAATCTCCCCACAGCAAAATGAGAAGTGCTGTGGTTATCAAATGGAAGAAAGGAAAGGAAAGAAAAACCCACACAAGCCCCACCACTAAGCTTCCAGTAAACAGTGAAATTTGTCCTTGGAGAATCACTGCTAGATTAAATGAAATAAAAGGCAAAATTTACAGACCTGAAGCAATTCCTCAAAATAAGAAAACTGTAAAACTGGAGAACTATCTTATTTCCCCTATTAAGTCTGACAATTGTCAGTTACGACCACTGTCACAAATCTGTTTGATTTTCACACATAATGACCAACCACGACAAACCAAATCACCCAGACTGCTTCTATTGATGTACCTAAAATCCTGCACCGCCCGGCTTCACACGCGCGTTGGGAGCATTGGGCTTCTCTTTGTTGCAAAGTCTGAATCATGGAAGGCGAGAGGCAAACAATGCGTCTCGTTGGTTGTGGGCTGTGAACTGCACAGATGAACCCAAGCAGCTCTGCGTGGGCTGCTCTGGAAGTTCGAACAAGACTCTTATTGAGAAGCAGCAGCTCTAACCTCGGAACTCTGAACTTTAACAAAACGGCAGCAGAAAATGCACACAAAGCTTTTTTTCAGTTAACTGAGCAAACAGCAGATTTCTCTTCCCTCCGCTGGAAGGTGGGAAACAGCATCCAAGAAAAATTAAGACAAAAAAAAAAAAGGAAGGGAAGGAGAAGAGAAGGAGAAGAGAAGGAGAAGAGAAGGAGAAGAGAAGGAGAAGAGAAGGAGAAGAGAAGGAGAAGAGAAGGAGAAGAGAAGGAGAAGAGAAGGAGAAGAGAAGGAGAAGAGAAGGAGAAGAGAAGGAGAAGAGAAGGAGAAGAGAAGGAGAAGAGAAGGAGAAGAGAAGGAGAAGAGAAGGAGAAGAGAAGGAGAAGAGAAGGAGAAGAGAAGGAGAAGAGAAGGAGAAGAGAAGGAGAAGAGAAGGAGAAGAGAAGGAGAAGAGAAGGAGAAGAGAAGGAGAAGAGAAGGAGAAGAGAAGGAGAAGAGAAGGAGAAGAGAAGGAGAAGAGAAGGAGAAGAGAAGGAGAAGAGAAGGAGAAGAGAAGGAGAAGAGAAGGAGAAGAGAAGGAGAAGAGAAGGAGAAGAGAAGGAGAAGAGAAGGAGAAGAGAAGGAGAAGAGAAGGAGAAGAGAAGGAGAAGAGAAGGAGAAGTTGAATCTCAGTGCCTTATTGCTTTACTTTATGCAACAGAGGGTATATGCATGAAACTGCAGGGGCAACACAGTGATGTCTTTCTTTGCAAAGGGTCTCATTCTTCCCACGACAGACAAAATGGTGAGTCACTGTAGGTCTCACACTGCCAAACAAATTTGCTGGGTGACATCTGAGGGAAGGCAGTGCCTTTTCCCTTTGCAGCACGCCGTATGCCCATCACACTCCAAAGCTCTTCTAGGCTGCAGATTGCAGGTCTGTGCTCAGGTGATCAGCAATGCGTGTCGATATGTCCCCATCTGCTGACCTAAGTGCCATGGAAAACCATGCTGGGATCTGGGGCTGACTGCACTGTCGCCGTGAGAAGCGCCGCATCCTCAGCACGCTGGGGACCAGGTCACATATTACTTGCGTAACACAGTAACTCCTGCTGGGCAGAATCAAGCTAGGAAAACATCAGGGAAGCAACTAAAGAAACATCAGCAGAGTAGCCAAGAGGGTAAGTAAGGATCAAACTAAATCACTATAACTGCCAACTAGAAAAAAAATAGACCAAGTCAGGCAGGGCAGGGTTTTAATGAAGGTTCTCTTTCTAAGGTAAATATCCCCAAGGGAAGGTCCTAGTGAGCTCCCTTCCTGGTGGGGAGGAAAACAATCCCAACAATCCTTACAAAGCAGAAATTGTGTTTGCTGCCAAGCCCTGGAGTCGAATCCTACAGTGGCATAGCAGAGAGACACGATTTCCTCTAGAGCTGCCACCATTGATTCCCTTCTCCCCCCACAGGCCTCTCTGCTGGTTTTTTCCCCCCTTTATTCCTTCAGTTTTCAGCTAAGATCGGGTTTTTTGAGGTTTTTTTTTTTGTTTTCCCGTCTTGTGAAGTTTTCCTCACCTCTCCATCACTCTACGTGCTTGACTTCGCTTGTGGGCTTGGTGACCGCCTGACCTGCTACTGGAAAGACGCCCATCCTTTGCCATGTAACATAACGTACAGCAGCCCCTTCCTGGATATAGCTAAGAGGCATTTGATCAAATAGAAAAGCTGTTTCCAAGAAAAAGAAACATGCAAAAACCCATTATGTGACACAAACATGCAGGTCTCTACTGTTCAAATCCAGTGTGAGGAGGCATCGTGCAGCCACCGGTTCAGCCCAGTCTTCTTCTCTGCCTTAAGGTGGTCATCGCTCTGCAAAGGTGGCAGCATCTGCTCCTGCACCTCAGCTCAGGTCTGTGCCAAGGCTTCTGGAGCCAAGCTCCCTTAGTTAGGGAGTGCGATTGTACTTGAAATGCTGTGGCAGACTTTGCATCACCCTCGTTCATGAGTCTGCGTGGCCACACCTACAGGAAAGCACATTTCCATCCCTCTCTGCATTACAGAACGGCAGCCGAATAGTGGGCACACTGCTGCCCTAACGCCCGCGGCCACAGGACTCCACTTTCCCATGGAAAAAGGAAGCACGGGATAGCACATTCCCAAAACAGTGACTGGAAAAATGCAAGGTCCTAATGAGCTTAAGTATCACAATGATGGTGAACAACAGCCCTGGAACAACATCCCACAGTTTGTACCACTTCAATACAAATAAAAGAGGTTAACTGCCAAAAATATTTGGAGATGGATTTCTTTCTCGCAGGCAAGACACAAATTAAAGGAAGCTGCCAGATACACAGAGGGTTACGTTGTTTTTTTTAAGAGAGAGGACACACACACACACACACACACATGCACACACCCTCTGAAAGCCTCATATGAAAGCATTTTCCCACCACTCTCTGTTGATTTAATGGCATCATTTCTCCAACAAACAATAGAAACATAACTAAAGGGGAAAGCAGTTATGTTTGAGAAAGCAAAAGCAAGAGCTCTAGGGTCAGAGAGAAAGACAGACACACAGCCCTGGAGCCCCAGTCTTTTCCTTGCTGTTTCCTCTGCAGCAGGGGCTCATCAAACCACAACAGCCAGGGCTGAGCCTCTGTTCCTACAGCTGAGAAGCAGAAGGGCTACACAAGGCTACTGCAACTAATGCAGGCGAAAAACAGGTTTTAGAAGTATCCTGAAGTATATTACGGTAGGCTGGCAGAACCTACAGCAACATCGTAATTGATTGCATGATTTCTTTCTTAATAATCTCACTCATTCCTTTGTCCAAACATAGCATGCAATCCTCATCCATCCCCTTCAAGAGCTCAGTTATCGGAAGGGAGCATGCATGCACCTCAGCAGGGTTGATACAGAAACGTGCAAACCAGAGATCGTCTCTGGAAGCCCAGAGCACTGGCAGAGGTTGCCTGGGGAAGTCACGGATGCCCCCTTACTGGAGGTGTTCACGGCCAGGTCGGATGGGGCTTTGAGCAGCCCCATCTACTGGGATGTGTCCCTGCCCAGGGGACTTGGAACTGGATGACTTTAAGGTCCCTTCTGACCCAAATCATTCTATGATTCTATAATAATCATCAGCAGACAAATTTGCTCAAAATCTCTCAAAACCACCCCACTCCCCACCCCTGCAATCCACAGATATCACCAAGGACCAAAGCTTACCCTTTTCCCAACAACAGGATTCAAAGCAAACCACCATTTACTAAAATTCAGTTTAGGGATAAGAGGTGCAGAAAGGAAAGGTTTAGGAGTGACTGCACAGTACTTCAGAGGTCGAATTACAAACCTTCTCCTGCCATGAGTCACCAGTGCTCAGCAAGTGTGTCCCAGCTGGTCTCCATCATTTGGCACCACAGGAGGCCACAGCTCTCGCCCACCCTCCCACACACACAGGGAGGGCATGGATGCCAAAAGGTGACCCGAGGACAGGGCTGGATATCCCTGCCCCTACATTCAAGAGATGCCACCTCTATCCCTCTCCCACACCACCAATGTGACATTTCACTGAAGTCAGGATGGAGGAGCAGCCTCCACCCCTGTTCGCCATGGATCACCCAAGCAGCTGGGCAACACATGAGCCATTCCAGACACATGTGCCCTGTGAGGAAACACCAATGTTGTTCTAACACTGCAGCAATGCTCCAGGCAACACAGAAGCTCTGCCCTGCTTCACACCCCAAACACTGCTTTCATCACTCAACGGGTTTTCCAACGTGGTACAAGTTTTTGGTACCATTTGGCATCTGCGTTATTAATTCTTATGTTGCAAAAGAAATTCTCAAATATGTTCTCTTAGTCAACTCTCTCTGTCCAATACTCAAACTGAAGCATTGGGAAAACAAGTGTCTCTCACTAGGAAGAATTTCAGTCAAGCCACCCAAGTTACGCAACAGCTCATGCAAATCGCTCTTCCAACACAGTTCCCATTCACTGTGTGAAAGAAACGCATCCGGCTAAAACACAGGTGACACTACTTGAAGGCAAACTGGTGATACAATAGTTCTCATAAGCCAGCAGTTTACTGCTATAAACGACAGTAACAGGCAAACCAGTGTGGAAGCAGCGCAGATAAAGGGTCAGGATGCCAGTACCATGGAGACTGCTGGAGCTCCACACCACTGCATGAGAAGATGCAACACGAGGCCCTGTTTGTGTCTCTATGGATCCAGGTCCCAAGTGGCATGATGGTCAAGCTCATGGAGCAGGGACAGAAGAAGTCATGGACATTTCCATACTGAAATAAGCAACTTCTACAATGACATACATAATGGATGGCTCTTAGTTTGACTCACAGTGATGGATCTGTCCCACTGCCCATGGCTGCTTTGCTGCATGGAATCTCTTACAAGGTATACGAGAGGCAAGTACTGAAAGAGCTGCCAAGACTAAGTAAACCTTGTTTTATCACTAGGGTCACAGGAGAAGCCAACACCTGGACTCCAGGCATCACTGAGCAGCAGAAAGTCAAATTCAGAGATGCACAGGTGGGAAAGCAGATGCTCAGGACAAGACAACCATATCGCACATCTGCCTTCTTCCCCAGCAGGGCCCCGCAGGAGCCCAGGGGGGTTGAGGCAGCAGAGGACCAGGACAAAGACTGGCGTTTCTTTTTTTATCATGTGAACTGGAAGTCTTCTCCCTTTCTATCCTGACTGTGAGGCATAGGAAATGAAAGATAGCTTTCAAACCAGCAAAACAACCACTTACTGGATAAATAAGATTTTCTTACTTCGTCTGTCTTGCACTTTGTTTACATGAATGAGAGCCAGTTATCCAAACTGGGAACAATACCCTGAATTAAATCTCTGAAGCCCATTACATAAATACGCTGAAGGTATCACTAATCCAATCACAGATTTAAGAGTTAGGTCATTATTTTCATTTACTATTTCAGCAGAAAATCTGTGACAAGAAACTGCTGATAAATGCGTTCAAGCCCTTCCAACAAATTCAGCTTCCTTGGAGCTTTTCTAAACTCACATTTGACTCTTTCATCTCCCTCTTAAAAGACTTTGGAGGCATCCTTGTAGCTTGGTGAGAACTTACCCAGCGTAGCATTTCTCTTTTCTCAGTATTTCATGTCGATGAATGCTTATGTCACCCTCAGTAACTGTGGACCTCCTTCCGCCCAACTTATTCAGGTAGCAGTGATTTGGGATCAGCAGCTCATGCCTGGCTTCCTGCAATTAGGGCAGGCCACGCTGTCCTCACTCAAAACCACGTGGCTATGTTTTCCATCCAAAAGGTGAAACGGTAATATAGTTCAGGACCGGCACTAATAAATTAATAGCTTTTAATAAAAAGTAATAACTTGAAGGAACTCCTTATCTACTTAGTGCTCAGCGCCACCTGGCTAGTCCACCACTCTGCCTCCAGCACTGGAAGCAATTCAGTCGAGGACACGATTAGCATCTTGCAAGCAGGAACTGCCCTCAAGATAGTTTTCTAGCACTCACAGGCATAAAGAGATGTACATCCTCACAATTGCAGGCCAGCTGGTAAGGAACAACCACCGACAGCCAACCCAGCAGCCTTCCAGCACTGCAAAGAAGATACCAAAAACCACTGGCCAGCCAACTTGCTGATGGCCCAGAGAAAAAGAAGAGGAAGAGATGTTGCTTCTCCTACCTGTTTAGAGAGAAATACATTTTGGCTGTTGCTTAGATAGAGATCGTAGCTGCCACCACAAACATCTACTCAACCTTTTGACTTTCCTTCCACCAATTCTGTACTTAAGCTCCAGCCCCAAAGGCAAAGCCAAAGCCACCAGGGAGTACAAAGCCATAGAGCCTTTCAATCTTCTCAGGTTAGGAAAAACACAAGGATTGTTTCTTTTGTGGTTTGTTGCAATTTAATCTGTTTTACTTTTATCTGCTTGCCAGGGCTTTCTGAGCAGCAGACAGGTAGGTGAAGAAAGGAAAAACAAATTACTAGGAAAACACTTCACAGTTTTTAGGTTAAGCATATTTTGTTGCAGAATTCACTGAAAATTATTTAAAAATGTGATTTTTTTTGAGATAAGGTCATTTTGATTTCACTCATTTATTTCAAGAGGGAAAAAAAAAGAAAGCAAAAAAGAGGGAGTGTGAGGAGGTTGAATCCTCAAAGACCTCTCATTCCTACCTCTGAGGTGGGGAGGTTCATTCAAATCCCTCCCCTAACTAAAGGGATTTGAATTCATCTTCTCTGGAGCTGCTCCATCCCCTTCTGTTACCACAGAGGAGAAGGAACATGGGTTTTCCCAGCCAGTGAGTCCTATCTCAAACAGTAACTGGGATGTAACCACTGCGTGTCTCTTTCTGGTCCACTGAAAAGCTTCTATTTATCATTGCGCCTAGTCCTTCAACACTTGACTTTGAATAAAAAGAAAAGCAATCATCTTTTCTTTGCCCCCTAAAACAAGATTTCTGTCCAGCAGTCACCCCCGGGCAGTAATTTCTCTTACAATGGCACTGGTCAGACTTTGCTGCCTATCCACAGTTGCTGCCTCCTGACACTCGCCTACGTGAAAAACCACCCAAGGGGGAACGTTTGGCCTGTTAGCAGGACATAAAGGACTGGGAGAAGCGATTAGCTCCATCTCAGCCTTCAGCAGGGACATCTGTTACAGCCTCCGGGGTAAGCTGCTGACCAGGTCACACACTGCACAATGCAGACCAAAAACTCTTGGGTACCGCTCAAGATATCAAACTCCTCAGCTCCTCCACAGAATTCAAGAGACATACAAGCCAAATTTCCTCTCTATTTTGAATAACAACTGTCTGAAATTTCCAGGTGGGACACGCCAACTCATGTTTCTACAAATCCTCCAACCTGGGGAGTGCAGGAAACAGTTTCAGAGATGCGAAGGAGAGATTGGATCTATAGGAACCTCTCGGCAACAAAACAACACATTGCACTTTCCCCACCCATGATTCTCCATTCTCACACAGAGCGCTTCAGAGGCAACACTCCAACATGTTGTACCCACATCTCTTGTGTGTCTACGGTGTCATCTCGAAAGGGCATTTGAGTACGAGCGTTGCATGTTGGTATAAACTAACAGAAAACAAATGAAAACCCTAATGCAGAAAAAGACACCTCAATGAGGACCACCGTGTTTGCCCCTAGCTAGGTGCAGGCACATGCAGTGGGGGGAAAAAGGAGCGAGTAAGAGGAAGGTCAGTGAAGAAAAATACATGCATCAGCTTATATTGCTTAGTGCTGCGGTATCTCCGCCTTGCCCTGAGGAGGCCAAGATGCTCACACAGCATGGCACTATGCAGAGATCACACTCAGGTCCTGGAGATAGTGTTGTGGGACAGCACGGTCCTCACAACCTCTGCCTCTTTGCTATCTCGCGTATCCCTGGGCCAAACTGCAGACCCCTCTTTCACAGCACAAAATAAATTGGTCCTGCAAAATTAGGAAAGTCTACTGTGACGTTAAATACATTAGAGATCTTTCAGAAGTGCACTTTCTTCAATATTGACCATTCATGATAGGTAGCCTTTTAAGTCAAAGCACAAAACTTCAGCGATGGGGCTGGTTCCTTAAGCTTCAAAGATACTAACCCAGCACTGACTGATGCTCCAGCACCACCAACACATGGGTTTTCTCTTAATACACTTCACTGCATCTAGACCTCTGCTTCCCTGGTCAACAGCTGCCTGAACACAAGCCAGCAGCGTGAGCAGGTGGACAAGAAGGCCAAGAGCATCCCTTGTTGTATCAAAAATGGAGTGACCAGCAGGCATAGGGAAGGAATTGTGTTCCTGTATTTGGCACTAGTGGGGCCGCACCTCAAATATTACATTCAGTTTTGAGCCTCTCACGACAAGAAGGATGTTGAGGTGCTGGAGCGTGTCCAGAGGGCAACAAAGCTGATGAAGAGTCTGGAAAACAAATCCTACGTGGAGCAGCTGAGGGAACTGGGATTGTTTAGTCTGGAGAAGAGGAGGCTGAGGGGAGACCTTATCACCCTCTACAAGTACCTGAAGGGAGGTTGTAGCAAAGTGGGTGCTGGTCTCTTCTCCCAAGCAAGAAGCGATAGGACGAGAGGAAATGCACTCAACGCTGCACCAGGGGAGGTTTAGATTGGACATCAGAAAAAAATTCTTTATCAAACGAGTGGTGAAGCATTGGAACAGGCTGTCCAGGGAAGTGATGGTGTCCCCATCCCTAGAGGGGTTAAAAATTATGCAGGCGTGGCACTGCAGGACATGGGTTTGTAGGCACAATGGGGTCGGACTTGATGATCTTAGAGGTCTTTTCCAACCTCAATGATTCTATGTTCCCACCTTGTCCATGCCCAGTTTCATATTTTCTGCCCTATTTTAGGTGGCTGCAGGAACCTGGTCTCCTGGCTGACACAAGGCACGCTACCTTTCTCGCATGAGTCAGCAGCCAGCAACAGGCGAGCCATTCTTTGTAACTGGAAAGGAATTAAGTTATTTTGAAGCAGAGAAGTGTTTTGGACTAGTTAGCTGACTGACAGCAGGAGCATTTCTTCAGAAAAAGCTGCATTATGAGAAGCAAACTTCAAAAAGAAAAGTGACAAGGCCAGAGTGTTTGTGGTGCCTGAGGAAGTCATTAGAATTTAAAAGGGACACAGATTGGGCAAGTACACTAGGCCAAGAAAGATGAACTGCTGCCAAAAAAGTTTCTTTAGCTTTCCCAGTGCTCCTCAGCCTGTATTAGAAACGCAGTTTCATGAATATCTGCTTCTCAAAACATTTTTTTACAGAAAACCCTTGTGACTGTTGAAAACATGAGAAAGATGCCACCGTCAAAAACCAGACACCTCTTGTTCCCATTTCTTTTTTCAATTTAATAGCTATCTTGCTTTCATCATTCCCAAACACGAGAAGGTTTCTGCAAACCCTTCAGAGATAAGACGTTTCTTAGCTAACTCGTTTTGTATATGGCACAGTTTATCTTCCTTCATCATGGGGATTTCATTTGAAGCAAAGGCTTCAAAGGCTTCCATGAGTCCATGAGCACTGATATTTGCTCTGCACTGATTGACCTTTCAGGTCAGCAGCACGAATTCAGCTGCAGAGGTGTGATGTTAGTCAGAGATCAATCTGAATGCAAAACTCTGATTTCCACTTCCCAAGGATCATTGCTAAATTTCTGCTGCTTTCACATCTCTGCTACGCCACGAGAGGGTTTGAATTGAGGAATCAAACAAACACGGGGCTGCAACAGCAAAAGCACAGCTGAAACCAGCAGAAATGTTTGTTCTGGTTTTCCTCTGCAAGCTGAAGCAGCTCACAAGAAACTCACCACTTATCCCCTTCCATCATGAGGTCTCAACACTTCTGGAAGAGTAAGAGCCAAAGCTAGAGGTCTGCAATAAAACCCAAGGCCAAAAGATTTGGAGCTCTGGAGTGAATCCATAGCTTGTGTTGCACGAGGGCCATTTCTTCCCATCATCTGTTCCCTACCTGAAGGCATTAACGCCCAATTTCTTGACCTTTCCCCCTACAGCAGAAACTCTTCCGCTCCATGGTTCACATCCAGACAGTGACACAGACAACTGAAATGAATCAACAGCCTTCTGAAGGCAAACAGGACCTGTGTTGTCTCACCAGGTGCAGGTGAGATGTGGTGAGTCAGGCTGGAGGAATGAGCTCAAGCAGCAGCACGTGGCATAGCCAGTTCCTCTGGACTGCCCCACTCCCAGCTCAGTGGGTCCCTGCAGTTAAGGTGCTCGAGTTGCTTATCTGTCAAGTGTGCAAGAAAAAAATTTGCCGGAAGTTTGGCAAGCTTAAACAGGCTTCCAGTAAAACTCTGAGGAAGCTCACAGGATGTCATAACACAAAGTATTTACTGAAAATTGTCTCAGCATTCAAGTGCCCCTTGTGGATTTAGTTCAAGCTGTGTTGCATCCCATCTGCTTCAGACTTGTGGATCCAACCATACTCTCAAAGGAACGGAAGCTTTCACTCTGTATCACTTATCGACATGGGTCTCATGGAGCCTCTTTCACAAGCTCTTGACACAGTTTTGAGTGAAACAGTACAATCTTTGTACATGTGCAGCCACTCCTGAACAAGGACTCATCACAAGAAGGTGTATCAAGGGTGTCTTACGTTGAGACATAGCGGCAGACTGGCAAAGGCATCTTGCTACAGAAGCCAAGACACCTCTTCAAAATTTGCTCTAGAAGAATCAGTGGTACCATCAGCTGGACCCTAACACCAGCAGCCACCTGGGTACTGGGCCATGGAGCAAAGGCAACTGGACATACTACTCACACCTGGGTAGTCACTGGCTGGGAATGGGCGTTCCTTAGCTATGTGAGCTCAACAGGCCAGGCAGGTCAACCTGCACCTTAGAACTTCACTGAACTGGCAAGGTTTGGTTTAGAATAAATTGGGTTACAGTGAAAGGAGCACTCCTCTGAGAGCACAGAAATGCTCCACGTATACATAAAGATCACATTATTGCTGTGCGATCACCACAGTATCTACCGGAGCTGTATCTTCATCTGGTATAAATCTATACAGCCCCACTGAAGTCCACCAATAAAGTTCTAATTTTAGCACAGAGAAGGGAAACTCTTTTCTCTTACCAGGAAACTCCAGTTTTATGCAGACATGCACAGGCAAAGCTGCAGAAATTTCCCAGTTCATGTCAGATCCAGATGTCCAGCTCTGGGGATCCCAAAACACCGGAGAAAAACCAAGATGAAAGTGAAACAAATGCAAGCTGTGTTTCATTGAAATGGGAAACCACAAACCACTCCACATTCAATGGAAAGCCCAAGCCTGGGGATTTTGTTTGGTTTTGAGAAAACAAAGACAGAATCCACTGCCCTTCAGTAGCCAATAACCCTATCAAGCTACCAGGGCTCTCCTCTAGGATGGCAGGGACTGAGGACCAAAGCCAAACTCAGATTGTGCAGCACCAGAGGCAACTCCTCTGCACACCAAATACCAGTTCCTCTGGAGCACCTCTCTCCCATCTAAGTCATTCCCCTATATACATGCTGGTATCGTTCCTTGGGGTAGGAGCCCCCCAAGACATCGGCAGGGATCTCTGAGGTTCAGACCCGGTGATCTGGGTTTCCTCGGAAGAAACAGCCTTTGTGGCAATTGTAATGATCAGAAAATACCAGCCTGGCCCTGAGGAACATTAATGAAAAAATTTTCATGCATCTTCACTCACTAAAAAAATAAAATTTAAATAAAAATAAACCAACAAGCTCCTGATGGGTCGGGATTCTCTGGGGAAAAAACGTCTAGCAGAAAAATCTTCCATTTGCTTTCTTCTTGCTGTATGTGCAAGAGGATACCAGGATCAGGCTTCTCCCTGCCAGTGCATGAATCTCCCTGGGCTATATTCATCAGGGCAGCTCCAACGACTTCATCCCAGAGTGGTGTTACAAAGCTCTAATAGCTCCTGGTTAACTGCACCAGCAGACTAGGTTTATGGCCCCTTTGTATTAGCCCAAAAGCCCAAAGCAGCTGGGAAAGACCAATAAATTTGGCCTATGAACTGCAGCTGTGTTACCAGTAATCCCTTACTCTCCCAGTGCCAGGAGAAGCTTGGAAATAAAAGTTCATCTCCTGCAGATGCAATGCTGTCTCCTACAGCAGAGGGGTCAGGGCTGCATCCTGGTGCTTCATCCCACAAGGAAACCTGCGTTGGTGCACAGTGAGGACCCCTGCAGCTGGGAACTCCCAAACCAACCTCCTTCTGCACATCACAGCCCATCTCAGAAATTACAGAAGTGCATCCATGCTCTCCTATTTCTTACGACAGAAGGAAAAACCCCACTGATGTCCTAACCCGCCTGCTTTCCTTCCCTTCTCCTGTGGCCAACTGTGGTTCCAGCTAGCGAGCCCTCTCAGAGGGAGACCCAGCAGCTTCTGAGAGGGGGTTTTCCCCGGGGCCAATATTTGGGTTAGGAATCAGCTGCTGCATTCTCAGTCACCTTTCAGAATATCCCATGGACAAGGGGTCTGCTTCAACCTTCCCTTCATGCCACCCAGCTCAGTATGAGCTGCTGCTTTTTCTGACTGGTAAAAGTGAGATCAGGATCTGGCCTTGTTGCAGAGGGAGAGACACAAGACAGAAAACCAACGCTGAAAAACAAACAACTCCTGAACCAAGAGTCACAAGGCAACCCTAAACTGCTGTTTGAAAACGTTTAGGCAGGATGTCTTGCTGAGCTGACACATCTGGTTTCCAGAAGGACTGCAGATGGTAGCTGTGCCGAACAAAATCTTTTCAGGATGCCCATGAAAAAGAGGGAAACGAGGAGCCTGGGACACAGAGCTGCAGTCATGCAGCAAAGGGAGGATTCAGAGTTGGAGCTGAGGAGCCCGGAGGGAACCATCCCCATGGCTCGCTCTGCTCAGCGCAGTGGTTAGACTTGGGCATAATCTGCAGCAAAGCCCTCTAAATCCTGTGTGTACCAAGTACAGTAGGTGCACAACCTGAAGACTGTTAAATTCACATATTTCCCTTAATCCGTTACTAATAAAGGCCATCCTTTAGCAACTAGGAAGGGCAGACATTTACAAAATGCAATACTGTTGTGACTGGCTTGTTTATGGCCCTGCCTCAACTAAAGAGGTCAAACACGTGTTTAACTCCATCCCTTGATGATGCATCCTTTCACACACAACTCTCTTTTAAGCAAGTCCATGATGGGATCTCAGCCCATGCTCATGCCGGGGGAGGGATGTCCCAGTGGTAAAGCAGGCTGGAGCAGGGAGAAGCATGCCTGTGCTTTTCTAACCGGCAGTTTAAAACAACCAAAAGCCTCCCAACCAGTGAGCGGAGAGGAGCTCCCGAGACGTACACTGTGCTCTTTCTTAACACACAGCACCTTCTAGTACAGGCAGGAAGGAGGACCCAAAAGTTTAAGAGGACAAAACCATCTTTTCTTTCCCTTGCTACAAAAAGTGAGGCTTGGGAACACCAACTAGGCAAAAAAATTGGCTGGTACCTGCACCAACACAGCCCTCCCTGTACGGTTCCTACTCAGGCATCCCTTCTGCTAAAAGGGGAGAGGTGGGTAAGCAGGATGTATTTTGTGTCCTGCTTACCCAATTTAACAAAAATAGATCATAAATTATGGCTGGTTTCCAGGTCCTCGTTATTGTCCCAGAAGCATTAAACAAAGGCGAGAAGGCAAACGCAGCACATACCCAGGGGACCTGGAAACACCCAGCCGTTCCCGAAATAAGAACAGTTTGGCGAGTCACAGCTGGAGCACGGCCGGGACCCCTCTTCCCGGCGCTCTGCTCTCCCAGGCAGCGCTGCAAGCAGCGAGGTCAGGAGGTGCATTCCTCCGACAAAAATACTATGAGAAAAAAAGGACTGAATGGCAGCCCCAGCACAGCCCCCTGCAGAAACCACTGGAGCTGCCCAGGCCCCCTTCACCTCCGTGATGGCATTGGGACTGATGGACCTCTGGGAAAAGCGCTGCTTCTCACGACGTCTCCGCAGAGTGCCTGGCACTGCCTGTAGCCCTTACGGGATGCTGCACTGCTGGGAAACTGTGCTGAGATCCTGGCTGCATCAGGAAGAAAGGGGATACATAGCAACACTCATTTTAAATTAAAAAAAAAGAGAAAAAAACCCCTGAAATCAGCACAAAACCCAACAGCAGTCAGCTCATTGCCATAGGAACAGGTTTAGTGTTATGGCAGCCTGACAACTGGGTCCTGCAGCCTAGTGTCCTTCTGGTAACCTTGGGAAGATCATCGGCTCTTAATTACAAATCTGGTGGAACATCGGATATCAGTGTTTGTACTGCCACGTTACATCTTGGCTCTGGCTAAGGCTTCCCTTGGCTCCCAAGGTGCTGGAAGACAAACATGGATTTTCTTTTCATTTCAAGACAGCTGAAAGCCACAGCCTGAGCACTGATGAAAACTGTATCTGATTAGGAATAAATTAATAAAAAAAGATTCTTAAACAAACAAACAGAAATCCCCCTGATCTCAAATCCCAGACCAGGACGCTGGGGAGCCAGAGGGATTCAACAGAAGTGGAGATCACTGGGCCAGCAGGCGTGAATCGATACCTGGCACTCCACGATGCAGCAGATCCGCTGCAGCAGCAGCTGCCTGTCTGTGAAAGAGCCAGCTGGGCTCGGGGCACACGGCTTGGGTCTCAGCACAGGAATTTTCGGGTTTCAGCAAGGCACACAACCCTGACCACATGGGACAGTGAGTCTTTCCTGAGATACTGCCACTGCACCTCGCAGAGGTCATCTTCCACCCCGGGGTGTATTGCCTTGCTGAGAGAGAGATTCAGGCTTTCGAGGTGTTGCCTGCAAGACCACCCCACCCCACGCCAGCCGCTGTACGAGCCCTCACAAGCCCAAGGAGTCTATGACATCCTTGCATTGTATTTCTTCCTAATGTGCAGGTTGATTTTTCCCTAGCCACGAGGCATGATGCAGACTTACTGCTTTGGAGTCTGGCCGATGTGGGTTACATCAAAAGGTTAGGAAGCCCTTTGAAAAGCTCAACTAATAGCAGGGACTTTGGCCCCAGCAGTGTGTCCCACGGGTCACACTTGCAGCATGCGAAGGAGCCCTTTCCTTTATTCACTTCCCATTTCCTGCCCAGTTGCTTCAGCAGCAAAATCCCTGTTCTCATAGTGTGGGGGGGATATTCGGAGAGGAAAGGAGCAATCCCTCTCCACTGTACATCCATTCCATCATACGTTATGAGGACCACGAGTCATTTCATCCTGCCCCTTCTAGGAAGAAAGAAGCTTGCAAAC
Source organism: Cuculus canorus (assembly GCF_017976375.1). Classification (NCBI taxonomy): domain Eukaryota; kingdom Metazoa; phylum Chordata; class Aves; order Cuculiformes; family Cuculidae; genus Cuculus; species Cuculus canorus. Next base: position 5,037,336 of record NC_071407.1, on the reverse strand, counting down.
ACAGCCCTTCTGCTGAAAAGCAGTTTTTCCAGGGAAAAGCGTGGAAAGAAAGAACAGCACTCACAAGCGAGGCTGGACATGCAGTTACTACAAGAAATCAATGCAACAGTGCAGGGGGAACTGCCTTCCCGGGTAAATGGCATCCCCAGGCAACTCTGCTCATTAAGAGGTGACCAGCTGCCAGAGCAGGTTAGGGAAGGAGAGACCCAGCAGAACAGCCCAAACCTCCCTGCTCTGGTTTTGTTACTCTAGGAGGAAAAGGTACAGGAGGGAACGTGGGGAGGCTGCGTAACCACCAGCTAACGGCGAGGATGTGGAACCAGGCTTGCTTCTGTCCCCGCCGTGTCACAGCACTGGATGCACGTGGACTGCAGCAGGCTACCCCACTGCAAAGCAGCCTCAGGAGTAGCCCTAGAGCTCACTCTTGTTTATCCTAGCGCCAGCAAGATCAAAGTCACACCACTGCAGGCTGCAGCTAACGTAAGGAGCAGCTGAAGCTGCCAGAGCTGCACAGGCAGCCTCCCCACCACCTCGGGTGCTGTGAGGCAAGCACGATCAGCCCACTCGGCTGCAAGCATCGCAAGTCTTCAAAGACCTTCCCCCTGCAAACCTTCTTCCATGCCCGTGTCCCTGCCTTGAGCAGGGACAAGGTTTTTCAAGGAAAATGCAAGCAAATTTAGCCCAGCAGTTTGATGCCTCATCAGTGGTTTTCTTGAAGCAGAGCTCCTATCGATCACCTCAGCTGAAACCCAGTGATGTGTGTCAGCAGCCGAGCCCAAGGACAAGAAAGGAGCATGGGGAGCCCAACATCTCCGGCCAACATTTTTTGTGCATCAGTTTCTCCTCCTGGCCTCTGCAGTGTTCCAGATTGTCTGTTTTGTAAATACACAGGCAGCGCCAGATGACTCAACCCACTGCTTCCCCTCAGGATTTACAGCCGGGATACGGGCAGCGGTGCAGGGGAAGGTGGAGGGAGTGGTTTTACACCATGTGAAAACAATGTCATTTGTTTTGCTGGGCAGACTCACACCCTTCAAAAGGAACTCCTGCCTGAGGAGCAAAGCCAAGCACAGGAGCTGCCGTGGCATCCTCCGCGAGCGGCTGTGCAAGGCCCTTTGCAAGGTGTATCTTGTTCAAAGCTACAGGAGACACACGGGATCCTGCCCCACCAAGCCCTCCAGCTGATTTCGTCCCACACAGCTGTGGGTGTCAAAGACACTGACTCAATATACTGTAATTTAAAACAAAACTAATGTCTTCAGTTAAAAAAAGAAATCAGTTATCCTAAAGACTTACTCCTCCTGAAACAGAGATTACCAAGCCTTTGGCCAAGCACTGCTTTGCTGGAGGGATGGAAACCTTGACAGCGGTCACGCTTAAGGAGTAACATATGTGCATTTCCACTAGAAGTCCCTCCTGCCCAGCTGAACTCCAGCACATGTAGGAGACCCGACATGCCAGAACCTCTGGCAAGGAACATCCCAGAGATCCTCCCAAACCTCTATAAATAGAGGGCAGCCAAGGAGGCTGGAAGGTAACCTGGCCAGCAGCTCTGCCCACATCAACCACGGCTGGCAAGGCCACGAGCTCACCTTTTGCTCACGGCAAAGGAACAATAAATGGCTTCTTGTGAGTGCTTAGGAACCAACTGACCTGCCAAGAGAGACTTCACGCTGAACCAACCAGATAAATAAAAGAGAGAGCATTTTCCCTGCAGCCAAGCAGAACTGCTGATGAAACCACCTTTCTGCATGAGACATTTAGCAGTGCTTCGAGGAAATCAGAGAGGCAGTAAATCCATTAGCACGGAAAAGCCTCTTTTTTTCTAGCCCTGACGGTACACTTTAGCACTCGAGAGTTTCATCTGTAGAACAGCTTAAGAGCCACAAGTTCAGATACCTGGAGCGTGCCAAAAGTAGATCCAGTGCAATGGGATGGGTGTTCATCCATGCAGCTGTGTTGTGTTACAGGAACACAGGCCCAGCTCCAGGAAGCTAAAACTCCCTTGACCAGTACGGACTGTGCCTCTGTGGAGAAGGATTGTAGGATGGCTTACATACTCTTTTGTTTAAAGCCCCTCCTCTGTTACTAAGGGTGTACCTTGCAAGAGCAGCTGCTATGGCTGGAGCAATGCATGCTCCATCCCAGATTTCTCTCCGATCATAGAAATCCCTTCAAAGGAACTGCACACTGTGCTGACAACCGAGAGGTTTCACTACTCCCATGGGTGATATGGGCAGGCACCTCTGGAAATTGCCTAATCTAAGCCCCTTCTTGGAGCAGGCTCAGTTACAGTTGACCTGACATTACTCAGAGCAACCCATTCCAATTTCTGACAGCCCTCACAGGGAAAATGCTTTTTCTTACACTAAAATGGAATTTTCCTGTATTCCACTTTGTGCCCACTACATCTCGTCCTTTCACCAGATACTACTGACAAAAGCCTGTCTATCTTTCCTCCTCTCCCATTTATACATATGGATGAGATCCTCCTCCTGCCCTCAGGTCATCTTTGTGGCTTCCTCTGGACTCTAACACATTCAGGTCCTTCCAGAGTTGAGGGCTCCAAAGCTAGATGCACCACTCCAGGTGAGGTCTCACAAGAGCAGAATAGAGGGGCAGAAAACCCTCCCTGACCCTGCTGGTCACACTTCTTTTGATGCAGGCCAGGATATGGCTGGCTTTCTGGGTTGCAAATGCACATCACCAGCTCTGGTTGAGCTTCTCTTCCACCAAAAGTGCTGAGGACATACTCTGCCTCCTTAGGTAGGTCATTAATGAAGACAGTGAAGAGTATTGGCCCCAGTATTGACCGCTGGGGCACACCACTGGTGACCGGTCTCCAGATGGATTTCATATTTCCAGTCACAACCCATTGAGCGCGGTAGTTGAGACAGTTTTCACCTCGCTGGCCACTTCTCTAGCTTCTACTGCATCAGGTTGCCTAAGACGATGCCCTGGCAGAGTGCCAAAAGCCTTAAAGTCAAGATAAACAATATCTACCACTCTCCCTGCGGCCACCAAAGCCAGTTATCATTTTTACACACATCAAGACTGTAAGATGATAGGGTGTAATAAATAAAGCCAACATTTTCCCGAGCTGTCTACTCATCAAAACTAAACATAAGTAGTAAGGTGAGTTTGGGGTACTTTTTATAGTTATTTAGAGTAACACTGTATATCTGTGGGTTGTCTGAGTTTCTGTTTTAGGATGCAAATAAGGAGATAAGAATACTCATAATATCACCAGACAGACAGAACCTGGTTCCCTCACCTACATTTCTAGATGCTACCTCAACCAAACAACAGATGCAGTAGATAGATCGTGTGCAGGCTCATTTTAATCGGCATTCACCTGTATTCAGTTTACAGCTGAAACATTGGCACCACATCAAGTTACATCATCCCACTTTGGCAGCATCTGAATGCCTCCCACCAGTGCATCACACTTTCTCTCTTGGCCTTCCTTTTCACAGGGTTAGAAGAACATCTTGTTCAGAAATTTTGTATAGTGTATACAAAAATATCATACAAATAAATTGACGCTGCTTTGTTAAAGTCTTGGGTCAGATCCAAAGAAGCTGTGGCCTTGGGCAGCCTGAACTTCACCTCAGGTAAACAACTATGTTAAAGAAACCTTGGTTTTAGTTTCACTAATGGTGAGGGTTGCTACAAGGAGACTGGCCTATTCCAACCAGAGGGAGGAAGTCTACCTGGAGATCCCTTACTATACTATACTTGCAGCACCTGTCCCATTGTAAAAGCCCCATCTAAACAGCTCCTGGTCCCAGGTAAGAGCATCCAGATAGGATGTATAGAGAACTCAAAAAATGACTAAATACAGCTCACATAGCCTTCAGCCATTCCCTGAAGGCAAGGATTCTCCCCACACACCCTGAAGGAAGCTGCCTCATAATATGAGCATCATGTATTTATGCTGAATTCAGTGTCTGGGTCATAACTATCCCTCCCCTGATGAGGTGAAGCCATGTCTTCCACTAGGTCACAGATAGAGACAGGCCCCAGGACAGATCCCTGTGAAACTCTGCTGGTAACTGGTCTTCAGGTAGAGGAGGAATCACCACCATTTTCTTCTTGAATCCCAAAATCCAGTAATTTTTTTCATTCGTCCACAGCCTACCCATCTACAGTCCACCCATCCATAACATCTCAACCTGGGCACACATACGGGCCAGATCAGGCTTTCCCCGTTGCTAAGCACTATCACTCTATCCAGTGCCAGAAAGCATTCAGTTTTCCATTCAGAGACAAGCTTTAAGACTGAGACAAACATATTTCTTTTTGATTTACAGCAAACAAAATACTTGCTTCGCAGTAGTCAAACAAAATACTTCATCTAAACTTTTCTCCATGTTGTGGGTGGGAAGGGAGTTGAGAAGAGCAAATCAGAATAGTTTATTCATAGTAAAAAGAAGGGAAAAAAACCCAAGCCAAAACACTGACAGAAATTGTGTTTTCTGGAGCAGAGTCATTTTGACAGAAACCTTCTGTCTGCCTCTCCTTCAATTCAGCCTGCTGGGGCTAGAACATAATTGCATTGAAGTCAATGGGAGACTTTCCTCAACATAGTCAGAATTTGGTCCTCAGATTGAAATAACATAAATTATGGGTACAAACAGTCAGAAAATCCAATTTAAGAACCAGGCCTTTAGGTTGAATATTAGATTTCAAGCATAGACATTAACAGCATGAGGGTCTTGGAGGACTTGGAGAGCTCCAGCCAACAGGCAGAGACCAAGAGGTGCTGTGGAAACAGGGATAGTAAACTCCGCAGAATGAGTTTATGTGTTGGCAAAGACAGAGCAATTCCTTTCTGATTTATTTCTACTTTCAAAGAGACATTCAACAGCTTCCCAGCATTAAGACGTTTTCACACTTTAGTCCAAAAAGGGCTTAGAGCTACTTATGCCCAGTTACTGTACATTTCCACAACAGCACAGAGCCTTGGCAGGCTTCTCAACCAGCTGGTGAACCTCAAATCCACCAGAATGCAAGGAAAAAATATTGTTCCTCCCAAATTTCTCAGCAGCTGTTTCTCAGGAAAGACACTGGCCAACTCTCAACAAATCCTGCATAGCTGCAGAGCAGGAAGTGAAAGCAATCACTTTAACGCTGCTCACAAAGCCAAGGGTGTCTTCACCTCTCTAGCACCGTTTTTAGAGCAATTATTCCATAGCACAGAAATCTTGAGTTAAACTGAACAGGCTTACTAGAAACACAGAAGAAATACCTAAGGAACTGAAGATGAGTTTGCTCTCTTCACGCCACAGACCCCTCCATAAGCCTTCCATGAGTTTGCTTTGGGAAACATCAAGGTTATTTCAGTGACACAGAAACCTTCCAAACAAGGAACTCATAGAGCTAATGAGACCCCTGTGTCCCTCTTTCCCATTTCCCTGTCCGTAGCTACGTAGTTTCAGCCTTCTCTTGCACTTTCAGCACACTGCACTGGCCATAACAACTCTAACAGTGTTATATTCAGCAACAAAAGGGTTTTCTTCGAGCTTAGGGGGTCTTTTTCCCTTCTCCCCCACAGAGCAAGCAGAAGTGCCTGGCTAGAGGGAGTAGGAGTTGTTCATCCTGGAGAAGAGAGGCTCTGGGGAGACCTTATAGCAGCCTTCCAGTACGGAAAGGGGCCACAGGAAAGCTGAGGCTCTTTGTAAGGGAATGCAATGATAGGACAAGGGGGAACGATTCTAAGCTGAAAGACAGGAGATTTAGACAAGATCTTAGAAAGAAGGTTTTTTCCTGTGAGGGTGGTGAGGCACTGGCACAGGTTGCCCAGAGCAGTGGTGGCTGCCCCATCCCTGGAGGTGTTCCAGGCCAGGTTGGATGGGGCTTTGAGCAACCTGATCCAGTGGGAGGTGTCCCTGCCCATGGCAGGGGCTTGGAACTGGATGGGCTTTACAGTCCCTTCCAACCCAAACCATTCTACGATTCTAGGATGAGAATAAGGGCACATATGGCAGCTTCCTTTTCCAGTGGGTAGACGTTTAGCAACTCAGCTCCCCTCCTGCGATGACACCCTTAGAGACATCACACTCATTTCACCCACTCCCTTCAGGCTCTCCCTGGACTGGAAACTGTCAAAGGTCAGACTATCCCATCTTTCTCTCATTACTCTCTCCCCACCTCTGGCTTCTCTGTTAATTTAAAGCCACCCACACGCTCAGTTGACACAACAGCTCCATCTACTAATATTTAACAGCTGACATTTTTCCCTAATTTATTGATTCAGAGGCATAGTTTCTTACACAGTAACACTCCAGAGTACCAAACCTATTTCCTGCAGGAAAAAGGCTCTCAAGAAGCCCATTGCTTCCCACCAGAAGATGACTTCTAGTTAATATGTGGCTGAAGCTCACTACGGAAATGCATCTTCAATAAGTCACAGTGCAGCACCCTGATCAGTGTCCAAGATACCCAGAGCATGAATTTCTCACTAAAGCTTCAAATGCTTTTTCCCTTCCCGTCATCCTCACTTACAAACCAGGAAAAAAAAAAAAAAAAAGTCCATGGTCCAGAAACCCCGAGAACCTCCTCTTGGTTCTCAGTTAGCAGCAAGGATGCTGGGCTGGATTCTCAGGGCCAATAATCGGTGGCTAAAGAGGGACTGTGGCTCTAAGCTGTGCGCGCACCAGGGAGCTCTCCCTAGAAGGAGACTCTCCAGCATGGTGTGCCCCCCCAAGCTGCGCTGCTTATTCCATGACACTACCCAACAGCACAGATACGCACTGCTAGGACGATGCATTGCTGCCACTCTCGCTCAAGGAGAACCCTAGACTAACATCAGCTAGAGTGGGCTCACCCTCAAGAGCATGTTGTGGTGTTTCCTGAATAGCTGCCAGGCTGATGATGGCTTTTCTTCAGGAATAGACTGTTGCTACTACTGAGCCCCATCACAACAGAAAATTAAGCACGTAAATCTGTTTCAGGCTACTGGAAACCCTATTTACTTCTACTGGGTTTGGATCAGGCCCTTTCTAGGTGAAAACCCAACAGTTAATGGAAATGCAGCATGAACGGAGCTTCCAGTCCTATTAGCAGGTCCCTCCGAGAGGACACAATTTTCCATCTATGCATTAAGCCAGTCCAATACTGACATCAGCTCATTTCCATTGATCGTAATTACATAATAGTGACTTAATTCTCCATAGAATTGGATTTTCCATATGTTTGCATCTTTTGCAGTTGCTACATGATTCTCTTGTTTCCCAATCTCTTTGTCCGATAGTTGAAAATTATAGTCTCTGCTATAAGCATAAACTTGTACAGCCTTGTTCTGGTTTTCTGATGCAATATTTATCACATTGATGTCCTTCCATCTAGAAGGGACCTTCGTGACAATACTGCAGTATTGGACACATCTGTAGCCTTGAGGATTGCCACCAGTTCTGAAATTGAAGATACATTTTGCTTCAATATACATTAAAAGCAGTTAATAACTGTCAAGGCACCCAAATTTACAGGTACATTCACCACTATTTATCATTCATAAACATCAATTTTATGTGATCTGGAAGTTGTTCAAAACCCCTAGCTGATTGCAAAGGTTATAGTTTTAAAGCTGTAGATGAATATTCTCACTCTGCGTGTCCACTCGATAGACAGTACTGTTTCTGTCAAGAGGTGAAAGTATCACAAGCTCAGAGGCTTCATTCAGAGAACACTCAGGAAACACCTCTGATTAGATCCTTTTGGGCATTTCCAGGAGGACTGGAGCCTACATTTCCAATCTCTTTGCTTACATGTAAAGTACCAATGCTACTCATATGAAAATATTTTTCCTTTAACATCCACATGGTGCCACTGAGTAAAGCCATTCATTTTCACGATACTGCTTTACAGTAAAGGCAGTGCTATGCACTTGTGGCAGGAAAAAAATTAAGCATACAAATGTCAAAAGCACCACCAGAAACTAGGTATTCTACTGCCATGCTAACACTGATAGGTGTTCACTTGGGATGAGCCAACACATCCCCAAGGTGAAAGCACCTGTGGTTCTATTTCTTCTTCCTCAAGAGATGTGGTCCATCATAGAATGGTTTGAGCTGGAACAGACCTTAAAGATTATCCAGTTCCAACCCCTGCCATAGGCAGTGACACCTTCCACCAGATCAGGCTGCCCAAGGCCCATCCAACCTGGCCTTGAACGCCTCCAGGGATGGGGCAGCCACACCTTCTCTGAGCAACCTGTGCCAGTGTCTCACCACTCTCATCATGAAGAATTTCCTCCTTATGTCCAGTCTAAATCTGCCCCTCTTCAGTTTATACCCATTCCCCCTCGCCCTATACTACAAGCCTTTATGAACAGTCCCTCTCCAGCTTTCCTGTAGCCCCTTCAGATACTGGAAGGTCGCTATAAGATCTCCTCAGAGCCTTCTCTTCTCCAGGCTGAACAACCCTAACTCTCTCAGCCTGTCCTCATAGCAGAGGTGCTCCATCACTCTGATCATCTTTGTAGCCTTGCTCCACACCAGCAAAAGGTCAGCCTCTCACTTGCACACCCTGCCAGAGGCAGGCAGGGCTGCTCTGGCCACTTCTCCAGCAGCTGCAGCAAGCACAGAGAGCCCCTCCTAGCCAGAGTTTCAAGTATTCAAAAGGCGTGTAGATGTGGCACTTAGGGACATGGTTTAGTGGTGGACTTGGCAGTGTTAGATTTACAGTTCAACTTGATGATCTTAAAGACTTTTTCCAACCCATACGATTGTATGACTCCGTGACAGCATTCAATGCAGGTAGCTGCATCCTCAGCACATCTGCTGGTACAGACACTCTCTCTCACACCACAGCACTGGCTGTTCGTTGGCATCAGTGAAAACAGCATTTCTTTTGCCACGCCAAGAAAGGAAATTCTCATACTCTTCCATTATATACATCCCACGCTAATAATTCATAGCCCTTATACATTATATCCTCAAGAGTAAAGAAACCTCCTGGACCATCCAATAATCCCCAGGAGAAATGAGGAAAGGTCTATTACCATCGCTGGGAATATACCGTGTTTAAATGGGGAGCATCACTGACAGCGCATCGCTACCCAATGAACGGGCCCCTCTCCCCAGCTCACCGCTCCTGCTCCCACTGCTGCCCAGTCTGTCAGCAAGTCAAGCCAGGAGAGAAGGAGTGTGAATGCCAGAGATGGTGCAGGCAAGCAGGTGGGATTCCTTCTCAGCAGGAATACAGTGTTAGAAAGCCAGAGACTTCACAAGGCAACTGTGCCAAAGAAGTCTGCATCACCTACTGCATGCAGCCACCCAAAAAGGATGAAGAAACGTTCTCTGAAGCTGTCTCAAGGTAGATACCCATTCGTTCCTAGCCTACAGGGGACAACAGCCCACAACAAAATGTAGGTCAGTGGGTGGATGCAGAATAAAGCTGCAGAAATAATGAACACCAGTGACACTTTCCATTTGTACTGGGAATTGCCAACAGCCTGCTGCGTTGAGCCAGATGCATTTCACCACATCCCCAGGATCCTGGCCATGCAGCACATCAACCAAATCACACAGCTCGCTACATGTGTGCTGCGGCAGGCGCAGAGACCCAGACTGGATCCAGCTGTGTTTATTCCATCAGCTGCAGTGCCACAAAACACAGCTGCATCGATCTGGGTCTGGACACCTGGCTCCAAATAAAAGCAGCTTAGGAGCAAAAAGTTGGCCATCCTTGCTCCATCCAACTGGAGCCGACCTTGTGACCGAGCAGGGTCTGACCACGTCTGCCGCCTTATCCAGAGTGCCGAGAGCGGTGACAAAGGGGATGCATTGGGTCAGGGTGAAGAGGAGGCAGTGTACGTTGAATACGGAGCCTGACTTGGGGCCAGGAGACCCCAGTTCTCATCCTGGCCCCACCTCTGGCCTGAGCTATGCTGCAAGAAGTCTTTCCCTTTCCTGGATTGTCTACATTGCTCATTACTCTTATTTCGATAGGAATGATCTTCCCCCAGCCCTAGTACTTTCTGGCTTCAGGAAAACTCTTGGCAACCAACATCAGAAGTGTTTTTTCCCTTTGCAGAAAAGCCTCCACACTTCATTTCAGATGTTATGGTTTCCATTTTCACATAATATACACTATGACTGACGTGTCAAAGCCATCATAGCTTCAGGTTTTATTTCTAAACTCACTATAAAGAATTGTTCCCTGCTACTGACTGAGTCATCTCCTCTAGATCAAAGCTTCTCCTGCTCAAATTGAAACAAAACAGTTTGGCATTCGACTCTTTCATCTAGAAGCCAAGCTCCGTCTGTGCTAAGCGGCAGCTCCCTTTACATATTCAAAATGGAATATTTTACTCCCTTCTTGCTCTACTACGGCAGAGCAGGCCCGCATGTTTGGGAATAACAGACAAAATGTAAATGTATGAATGAGGGAAGGCAGTAGCACAGTCAAAGGTTGAAAGAAAATTTGAAATTCCAACCCAGACTCTGGGATTTGCAAACACTCTCAGGAGCACCACTTCATCAGCAGCTGAAGAGGCTGCAGCCCAACGCATGAGAGAAGTTGATGTCATGGGCTGACGGAGTCTGTGTTGCCGTGCAGGCTCCACCGTCAGCCCCAGAGCCCTCAGGAGCAGGGGCCCTCAGCCCTTGCAGAGATCTCCACGGATGATTTGGCTGCATTTTCATAAAGCGCGTCTCCAGTGTGGTAGAGCCTCCTCATCTTTTATGGTCCAAATAATTATGTCTGGAGCAAGGACCAGCCACGTCTGTGCTATTAGCACTAGGAATCATTAGCATTTCTGTTTGGGGAAGGAGTTGCCAGCTCTGCATTCCTCCTCTATCAGGAGTCAGATTTTGTTATGTAAAAATTAGATTTTTCTGGCATGTCAAAGGCATCTTTAACCATGTTTCTTTTGCAATTGATAAGTAACGTATCAATACAAATTGGTAAAATTTGCAGTAAACCTAATATAAATCTTAGATCCAGTTTGATCCTTGTGGTCAGTCCATTGATGATGCTGGAGGGACACCAGGAATGAATTTGGCCCGCCCCACCTCCTCCAAATGTGGGCCAACAGACATTCATGTTTATCAGGAAAACAAGAACATATGCTAAAGACAGAGCATTTCCAACAAAAACGTCAGTCCAGCATGGGAACAAAGGCAAACTGAAAAGATTTTGTAGCTAATCAGCAGTGTCAGTGTGAGGTTGTCTGACCACAATTAAACATTATAAGACTACCTTAAGGAAAGCATTGGAGTATTTTCCAGACTTATACATTTCTTAATGGAGGCACCAAGCAGCCAACTGAGGTGAAAGCGTGTGGTCTGGAAGAGGCACCTACAGTCTTATCCTGATTTGGAGTAGATCTGGTTTCAAAGAGACAGTAAACTGCCTACGTTAACTCTAAGGATAGCGGGTGTATAAAGCACTCCTTTGCCAGCCACTCAAGGGAGGTGACTGACCCACCTCTGCTCTGCACTGGTGCGGCCCCACCTTCAGCACGGTTTTGGGGGCCACAGTATAAAAAGGATATGAAGCTACTGGACAGTGTCCAGAGGAGGCCACAAAGCTGGTGAAGGGTTTAGAGGGGAAGCCATACGAGAAGAGGCTGAAGTCACCAGGTCTGTTCAGCCTGGAGGAGACAGAGGGCAGACCTCATCATGGTCTACAGCTTCCTCACAAAGAGAGGAGGAGGAGCAGGCGCTAATCTCTTCACTCTGTCGACCAATGATAGGACCTGAAGTAGTGGCAGGAAGATGTGCCAGGGGAGGGTTAGGTTGGATGTTAGGAAAAGGTTCTTCCCCCAGAGGGTGGTGGAGCACTGGAACCGCTCGCTCTCCAGGGAAGCGGTCTCAGCATCAAGCTTGACAATATTCCAGAAGCATTTGGACAACACCCTCAGATACATGGTGTGAAGTTTGGTGTTGTCCTATGCAGGGACAGGAGTTGGATTTGTTAATCCTCGCAGGTTTCTTCCAACTCAAGACATCCTATGATTCCATGATACATGCACAGCACTAATAGGACACCCTATGTACCATGATCTTCTAACCTCACACAAGGACCCTTGTCTGTGCTCAACACCTAGCTGTGCTCCTGTTGGTCCCCATGGCTTTGACGTTCCAGTGGGATTTGTAATTGACCACCAGAAGAATAAGAGTCCCACCGTAACTGAAACAATGGCAGCAGCAAACGAAAGAAACCGGTGCATAACCTTAGAGGGATGCCATTATTTAAGCCAAATAATTGAAGGAAGACTGACGTAGCCAGTCCAAAGAAACATGAATGTGAAATCGCGTGCTGTTTAATACGCGATTTCAGCCAGAATCAAACTTTCTCTTTGGGTGCTGCCCCATCCTACAGCACCCCAGGATTTTCAGCCTCAGCATCATCCATATCTCACTGCACTCATTTCTGAGCAGTATAATAGAACTGTCACTGCTTTTTTCATTTAAGAGCTCCAGTGAACTATCGGAATTAAAAATAAACCATTCTGTTTCGGGGAACGCTGAGCCTCCTGGGTCTAGAAGGCATTAGTTTCTCTTCTCAGCCAGATGTGGGAATTCAGCCTTTCGGATAACGTACAGGAATTTTGATTGCCATTTCGCTTCTCCTCACCCTGCCAACTCCCACTTCAATTTCCAGAAATAGACAACTTCTACATTCAAAGAGAGCACCTGTTTGAACAACCTGATCTGAAAACTACGTTCACGGAGGTTAACTAGTGCAGAGTGCTAACAGACATGGGATTACAGCAACCACATCCTCGCCCAGGTCTGTTCCGCTTCATATATTGCCAGTTTCTCCTGGCTCAGTATAACCCAGTGTAACCCACTTCAATAGATTTGATTGGTATTTTGGCATATACAGGTGATTAAATCAGAGCCTGCCGAGCTAAAGGCGTGACTAGCTACCATGATCCAAGCATTCAGATGACAGAGCGCCTTAACAGTGCCTCAATAGCTGTGGATCAGGTTCAGAGACAGAATTACAACTCAGTATCCCGCAAACCAAGAGTTTAGGTTAGCATAATAAATACACTTCAAGACCAATTTACACAACTGGGGAATTTTCCTAGAACAAGGCCTTAGAGTTCACACAGACTCCGATACAAGCCAAGCCACACTTGCAAGCATCAATGTTTCTGACACACTTTAATCATCTACAGAGTCTGTACAGTATTGCATTAGGATAACCACTACCACACGAGCCAGTAATTCCTTTCAGCACCTGAAAGGCAACCCGATTTCCAAGATGTGTCATCTCATCAGGGAAACAATTTCAAAGCTCTAGCTGCAGCAAATCAAACTGATGTGGCATCTAGGCAACTCGATAATATCATCAGCTAGCATTGCTTGTTAGAGAAAGCCAAAAGCCACTGTGCACGGATACATGTGTATGTATCCTATAATATAACTGGAAGAGAGAAAATGGGATAAAGTTAAAGCAGTAATGAGAATTGGTGTTTATATACAACAATACTACGTTTAAGTCATAAGTAAATAATTTACAAGTGTTGCTTTGTTATATGGAACAGTAACTGACTTCTGTTTTCTATCAGTAAGAACAAATGCGATCTCTTGGTTTTGTATTAAGACGAGTGCATCTCTGCTGTAAATCTTGGAGAACACTTGAGTTGCTCCTTATCCCATACAGCCCTGGCCCTGCAACAAGGTGGGTCCTTGTTAGCAGAAAAGGAATGATATTACTAACCCCGCAGTGTTAAGTTATAGACAGAACTCAGTAACACTTGATTAGGGCCACCAACGAGTGATTAGTCCTCAGACTCCTTAGAGCATCCTCAGACCAGCCAAAGGAGAATTGGCGAGGGGCAGGAGGCAGAGCACATAAGAATTTGCTCTGCAGAGATTGCTTGTTCCAGAGGTCACCGGCTTCTAGAGATACCGTGCCTGCACTTAGGCTGAGCATCACCAATAACTGCATTCAGCTCCAACACTGCTGTTCAGGGAAGCAAGACAGAATTAGGAAGGCAGCACAAATACTGGAGTGGAAGAAAATGAAAAACACCCCAAACAGCCACACGGATGTGTCACTGGTGACTTCGCACTGCTCTGGGGCACCTGTGACCATCTTCCCACAAGACAAGTGAGGTTACTGAACTCCAAAAGTTCCTGCAGCCCCAGCGTGGGTTGCACTGAACAGCCTCAGGCATCAAGTGCAACATGCCCCAGATGGGGCACACCACCCCTGTGGCCTGAAGAAATTCAGGAGAAAAAGCACGTAGCCACTGAAAAAAAGCATGTCTGCCCAGCAGACTCGAGACTCCCGCAGCAGCAGTTGGTAGAGCAGGAGACCTCCTGGTCTGAGTGTCGCCAGCTCTTCCGTGGCCTCAGGCGTGAGGAAGAGGGCTCCGTGACCACAGGCAGCAGCCAGGCTCACGTGCCTTTGCGTTGCATCTCCAATCACACCTGGTTCAAGAGATGACATGCACGGCTCATCTTTTAGCAAAAAGAGCTGCTTTCAGCCATGTGCACAGATACTGAATTCCTAACCGGGACCAAAAGCCTGGATGTAGTTAGATGAGATGGATGCACAACCCACCCCCAAACCCAGCTAATTACAGTATAGTAAAGAGATCTTGGCTACTTTGTAGATTGAGCCCAACTGGTCTAAACAGTCCTCATCTCAAGCAGGGCTTTATTGTACCTCAGCAGCTGCCATGCTCAGGCAATCCTACAGCAGATGTGGAACCATACGTTACAATCCCAGCTGTCTGCCTGATTCTGTACACCCCGGGGCAATGGAGAAGTCTGAAACATACGACAATAAAAACAGCAGAAGTTCCCATCATCCAAGACCACGTGGGACATTTTTAGAGACTGCAATAAAACACAGAAGATCCTTGAAGGCTCTAGATTCAAACAAAGGAGACAGGAGACGCTTCCCAGCCAAGCAGCAGGATGAAGTTGGGTTGGATGGGGCAGACTGCCTCGAGCTGTCACAAGTCGCTGCAGAAGTCTGGGCTTGCAACATCTTCACTTTAGAAGGCAGCCTCACTTTCTACATTTGTGACGTTTTGCTACTACAAGTGGTGGCCACCTACCTGCTGCAACTGCAGACCTGTTCCTAGAAAACACCAAAGAGCAGCTGCGCATTCCTGCTGATTTCAGCTCAGTCGCAGTGGGACCATCAGAAGTCAGAGCTGTCTGGCACCAGGACTGACTGGACACACGCACCGGCTTATTCCATGGAGACAACAAACTGACGGTGCTGCTGGAAGGCTGTGGGACTGCAGCTGGCTTGGTTGCCTTCCTCAGCAGAAGCTCACTCCACGTTTCACACAAACTTGTGGAGAGACTTTCGGCTCAAGCCACTAGCGACATCGCAAAGCCTCATGCAACTCATTTTCTCTGTGAGCCAGCTCTTTCTTCCTAAGCCTTAACGGTTGTCATACTTTGTAGTGATAAATAGCAATGATGAGATCTGCAGAGCGACTTTGGATCAGAGATTTCTTTGCAGATACCTTATCTCAGCTCACAGGAGCTGCTGCACAAACGCTTCCTCTCGCCACCTGCTCGAGCTGGCTGATCAGAGCACACGCAGGCTCCAGGAAGATCCCCTCCTCGCAGCACCCCAGGACTTGCTGCTCCCCATCTCAGTCCAAGAGGGAAGGTCTCAAGCCACAACTTGTGCACAAACTTTAAGAATCTCCTGGCTCTGACGCATGTCTTTCAAAGTGCTGCTGCCAAAGCATCATGCAAACTTCTTCAAGAAACATCCCAAGAGCTCGTAGCTGCCCACCCCTACACCTTAAAACGTGGCTGACTTCAGAAACCCTAGATGAATCCATTATTAGCAAGACTGGGAGTCTAAGGATAATTCTTTTAAAGATTCATTCTCCCGAGTCATAAAAGCAAGTGACAAAAACACGTGCATCACTCCAGTGCTGTGGGTGCCTTCTGCTTCTGGTTATCTCAGGAGAAGTTTCCTACACTCAGAAATAAGAAGCCCACAGGCTGAACTGCCAGCTAAGGCTTGTGGATCCCCATTTCCCACGCTTTTTCTAAGCCTTGTGCTACACTTTTATCCTAAGCAGATCCAAAGGAAAAAAAAAAAAAAGAAAAAGAGACATTAGAAAAATCTTTATGCAAGACAGAGCACAGTCCACCCAAGGGGGGAAAATACTGGCTTTGATTAAATTGCAAGTGGCCAAGTCTGTATGTTATGTGGGAGTTTCAGTCTGATCCCATAATTCTGAGATTTTTTTACTTCCAGACAGAGCTGTTTATAACCAAAGGCAATCTTGCCATGCACCAAACCATCCTCAGATGTGCTTTCTATGGGATTTTGCCCACAAAGGCAGCCATAGGTCAGCGGGCAAAAAAAAAGAGAAGTATTTTAGTGAGCCCTGACCTTCGTCTGTTGAACTTTAGACCAAAGCGGTGCACTTCCCAGGCCTCCCCTCTGCAGCGCTCTGCTACACTGCGGGTCCTGTGCTGCCATAAGCGCCCTCCGCCGCTGCACCCCAGCCAGCGGCAGCACAGGCGGTGCTGAGCCAAACCCTTCCTGCCCACAGGAATTACCACCATCGCACCTCCTTTAGCGACAGCCGCTCTCATGCACATCCTGGCCCACCAGCCACAAGTTTAATCACTCTCGGTGGTTTCGGTCCTGGCTGTTCTTGTGGCTGTGGAAGCCAAATTCAAACCTAACAGCCCATGGAAGGGGCACACGCAGGCACAGCGCCAGCCCTGCCTCTCAAAGGGCTCAGCTCTTCTGGCCACCCTTAGCAACTTGTGTTTGTTTTGGTTTCTTCCTCCTGAAGTTCTGCTCCTTGGATTAAAGTAAATTTATTTAGAAAAAAAAATATTATAAGAACTTCAGGTACCAGGAGATTGTTGTTACCTACTGAATACTTCTAAACAGATCTTTCTTTTGTGAACTGCTACAGTCACTCTCCAGTTCGCTCAAGGTTTTACCATGCACTGTAGCACACAGCAAGAAGTTCTCCGATATAACCCCTCCAAATTGCAGCATAGTTCTCACAATGGAAATACCTTCTGCCAGCTACCGCCAGGGAGCTCGCCTGTTCGCTCACACTTCCCAATCCACCCCCAAAACAAAGCCAAGTAAGTGGTTCCAGCCCAGAAACTGGTTGTGTTGGCACCTGCCCCAGCAGTTCCTTGGGGCAAGGCAACGTCAGACATCTCTGACCCACAGTCTGCAGCATGGATTGGACCAGTCTGTCTTGTCTGCTGACCTGAGAGAAAAGCACAAATGACTCAACTTCCAAGACGAAGTAAACAAAAACACACAGCTTGCCAAACTGGCTGTGTGACTGCGGGATCCCAAATTACCTGCTGTGTCTGGATCTGTGATTCAGCCAAGCACCTTCAGTGAGGAACACCTACGTCCTAGATGCACGTGCTTTACATCACCTTTAATCACACATGCACCTCTGATTTTTGGCTCCCCAAGATGTCCCCTACAGTTCTAGGCTTTCTGATTGCCATTGCCTGAAGATGCACATCCCTGCCTTAGATGATCCTGCCTTTCCAGAGGGTACAGCAAATTAGAGTTAAAGAGAACGGTATCCCTAATTTCTCCTGACCCGGGCAGGATGGTTGTGAGGAAGGTGCCGGCCACTGGTTAGGGAGCTTGGGGTTCAGGTTCTAGATTTGCCATAAAACCTTAAAGGGATTCAGTCAAGTCATTAAATCCATCATACATGCTGCATGTTGAGATGGAAGCATCGTGGAGTGAGTATGCAGCTGAGCAGGTATCCAGAATTCAGATTTAAAAGGTGTGCAGCCCTGCAGAGCCCAGGCGGTGTGGGCTGCCCAGTTGCCCCCAGTCCATCCCCGGTACTGGGAGCTGAAAGAGCCAGCCATGCTCCAAAATAAAGCAGCACAAGCATTTTTGCATAAACACTCCTGTGTTCCTGGGCTGTGGGTGTTCAATGAAAGCCATCAGTGAAAACCTCCAAACAATAAACTCATTCACATGGGGTCTCTGGTCCCTGACTGGGCACGACGTGCACAGAGCCCGCTGCAGGGAGCGGCAAAGGTGCGTGGAAAAGCAGGAGTGAGACTTGCCTGATGCACAAGTAAACACCACAAGAGAAAAATGAAGGTTCACGCCTTCCCAGGAGCACTCCAAAGGCAGGTGCCCAAAAGCTTGTGAGCACTGCTAGCTTTAGGAGCAGACTCCTGGCAATTTTGGTAACACCACAGACCCTAGAGCAGCTCCCGCTGCCCTTCACTGCTTGCATCCTCACCCCAGTGACCACATTGGGGTAGCAAAAGGAGCACCTCCACGCCTGGCAGTGGCACACACACAACCAAGGGCCATCACTACTCATCAAGTGGGGCTGAAGCCAGCACCCCTACAGCCTCATGCCCACGTGCAGTGAGCCCAGCCTGGGTTAGAGAGGCTCACCTGCTCCCAATCCAGCTGAGAGCATCCTCAGGTTGCCAGCTCTGTTACATAAGAGAAGCAGCTGTGCTAGAAGAGACAGAAATATTACACTGGCACGGGTGACAGTGTGTGGGATGGCTTGGTAGGGTGGACACGGTAGATGCATAATTGAGGCAGGCAGTGGTTTCAGTCACAGAAAAAGGTTTCATCTCTTAAATCCCTGCTAAGTAAATGACTTTGCTCTCCTGCTGCCTATTCCCCAATGGAGTCTGTTCCATTCCCCAAAACCAACCAGGACCCCTCCCACACATGGGAGAACTATTGCATATGTTATGAAGTTACGCAGGACATGAATTTGCATTTGCATTTAAAAGAAGGTTCAGCCCAGCGGCTGAAAATTGTACTGGATTTGGTACCGGGCAGCACATTGCCCTGCTTTCTTCGGTTTCCAATTACACCAAGACTATTAGCAAGATACAACAGCTGTGCTGACGATCAGCTGAGGAGAAACCACATCTGTTTGTCTAGAGCCTAGATCATGTTATATGAATCAATCCATTTCTGACTCTGATGAACACAAGTTTATAGAGGGCCTCAGATGGTTATGAGAGCTTGCGTCTTTCATTCATGTCTCCACTCTGCCGTTTAATCTCAAGCATATCTCCTTGTATTTGCAAGAATTGTTAAAAAGAACACGTGCCGAAGTCCCAAACAGACCCACACCCCTTTCTCCTCCCAGTTAAAACATGTTAACTAGCAAGCAAACACCTCGTCTTTCAACCGAGTCACCATTTTAATCCTTATCAACACTAAATTGTTGGTCTCTGTTAAGAGGACAGCCTCTCTTCCACTGACAAACAATGCTTCTCTCCTTAGAGGAGCACCGCAAACACCAGCGATGCCCTGCAGAGCCCCGGGAGACCCACAGGTAAGAAATGCAAAGCTTCTGTCTTTGCGCAACAGAGACAGTAAACCAAGAATGCCAAATACCTTTCTTTGAAGAACTGGGCTGCAAGTTACTCTAATTCCATTACAGAGCTCTGACACATTAAAAATACAAGAATAAGACCTCTCAAGGCTCACATCACTTAACATCTTAGGCTGCGTGCACAGGGCTGCATCACAGGGGAACTGTCTGTGACTGCAGTGACAAGAGGCTGCTGTGAGAGGGCTTGACGGGGATGGCAGATGAGTAAGGGTGCCACCTCTTCCCCCTCAGGGTCTGGAGACAGTTTGTCATGGACCAGCCAGCCACAAGCACAGCAAGAAGTATGCCAGAAGCCATAGTGTAACAGGAAGCACCCAATGGAACAGTTGTACGAATCTCACATTCAAGGCCAAAACACATGGGAAGGAGGGGAGAGAGTGCTTGCATGGAACAGAGGAGGAGCAGGAGATGAGCAGCTCTGTCCTTGTCACTACACAGCTGTGAGTACAGCAACCACACTCACTCACACCTGCCCTCTGCAGGTCTCTCTCTTGTCCCTTTGGGCTGATGGGTCTGTCCCTCTTTGTGCCTCATGCATGCTTCCTAAATCAGGGGGAGAAGGTGGACTTTAAAACAGCATTTTCACCAACAGAAGACACCCTTTGCTGCAGGGCAAAAAAAAAACCCATTGCCACACACAGAAATCATCATTCAGAGCTTTAATAGCCTAACAAGAGTCAAGAGACTGTGTCTTCCTATGCAGCTGGCCTTACAACCCCATTCCTGGAGGCTGGGAAAGGAAACCCATTCCCAGGAGAGTTTCACAATCCCTCCTTCGCTTCCCACCATGCAAGTCCAACAGCCTGAGCTCATCCTGCTCCACGGGTGCCACCCTACCGGCCACCAGCCCTGGCCTCCCAGGCTCGCACCCCACCTGGCCCTGCACGCTCCACCCAAGGAGGCTCCCGTGGCTGCTTCACTCTGCCTTTCAAACTGGAGGGACCTCTTCTGCATGTCAGGTTAGCGCTCGGATTAAAGCGCATCCTCACCTGTGTTTAAAGGAAAGAAATGCTGCTGTTTGCTGATGCTTGCAACCTTCGTTTCTTAAGAAATGGGAAAGATCTTGTAGCGAAGCGCCTCCTCCTAGAACACCAGTTTGTTGCTCAACAGCCCTGAGTCCATGTCTATCATTGCAGCATCTCCCTGCACACGCACCCTGCCTGGCTAGTGCAAGGATGAAGGCTCCTCATCACAGCTCTGGCAGCAAAAGGATATCCCCACCAGAACGGGCACATATCTTCTGCGCTTATTAATAACAACTTACTTGCTTGTTTTCTCCACCTGCTCCTCAAGGCTCCCAACTCCCACATCTTCTCCCCCAGCCCTTCCCTTCCCCACATCAGCCTCAGGTGACTCCAGCCATCCCATCACCCTGGGGACACCCCCAGCCACTAAACGAGCTGTTGCCATCACTTGTGGTTGCCCTGCTGAGCTGGAGATGCCTGGGTACCCTCATTAATGCACACCAGCTCCCACGCGCGCACATTCGTTACCACTAACACAAAAAAAAACTGGCAAGGCTCTGCAATCAGTTGCACTTGCTATTCATCCCACATGTGCAGAACACATCCCCGCTGCTCTAAAGGAGCAGTGTGCATATTTAAAAAGACAATATACAAAACATAGCTGAATATTAATGAATCTACTGCTTTGCTACTGGAACTGAATGGAATTGTACAGACCCTGCCAGAAAAAAACCCACAAACAACACCACCAAACAACCAAATAAAAAACCCAAACTACACAATATTTGACTTGTAACACAATTCTTAGCATCACTTTTGCAGTATGTGACTCTTGGGCTTATCAGGGCTGTGAAGTATTGATTGTGAGGAGGAAATGGATCGAAATGCGACAGGCAGTACAGTGCCAGCTATGTCAGAATACTAAAGTACTTCCATAGTCAAAAAACATACAACGCTGGCAAAAATTAACTTCTTACTATGATACTTTGACATATAAGGTCTCCACCAAAGAAGGATTGGTGAACGAGGGGCATTAGCTTAAAGGAATCTGCCAAGTCCTAACCGAACCTTGCCAGTTTGACAGTAAGAAGTCAGGCAGGAGGAGATTGGTCTAGTACCATGTTCCCCAATTAAAGGCTCAAGCTCTGTAAGGAGGACAACAGTCACAAGAAGAGTCACATTTCCTCTCAACAGGTAAAATTTACTGCAAATTTATTCTCTGCTACACAAGTACTGCATCCACCTCTTCCAGGTGAGACTTCTACTTAAGCAGAAGGAGAAATCACAGGCTACCCATGCATGTCCAGGTGTCCCATGCCCTCCTCAGCACTGAAGTTTGAGAAGTTTCCAAGAGCTGCCCATAGCACTAGAGATCTGAGACGAGCCATTCTCAGTGATAATGACCAAGGAGCATCGCATCGCACAGGAAGCGCCAGAGCCATTGATTGCAGCACTAAGTGGGCTGCGGGTGACCACCACCCCGGAGGAGAGCTGCCAGGGAGAAAGCAGGGAGGCTGCTCACCTACCTTCTCCCTAACCACCAAATCTATTTGCATTTAGAAAACAGGACACTCAAGGTTGTGCCTGTTAAGCCTGGGAGTTTGGGAAGTTCATGCAGACGGGAGTTTAGGAAGGAAGAGGGAGAAAGTATTGTTGGCCAAATTCAGTGGCTGCAGAAAACAAAAGAATATGATGCTTTTAAGTGCCAAAAAAAGAGCCCAATCCACAGATTGTGTAAAGTGAGAGGTCTGCTATGTTCCCTCCTCCCTCGTTGCCCAGTGCAGGTACACGGGGACTTTGCATCCTCAAGCCAGGCTGTGTTCCTGCTGCCCGGGCCCCACTTGCAGAGATCACTTTCCCACTGGCCCCAAGCTGACCACAGCCCCACTTGTAGGGAGTTCAGTTCTTGGCCTCACTCACAGGGATCACTTCCCTGGCCATCCAGAGCCGATGCTCACTGGGACTCCGATCAGTGAGACTCACTGGTCTCACTCACAAGGATCGCTTCCCTGGCTGTCCCAAGCTGACCATAGCCTCACTCGTGGGGATTCTGAACCTGGCCCCACTCACAGGGATCCTGAACCCCCACAGTCCCAAGCTGACCCAAACCCCACTTGAGGGGACTCCGATCCCTGTTTCCACTCACAGGGATTGTTTCCCTGCCATCCTCGAGCCGGCAGCAGCTCCATGGGAACTTTGATCCTTGGTCCCACTCACAGTGATCGCTTCCCTGACGGCTCTGAGATGACAGCATCCCCACTCATGGGGGTGTCTCCCACGGGAGCTGGCTCCGATCCCCACTCGCTGTCCTCCTCCTCCTCTTGGGGACCCCATCCCTCGCTGGACACACACAGCCACAGAACCACGAGCATCCCCACTCGTGCAGCCCCCAATTCCTGGTCCTTCTCGCAGGGATCACCTCCCGTGGGAGCTTGGCTCCCATCCCTCCTCTCTGTCCTCCTCCATCTCCTCCTCCTCCTCCTCTTGGGGATCCCATTCCTCGCTGGACACACACATACACACACTGCCCCCCCCCAGAACCACGAGCATCCCCGCTCACGGGGTCCCCAGTCCCTGGTCCCACTCGCAGGGACTGCCTCCCCCAGGAGCTGGCTCCCATCCCTGCTCTCTACCCTCCTTCTCCCGGGAGCAGGATCCTCTCCCTCGCTGGACCAGCGCCCCACACCCTCCAGAGCTGACAGCATCCCCACTCGAGGGTCCTCTGTCCCACTTGCAGGAATCACCTCCCGCGGGACCTGGCTTGGATTCCCACTCGCTGTCCTCCTCTCTGGGACCCCTTTCCTTGCCGGACCAGCCCCCCACACCCCCCGGAGCTGACAGCATCCCTACTCGGGGGTCCCCAACACCCCGGTCCCACTCGCGAGGATCGCCTCCCGTGGGAACTGGCTCCCATTCCCACTCGCTGTCCTTCTCCTCTCTGGGATCCCATCCCTCGCTGTCTCCCGTTCCCACTCTCCGTTCTCCTTCTCCTCCCGGGAGCAGGACCCCTTCCCTCGCTGGACCAGCCCCCCCCACCCCCCGGAGCTGACAGCATCCCCACTCAGGGGGTCCCCAAGTCCGGGTCGCACTCGCGGGGACCGCTTCCCACGGGAGCTGCCTCCGATTCCCACTCACTGTCCTCCTCTTCCTCCTACTTCTCCTCTCGCGGACCCCACCGCTCTCCGGACACCCCCCCCTTTCCCCCAGGACCCCAAAGCATCCCCCCCCGTCCCGGGATCCCCGCTTTGCCGCTGCTCCGTCCCCCTCGCGGGGCTCAGCCTCACCTCGGTATTTCTCCATGGGGGCCGCAGCCCGCCGGGTCCCGCGGGGCTCCGCACACACCACCACCGCCGCCGCCACCGCTGCGCTCCGCGCTCCTTTAGCCTCTTATTCCGGCGGCTCCGGATCCCCCGCCCCGACCGCCCCGCCCCGGAGCCGCGGAGATGGCCGGGATGGGCGCTCCGGGATGGGGAGGCGAGGGAGCGGCGCGGAGCCTCCCGAGGATGCTGAGCTCCTCCGGTTCGCTGGGAAAAGAACAGGGATAGGGCTGGGATGAGGGGCTCGGGGGGCTCCCGGTGCCCTCCCTGTGTCCCGGTGATTGCTCTGGACGCAGCGGGACGCGCTCCGAGAAAGGCTTTGCTCGAATCCTGTGCTCAGTTCTGGGCCCTTCGCTACAAGAAGGTCTGGAGCGTGTCCAGAGAAGGGAACGAAGCTGAGGAAGGGGCTGGAGAACAAAACGAGTCTGACTGAGGGAACGGGGGTTGTTTATCCTGGAGAAGAGGAGGCTGAGGGGAGACCTTATTGCTCTCTACAACTGCCTGAAAGGAGGTGTGGAGAGGAGGGAGCTGGGCTCTTCTCCCAAGTGACAGGGGACAGGACAAGGGGGAATGGCCTCAAGCTGCGCCAGGGGAGGGTCAGACTGGACATCAGGAAAAAAATTTCACAGAAAAGGTCATCAGGCACTGTCAGAGGCTGCCCAGGGAGGGGGGGGAGTCCTCATCCCTGGAGGTGTTTAAAAGACAGGAAGACGAGGTGCTCAGGGCCATGGTTTAGTGGCAGATAGGAATGGTTGGACTCAATGATCCAAGAGGTCTTTTCCAGCTTGCTGATTCTAGGATCCTGTGATCCCAGGAGAGCTGTCAGTGCCTCTGAGTGATGGGTGACAGGACGAGAGGGAATGGCTTCAAGGTGTGCCAGGGGAGGTTCAGATTGGACATTAGGAAAAGTTTCTTCACCAAAAGCGTTATCGAGCACTGGCAGAGGCTGCCCAGGAAGGTGGAGGAGTCTCCATCCCTGGAGGTGTTTAAAAGATGGGTAGATGGGGTGCATAGGGATATAGTTTAGTAGTGGACAGGTATGGTTGGGCGTGATGGTCTCTTCCAACATAGTGATTCTATGTTTCCTGGTGTCTCCCAGTGCTAAGATCCCAAGCAGGAGTAAGCTGGCAACCAAACTCCTGCCTTGCTCTGGGCTGAAAATTCAGGTCCTTTCACCTTCCTGGAGCAGCTCCTGGTTGTAACCTCGAGCCAATCGTTTTGCACTGTCCCTTTCCAGTGGCTTCCCTAAGGCTTCCTGGTAGGAGCTGCCTCCTGGATCGAGTAGATCTCACAGGAAGATGTTTCAGTCCTTGGGTTCAAGTAACATTTTTCTTGCCTGACTTCCACCACCACAGACAGAGCCACCGTGCCCAAAGTGCACAAATAATAAATGGAGAGGTTGGCATCCAGTCTGTCCTTAATATAGGACACAAGTGACAACCTTTTCCCAAAACCAATATTTTGGAGACGCTGCAGGAATTTAATGTTTCTGTCAATAAAGAGAACATCCAAATTTAAAACAGATAATCATACACGGTTATAGAGGAAGTTTTCTCATGAGAATTAAGTTTAAGCCATGGATGTGGGGACAAGGGAGCCATACCTGCTTATTATAAGACACGTCTGGCAAGAGGAGAGTCTGGGCATCTGACCTGGGTGTGCAGCACCACTTGCTCTATGGAAAAGATACAACTGTTACCTAGAAAATCAACGTTTCTCCTTGGGACCTCAGAAATAAGGACCCAGAAGTCATCTCTGCATCATTCACCAAAGCCATATCCACTGGCTGGCTGTGCGAGGACCTAGTTCTCCTTCCACTGAAGGACGAGGGTCACACTAAGGTCACGTCAAGGTCACATTGTTCTGAGGTTACTCCTCATCCCTCTGCTTTGACCCTCATGGGATTCACAGGCTTTGGGTCTGAGCAAAAGGGAGCTTGAGCCTGGCTTAGGTTTTGAAGTGTGGACAGGAAGATGGTGTGGCCTCCAACTGAAACAAACCTTTTCTTGCAGAGAGCTGCAGGAAAGATAAGTGGATTCCCCAAATCCAACAGCCCCTGGCACATTGGCTCTGCTCTGCAAGCTAAGCTCTTGGCCATCAATCCATATCTAAAGAGCCCGGAATACTCACAAATGGTGATTTCCACATATCCATCTGCATAAGGTAATAAGAGGTGGCATAATGTTTCTCTGCAAGAGCAGGGTTTTGTTGTCAGTTAGGCAAAGCCATTGAGAGGCCCACAGAATCCATGTTTCCCAATTTTTGGACCTGCCAGTTCACAGACCATTGACATCTGTGGTCCGAAGCAGCTTTGTGAAATATTAGTGCCGTGCATGTAGAAAAAAACCCAAGCCTCCACCGTATGGCCCTTCCTTACGTTTTCAACAAATAGCCATAAGCAGACTCTTCTGGCTCACACGGGAGGCGAGCAGCCAGGCTGGAGGGCACTGTCCTGCCCCTCGTCAGGTCCCCGTGTGCCCCTCCTGCCCCCCAACTCTCCCAGGCTGTGCTTGTTGGGGGGACACCTCACAGACAATCTGTGTGTCAGGTGGAAGCGGAAAGCAACTTTTGCCGCGTGGAAACTTTGCATATGAAACCAAGTTTAGATAAAGGGTTATTCCTGCTCGAGGAAGCTGAAGCTGGAGCATGTCTTGTCTCTTGCCAGTACATAACTACCGCACTGAAAGGCAGGCAAGCCAAATGCCTGAACCGTCAGATCCAGCAAGAAGATAGCAGTCTTCGATAACTCGAGAAAAAAACAGATTAAATAAATATATCTGTCACGTAGGAATAACTCTCTTAGAGTCCTTTCCAGCTACTTCTTGGCTCTAGCTTTCTAAATCTAGCAGGGTAGGCACTTATCTTGCGAACTTTTGAAGTGTGCCTGTGTCTCGAAGCAGATGAGTAGTCATTCTGAACTCAGCACGGCTAATTAAGGATAATGCAGTTTAAACAAACAAAGATTATTTGAAAGATCAAGACGTCAGATAGCCGAGATTCCCACCTCGAGGCCTCAGAGCCTTTACATCCCCTGCTTGTCCCTTCTTTCCCCTCTTGGCCATGATAAGAATGCTCTGGAATCCCAAGACTCCTGGCCAGCCCCATGGTAATTGTTGGGCAAGTGGAAATAGGGCGAATACCAATGCCAGAGGAATACAAGTTCTTCCCGTCTGTCCCCTTCTTCTTGCAGTAGGAAGTACCTGAAATACTTTGGGAAGCTCTTTTTCAAACAGGCAGTTGTGTTCTGGTATTTAATAAAACTGGAAAATACTCAGACCCCACTTGGTGCAAGGAATTACTGTTCACAGTGTTGGTGCTGCAGTCCAGATGTCTGCCACCAGCTATAGCAAATACTTGCTTACTGGTTTTCCTGGTGGAGCTTCTTGGACGCAATAAAACAACAGCCGTCTACCTGTGTACACACGTCTTCCTTGCTTTTTTTCCTGCTTAATAGTAGTGATGATTAGCGATGACTCAGTTGTGACAAGCCTGGAGGGCCAAGCTGTTGGAGATTTTTTTAAGTGGTTGACATCCTGTCCTTCAGAGCGGAGGATCATACTATAGATCGTGTTTTAATGTTTCTGCCCTGCATATTCATACTGCATTAATAGACAGCCTGACCGCTAGTGAGATTATCACCTTTGGCTAATGTTCTCAAGTACCATGCCAGGGCTTCCAACCGATGTGACTCTGCTTCTCCGCCCTTACATCCCATCTTTTTAGTGCTTGTGCTTCCTGTGAAACAGCAAAGGAATCAAGTATAAATTTAGAACCCTAAACAAATTCCATAAAGTCTTATGATTTGCTAAATACCTTGTGCAGAAGCAGGATCCTGATCCTCTCTTTTATCCACTGATGATGCGAAATGCTTTTCTTTTGTTCTCAAATCATAGAATCATAGAATCACCAGGTTGGAAAGGACCCACCGGGTCCAACCATTCCTAATACTCCTTGAACGATGCTCCTCAGCACTTCATCCACTCATTCCTTAAACACCTCCAGGGAAGGCGACTCCACCCCCTCCCTGGGCAGCCTCTGACAGTGCCCGATGACTCTTTCCATGAAAAGTTTTTTTTTGATATCCAGCCTGAACCTCCCCCGGCAAAGCTTCAGGCCATTCCCCCTTGTCTTGTCCTCTGTCACTTGGGAGAAAAGGACCAATACTATTGCCGTTACGCTTACCTTTTGGCACCAGCAAAGTCTTTAATGACTAATATTTGTCTAAATCTTTGCTGTGACTTTCTTCTCTTTGGTTGCGTTTAACTTGCTCTTTCCCCGGTTTAAACATGAGTCAAAGTCTGGTGGAAGTTATTGACATCTCCGTTGTGAAAGTTGGAGGGAATCCTACCATGAGAGTTTGCGTGCAGGTGCCCTCCACCAGCTTCAGGGAAGTTATGCTTGACGGAGACTGTTGGGAAGAATCCCACCTGACTTGGACTATGCAGAGCTGCTCCTCAGCCTATTTTATCCCGGATATTGTCCATCCCAACATCTTCTGCTCTTCTTCAGAGAAAATATTCCAGCTCGCAGAACAAGAGGGAGAAATTTCCTCCATGTGTGAAGTATATCTGTTGTTTCACAGGGCTTTTCTTTACCTTTTCCCCATGCACAAGGCTGTGCAAACCTAGTTCAGCAGTCCACTCAGCAAGACCAAGCTCAGTCAGAAGTTAAATTAAGTTGGTCTTGCTAAGCTCCTGAAAGATGGGGAGCCATGTCAAATACTCCATGAGGACAAATGGAGAAAGAAAATTGCTTGGCAGACTACGGTTAGCAGTGAGATGTGCTCAGATCAACAGTGGTGCACTCTTGTCCTCTTTTCTTCCAAATATCATCTCAGGTACCTCTTTAGATAGGGGTCTAACATCTCTGTGGACCGCTGTGGTCAAGCAGGCATAAAACTATTTCGGAGCAGTTGACATGAGAGATCTGAGCAGAGGTGGGTTTTGCAGCAGATGTCTCTTTCCGTCTTCTCCCTCTGCTTCTGGCTGAATGATCTCTCTCTTCCCACCATCATTTTCACAGTTGCTGGACCAGCTTCCACGCTGAAATGGTGGAAAACTAAAATGGCAGATTCTTCTCCCAGCTGAGAAAGCCAAGTTGAGTTGCAGCAGATTTTCAGGGAAGACTGAGGCGGTACCAGGTAAATGGGAAGCACCTGCAGCTAAAAGGAAGGAGACCGTGTGAATGTGTCCTCATGAGCAGGTGGGACCATACAGCTGAGACTCATCAGTCACAAGCTTAGCTGTCTCCTTGAAAGTCTTCTCTGATCTTCCCTCTAGTGAGGAGCACTGAGCGGACACTTTCAGGAGTTCAGTACGTTTATGGAGCTCCCGCCAATGTCTTTTACTCCTGATCTGCTGAATCCTGCCTGTCTTGCAGAATTTCTTATTTGGGGGGTGGAGGGCACAGTTGGTGTTGGGAAATTGAACTGAGGCTTCCATTTACTCGCCAAGGAGGTCTAAATAGGTAGAATCTGCTAACTGCCCTGATTCATGTCATCAAAGACTCTACCTCCTGTGCGGAAACCCTGAGCCATCTCGGGAACAGTTTTGTGAGAAGAGCTGTGATAAATGACATTGCCACATGGCTTACTACAGAAATGTGTAAAGGATCCCAGGCTACCAATTCAGGAGCATAAGCAGCAATGAAACATCTTTCCTCGGAAATAACCTTTATGGGTTCTTTACAGCAGATCACCCTTGTTCCTTGGTTCCAGGAAGGCACATGGAGCCTGCCAGGGCTCAGTCAGTGAAGAAAGGGCCAGAAGAAACCGAGAGGCAGATGGGCCACTGCCTGGGATAGCGTAGCTGTTGCAATCAAAGCTGCTCGGCGGAAGAGGAGTGAGTACTCTGTTGGAGAATAGGACACGAATCTTTCACTTTACAAGGTTTGCAGGCATTCTGTCTGTGGCTGTCCATTTTGAGGTCTTCTTGCTTCCGTGTGAAGTGCTTCGGGATTGTGGCCATACAAGAGATGACCAATTCTCCCCCAGTTTAACTGGCCTTACACTGGTGTTGCTCCACTGACTTCTGTCCAGCCATGTCTGACTTTCCTTGATGAAAGACAAGACAATCAGCCCTAATGCAAACAAAACCAGAGCTGTTTAGCTGTTCAGCTTTATAAAAGCTTCATTGCTGATACATTCCGGCAATGTTTTGGATTCTTTCAGACATTAACTGTTTCAAAAGAGCGTGGCTGGGAAGAGGATGGCTGGAGGGAGGGGGGGATTTCCCATTAAGGACAGCAGGCCCAGATGTCTTTTTGATGAGCTTCTCTTGGCTTCCTATTCTTTTGACATTTCCTTTTCAGTTGTTGAGTCCAAACTGCTTCTAGACCAAATTACAGGGAGCTTTATTAGCATGAATTGTTTTTTTTTCCCTGACAGATAGAGTACCTTCCTCTGGCCAAAGTATGAGACATGCTGACCAGACAGTGAGCTCAACAGCCAGGACATTTGTTCCTGCTGGAGACATTTCTTCCTTATACTTCTTTTCCACTTCAGACCCTCTCTCCACTCTAGAGAAACCCCTCAGCTTTCCTTTCACAGCATTCAATACCAGTTAAAGAAGCAAAAAGCAATCTTTGTTCCCCTCCCTCCAAACTCTACATGGGGATGCTCAGATCTCATTGGGTATCAACACACAGTGTTTCAGCATGTACCACTCACAAGCGCCACAGGACATGACTATCATCTTCCTGAGAGCTCCTGATACATAACTAGCCATTGTCCTGGGTTTTGCCGCGATTGGATAGGAAAATAGCGGCTTTCGGCTGAACAAATACTAGAAACGACACCCACACTTACAGATTTTACCAGTAAACTGATATCAATCAAAATCTTTCCCAAGTTGGTACAAAAACCCCTCTGTGTTGAGTATCAAGCTGTCAATGTTGGACTCGCCTTGACGGACTGAACTCTTGGCACCTTTCAGTGCCACTAAGACTAACCCAGGCAAGAGGAAAAACTAGTTTTATCAAAACATGGGAAAACATTAATTTTTACGTCTTGCTATATTTTCACTGGGTTTTTTTTTTAGCCTTCCCCATCAGCACCACAAACTGTGGTCTGATGTCAACTCTGAGCTCACGGAAGGCTATTTATTCTGGCATTTTCTCAAAAAAAGGAGGGTTTTTTTTCAGCTCGCAGATTTTTCTTGAGGCCTAAACCACTTCTACTTGGCCAAAGTCAATAAGCAAAGCACACTTCTGAGGTCAGGGCTGCTGAAGTGGGAAAGGGAAAAGAATGAGAACCCGTGGTCCATGCAGGACAGCACTAATAAACTGCAATTTGTTTCAGTGGAGGCTGAGCTCTACAGAGGAGCCCAAGTTTTCTCCCCAGCCCCCATGTCTGCTATTAATATTAGATGTTAGGTTATGTCAAACTACCTGCCAGAGTGGAGGTGACTAGGAAGTAACCAGGTAACAGACCTCACCCATGTCAGTCCAATCATCCACATTTGTTTTCCCTGTAGAAAAAGATTTAATTAAGAGTCAAGAAATCCGCCTCGATAAATACCAAAAATCACAGTTTCCCTTTTCCCATGTAGACCAGTGGAGCTGAATTTCTCCTGCCTGCCCGACTATCATTAAGTATTCTGTTTAAATAGGCCAGCTTCATGCCATCTATAATGAAGTTATAGTGTATTGCTCTGTTATGAATGATGAAGCTGTTGTGTCCTACGGGGAGAAAAATCGCTGTAATCCAACTTTCCTTTTGAAAAGGCCTAATGTATCCACATGAGATCTTCTGGCAGAGACAACTGAGAGAATATAAATAGAAGCTTGAAAGAAGAAGGAGGGGAAGGGGAAAATAACTCCAACAGGGCTGAGTAGCTGAAATTCACAAGTTTAATAGGAAGATGGATGACTGAAGAGCCTGTTCTGAGACACAATTAGGACTTTATGCAGGCCTTTTTCAATTATTTGTAGCTGACAAAATGTCACACAAAGGCTATTTCACACTGCAACCCAGGTGCCCAGAAATGGGTTTTTTTGGGGGGGAAGAGCAACTGGAAGAGTCATCCAGGGGCACAGGCCACTAGGGTTGTCACTGGCTAAGGGTTGTCACTGGCTAAGTTACGCAACGATGTGCATCACCTCATGCACGAGTGGCAGGAGCAAAGAGTGTCCTGCAACGCCTGAGGCTCCTGCACATCCAAGCTGTCATCTGCCCATCCCCAGGGAGCACAGAGGTGCAGCCACAACAGACAATGTGGGGTGGGAGGTGACTGTACAAGTGCATAAGGTCCATCTTGGACTGCACTGTTCCAGTCCTCCCCACAGAGAGATAGAGTAAACGGATATATGGGTTCCTGCTACAGGAAGAGGTTTCTGCTCATGGGTAATTATCATTGCTGAAGTTATATCAAGACATCTTGTCCAGGAGCCTGTACAGTGCAGGTTCTGACTCCTCCTCGCTTCACCCTGACCACTGACCAAATACTACTGCTGTTGTAGCACTTAGATCTTACCACAAAGCTACTACAATTCAGCCACCAAAGAAGGTTGCTTGAAAAAAAACTGTTTGTGTTTGCACAAAGTGCTCATACTTTCAGTTGCTTCAGAGCTGTGGCTTAAGGTAGTGACTTACAGCAGAGGAGTGGTGGTGAGCTGAGAAGCAGTAGTGGCTTTAGTATCTCCCATGAGACCTGCTGAAGATCCTACCAAACCTTCAGATTTTAAATGTCTTTAATTTCTTAAAGTTTGCTCCATTCCACAGTGAGCTAATCTGACTATAGACTTCTTAATTCAGACTGAAAATATCCAGAAGGGGGGTTGATTAGTAAATTTAGTTTAGTTGGTTTTTGGGTGGACTCACCTGGGCGTTCTCATGAGGAGGAGGCTAAGTTGAATCCTGGGACCTGTAGAGGGGTTAATTCTGCTTTGATGGAACTGCAGCGGGGCAGGGCCAAACCTGTGGAGGCTGCTAGGAATCTGGCAGGCAAAGATAAAACAGGGTAATGGACGTGTTTGTCCATATGCAATAATCCGATTGAGGAAAGAAAGACGAGATAAGAGGAGTAAGCTTCATGGAGAAAAGCAAGTCACAGGAATGTGCCCCCTCAGTGAAGGTGGTTCCAGAGGCAAGACTTGAATTGGGGCAGCACAAACAGAGAGTAATCCTTTGGGCAGTGCTAACCCTTACTTGGGTAACATTGTTTCTGGCAAGATGTTTTCCTGAAGGCTCATTCTTGACTCCAGTCTTCGATGAACAATTTACAAGTTCCTTTGAACACCCAGGTGGCTCAGTAGTGTGGTCACTGTGGGAAAGGGCTATGGGGCAGAGCCCTCCCTGTGTCCACAGTTGTGGTGGCTGAAGGTACTCTTCCATCACAGCCTCCAAAGGCCTTCCTGACCCTCAGCGGTACCGGGAAGGGCCAGGTCTGCCTGGCAGGACAGCAGCAGCTGTGACCTCAGCTGATGTGTCTCTGGACTTGCACCGCTAGAGGTGTTTTCAAGTTATTTAAAAACATGTTGTCCCTGAATGGTGATGCCTTCTCTTGCCCCTTCCCTTATGTCAGCACTCACGACGTGCTGGCTGCATGTCGATGCTGATGGGCTTGCTGATACGACTAAAAGCTACTAACTTTTTTCCTCACAAGGATGGTTTTCCTTTCCCCCAAAGAGATGGCTGCTCTGCTTGCCCCTGTGGTAAATCCATTGTCACTCGAGCTGCCAGATCACAGGAAAATTCTCCAGAGGGTCCTCTGCTGTAAGAAAAAGCAACAACGTACTTTTCAGGAAGCTGAACGATTCGTTAGTTATGGAAAATCCAAACTTTGAGTGCCAAGAGTTCAGAGCAACATTGGACCGTTGAAGTGGTGTGCTGGGAGCTGCTGGAGCACCATGGCAGGCCAGGTAGCTGATTCAATATTTACTGGCCCCGGCAAAAGTTTATTTTCCATTACCTACTATTGTTTCACTAACCTGGCCAGTTAAGAGGATGAAACCTTTTCATTTTTGGAAGAGGGAACAGCAAAAGCCAAAACTTGAAAATAAATCACACACTTTTAGATGATTCAAAACATCAAATGCTGGCTTTCCTCCTCCTCTGCGCTCTTAAATGCATCATTGCAAGGGGAATTATTCATGTAGTTACACCAATAAATCTTACTTAAGTCCTTTATATTGCAGTCCTCATTCATCTAGCTGGGACTCCTCTGTAAACAATAATTAGGGTAAGAGCTAACTGAGATACCACAGAGTTTGTTCCTGGCAGTCATTTAACATCCAGCATAGTATCAGGGCTGTAAAGTAGGCATTTCTCAGCAGCAGTTCATTCACTGTAAAACCTGATTCAATTATTAGCTGGTCTCCTGTTTCACAGCAAACACTAAGGTTCACATAAAGACCTCAAAGCATTTGTCAATGAATTCCTTGAATGGACTCAGCTGTATTCTGTTTTCTGTGTGGTATCTAGCCTAAATCCTGAAGAGTCAGCCAAGGGGGAGTACTGTTTCCCTCTGGCAGCCTTACTGGGCTAGTCCTGAAGAGAGAGTTGGTTCTAGTATCAACTATTCTCTCCAGTATCTGGTGCTGTGGGGGCTGGGGTAGCCCAACTAGTGAGAAATAGATAATGGATCTACTCCCAAGTGTCCAGACCTCCAGCAGCAGAATCAGCCTCTAAGTCAGTTTGCTCCTGCCAGGCCTGCTTTGATGTGTCTTCACTGGGCTGCCCAGGGGTGCACGATTAATTTGCATCCAGCCCTTTACTCTTGCCAGCTATGAAGACTGGCGGGGTTCGCTAAGAAGGGCTCTACTCTGTAGAGATCATCTTCTCCAGACTTACATCCAGAAAATATTGCCACAGTTTTAGCAAAGACATTATAATGCCCACCGAGGCAAGCGTGCCTAGCGGAGGCTCTAACCCATCTCCTGCCCTGACGCTAATCCAGCACAGACCGTATGGCTTTAAGAGCTCAACTTGTTCTCCCTCCACCCCAACACCTTCTTCAGTGTGTCACTCCCCACGCCTGACAGGGGATGGAGACTCTCTGGCTTTGCAAAGCCACTTGCAAAGACAGTAGCACAAGGACAATGTAAAATCCTCAGAGCTGTTTCTAGTTACCTATTATCCAATGTGAGCCTCAGCCCTCTGGCCCACAGACACTGCCTGCTATGTCTCCTCTCAACCACAGCCCATCAAGGCAAGTGGCAGAAGCAGGCAAAAGCTTCTGCCCACACATTCAATCAAGGCATTGCTCAATCAAAAGCCTTAGCAGGGCTTAATCTGCAGACAGGATTGATTTGTGGGACACATCTCAGCTGTCTCTGGCAAAAAAAGACCAGAAAGGGCATGAGGGAAACCTGAAGCGTATACAATTTCAGTGACTTGCGCAAGTTCAGAAAGCTGAAATCATTGAACTTATGTCTTCTGACTTGCTGTCCACCCACAAGACAGTGAGGAACAACTAAAGGGGAAAAAAAGACCTCGGTATTTCATCCCCTTGCACTGGAGCATGGTCCTGGAGTGAGCTGGGACACAGAATAACATCCTTTCCAAGCAGGGCCAGTCTGCACCTGGATTACTTACCCAGGAGAACAGCCATCTCCTTCAGAGGATGCGAATTGAACACTGGCTTTAGTCCACCTCCTCGCTTCCCTCTTTCATTCTGGGGTGACAGCTGTAACACTCCTGACTTTAAAAAAACATCGAACTCCAGCAGTGTGAACCTCAAACGTCTTGGAGACAATTCTACCCTTCTTAATTGTAATAAAAGGTGTGATGGTGCTGCTGGGATTGAAGGAACTAAGGGAGGGCCACCACCAGCCCTCTCTGCCATGGACTTGAGACTGTGCTTTAGATTAGATATTAGGATGAAATGTTTTACTGTGAGGATGGTGAGCCGCCACCCAAGTTTCCCAGAGAAGTCCTGGATGCCCCATCCCTAGAGATGTTCAAGGCCAGATTGGATGGAGCTTTTCGATCCAGTGGGAGGTGTCCCTGCCCATGGCAGGGGGGGTGGAACTGGGTGAGGTTTAAGGTCCCTTCCAACCCAGACCATTCTATGATTCATGACACAAAGTGTGCAATATCCCTAGCAGTTTAACAACTTCTGCTGTAACACTTTCTTCAGACCCCGTTGTCAGCTCATGCCCACCTCTTTTTTCGACCAGCACAACTGCTTTGTGAGGCCAGTGCTTAAATCGCAGCAGGGAACTGACTCAATGTAAAAAAAAAAGGGAAAAAAAAAATCCAACTCTATGCAATGAAATAAAAAGTAAAAAAATGGTTTTTTAAGCAGGATCAGTTCCCAAATGTCACTGAAAGTGACCCCACAAGCAGTCCTGCTGACATATCTGATGGCAGGAAAAAGCTGCGGGGGCGTGGGAATACCTTAAGCTCGCTGAACAGCCGCCCAGTGCTTTGTCTTATGAAATCACAGCCTGAGGAGAGAATTCTGTGCTGTTTTCCTGCCCTCCCCTGTTTCTTCCCCAAACCCTTGGGCCCCCATCACTCCATCCAGTCTGGGATGTACATTTTAATCTGCAGTGTGTATATAAAAGAGAGCTGGAAGCAGTGGCTGTCTGAGACCCACCTGACCTTTGGACATACAGCAAACTTCCTGTTCCAGTGCTGCCGGCTCTTTAATCTCCCAGCCCTTAAAAAAATACAAGTGAGCCTATGTGAAAAAATGCTTTGTAATGGGAACTCCTGGAACAACTTTTTTCTCTTGAGCCCTCTGACTGAGCCATAGAAAACAGCAAATATCTCTCCCAGGAGCCCTTCTTTACAATAGAAAAATGGCAGGCAGAACTGCAGTTTCATTTCCCAGCCTCAGATGGGCACAAAAGCTACAGAAAAATAAAACAACGAGGGGAAAAAAACCAAGACCCACTCGTGTTCATTCAGAGTTTGAGGAGATTTTTGGTGAGGAACAAGCTTCTTCTGACAGTAGAGCAACTCGCACTTGGGAACTGGGTTTCTCTTTGTGTAGGAGGAAGAGGTCTCGGGCTCTATACTTGACAACAAATTAGCATTGACATTTGACTTGTTTTGATCTGAGCTATTTACAGTGGTATTATCTGTGTATTTTTGACATGCTGTGAAGATTCCCATTGCCAGATGCCTTGCTATGGCTGTAGGATGCAGTGCATTCCACAGTCATTACTCAAGGGTCATAAACCTCACATTATTTGTGGGGAGGAGGGGAGCGGGGAAAAATAGTCTAACAATTAAAAAACAAGAAGCCCTGGACTTAGATTTCATCGGGCTTATGTATTTAGCTGGAGGGAAATTAAAAATGCACTTGGGCTGGCCGGTACCGTCACACCGCAGAGCTGATGACTGCAATGGACCCTTGTGAATTTGCTCTACACATAGGAGAGCATTCATGATGATGAAATTCCCAACTGCTTCAGGCTGGGGAAGGCTGTAATGGAGCAAAGACTGGGTCAAAGATCCCCAGCTGGGGGATTGCTGCTTAGGACCTCCAAAGCTGGGGCTCATAGAATGCTTTCGATTGGAATAGACTTTTACAGGTCATCCAGTCCAACCCCTTTGCAAAAGCAGGGACATCTTTAACTCCATCAGGTTGCTCAGAGCCACATCCAACCTGACCTTGAATGCTTCCAGGGATGGGGCCTCCACTGCCTCCTTGGGCAACCTGTGCAAGTGATTCACCCCTCTCATTGTATAAAATGTCTTCCTTATATCCAGTCTAAATCTCTCCTCCCTTAGTATAAAACCATTACTCCTTGTCCTGTCAAGGGTTGGCAGGACATGTCCTGGGCTTGGCACTACACGGTGGCTCAGGGAAGGAGCTGAGAATCACGTAGTGGATTTTCATGAGTGAGTGAGACTGATGCAAATAGGAAACTTTGGGCTTTTTATTTTCTGTGGCTGGGAAACTTTCAAGAAAGTTTCTAAGGCCAAATCATAGACCTACACTTGTGGGTTTTTAAGCAGATAGTCCATGCACGTGACTTCCTTACTCTGTAACCACGCAAAGATGCCCAGGGAAGCTAACAGGAGATAGATGCTCAGGGAAGCTAACAGGAGATAAATGCCCAGGGAGCACCTAACATGGAAGTGCTTGGGGGCTGCAGGCTGGCAGGCAGGGAATGGGATGGGTCCTGCTGTGCCGAGCAGTGAGGAAACTTCTCCCTGGTGTCTGGTTGTTCAGGGAAAGGCAAAATAAGCAGCACAGAACTTTTTTGAAGAAAGGTCTCTCTTAGACTTTGTGTTTGTCTTTCATTTGAAAATGGCCTGGCGTCTTCTTAACTCTTCTCTGGCTCTGGCTCGCCTGCACAGCACCGTGTGCTACCAATCAGCTGAGGTTTGCTCACCAGAGGCTATGGTTTCCTAAAACACCTGAAGTTTCTTAGTGCTGGTCCTAAAAAGGAAAGGATAGAAAATGGGTTATTAAGTCCTCATTCATACCTGGTCTGACAGCTGCGAAGTGGCCAGGCAGGAATTGTCTCTAAACATGGAGGAAATGGAGAAATAAGAGATACTGGAACTCATGAACTGATCTGCTGAAGTCCATGGACCTTTGTGCCTGTTGAAAATTAGCCCATTAAATGTTCAAAGGAAGGGTCATCTCCACCCTGTTCGTAGAAATTGTTCAGTTCAGGATAAGGGCTCTTCCAGCTAGGCACTGCAGGAATATAGACAACAAAATCCCTGTGTATAAATACTCTGCTGAAAGTGGTGTTTCTGCCCTTCACCGAGTCTGATTTCCAGCAGCTGTAATAAATGAATCTCATTTTGATTTTGTCCCACCTACAGCAAAAATGCAACCTCTGGAGTAAGCCATCCAGAGAAAGGAAACATCTAACTGGATTTATCCACAGGAGAGTTGCTTTTGTTCAAGTTCCAGCACAAATACAACACACCAAAAATCTAGGCATGGCCTGGAAAGTAATGGAACAGATAGGAGCTTTGCTAAAGGCTGGCTTCATGGTGCTACTGAATTCCCCACCTCTTGCTCTTCAAGCAGAAACCTGAGCCCTCACCTCATCCCAGACCCAGTCCTTAGATGCACCCAAGATAGTACCTTGAAGTAAAACCCTGGGGGAACCTCTACCTTCATTGTGAGAGGGAACCTGTGTAGCGTATCGGGGTAGGGCAAGGGCAGGGATGAGTCTCAGGGGACTGAGGAGTGGAAGAGAAGACGGGGAGCATGTTACCTGCAGGGCACAGCGCAGATCTCGATGCTGCAGGGCCTTACTGTAGCCTCAAGGATGCTGTGCAGAACGTGTGCTGCATCACTCCTGCCCCTGAACAGAGGGCTGCAGTCAGATGATCAACAGCCTCAAGCAGGATTCTTTCCTACCCCCTTTGAGATTCTCTTAGGTTTGAACTCCAGTGGCTTCACTTCAAATGGTAACCCCCCCCCCACCCTCTATCCCTTCCTTTAACAAACAAGCCCAGAGGCCAATCCTAATGAAGCTCCAGCTCTGGTTGCTCCAGATACCACAACTGCAGGAGTCCCAAATTAATTCAATGAAGGTGTTCAGCTGGTCATCTAGAGAGCTGTGTATGTCACCCTTTCGAGGGAATAGCTACGTGTAATAATGGGTGAAGTCCCTTGACATGTCTTTCTTCTGAGGCACTGACAGGAACTGCTACAGGTTCCTCTGAGGTGCAGCGTGCTTAATTCAGCTCAGACTATGGTCTGCTGGAGACACGGGCATTCAGCACGTTCACAGGTGTTTTATAGTCCTATCTTCTTGAATGGCATAACCTGCTACTTTCTACACCCAGACCAAGGCTGGGCAGGTAAAACTCCAGGTAATTAAGCAAACACCTCACTTTAAACACTAAGACACGTAAATATCTTTTCAAGTTGAGGACTAAAATCGTAGCTGAACTTGCAAGGATAAAGAAAGAAAACCATTTAGACTGTGAAACCAATGCGACAGCATGACTGAGTTGACCTCGCTGATATCTCACGTCCTTTTAAACCACAAACTGACCCCATAAAATTAACGCTCCTGTGTGGTTTGTATGAATATCTGTTTCTGGTGACCTAGTTACGGGAAGCCTTGTGTCCATTTTTAAACCTCTTGTGGTAATTTCACTGTGTAACTGTTCATCTGCCTCGCTCGGGTCTCTTGTACCTTAGCCTCTCTGCTTTGTGAGAGCACAAGCTGTTTTGTAAGAGGGCTTTGATGCAACTCTGCGAGATGAAAAACAAAAAATAAATGAGGCAACATGAATCCAGCAATTAAGAATAAAGCTCCAAACTTTATTCATCGACTTGAGTACAACAGTGATGCAGATTACAGTGGCACAGGAGTGCAATATGTGCTGTTTGCGGTATGACAGTGGAAACACTAATTGTACAGAACAGCAACCCAGCTCAACTTTTCATTATGCATACAAGCAGACTTACTGTACAGACAAGACATCGATTCACTTTTACAGAGACTCAGAAAGAGAGCTGTCTCACGGATGAATGGATAACACAGGGACACCGCCCCAAAACGCTGGTTTGTATGGGAGGAGGAGGAAAGAAAAACAAAACAATAAAAAACCCTATTGCCAAAATCTACCTATTTAAAGGAAAATATACCTTTGAAAAATTAGTTTCAGTTTCCAAAGCTTAAAAAAAGCCCCCAGCTGTAAGGCCCCCTTACAGGAAGAGTTGTCAGCAACAACCAAGCCGCAGTGCTTGGACAGGACTGATCCTGTAACAACACACAGAGCTCGCTGCTGTGAGCATACACAGCAGGCAGAGACTTTCCTGGTCTAGCCAGCCGACAAAGAGCCTGCTCCAAAGCACGCGGATGTTAGTGAGAAGCTCCACTGATTTCAGTGGGTTTGCATCTGGGGGAGAGGAAGTGCTTTCTGAAAGGTGTTCAGGGACAAAAGCCCAGGCAAGTGTCCAGTGGGACCTGTCAAGGCGCCGAAGGGAGCTAGAGACTCAGCCTGGTAAGGCACCGCTGGAATTCCCATAGCTGCTTCTGCTGCTTGAAATGCTTTGTTTCCTAATGCCTACGAGCAAGAACCTATGGGCCTCAGCTTTGCAAGCCCTGGGAGCAACACTTGTATTACCTGTGGTGACCCTTACATAACCAGTTACTGTCTGCCTTCAGCCATCTCTTTTTTACCTCAGAAGAACGACCGCAATGAGCACAGAAGTATCACCCCTTCACACGGACAAGCAGTTTTTTTAGCAAATCATTAGCAGAAATCTATTTCCCTGTTAGAAACCCTTTGGGCAACGAATAATTTATTTTGCATACAGGCAAACAACATTAACGGCCAATTACATCCCCACTTCCTGCACTGAAGCTTACATTAAAATTAATAATACTTATTCTCTACCCTGCCAAATGTGGGCATCGCGTCGCTCCTGCCAGCAGAGCCGTCTGACTAAAAACTCTGCAGCTTTGCATTGTGAGAGATTTTTTTATGTTTCTCATTTCATTAAGCACATAAAAAGGTGTGTGGGAGGAATCAGAAGGCAAAACTCATCAGCCAGAGCAGTCCTGCAACCCGCAGCGATCACGGTGTTTCTACATGAAAAGAGAAAGGCGCATTGTACTACTATCACAGTGCTCAGTTGCTCTATTTAGCTTCTCATTTAGCCACGAGGGAAAAAAACATACCCTGAAGACTACGCTGAACTCTAGCAGGGGTGCTGACAGGGCCAAAAAGTTTGACAGAGCACCAACTGGACCATGACCTGAGGCTAAATGACTGGGGAAGAGGGCTATGGAGTCAAGCCCTAAACGTCTCTCTGATACGGAAAGATGACTGGCATTTCAGCATGGATTAGTTGATTTTCTTGTTTCCTGCATGTGTTTCATTGCATCATTATCATTGACTGGTACTTTTTACTGCCTCAGGTAACTTTCAGGATGTGGGCGTCCTCCTCCACAAACACATGCTGAGGGAAAGCAATGAGTCATGGAGGGGGAGAAAGGTTGGTTTCCTTTCATTCTCCTCTATGAAGCTATCGCCAAAATATGCCAAGATCTCCTCCTAAATCAGGACGAGCCAAGATAAGTCATTCCAAAATGAGTTTAGAGAATGTTCATATTTTTACCGTTTGGGGGTGTCAACTTTTCTGTAACTTATAACAGCTTCATATCGTTAATATCAGTGTAGATGCTCATAATCTATGGGCTCCAAACTTGACTTCCCCACAGTCTGAAATAGGCACACAGGCTAATACCTGCATTTTCTTCTAAGTCTGCTCATCACCACCCCTGCAAACCCTGGCGAAATCAAGATTTGCCCTCCTCCTTCTCCAAAATTAACCGTTCTCCACCCATCAATATTACCTTGACTTGCAGAAGGGGATTTCACTTCAAATGCGTCTAATTTCAACAAAACAAATGTTTACAAATGAGACTTCTAATGACCTCCCCTGATCAGCAGGGCATCTCAACTGTAAGGCTGAGAAGGATTTCCAAATCGCAATACGGAGAGGGTAGCAAGCACTTCAGTGCTAGGCCCACAGCTTAGGACTGCAGGACTTGGTAAGGACAGATGACATCTGTCTTGACAGAAGTAAAGCACTACTGGAGCCACAGAGCTATCTTGTCTCACAAACAGCTATTAAGAAAGTTACTGTTTTCCTACTTTAACCTTTCACAGCACACTGCAGTTATGTCCACAATGCATCACAAACCGTATTTAATGAAAGGCTACTAACCAAACTGAAAACAAGTACGTTTCTGAGATGCTAAGTTTCCAAGTTGCTAAGCCACTATCCATCAGATTTGAGAAGTCGTGGCAGTTCGGTGAAATTCCCACT
This sequence comes from Cuculus canorus, assembly GCF_017976375.1. Lineage (NCBI taxonomy): Eukaryota > Metazoa > Chordata > Aves > Cuculiformes > Cuculidae > Cuculus > Cuculus canorus. The sequence goes on along the minus strand of NC_071407.1, from coordinate 4,995,008 downwards.
GACTGGAAAAGGGAAAACATAACTCCCCCACTTTTGAAAAAGGAAAAAAGGAAGATCCAGGGAACTATAGGCCAGTCAGTCTCACCCTCTGTGCCTGGAAAGATCATGGAGCAGATCCTCCCGGATACTCTGCTAAGGCACATGGGAAATAAGGAAGCGATGTGTGACAGCCAACATGCCTTCACTGAGGGCAAATCTTGCCTAACAAATTTGGTGGCCTTCTACAGTGGGGTTACAGCATTGGTGATTAACGGAAGAATAACTGGCACCATCTACCTGGATTTTGCTCAACATGACTCTCGGGAGACCTTATAGCAGCCTTCCAGTACTTAAAGGGTGCCTACAAGAAAGCTGAAGAGGGACTTTTTACAAGGACATGTAGTGACAGGACAGGGCTAATGGCTTTCATCTGAAAAAGGGTAGATTAAGATTAGGTACAAGGGAGTCTCTTCCTGTGCGGATGGTGAGGCACTGGCACAGGTTGCCCAGAGAAGTCATTGATGCACCATCCCTGGAGGTGTTCAAGGCCAGGTTGGATGGAGCTTTGAGCAACCTGATCCAGTGGGAAGTGACCCTGCCCATGGCAGCAGGCTTGAAACTGCATGATCTTTAAGGTCCCTTCCAACCCAAACCATTCTATGTTTCCATGCCACTGAAACCTGTCATAAATGACACCAGCAGGAGATGACAACAAATAATTAAGAAACTTCCATAAAATTCTGTGAACAAACTTCACAAGGACTTACCCTTCAAGTTGTACAGAAAGTTCAGCAGGTTAGGGATCAGACACTGGCTGAGCTGAGATGCTACATTCAGTTTCCTAATCGGAAGCCACAATAGATCACTTTGTTTCACTAAGAAATAGTGGATAGTTTAGTAATTTCCAAATCTGCTCTTCAAGTTGGCTTAATTCTGCTGTCTTCAGAGATGACGAACAACATATTTGTTTCAACTTCTGACTCACAGTAGGCTGGAGCTTACTCTGCATTAAGGCACAGGTATAGAGGGTATGTCCAGCTGTTCGTACTATAACACAGAACAGCTCTCTACTTGTTCATATGGAAATTATCACACCAGTAGCTGGAAAGGGCACAGAACCCAGTGAGACCTCTGGATTCCCCGTTAACATGAAGACTACTGCATAAGGGATTACCCTTCCATCTAAGCGCTGACAGGGATGAGTGCTGCAAGCGTTCACATGTCTGAGGAGGCCTTCTAAATAATATTACCTGTGGCCACCCTGGCATTTCCATGATGTGGAAAACTGGCCCTGCCTTTTGCTCACTTGTTGTATCACAGCATCAGGTATCCACAAGCCCTGCAGATAAAAGCACATATGCAAAGGACAACCTTCATTACTTAATGACCACTGTCTTTTCAAGACTATGCACTGTTTGGAAATTCCAGATTAACTACTCACATAGTAACCCAACTCCAAATGGGGACTGCGCGTGCTACACGGGCACCTGCAACAGAGAATCTGCATGTGTACATAACCTGATGCACACACGTGTGGTTATTTTGTGATGACACCCCAAATAAATGTTTTGACAGGTCTTTGCTCTTACATCATCTCTAAAGCAGAAAAGGGGAAAAATACAAGACAAAAGCATTCAGTTTTCTTGGCAATGGCACCTTCCTTGACAGCACTGAGTTTGATAGGATTGCATCAGAAGCTCCAACACTTTGCTGGAGATAGAAGAACTTAAGCATGTACTTAAGCCATATACATAGAATCATAGAATAGTTTGGGTTGGAAGAGACGTTTAAAAAATCATCTAGTCAACCTCTGACATGACTCAAGGGAATATTGAAGAGGGATTACAAAGGATGATCCAAGAAAATACTACTCAGTTGATACTAGGAAATGATTCATTGCTTACAAAGAAAATTCTCTCTGGGGCTAGGTTTCTGTTTTTGTTAGGTGGGAAGACCAGATGAAAGAACAGAAAAGGTTGCAGTGACAACTGCTAGCAGCCTACTGCAGAAAACACCCACCTTGTGTCTGGCTACAGTGTGGTTTTTATGGAGATGCAGTCTCTTGGGGTGTGTCTACATAGAGATGGTTGGGATAGTTAAGGGGAATTAACTACAGGTATAAAATTAAAGCTCAGAAAACCCTTCATGTTTTCAATTGGAAATAAAGCAGTATTAAGTCTAGTGCAGAGGGCTGTGGACTGACTAAGCTCCACACCTGTGAGACGTGAAGAACCAGCAGTGGCCCAAAAACCTAGTTAGAGATTACTTGTTTCTGCAGCATCTAAGCTGGCTTCTCGTCATTCTTTCCCAAGCTGCAATTGCAGCTTTAAGTTCTCAGTTGACGAGGCAGATACAATTACCCTGTCGTTCTTCACAGGACGCTGGGTTCTCTTTCTTTAAAAACTTTTTTTTTTTTTTTCTCTTTTTGAGAGAGGAGGAAAAGGAGAGAAAACAACCTGTCTGAGTCATCGTTCAAATGACTGGGTTGTGTATTCATATATCTGTGAGAAGTTCAGTAGTAATCTCAGGATGGGGGCAGAAAAGCGCACGCTGGCACCTCACATCCTTGAGAGCACAAGTCATCAGATCAAAAAGGTTTATTGTTGAGGTGACTTGGGCTAAAAGACCCATAATGCCTACTGTGTTTGAGAGGCAGCAGCACAGTTTTGTCTATACAATGCAGGCTGACAAAATTCAGAGGATTTTCATATTTTTAATCCATAAACATTAAGCCTCATCTGGGAAGCGACAAGCCCTGAATTTCTGAGATTCCAGCAGTCCCAAAGTCTGTGACTGTAAAACGTGGCTGTTCTTTCAACGCATGGATTTGGTTTCAGCAGTCACTCAAAAACGTATCTTGAACTGCTAAGGGGAAAACCGTTCCCTTTTACTTCTCAGTGCTCCTCAAAAGCCCTTTCAGATTGTTGTTCTGAAAAATGAAGTAACACATGTCAAACTATCCTTGCTGCACTCTCGGTAGTCCGGAGAGCTTACTCACAATTGCATGTGTCACAGCATTCACTGAGGACTTCTGCTCAGTGGGGACTGATGCCAGACCTGCACAGTAGCACATTCTCCCACTTATCCCATAGACTGGCTGTTCCCTTAGCTCTAGGGACATGGAGCAGCTGCTGACCCCTCGTATCTATTTCTCATACACTGCATCTTCTACTCAGATTTTATCAAAGAAACCACAGTGATCTGTCGCGACAGGACTTCCTAAACCAGAAAAGAAGAGGCAGGATTTGGGCTGTCCTGCACGTTTGATGGTGAAATGCCATTTGGTGATATAAAGAACTCAACACAGTGATACTGAATCTCACAACTACACGGGACTGTTTTCTCTTCCTGACTTCCAGGTTTTAACACAAATGTCTCATATAACAGAAAATACAAAGGTTCTGATGTCTCCAGTGCCAAAAGTTTCTGCATTCAAAATGAAACCTTGATATTCTTTGATAGACACAGAACCGAAATGACCCTCTCCGGTATCAGGAGATGGGCTCGTTAGTGCAGTATGCATTGGCAGTTAAGCACCAAGGAGGAGAAAAAGCTGACCTTGCAGCCGCAACGCATTCATTCAGTTACTTTGGTGCTCATGTCCTCCTCTGTATAGGACTTGCCCAGAAGCAGTTAAGGTATATACAAGCAGTTTTTTAAGCTGCAGCATATTGGAAGAAGACCGAAAGCAGTAAGAAGATCAACGCAGCTCAGAAACTGTCTTGCATGATTACTCTGTCTTCACAAACCAAGTCAGGCACAAAGGGAAATAAAAATAACCAAGGCTGGAGCTTTGAAGCTTCAAGAGAGGGAAAAAAAAAATCTCTGTGCCCTCTTTTCCAAGCACAAGTGAAAACTACATTAACTAAAAAGAGTGCTTGGCCCCATGCACTGTGCCGTACTGACAACAGCAACTGCGATTTAATCAAAAAGCCTCTATCGGCAAAGCATGGCACCTCGATGGTACCTTTTAATTCATAAACATTCTTCCCACAGAGGGATGAATTTGAGTGTTAGTTTGCAGAGAAGCATCTTCTCTGCTGATGTAAAATCCTACAGCTCCACCGCAGCCTGATGAGCTGCACTAGGAATTACTAGCAGGGATTCTGTCCCAAAATCTCTGGGTGCGAACCAGGGCACACTTGAAAAAGCATTTTCTCACTCTGTCACTCCCACGCCCATCCACCCATCTCCTGGACTGAATTACAAGAAAACTGACTCTTCTCCATCATTCCCATTACTTAAGTGATCTTAAATGACTGGTTAAGCTCCGTCCTTATTAGTTCAAGCAGAAAGTGTGGAAGAGGGAAGACTGACAACAGACACAGCAATTCACTTCCTACATCCTAGCAAATATATACAAGTACAAGGAGCCCATTTTCCAGAAATTCAACTGGTATGTACTGAAAGTGAGCAGAGCACCCACCTTTGTGGACTGATTCACGCGAAGATTCCATTTCAAAAGAGTGCCAATTAAGAAACAGTTGTGTGAAAAACTTAATGTGATTGTGTGGATACGATAAAAAGGGCTTCTCCTTCACTACCGAGCATCTATCTACCTTCCTCTCCAAATATATACACATATATACACATACACACACGCACACACATAGATAGATGGATAGATATAAATACATGTGCGCACACACACGCAAACACACACATATATATATATATTTATATATATATATTCTTTTCCAGTTCTTGGAGTGGTTACAACTACTTTAGTCTACAAGGCAACCTAAGGGCACTTCCTGGCTCTAGCAATAAAGTCCATCATGTTGTGGAGAGAAGTAAAGGGAATATAATTGAGGGAGAAGAACAGAGCAGTTTCCTATCTTGTATAATATCATGTAACAGGTCGACACCTCTGAAAACGATATATCATCGTTGTTGTTTCTGAACCCAGACATATTCTCCCTGTGTTCCAGAAGAGCAAACGTTCATCTTGTTGAATTGCTGCGTACAGAGGTGCCACTAAGCGATTTTCCCTTTTTGGTGGATAAGTAGTTGCTTCCAAATAGTTTGGAGTATATGACATAATATCCTACGCATCATTTTTTGTTGGTTTGTTTAAAGGGAGATTAAAAGAGTTTTGCTTTTTTCTTCATGTCGTTGCGTCTCCAGAGAGGTAACTTGTCAAACTCCTGTATCGTCATGCCAAATATTTCTTGGAAAACTTCAGGTGCTAAGTGACGCTTTAAAAAAAAAAATAAGGGGGGGGGAGGAAAAAAAAAAAAAGGAGAAAAGGCAATGGTCAGTCAAAGCCAAAGAGACACAATAGGAGATAGGAGTGCCTTAGGGATTTCATGTCAATGTGTAAAAGCCATTGCAAGAAAAAGTAATGCTTTGGCAATACACACATCCAGCTCCTCCTGAACTTGGGGGCTCACTGGATGAATAAAATATTGCAGTTTGTTAAGTTTGAGAAGTTTACAAAGGAAATTGGGAGAACTATTTCAGGTGATGCATAAGCAAGAGACAAAAAACCGATTTGTCTGTAGTCACCTAACAAGCACTGACAGACCAGAGAACAAAACCAGCTCCTGCACACCCCTGTCCCAGGCTTTAGCGAGTTCCCTCTGCTCACCTACGGAAGTTCAGACCCTGGGTTTCAGGAGAGCTTTGCCAAAAGGCTGCAGGTCAACATCTGACATTTGAAGTTCTGAGAAGGAAGATGTCTGGCCGCACTAACTCTCCAGCACATTTCCCTACCGCCAATGAAACATTTTTTGGTGCTGTCTAGTGCACAAGTTACTTCTCGTTCAGCTGCTTTAGACTGCACTGGATGGGGAAAGTGTCTCCCCGTGGCGCTAAGGTGAGACAGCATTGAATTCCAATTAGCGATCACATAGCTACTAGTCTAAAAATGTGCATGAATGGTTACTCACCCAAATTTTTATGGCCTCTTCCATCCATCTCCTTGGAAGTTTAACTAACCACAAACAATGTAAATATCCTCAGCCTTCTACTGGGCTGTTTAAATCTTTCTAATCCACAAAGATGTAAACAACTTTTATTTGTTGGCAGAGATTTAAATCCTGATATTTTTGGCTATCAGCCAAGTCACAGAACTCATGGATGAGTTAAAGAAACTTAGACTTTTGTTTCTCAGGGACGGCTGACACTGACTCTTAGCTAAGAAATGATCCAAGATCAAACTAAGTACTGCTCCATTGCACTATGGATCCTAGGACTACAACACACTGGGGCTTTTTACAAGTTTACAGGTATATAATAAATTGCTTGAAAACACAAGGGGGTTGTGAGAAGTTCAGCCCAAGAGCAGGGAGACAGAGATGTGGGACTACTGGCCCAGCACTGTTCATGGAGATGTGGCTGATTTCTCCCCATCTGACTCCTCCTTCTCTGCTTAGTGCTGAGACATCTTCCCAGCCTAACAAGAACCCACACTTCAGTGTTGGAGCTTTCAAGTATGCAACAACAAACAAGTTCAGCAGGAAATAGCATTTAGGAACTCGCTTCTCTTACCTCAAGTCTGGTTCTGTCTACATCTTTTAGTATTTTATTTCTCCCTCTGTTGGTCACCATGAGCATTTCATATGGAAAAATCTGTTAACAACGTATAAAAGGGGGAAAAAGAGATGTATTTACATTCTAAAGCAAAAAGAACACAATGTGTCTCATTTTCACAACCACACAAACATTTGGTTTCTTTTTCAAAGGAAATCACAGCACTTTTGTCCCCTAAGGATGCATGAAAGCCAAGCCAACCTGGACACAGCAAGAACTTGGTGAGTATCAAATTGCCTCGTATTGTAGGGCTACTGTGCGCTTGCTTGATCCCCACTGATTTTTATGGTGCATATAATACAGCTGACTTTGTTCGGACAGTCCTCTCTAGTCAATATGCTTTCTCATCCAGCGATGCATAAACTTAAGAGTTTATTACAGTAAATATATCTGGCATTTACTGATGTAACTGATGGCTGCCAAAGTGTGGACAACTCTAAGGAAACCGACACTTAGTGGACATTTGAAAATGAACCACATGAAAGTACATCAGAAAAAGCAGCAACTCTGAATAAGCAAGATATTGATTAGTGGGGCCAATGCAGTCATCAAAACGCATCACATGATTGTCTTTGCCTTTGTGGATGGTTAAAGAATTCAAACAACCACCCACTGGGCTTGCTGGAGATACTTTTGTAGACTTATTTGCCTTATGCACCTTCATATGCTTCACAAGAGAAGGCGTCCAGCATATCTGCATTAACATTTCCCCTGCTTTCCCTTTCCATTGCTAAGAATGCTGAGAACTTACACAAATCAGTTCTTGGCCAATAACCCATTCCCGAATTGAAAATAATTCTACTTTTTTTTACAGGTTCTTTGTTTGAAGTAAAATTTTTACTGTCAGTGGGTCTCAAATGACTTTAATCCAAGACACACACCGCTTAGGAAGGATTTCAGAAAACTATATGCCTTGACATAAGTTTCTGGAATCCTTCCCAGGCAAATAAAAACTCTGCTTTAGGATTTTTTCCTTGCACAGACACTTCCCTAAACGCCTGGAATGACTTAGAAGAGCTCATGCTCCATCTGACAGTTCCTCTCTACAGCCCTTCTCATTGCATGTCTCTGCCGAGTAGGTAAACATCACTGCCAGTGAGGTTCTCATCCAACAGCTACAGAAGTTTTTCTGCAAACTTCATTGGCGATTGGCTCAGCATTTACTGAGTTATTTATGGGTCTGGTTTTACTTGCTCACAGGGAACAAGTGTGAGACCACCAAAATTCTCCTGGAAAGACAGCTGAGCTACTATCAAACACTATTAATCAATTATTTTAATATCAGAAGAAATTCAACCTAACCACCTTCTGTGCAGAATTAGGCCATTAAGTTCATTCCATTGTCAACAATTATCCCAATGAACTTTTCAGGAATATAATAAATAACATTCAGGCATCAATGAACACACCACTGAGTTTATTGTAAGTAATGAGAACTTAAATAACGTGTGCTTACATACCCATTGTAAGATAAGATTCTTAGGAGATTCTGACATTGTCACAGTTGTACAATGAAGTATATACTTTGAATTACATCATTTATGTTTGATACTGGAAATGGCTACCATATACAGCATTATAGGAAACTAAAATGTAACTTTTCATATATAAACAGGCAGAGTTTAAGTTAAGATCTATGGTCATAAGTACATTTTATATTTAGATATTCACAACAAGGCATGTCTCAGTCTGGGGTGGCAGGATGCACAAATTCTGTCCTTTCTGGAGAACCATTTGGTGAGACTTGGTCATTCTTACGTTTATTAATTTTCACTTTTCACATGTTTGATGCTGCCTTTGACTTGGATTCGTTTACTTTATCAGGTCTAAGTTAGTGTTGGACCATTGACGTGAATAAAAATACTGCCAGTTCACATAAGCTGAGGGTCTGGCATCACCTTTATAAACATCAAGAGAAAGTGACCTATCATCTCATAAAAATGCCCATAAATTTTACCACTAATAATACCGACAGAATTTGTCACCCAAAATAACATTCCAAATCAATGGGTGCATCAGTAGCAGTGGTGGCTGTAAGAATCATATTGCACTGAAAGAGAAATTATTTGGAATAAAAAAGTAGTATCTCAGGAGTTGGGGATATCCTCAAGGTCTTAATTTATATAATATATAAAAACACTTGTTAATATACATTGCACTCGAGTCTCAGCTTATAAAGCTAGGGTTATTGCCTCGTACAGTTTGTCTGGACGTGACTCGGAAGCACAAGGAGTAATCTCATTTGCAAAAAGAGCTCATCACTTAATTGCACAAATGCCGATACTTGTAACTTTGGCAAAATCATGATTTCTCGGAGGGTTTACTGGCAACAGAGAAAGCTGTAAGATTTAAAACACAGCCCTTGTCAAATCCCCTTTGTATCTAATGTTAATTTTTGACTCAAACATCTCTGGACATTGCTGCAAAAGCATTTTACTTTATATCTTAAATTATATGCAGCTGACATTGCCTCTTTTCCCACGAAATCTCCTGAAGAATTTCTCGTCTAGGGAATTATTATTGAAAGGTGTCAGGCTAACAGTGCTGAGAGCTAAAGAACACATCCAGACAGACGTGTAGGTATCTAACTTCCAATCTGAAACAAAGATCTGTGTAGTTAATTAATTTTTAAATCAAGACAGCCCCAACAGCGTGTTGTGAGCCACCATGTTCTGCAATTTTCTCCAATATTTTTCAGCCTGACAGATCTAAGACTTTCCCATCGAGTTTGGGCTGCTGTTTTGGCTAGTGGAACCTTAACAGAGACCTAGCATCTTTAAGTGTCTTTGTTTTGCCTCTGGAAAAGCCTCCCTAACCCAAGCAGCAAACCTGGGCTGCCTGCAGCCTGCAACCTGCCTGAATACTATCACCTGGAACAGGCAAAGTCCAGAACAAAGGGAGAGGTTTGGCACATAAGGAGCAGGGATTGAGGTGAGGTAAAAAAAAAAAGACAAGGGAACTAAGACATTTCCTGTATTTTTATCTGCATTTCACAGTCAAACCTTCACCGTCTTGAAGGAAAGTGAATAACATCTGCACTTGCCTTTGGCTCCAACATGTTAGGCATAGATACTCCTCTGTCCATTCTCATTCCAGGGACATGACCATCCGGAAGGGACTGCATCAGATACAGGTATACATCAGACACATAGGTTACACACACAGAGGGTAAAGGCACTCAAGTAGCGGTGAAAACAAAGGTGAATTTGCCCTGAGACTTCCTTCAAGTCTTAATATTTAGCCTTATCATATAGATCATTGCCATGGCTACTGTTTGCCACTTCTCTTGGGCATGCAGAGGGATCCTTCGATCCTCTCTGCCATCACAGCCTTCCGGCACTGCTAAGGCTGATGACAGCTTCCTGCCAAGCCTACAAACGTCACTTCCCAGGTGGACCTGGGAAACCCAAGAGAGTGGTGGGCCCTTTTCCACCCCAGTGACGGGTTCTTCGCTGAAAAATCAGATCCCACCCAACAGCGTACAAAGCACTCTTATACCTCTGGGTTTTCCTTCCCGTCACTTACTGTATCAGCTGAGGGATTGGGCTTTTTTTTTGTCTCTATAAAGGGAAATTTTTACTATGAACACAAACAAGGATAGGGTAAAAAGGTGCTGTTTTGACACAGGCATTGTTCCAAATGAAATAACCTTCTAAGCACAACATATGGACAACTCCTTTCTCCTCCCATAATCTAATTGTCTTTCCAGTCATCATGATTTTGATATACCATTAACAAAATTATCCAAGTAATTAAACTCTTTCTTAAACTGCCATTTCATATTGTCATTGTGCTGAGGAGCCAGCCAGATTCATACCATTCTGGAAAAAAAACCCCTGCAGACAGGATTTGGAGTAAAATGTTTACATTTGCAAGTACACCTCTTACTGGCTCTTCTGTGATGGCAGCATTGCAGAAAACTATTGATCAGCCATCTGGTCTGGAGAGCAAATTCCAGGGTAGAAATGAGGAATTCAAGGCTCCTGTTATGGGAGAAAATTGCCTCCAGAAGAGACTTCCTATACGTCTCTGGGGTCAGTATGACAGAGGCTGGAAATAAATCCACCCCCATCTTTCCAGGGAGGACTATTACAGATAACTCAAGAATCAACGGACAGTGGATTTTACAGAGCAAGTCACAGAACCGGTGTGAGCTGTCTCAGCTCAGCCCTGGAGAGGTAAGGAGGAGGAGTCTGAGGCTGTGCCTGGTTTTTGTAAGAGTCTACATTGGTGATTATGCTTAAACATGCAGGAAAATCAAAGCTATTGTCTTAAGAAACCCTTCCCTGAAGCAGAAATTCGAACTTCAACAAGAAAGTAGATGCTTTTAGGTCTGTTGTCAGTTGATTGATGAAAACCTGTACTCTACCTGGAAATCTGAAAAGGAAAAGAGAAATCTTATCAGCTTTATAGTGTGGGAGAACAGGAATCTGTCACAATCTACCAGAAAATCCTTGTGTCTTCTGGTCTACTCGATCTTTTCAAAATCCCACCCAACTCTTTAAAGCCAGCAACCTTTCTACTTTTGGACTTTGTAAAGAGTGAAACACTCCAAACATTGCAGCCCTTTTCATTTTGAGCAGGCTTCTCATTTAGGAAAATCCAGTCACTTTGGAACTATTGAGAGACAAAACCTCACAATCAAGTGAATAAATAGCCAACTAAAACTCAAATGTGTAGAGCAAGATCCACCTCACCTAACCTCTGCCTTCAGGAAGCTGTCTAGATTCCTCCACAGTCTATAAGCAGACAAGCACCAACAGAAGATGCCTGATTGTAGGGTTAAGATAGTCCGGATCAATTTAACTTTGGAGATAATTAGATAGTCTCTCTCTCAGCTCAAACCATTTAAACACATTAACTCTCAAAGTCTCATAACTTCCATAAATATTGTCAATTTTTATTAGGCAATGACTGACATGTAGCTCAACATAATGATAAAAATCAGGATCAGCAATGAAGATTAGAAGGCATTATCCTTCTTTTGCCACTGTGGCACATTCTTTCAGAGTGGATGGTATTTTTCAGAGGAAGAAAACACTGTAACAGAACTCAGTACATATTCTTGATAACATACACGCTACCTGCTTTCCATTTGCACCAAAGTTAAAGCAGTCCCTTGGAATAAAAAAGGATCAGCTCCACATAATGGACCGAACAAAAGAATCCCAAAGTTTTTAATAGGTATTTGCAGAGTTTGATAAAATTGTTGAGTTTACCAGTGGAAATTAAAACCTACTGAGCGAATACAAAATAACCACATCCACAACCTTAAAATAAAACAGCAGAAATGATCGAACATCATAACATGTTCAGTAATGAAGCGGCATGTAAAAAGGCTCCTCAGCCTTACCTCTAACACCACCACTCACATCCCCATAACTGTTGTACTGACCAAAATCTGTAGACACCGGCTGTAACAGGAGAAGAAGGACGTGCACATAAATTCACAGTTCATGACTTCACAAGCAGGTTGGTACATGGGGAGTAAAAAAAATTGTTTGAAGCCTCCCCCCCTCATTTTTCACAACATTTCTTGCATTGCTTTTTTGCCTTTTTTAACAATGGAGTTTGTGGAAAGGGAAATTAGGCTTTGTTTGAGTTCACATGGTTTTCTAAGAAAGCCTGATCAAACTGAAAATCCAACACAGTTAATACGGAAGTAAATACCATGGGTAATTAAAGCCACCTTTGCTTCTCAAAATCACCATCTCCTTACCCTGTGAAGTCCATTTTTTCCATAGCCAGGGAGAGAAGAGGTTTTGGATGCTGAAGCATGTGCTGTTGAATGAGGAAGGAAAAAATGTTTTACTGGAAAAATCACATGGAAACTCAAAACCAAGAACATTGAGGAATCTAATCTAGCATAAAAAAAACAGCTATAGGAGCTAAGGATATAACCAACTGAGACTTCAAGAAACTAACACCTCAGCCCCAGACTCACCTCAACCTTCCCTGCATTCTGTAAGTTCCACACAGCTTTATCATGCCGTGGTGATGGGTCATTGTGAAGTGACACTGTGATTTTGTCAGCCTCAAAATCAAAGTGGTCTCCACTAAGTTGAAAGTAATGCTCAAGGATCAGACAACAGAGCAAAATAACTTTTTAATGCTTAGTTAGATAAGTATTGCTGTGCATCTGATGATGGGACCAAGATCAAGGACAAGAAGAATCCAAGATCAACCGTGTTTGGCTGGATAGGTTCCCTATTAAGTCTCCCATGCAGTTCCATTCAATTCCACTCTCTTAAGTGGCACACAGTTTACATACCATCATAATCTCTGCCCCTTTCATGAATTTCCTTTCTATCCTTTCTACTGCAACTATAGCATTCATGCTTCCGTTTTTCATTGCTGCACAAGCCAAGATGCAGATGACTAGCACCCTCCAGTCCCTCTGTACGTACATGCTTCAGCTTGCCTTTTGTGTGCTATGAAGGAGAAAATGCCGTTATTTTTGGTACTGACTTCACTAGGAGCACAATTAGAATGGGTAGTGCTGAGTGAATTCAAACGAGTTTGAGAATTTGAGAATTTGCCATTCTGATTTGATAAGTTATGCTGTACATGGTGTGACACCTCTGAGAACATGACATCATTCAACAGACCTCTGTGACTCCTGCTTTCATCTGAAATGAAAGTGAAATAAGGTATCCAAGGGCGTTCAACTTAGCATGCACTGACCTCAGAAACTGCATAAGGCAGATAAAGACAATATGGAAATGCCAAGGGTGTCTTCTCAAATCCAGACAGAAAGATGGATAAGTAGAAAGACTGTCAGCATAATGACCAATAGACCTTTACACCAAATACAACACCTTCAGATAAGATCCTCCACATAAAGAATGCAATTTTGGGGGTTTAAAATGTTATTTTTACCCAAGCAGGGCAGGAATTGTAGAACTTGAGGCACTGTTGTTGCCAACAATAAGCAGCTTTGGGAAAAGTATCACTGATTCAACAAAAGGCAACTGATGACTGCACTGATTAGCACTGCAAAGAGGGATGGACACATCTCCAATAAAGGAGTTGTCCAACCTGTGCTAAGGTTAATCAAAAATCATAAAGCTTGAGTTGAGCAGGTAGATTCTGGCTCTGTAAACATTAAAGTGAGGAAGAGCCACAGACATTCTCTCCAAGACAATGCAGGCAATACATTTATACAACACAGAATACGAGGAAATCTTAGTTTGCTTGGCAGCTACTCCAGTGGATGACTCCAAAGAGATTCATCTTGTCCTTTCTTGGCTCGAAGCACAGTTGCTGTGCTCCTATGACCAGTGGATGAAGACAGTGAAATAAAACCCTCAAACCCTTCTCTGGAGATCTGAGAAGGCCACAGATATCTATCAAAATGTGCAATGAAGCCAAGAGTCTAAACCACCAATTAACCAAAGTTGACCTTTGTGCTTTTGCTCTGGAACAGAATATCCCCAACCAAAACATCAGCCAAGGCCAAAACACTGGCTGTGTTTGGAATATGCAGCCCCACCGGTATACGTTGCAGATTTTCTGTCCCTAGGAGGAGAGACTAAACAGTGATGGGAACCACCAGTTAAAGCAGAATGTGTTATTGTAATTTAATAGCCCACCCTATTAGCATGCGTGTGATGTAATAGGCACTGAATATTTTATCTCACCCCTTATCTATATCAGAAAATCTCTCTCCTCAAAATTGCCTGAAAATCTCACATTTCTTCTAATTAAAAAACAACCATGACACTTCTCCTCTCACCAAAACCAGCTAATTAATTAGGCCACTCTTTCAGGGAGTATACCCCAAATGCACCTATCAGTAGCCTTCCCAGTGGTGTCTCTTCTGGGAGACGACCTGATATGTGGTGTTCATTATTCACTCTTCGTTATTAGCTTTATTGCCATGAATTACCTGGAGAATCATAACGACTGGCAGAAAGCGCTGACCTATCACGACTCTCCTTTTCCATTTCTTCTTTCAATATCAATTGTCCCAGACCAGAGTTGAGCTATAAATGGCAATTAAAAAATATTTCAATAAAATAAAGCTGATCAAGGCAATAGTAGAAATTGCTCAGAGAAAAGAAAGTGACATTTCTTTGGATGCTGCTTGGAAGCAGCATGAATCATAGACTCGTAGAATGGTTTGGGTTGGAAAGGACCTTAATAATCATCTAGTTGCAATGGCAAGCTTATAACCACCTTCATTAGCTGTTCCTCCTGCAGCTGCCGACGTCTCTGTAGCTCCTCATCATCTTCCTCTCTTCCACTTGATCTGCGTCTCATGTCAGCTCCTGCTTCCAGAAGACCACAGTACAGAGAGAACTTTGTGTATCAGTTCAACCACAGCGTGAAGATTTCAATGCTCATCCAAAGTATTGGCCAGTTTCATTTACTGAGCAGACAGAGCAGTATTTCCTTGCAGATCCACCCTTAATAAAACTCGCCTAGATCACCTGTCCTATGGATATCAGGACTTTGTAAAATTAACATGAAGTTCAACTGCTCATGAGTTCCAAACCAAGCAACAGTCTTGGATACAAAAGCCACGAATCAATGCAAAAGGGCCTTAGATCGCCACTTCTGGAAACATGGGGTTTAATGGCACCAGTAACCGTACCAAGTGGCTGAAAACATAAAGTTTGATTTACATCTATACTTCTATCTAGACTTAGAAAAGCAAATCTGAATTAACATTTCAAATAAAAAAAACCCACCTACATCAATCTCCTAAATGGACACTCATACTTGGAATAAACAAGGCCTTATTTTTAGTCTAAAATGAAGTATACTAATTTGATCCATTGGATAAAGCTCACCATAATTGACTCAGGTGTTATACAACTTAGTTCCTTACTTTTTATTGAACAGTCTTTATTTTCCTGAATATTCTTAAGACACAGTCCAATTTGGATAGCAGGACGATTCCATGAATACATAGAATATGTCATGCTGCAAGCATTTAGACAGTAGCTATACTGTTCTGCACACGCTATACCCTGATATAGTTATTCAGCAATCCTATGTTAGACAAACTCAGTCTTTTATTTGAATGGAAACTAAATTTTGCAACTAAAGTATCAGAAGTTTTATATCAATCAAAAAGGTTTTCTATAGCAGTGCTAAATTGATGCTAATATGGACAGAGGAAAAAAGTATGGAGTATTTAAAAAAGTATTTGTATTTAAATTATTTATCATTCTGTTTGATGTCTCAAGCTTTTGCGAGGCTTCTCAGCACAGCAGCAGTAATACTGCTTTTCTGACAGTTGAGATCATTCTAGCTCAAAAGCAAAAATATCACTTCAGATAACAAGGTGAAAAAAATGGAGCTTGTGGGTTTTTCAGTGATTAAATTTCTAGGATGCCCTTTTATTTCTGAATAAAACACCTCCATGAGCACATTTTTATTTTTATAGTTTCCAAACCAGTCCTGTTTAGATTCCCAGGTGCAATAAAATCACCTGATAGCCAATACACAAAGCAGTTTTATTGGAAACAACAAAAAGTTGTTATCCACTGCTTGGAGACTGAGCTGAGAGCCAAAATTTCCAACAAAGGCTCCACCTCAGACACATGGCATAATAATGCTGTGGTTACCCCAAGCATCATCAGGAGAGTTTAGTATGTAGACGTTATCACTGTGACTGTAATGTTTGTCAGGTTGTGTATAAAGGGCATTTTCAATTAATTGCTGCTGCACAGACTTCAACTGGTCACCAACCCCTCCCATCCCTCCTCTCCTCTCCCAGCGCTTCTATGAATATCCCATCGCGAGGAAAACCGTACACCCCCTCACAGAAATCTGAAACAGGCAACACCTTCAGTGTTTCAGATGTGACTTCATAAATGAACCAGGCTGGATAGTTTAGTTCATGCTATGAGAAGCGATAAAAACTAACAGAGGAAGAAAAGGCATGAAACAAAACAAAAAAAAACTTAAAAATGACCGTATACATGATTTAAAGAAAAGATAAGATACTAGATGAAAAATATGAAGTCTGTAGAAACTAGAGAACCAGTAACTCTCAAAATCAGGACTTTTTTAGTCCATTAACTGTTCCACTTCAGTCATTGCTTCTTGCCGTGAAAACAGGCATGTGGTCGGAAGCAATCTTATTTTCTGTGGAATATTTGCTATTAGCTGAAGCTAAAAGATTAAATAGATAATAACTGAAAGAAGTCAGGCTTGTGTGACAAAGCACTTCTTTTAACTCCCGCAAAACCTCTTCTACTCAGTTCTAGTCAATATTTTTTAAATTACCACTTGAAGGTCTCACCAGAAGAACTGCACTTTGTGGCAAACACCTGGAGTCACCACAATCTTCTCTACCCATTTTTACGGCTCTACTATTAATCTACATTTGTCACCAGTACCTTTAAAGTCACATCACTTGTATAATTTTGTTTTTCATACCTACGGCTGCAAGGGAGGGAGGACCTGGCCAGTGGTCGGTCTCAATCTTTGGTATCTCGTTGGGTGCTGGTGCATGAGCTGCTGGGAACTTGGAGGACTTGATGATATCCTCGGAGGACTTGCTCTGTGCTGCCAAAGCAGCTGCATCTAGATGGCAATCAGGGAACTTAGCTATGTAATAATTTCTACCAGTATAAAGGTCTTCTTTATTTTGGCAAAAATTCATACTTTACAAGAATTTAGTTTTCAAAAGCAAACATCTTCACATTTTGCTTTTCTAATTGCAATTGGAAGCGAAGTAATGTCTTTCTCTTGCCAGTTGATCAGAATAAAAATTCCTTAGTCATCCCCATCTCCAAAATAACCCCAAATCAGCTGTGGATTTTACTAGGATTACACAGTGTTTGATCAGGCAACAGTAAGAAAATTTGCCAATATCTCCTAAGGACAACTGATTGTTAATAAAGATGAAACCAGAGCTATGTACTGATCTGCCTTCCCTCTAGGGCATGAAAACAAATAGTTCAGAGTAACAGCACTAAATTTAAATCTACTGATGCTAATTTTTCCCTATGTTTCTGTGACAGAGCTGCAAAATAAACACAGAAAAAACATTCTGAAACAAATAGGTTTATTTAACCAGTGGATTTTTGCCCCTGCATGCCCTTGCTTATTAGCATGCAGGAGTAGTAAAAGCAGATGTAGATCTGTTAATAAATACTAAACTCCATTCGGATCAATTTGGCAGGGAAAGGCACTTGCAGTGAAATAAAATATCTCAGCAGTGGGGCATCCACTCAAGATTCCAGTCTACGCCAAATCTCTTAAAAGCACCTGAGGATGCACGTTATGGCTTTCACTTCTTGATATGAAAAAGAAAGATAATCCAATGGGATTCAATTTGCATTCAAACCAGTCTTAACGACCTCTTATGTGCAAACTCTTAGCTCAAATCAAATTCTCTGACACGAAGCTATAGTATTAGCAGCAAGGATTCTGGACTTTCTTTTCCTTTTCTCTTTTTATAAACCAGAAAGACATCTGTTAACAAAGTGAAGCTCTGTGTTGCTCATCCAACACATTCAGGGTAGTTTAGGAGCATAGTTTAGATATCATTGGGAATCCTGAGCATTTTATCATTAGGCAACTCTGAGCAAAATTGCGGGTATGCAGGAAGCTGATCAGAGTTTACAAAAGCATGACTTCAAACAGTACTTACGTATTAGAATTGGTGATGTCAGTGGTTAAACATTCACATGTTAATGGGAGGTGAGAAGATATATTAAAACCATAAAAATAAACAAAAATAATGTTAGGACTTTTTCCAAAATGAACAAATGGTTTGAAACTTAAAAAAGAAAGAGGGAAAAACCACAACAGTGTTATATGCAATGTTCACTCCTGATGACAGAATAAACATCCCTGGTTTTCCTAATCACGGAATCATTAAGGTTGGAAAAGACCTCTAAGATCATCCAGTCCTACCATCAGCCCAACCCCACCGTGCCTACTAAACCATGTCCTGAAGGGCCATGTCTACAGATTTTTAACACTTTCAGGGATAGAGACTCCACCACTTCCCCAGACAGCCTGTTCCGATACTTCACCACTCTTTGTGTGAAGAAATTTTTCCTCACATCCAACCTAAACTCCCCCTGGTGCAACCTGAGTCCATTTCATCTCATCCTACCACTTGTTTCTTGGGAGTAAAGGCCAACACCCACCTTGCTACAACCTCCTTTCAGGCAGTTGTACAGGTAGTTATAAATAATCATCTCGGATCAATGGCTCTCAGCCAACTGTTCATCTAAACCCTATCGTACTGCTGCTTTGCTATTTAACTCTAAGTACATTTCATTGGATAAAGGGTCTGCAAAGGGATGCAAACTCAAAGTCTTTAAAAAGTGGAGTCACCTGTCTTTCACCACACTACATAAAAACAATCTATTTGAAGCTTTCTATTCACAGCAGAAGAGAAGAGTGACAACTCCGTTATAAGCAGGACCTTGCTCTGCAGTACTAAAGACTGCAAGGCAGTGGGCTTCTGCCATCATTGTTATTTCAGACTTGCTACAAAAACATCTATACAGAAAACATAAGAGCACTAACACTACCGTCTAACTCAGAATTCAAACACATGGAAAAACAAGTTACCTGAGCTGTATCACAGGGCTTGAGAATCAAATTAGCCCTCTTAGTGACAAGTCACCTATTTTATCATCGATAATTAAAGATTCTTATTTAAAGGTACATTTGGGATTCCAGTCTGATAATAACATCTCCACCTTTGCCGAAATAAATTATTGTACTTTGTCTGTTTAATATAAGGATATTCCATGAGGTCCCTGTCAGAGAACAGTCTTTTGTTAAACCATTTTAACATGATCAGTACCTGTATTATGAAAATATGAACTTAAACAAGTGAAATAGAGGAAGGCATCATAATACTAAAGAGACAGCAAAATCCCAGTCAATGGCAATTTTGCCATTGGCCAAGATTTAATACAATACGAATGAAGCCACATGCTTTAAAACACACTCATCGGGACATGCAGTAACAGCTGTTTCAAGCTTGGACTACTAATTTTTAACGCTTATAAAGTAAAACCAGAATGCTTTTCACTAGTCTGCATGCCTTCAAATTTAGTCGACAATCCAGTTTTGAAATAAAAAGGGGAAGGTAATTTACCATGTTGTTTGTAGATGGGTGGTTTTCTGTAGATGTTGACCCCTTGATCTGTGAAATTGAGAAACAGAAAAATGGGAATATGAAAACTACTTTTGTTGTAGATAACAGTAACTCCAACACTAAAATAATAGACAGAACAAATCAAGGATGTAGCACAAGAAAAAGCCAGAAAGTTATTTCTGGTATTACACCAAATTAGGTTATTTAAGAAAAAAAAAGAAAAGAAAACATAAGAACAAGTGAAAAGTCAAAGACATGAGGCATGAATCCATTGGGGCTGATTCTGTAACATGTGGATGCATCCAAGTCATGAATCATTCCTTTTAAACATTCAGAAGATTATCGGTGGTATAAAATTAGAGAAGGAATGCAAACAAGCAAGACAGTTCAATGGTGAAGGTACAAGCGATTTGGGGAAAACTACCCCAAATAACTTCTATGGAAAATTGTGCTTCAGTCATATCAGCTCAATTTTCTTTCCACCTGAGCGGCTGGATCGAGCAGAGGAGAATGCGGTGAGCCTACCACTCACTTCAAAATCCAGGAATAAAATAGCTGCCTAAAACACTGTTTTGAACAGTCAACAACAGCTACACTTCAGCGAGTCACAGAGATGCTTCATGCAGTGTTAACTGATAAACGACTAATTCTCAAATCACAAGGGCAGATTTTATTTCTTTTTCTGTAATTTTTTTAATGTAAGGCCCATACATTGCATATCACCAATGTAAATCTGAATAAAAACACTCCCTGGAACGCTAATGCGGTAAACCTAAAGCACGCCTAGAAGATGTAGTTTTACAAACAATGGTCTAAGGAAACAGTTCATTCTAAACTACCTCCCACCCAAACCAACACTTCATGTATTCAGCATAGCTACAATTAATAATCCAAAATCAGTGCAAAATTGGCCAAAACCAAAATGAGATACTGGGAACCAGAAAAATATTGTCAGAAACCCATTTTGCTACTTCATACGGCCTGAAAATAAATTTCATTTACATTAGAATGAAAGAAGAAAAAGCATTCTAGAAACACATGCTGTGTATCTCCAATCCAACTAAAGCTCTACAGAAGACAACTTAGCCTTTGGCATTAAGGAGAGCCAATCCTGCGAATCTGTAGAAACAGAGGCAAATCTTATTCTGCAGAACCTCATGTCCTTGGCTAAACAGGCAAATTCATTGCACACAAAGACATTGAGGTATTTAATTCTTGTTAGTGATCGGTTACGGCTACTTGACCAGCAAACGCGTATAAACAGTACAAAGTCAGTCATGCAGGACTTTTGCGCACATCTATACCAGAAAGCTAGAAGGAGGACAGGAACACGGCTCCTTCTGTGGCCGCAGTGTGCCAGCTGAAGAGGACCGCTCTCCTACCACGCTGGAGATTATTACTCAGAGCCATTCATGCAAGTGCACTTTGGCTGACGCAAGTCCAAGTAAGCCAGATTAGCTTAAGCAGTTAAACCAGCCTACCTGAGCCAGGCCAGGTCACACTGACTGAAAAAAGTTCCCACAAACAGTTTATCTGGCAGATCTAAGGAAAGGAGGAAGAGCAGGAACCTCTGGCAATGCAAAGGGATACCTGACCGAAGGGGACCTGAAGAATAACTCGATATCATAAGGCTTTCAGCCAGCAGTGATGCAGTCAGAAGATGCGTGTCAACGACTCTAGGGACACACCACCCTCATCTCATCTAATTCCAAGACAGATGAGTTTCTCCTAGGCTGGAAGAACTCTGCAGCTCACTTCAAAACAGAGACTGCCCTTTATAGGGAGGATACCCTGAGGGTTACATATCCTTGTGGATCTGAAAGTCTTCCTGAGGACACTAAGCCACTGCACAAAACAAGCACAGAAACATACTCGCGTGCTTTAAAAAAATGGAACACTACACTAGAACTGTTTGGTTCTAGACTGAAGTCCCAACAATCTGAGTGAACACCTGGAATGGCTCACTGATCAAATCTTTCTGCACGCCACTGTGAATCCAAACCAACTCCTCCAAAGCTGACAGTTATGCCAGTGCTCAGCTGGTACAGCTGCGAGAAAAATCAAGCCCTACATATCCAGCTCACAGGCCATCAACAGACCCTGAAAACAGAGGCATTCTAATGGTGAAACACCAACCAAAAGAACAGGTGAAAATCACAATTAACCCCTCCCCCATTTCTTAACTCATTACTCCTCTCGGCAAGCCCAGGAGCAGGCGGTTCCGAACTCTGTGAGTGCACCCCATGGTGAACAGCATGAAACGATGGAGACAAGACAAAAGTTACAAAGGCTACATTCTACACTGTGACGGGACACCGAGACATATACAGTGCCAGCTCCTACCTGGAACATGGAAATGTTTAGGGGCCTGAGCGTAAGTTGGAGTGAGAGGGCGGCTGTCGGGCCGATAGGGGACAGGGGAGTTCCGACCGCTGGACGGCTCATTGCCTCCAATGAAAGAATGGAGAAAACAAAATGAGAAGAGGGAGAGCAATAAAAAAAAAAGCAAGCCCAATCAAACCCAAACAAAAATCGGTGGAATCAAAACCTCCAGGGAGAAAAGAAGTTGAACCAAAAATATAAAAACAAACAAAACCAAGAACCTCGTGATATTTTTTTTTCCCCTGATATTCCTGCAAAGAAAAAAAATTCATGTTCAGGCTGGAGCTGAGGTTTGAGCAGCTCAGATTCATTCTGACAGCACGCATGCAGGAGCTGTGTGATTAGATGGGCAGCACGGAAAAGAAGAATGGAAGACTACTTGGCAATGATTTAGTACGGAGATTGATATTTGGACTCGAAAGTTGCAGGCACAGAGCATAGTAGTTAATACGCAAACCCGAAATGAAATCAGCTCCCAAGCAGATAGAAGCAGATGCTGGCAGTTACTACAGTTCCCTAAACCAAAAGCGTACAGAAGCTAGAGATGAAAAATAGCTGTTACGTCACTTGGCCCATATCAAAAGGCATAGCTGGTCTATACACACTCTTTCATTGGTTCAGCTCTCTGCAGGACATTTTTGATACAGCAAAGCAATTTGTAAAGCAATGCAGCCCATCTGGTGGCTGCGCCCATATCGTTGGTTCCATCCCAAGTCTCTGTCAATGCCAAATTTGGCTCTGGTGACAATACTTCACCCCTGCTGTTTTAGCAAATCTGAATCTAAAGTCTAAAAACTTATGTTCCGTTTTGCACACGCACTTTGTTCCATTCGCAGGATTGCTTTTACAAGGACTATTTCTTTGCCTCCTAACAATACACTACAGCAATCCAAGGGCCCTGAAGTTCCCGTGTCTGTCGGGGTGAGAGGGCTGTTGCAGAACCATGCTGGTTGATTCCTAAGCATCCAGACTCAACAGCCAGATACCCAAACACACGACTCCGTGTGTACCGTAAAAGAATGTTGCTACCTTTTACTTTGCACCGTTCTCGCACAAGCAAAACCATCTCATACTGGTGCTTATTTCACATGGGAATGGGTGGCCACAATAATGAAAGGCAGGGGAGCATCAAACCGCCTTCCTTTTTCAGGTATGCGCAATGGCTCAAAAAAACCCTAGAAAAGCTGATTAACAAAGCAAAGAAACAAAAAGGGCAGGGGTACAAGTACAGGAGGGCTATAAAACACAACAAAAAACAAACCGCAGGCATCCTTCCATTACAGGCTTCCTATGCCCCATTAGAAGACACAAAACCTTGAACTCAGCACACTTCTTATTTATAGATATGGGGGGGGGGAGTTTTGTTTACGTTTTACACAATGTGTTTTACTTGAACAGCCACGTGCCAATCTAAAAGGCACCAGAGGGAGAAAAAAAAAGCTCTTTACATTGACCTCATTGAGAGATCCGTGCCACAGAGGCTTTTGCTAGTACACAAGTCGATCCATTTGCACACACATTTTAAAAATTACATGCACAGTACAGGGGTCTTGGCTGTACAAAATTTGTCCAGAAGAATGCATGTGCAAAATTCTGTATTTGCCAATTCGATATCTCAGCCCTGAATCACTTAGTGTACATGATGACCCCCAAACATGATGATGGTTTTCTATTCTGGGTGCAGTGATGCTGAGCTTCAGGTCAGGTAACAGTAAGCACTAGGTCTACTGACTATAAAAAGCAATATGAACAATCATTTAAAAATAGTATTATTATATCTCTGCCATTATTTGGCAATTCCAATATTGTATTCTACTTGTCCAGCCCTTGAAGTACCATGAGAGTGAAACATCCAACTTAGTTAAGCTGATTTTACTCGTGTTTTTTGTTTCTATTGAGAAACAATGAGTTACTTTTCAGTAAAATTATTGCTGTATAGGGAAAAAAACATCCGTATTGAGATGACCTCAAGATATAATTGATTCTAAACTTCATAACCCTTATGGAGACGTGTAATTTCTGCCTTTCTGCTTCCACTGGCATTAGTATATCCAATAAATCAGAAGAATCAAAAGGGATTTATTGATCTCGTCTGTCGTAACAGAAGAGTCAAAAGTACGGTTTACCTGTTCAGAACTGGTAGTCAAAACGTGGGCATAATCTGTTTACAATGCCTCTATTACCAACACTACAAATACAGGGAAGAAACTCTTCTTTTATCCTTCTCTTTATCCCAACTTGACACAATTAATATGTTCACATCCATAGATGTACGCTGGCTAATCCTGTATCTGGTACACAGATAATTTTTTTACAGAGAACTGGTAATGTTGTATAATGCACACAAAACGAGACAGACAATTAGCACCGTATCATGGTGCACGTGTTTCTTTACCGATGTCTCTGTTGGCTTTTATTTCCTGGAGTTCCTGTGCAGCTTCTCTCTTCCTAATGACTCCCACCAGTACTGACAAATGACTCTTTATACTTTCTAGGACGGCAGCCTCAATTACCTCCAACCGCTGCAGGAAGGGATGATACATTTACTTATATTCTGATCAGATCATCCCCGATGAACCCACTCTAATAACGAGGCTTAAGTGCTTCAGATGCTGCTGTAAAATCACCTACAATTTATGAAAGCAGTGCCAACATCTGTGGAACGTGTTTATATGTGCAGGAAAGTAGAGCTGCTAACCTCATGGCCAGCCTGCTTGCAGCTCCACATGAAAATAGGGGCTGAGCACGCTCTGAATTTGGGTTCCTTGCTGTGACTGCCCAGGAGTTTCTCTTAAAAGCTCAGATGTGCCATAACTAGTGTTAACTCCACAAAGCAACCATTTATGTTCACCAACACTGTAGGAAAAACTAACCCCACGCTCCTGGCATGAAGTTAAATGTGTGTACCTGCAGGTGGGTGGGGGATGTTCAGAGCGAACAGGGTAAGTTTTGATATAAAAATCAATAACTTGAGTACAGCAGCCTCAGAAGTGAAATGCAGAGGCTTTTTTTTTCCTTTGTTCTGTTTGCTCCACCAAGTAGTTCCCATTTTCTCTATATATTGTTTAGCAGGTTCCTATAGTCAGAGGGAATATAGTCAGGAATATAATCGCTTGCCTATACCTGTCACAGCGTAAGGCAGAAGCCTTCTGCCTTCTGACATGTTCTCTGCTGGACTCGCTGCGTGATTCACAAGCTCAGATCACAGAATCTGGCCAAAAATCCATATGCAACCAACACTGAGCCTTTTGTCAACCTGCAATTTTCTTGCTCTACATCTGAATAGACATAGGAAAAAGAGCTCAACAGCACCTGAAACCCTAAATCCTATTCAGGTTTTGACAAACTATAATTCATCATCTTGTCCAGATACGTAACTCATATTTCCAGCACAAAACTGAGAGTCACGGAACAGCTAAAACACAGCTGTTTTCCAGAGCAGAGCTTTCAGCTGCATCCACCCTGGAAAACAGTTATCACACACTGAGAGCATTTGATTTCAGAGATCTGCCTTAGGGAAGGAAGGCAGGAACCTGTGAAAACCAAGGCCAAAATTCGCTATGAACTTGGGTAGATTCCTTATGGGAAGGTCTGAAAGCAGAGGAGAACGCATTACTTTGGAGCTCTTTTTACGCAGAAAACTTACGGGGGCTTTGCAATATTCTTGAATGCCTCTGAAAAATTCTAGGCATGCGAGATTAAACTCTGCCTCTCAATGTGAGTTTTGTCTCTAATTTCTGTAGGGTCAGGGTTTCTTTCATTCATGGACTTGTTTTGATCCTTTCATAGCAAATACAGTACTTTATTGAAACAAGACCAAATTCAACAGAGTCCAAATGAGATTAAATGAGGTCTAAGCTGATGCATATTACACCCTCTTCCAGCTTGTTTAACATGTATGTGACATTAATGAACTCTCACTAAGACCTTCTGAGGCGTATTTAGTCCCTTCACTCCTCAGAGTTCTTTACATTTGGCCTTGTATACAAGACTTGAGAATTACCCTTGTTTAAGCATTCAGCTGTATGAAACCTGGTCTAAATGTCTGCTTTTCTGGCTTGAAATAACATAACTGTAATGTGTCAGATGCCACTTTCATTATCATTACTTCTTGAAAATTATTCTCCTTTGCCTAAAGAAATAAAACCCAAATTATAGCTTTATGGAATCTTGCTTACAACTTACACCAGGTTCATAAAGTCCAAGTGACTTGGAGAAAGGCTGACCAGGTACAAACGAGATCACACTTTGCCTTTTCTTTGAGTCACTGCAGATTTATCTATCACACCCAATTACCTCCCACAATGCTTTAGTTCTCATTTCAGATACATTCCCAAACATCTAACTCTAACTACATCTAACTACTAGACATAAAAATACTACTCTCAAGGGTAAAACAATGCAGGAAAAAGGTAAAACTTTGAAACTAGACACCTAGAATACCCAAGACGAACTCCTCTGGATAAGAATATCAGGGAATTGCATGAGGTGCAGCCACTGCCAGACTAATCTCTCTTCTCTGCTGCACGGATATAAATCACAAGATGTGGGTACCTTACACTTGCTCCTTCTCAAATGTACCACATCCAGATGGTGCACAGTCACAGCGATATGAACTCCGGTGTTCAGGAGCTTTGCTGAGTTATAAATCCAGTCCCGGCCTAAGACCTTAACGTAAAATTTTCAGAAAATCATGGATTCTTACAATCTCTAACGCAACATCCCTGATAAGCACCATACCCATCCCATTGTCGACAGCCCTTGCAATCCCACCTGGCCTTTTGTGCTAATAAAAGATTGTACCTAATCTACATGTGAGATAATGCTTTGATATGTGAAAATAACAGGCATGGATTTCCAATAGTTCTTCTGATTTGTCTGTTGAAGAAGCTATTTGCTCAACAGAAAAAAAAGAATGAAAATGCCACTTGAAAGAGTGTGAGCATTAATTTGGGTTTACAGCAAAGAAATGTTGAAACTGCAAGGGTTATGAATTAACTGCATGCTGAAAATGAGCAGTGTATCTATTTTTAAGGGTCCCAATCTTTTAAATTTGAAGTGAGATTTACCTTAATAGTGACATTATAGGAAAGTTGAAAGTGCATATTAACAAAAATCATCTAAGAAAAGGCAAGAGTAAAATTAGTAATGGTGATTTGAATGCTTGAAGAGCTATAATATTGAGATCTATTAGCATTTCTTGGAAGTTCATGGCAACAACATCCTTGCAACTGTCCTTGATTATCTCCAGTTCATAGTTGTGTACATCAGTAGTGTCAGAATAGAATCTCTGTTCAACTTACTCAATTGTCTTTTTGAGCTCTTGCAGGTGATATAAGCCATGACCTTCTCTCCCAACAGAAGAGATGGCACAGCCAGAGAACGTTCCAATAGAAATAAAAGTAAAACCACATTCACAGAAAGGAAGAAACAAACCTAAAAGCTTATTGAGCTGAATGAGCTCCTTAAAGGGACACAGTGAAAGAACAACTCTCTCCGTAAATCAAACCAAGGAAAAGAAGAGACTGAAAAAAAAAGAGAAACGACCAGATCCTCAGGTAGTGTAAATCCTGCAACTCTACTGCTTTTGGCAGAGTCTTCTGGTTCTCACTGGCTGAGGAGAGGCCCAGAAATTTTACTTTTGTTTTGTTGTGCACTAATCATTGCCAATGTGATTGGCAATGATTAACTTTCATGTTGCCATCAATCTTTACATAATCTTTGTTTTTTCCTTCTCCGTATTTTCAATCACTTTGCCCTCATCCAGGCAAGATTTGTAATCAATTTCTAAATCCATATTTTAAGAATGTGGAAATAATAATTAAATTGGATATGCTAATTGCTGTAGTGATTGTAACGTACTACTTAGAAAGAAGGTAAATTAGGCACACGTTATTCTAAACAGTAAATGACGATGCTTTCCTGTACATTTCTAATAGGTAATTGCTTGTTGACTCTTCAACTAGGGCCCTTAGAAATGACATATTTCCTCTGAAAAAAGGACATTATGTCTATTCTAACATAGTTTTAAGTGTAACGGTGCATTTTGAGGCATGCTCAGCTACACAGCCAATGGCAACCTTACGGAGATACACCTTATTAGCTTTGACAGAATGCCAATAAATCTCCAGCCTGGAGGGTACTCCCTGGCAAATCCTGGCTCCTTACCTTTGACATGGGGGATGAAGTGGTGTCGGAAGGGGGAGTTGGGGCGGGAGTCATGGTGAGTGGAGCTGAGACTGCTAGTGCGCAGGTATGACAACCGCTGCACACCAGTAGAAAGCAGCTCTGCGGCAGCAGGGAATCGGGGGGCAGAACAAAATGAAAACAAAGAAAAACAATAAGAGAAAGGCAGGGAAGGAAGCTTCAAAGGAAGAAAAAAAAGGCATTGAACAATTAGGGTTCTGAAAAGAAGGAAGGAGAAATAAAAAAAGGTTAAAGACGTACCGAAGGGTTCATAAATGTTAGACAAAATTACAGGAAGAATTAGAAGAGAGGCTCAGATTTGAACAGCATCGCTAATTTAGCGTAACATTTATTGGCTTAATGAGCTTCTGATCTATGCCTTGTTACCAAAAGGTAGCCTGCCAGCAGCACGCAAACATTGCAAACGTTGACGCTCGATTAGTTAAGAAAGCAGCTGTTTTGAAAAGTGACTGACCAAGAAATGTCAGTCAAGAGGCATGCAAGCTGTTTTCTATTGTTTTAAGACATTCCCAAACCGGTGCCAACATCAGCTTAGGGCATTGCAGGAGGAAAAGGCTGCAAACTTTTTCAGAACTCGTAGCACTCAAATTTTTGAAGAACCCTATGCTGACAACGTCAACATGCCGGTTCACTTGTCTCTCAAGGGCTTGCTGGGAGCCAAGGAAAAGTTGTCAGGGGCCACTGGTTTTTTTCAGAGATAAATGATTCTTCCAAATAACGTGATGATAAATGCCATTAGAAGAAAAATGGTAAATAGACGTGTTATTATTCAACATGAATAACTACTGTAGGAAAATTATAAAGTAGCATTAACAATTACCCCAAAGCAGGGTAGCAAAGATAAAAACGATAAATTCTACAGCATTACTTCTGTGTCATATGAGAAACAGAAAGTTAAGCCAAAGATGAGATCATCTGAACAAAGGTAAGTTTGAATAAATATCTTCTCAGAAAATCCCGCAGGCTGCAAACTTTTGAAGATTTTACATTTGGATCCAAACTCTGGCTTGAGCTCATCCGCCCATCGCAAGAGTTACATCAACAGAGGCTGCTTCTGGGGAAGGTCCTTAGGACTGAACACAGACAGTAAAACTCAGTCACAGCGGAGTCTGGAACAGGGCCTGGATTTGTTCATAACCCTGATGCAACTGATACAAACGGAAAAATCCCCTGAAAATTGCCAGAATCCAGAGACAGAAGTTTGCAGCTTTTTCTCACTTTTTAATCTCTTTCAGTTTCAGTTGCAAAGTCATCTTAAAACACAGCCAGACACAAATATCAGACACAATTTGCCTCTGTCCCACCTCCCTTGGGTCCTTTAAAGAAGGCATTCAATGACAGACACAATTAGCTGCTTTCAGCCCACCCCCACTAGGAAACGGCTACAGCATTCAAGTTCCACAGTGGCAGCTCTACTACGAATCTTTCATTGAAAAAAATGCAGCTCTGATTGCATATGGGCTTTTGGCATCCCAACTGTTCACCTGTAACCACCACGGAAGATGGAATCGCACTATTGTATCACGATTTAAGAACAGATCACAAAGATTTAATTCATTACCATAAACAATAAAATCAGTCTTGAAAAGTATTCAATGAATAGCACTTAGAGATACATTTTTAAGCAGTGCGGGTGTGGACGAACAGTTTGTTTTCATATCTTGCTTTTATATATGTGACCAGTAATTCTGAATGCACTGGGAACCTGAATGACCTGTACATTTTCTATAGTGTACGTAGAATTTGTACATCACTGCAAAAACAATAAGTGAAGTTTGTGGTTTTTAAATGCTTCCAGGCAATTGCCTGCAGCTTTAATTAGGAAATCTACTTTGCAAACCATAAGTCTATGTTAGAAAAAATGACTAGTGGTTTGGAATATCTATGGGGTTTTCTGCAAGCTTTAAATGAATTGGTTTTAGGAGGGAGGACCCCTACATTAGTGATTTCTGTATACACGAGCCATAACTTTTGTTTTCAGTCCTTGATAGTTTTCCCAAATCCCAGAATCGAGTTTGTGATTCACTGCTGCAAATATTTGCTCACTTTCACAAGCATATGAAGATTTCAAAAATAATTAATCAGAAACAAAACCAGAAGATACATATTTACGAAGTAAGAAACGCTAATTAGCATAGTGCAAAAAATTGCATCAATCAAGAACGAAAGAAAAGGTAGAAAAGGAGATATTAAAATACGCAACAATTTTCCAATCCTAAATTTTCACTGCTAAGAGAAACAAGCGCTGCACTAAGTGACATAATAAAGGAACAATAGTTCTACATATACTTCTAACGCAGTTGCCCTTACCAGGTCTGTGGAAATGCTGAGGGGAACGTGACATGGTGGGTGTGTAGCTATGACGACTGTAGACTGGAGAATTAATGGAGCCCTGACTGGTAGACCTGTGTATCATGCGATCCCGAACATCTTGATAACCCTGCAGAACAGAAGCATTCACTAATAAATGTCAATGAACATGAAGCATCTTTAGCAGCCTGTTCACGATCTGAAGGCACCAGCAGAAGCTACTAAAATAAAAATATCCCTTTAGCTTTCCACATACTTCATTATTACTGTTGTGTAATGATCTGCTCCAAAGACTCCAATCCATTTTTATAATCATGGTCAGAATTCAGTCTTGGAAGGTTCCAACTCCATCTGTAATTTCTATTGAATTCTATATAATCCTACATTTGCCCACATTCCTGTGACTCTGTAAGGGAAGCTGTGAGCTGAGTATGTCTGTCCTGCAGCGTCCTGCATGAGATATATGACCTAGCCTTCAGCTAGCTAACCTGGAGACCAGCGAGAATTCAACAGCTCCAGCACAGAGCTCTCTGTGGCTTCGTTTACCACGTGTCTTGAGTAGCTACATAAAAAGGTATTTAGCACCCAAATTAGATTTCCCCTTGTACCTGAAAACATTAGCCTTTCTTGCATAGTGAAATTTAATTTACTTGGCTTCCTGGGGGGGAAAAAAAGCCAAAAAATCCCAATAAAAATAACACCTACCCCCCTAAAGCAACCCCATAAACCCTCAAAACGATAACGCTCCTGCAATGGCATCTATTGTATCCTGACAAATGACCTCCCAAATGTTTCATGTTCTTGTGATGTTCAAATTAATTCCTACAGAAAAGCAAACCCAAGCCAATCTTCAAGAGAAAACTGTGAATATTTTAGCAGCAAACATGGCTTATTATTCAGATGCTTAGAGCAGCATTTTAGCCCATGTAAGTCATCCAGCTCTTGAGCTCTGAGCCTGCCTGTGCCACAACAAGAAGTGACCTCTGCTGGGCAAATTACTCCGCTTTATAAATGGGTAAGAGCTGTCGCTTCAGTTTTTGTACAATCTGTCAATAAGAACTTAATGTTTCCCTTTTAGAGTTAATTTTTGTTAAGCTTCAATATTCAGAAAATATGTCTGTGTGGCAAACGGAGATGATCAGGCTGATAACAAAACCAACACCTGCTTTTGCTGAAGTGAATAGTTCTAATCACAGCAAGATACTGGCCCCAAAAGTCCCACCAAACTTACTTCTGCAGAAGGGGTAGGTGATAACGTCCTTGGAGACTGCAAAGACATAAAAATAAGGTTACTGAAAGATCATTGTATGTGCTGGGCCAGCAAACGGCAATCTAAACACTGCTGCAGATGCATGGGGATGTGGCAACATAAAACGGCAACGTAGAAATTACTGAGGCCAATGCAGCACTGGAACTTGCTTTTTCCACATTGCTCGGGAACTGGTCCATAAATCATTGAAGCAATTAGAGTTTCTGGGAGAATCTTTATAAGCATGTATAATTAAGTCAAATACCATGCACCATCATCTCTCAGCCATCTAATCATTGTGGTAATTAAAACATAGCTGTAAAGATCAAAATCAGGAAGGGTTATTAATTTAATAACTATGCTTGTTATGAAGAAATCTTTAAAGTGGAAATCAAAAGTAAATAATCTTAACTCAGAGCTTTGCATGGCATCAGAAATACAGAATAACTTCCAGGATGAAGCATGTTTTTCCTCCAACACATAGACTCTGGCAAAAATGTGCTTCTCCCCAAGGCCTTACATTTCATACCCATGCAAAGGAGTATGTAGTTGTCATCAACATTTCTTTGATATGATCTTCTTTAAATCTCTGTGTTCTTCCACGGTAATGTAAGGAGAACAGACCGGAATTACAAGTGAGTAATTGAAAGAACTGCACAAAAGCCAGTGGGCAGAAACATGCACAATGTTATGAAAAGTTTGTATTACAGAGACAGGATAACTGAGGCAAGAAATACCTTTGGAAACGAAGCAGAAGATCATGCATATGTTGATGGTACAAACACAAATAAAGGCTATATAAAATTACCAGTTACGTGCCCTTTAATCACAAGGCAATTTGAAGCTGGAAGATCAGGATTTAATTATTTTCTTTATGCACTAAACTTCAATATTATTTAATTGCCATAATAAACTGGGGAAGAGATTATGCTTTTCAATAAGACCACAATTACTATAGAATGATACACCTATTAAGGTGATGTCTCAGAAGCAAAACTGCTGACACTGGTCTACCTATTACAATAATGTACAACAGCAATAGCGTAAGGTGGATGCAGAATTTCTGATCATAAATGCCCAGCTATATATTTTGCATCAAGAGTTCGCTGACTCTCATGGAGCCGGTGATGCTGTGAATGCAAAGTATCCAAACAAAGGAGTGACATTTTATATTTGGATACAGAACATCTCCTTGTCAACAACTTTCCATAAAGCTTTTTAAAGACTGCTTTTGTTACTTTCCATCAAAGCCTCGAGTGCCTTTTACATTCTTATTTTCCTAATCCTTATAACTGCAGAAGCTCTATACAGCAAACCACCATTTCATTATAGATATAACTGCAGCAGCCATAAAAACTTTGTTCCACATGCAACATATTGCACACGCTGCTTTGTAGCATCATTTTCCACAAAAAAAACTCCACCCCTGACATCTAATCTAAAGCTTTCAATACGAAGGAAAAAAGCACACGTTGTGATGTGCGTTGCTGCATTTTTCTGCTAGTAATTTGTACATTACTGTAAATAAACAGATTTACATAATCTGCTGTGGTTGCCTGGATGCTAAGTTAATGACTCCTGTAAAAGGTAAGCACAGGAATCTAAGACTGGGAAGGCATTCCAGAAAGTAATGTGCCAGATCCGTGACTGACCTTTTGTGTATTTTCACTCCATCACTAATTGACATCATCTTGTTGCTTTTTAGGAAAGGGAACGGCACTCTGCAGCCGGTTTACTGTTTTATCATGCACAGGTGAGCTGCTGTATCTCAGACCCTGAGGCTGCCAAGGAATATTTGGTTCTTCTGGGTTTAAGAGGTCTTTTAAAATCTCATCTAGCCCAGAATCACCCCAGTCAGCTCAAAATACACTGTGCAGTCAACTGAGAAGAAACAACTCAGTTCTGGAACAGTGGAAATACAGAATGATGACTTCAAACTGAAAAAAAATCTGAGTAGAGAGCCTTTTCTGACCAAATCTACAGGAAAATTTCTACTCGCTGCAACAGGCTCGATGCTCTATGACATTGTGATTTCAGGGGCTGCTGTAACACCTGAAGTTGTTCAGGATATTTTGGGCTCTGGGAAATTTCTGCACACTTGCATAAGTGTCGTTTTATACTGCTAGTCCCAGCACCTTACACGGAACTCATTTTAACTGGCTTTTTATTGAACCACCAGGTGGGATGCCTGCTCCATTTTGAGGCATCTATCTTGTTGGAAAAAATACTTTTCTCCTTTTATGACAACTTTTTTACCGAAAGTTGTTCCAGACATTGAATGCTTTTAAGAGACAGAGTACTAGAAACAAAAGACACATGGGTAAAACGCTGCTTCTCTCAGTATTTAGGCAGCAAAGGTCAGAGCTGAGAAAAGACAATTTCAATGCTTATCAGATTGCTGCTATCAGAGAAGAAATTATAGGACACGAAGAACTTGAATAACGAACAGTATCTGGAAATGTTATCATACATTTACAGCCAGCCTTAGCAGCAGAAAATTTATATAGAGATCTCATCTCTTCACCTCTTAGAGACTAAACCACCTCCTCTGAGGTCCCTTTCACCTCCCTGCTAACTGCCAGCGGATCTGTAACTAAAACGCCTGTCCCACTAGATGGTGCTGCCTGAAAACATTTTCCATCACAAGACTTTCAGAAAAACAAGATTAGGATCACGAGTGAGAAACTTTTCAAAGCATTTCCCTTCCACTGCAATAAAGAGGAAAGTCTCATGGTGCGTCTTCTCTCTTTCTATGGCTAAAGGATATAATTTTCTTGTAGCTCACTGCCTGTAATTAAGGTTTGTCTCCACTACTGGATTCACTTTGGTGGCTCTTGCACATCTCCCTTTTACATCAAGAAATCTTTCTTAGCGGAGTTTGGAGGCTCTTTCATTTCTTTTTTTACATCACGGTGAGGGGCATTTCTAGTGCACGAGCTTAAACGTAGGCTCCTCTTTTATTTAATATCACCACCCACACTTTGTAAAGGGAATGCAGATTAAATCACTCACAGCCTGCAAATCCCTACCATGACCAAACATGTCACCTCCTTTGCTTTTTAAAGACAATGGTGACTGATGTATGAGGTACCGAGAGATTGTTGTCACTTGATTACCACAACACAAACACAAAGTAAGAGATCACTCCGCCCCAATGGGTTTGTGTTCTCATCAGGGCAAGGGAAGGGAGGAGAAACAGGTACAAAGAGGTGAGGTAACTTGCCCAAGGTGACAGAAGTCAGCAGTAGCATTAGGTGGAAAACCCAGATCTTCTGAAAAGAAGGTGAGAGTTCTTCTGTTTCCAGAACAAATTTCTCTAGTCACCAGAAATTAATTAGATTTAACGCTGGTGAAAGTACGGGGTAAGAAAACCCCAAATGCTTTTGCTTATCCCCAGAACAGCCTAACAGCAGTCAGCTTCCGATAGACTGCTTTGAGAGTG
Organism: Cuculus canorus; assembly: GCF_017976375.1. Lineage (NCBI taxonomy): Eukaryota > Metazoa > Chordata > Aves > Cuculiformes > Cuculidae > Cuculus > Cuculus canorus. Next base: position 4,959,824 of record NC_071407.1, on the reverse strand, counting down.
AAAAGCCTCCCCTTAAGGATTAAGAAACAGTTCACCACCTCTGGGTGAGATTAGTTCCTCCTCTGCAACTCACAAGAGACTGGGATTTGTAGAGGGTTTTGCGGAATGGATCAGGCCAGTTAGATCTGGTCAGAGGTCACCAACAAATCTCGCAGTGGCTTTGAACCAGGTGTCAGCTGGATTCACCACCGACATAAATTTAAGGGGGAGATTCTGTAATATCTTCACATGTTAATCTCTTATCTTATTCCTGAGTTAACAGTCTCCCGAATTTCCAACTCATGTTATATTATCACCGAGGCAGCTCTGATCTGTTGATGATCTTCACGCCCCTGGTGCCTGAATGATTTACTGTACTTTCTTTCTCCTCAGCTCATCTTCATACTCAATTCAGTTACAGTCAGTAAAGTCACTGAGAGTGGAAGGAAGTAAATCCATTTCCATGTCCATTTAGATTTGCACTCAGGACGTTTCGTTTACAGTCAGATGGTATTACATGACAAAACCTGCTTCGTGATCTGCACTGGAACCACGTCCACAGTAATTGCAGCTATGGAAGTTCACCTGAGAAAACTGGGGGACCCTGCAACCTGAAGAGACATTTTTAAATACAAATCTAAAAAAAATAAATTAGATAGATGTTTTTTTTTTCCTATCGTTGCAGGGTATCCTTACTGAATGCCAGCAGTTTAAAATGGAAGGCAGCTATTTCCGTAAGACAGCTAACCTGCTTTCCCAGGTGGAAAAGCGCTTCATCCTGACCTACATCAGCTTTTATTCAGTTTGTCTGGCAAAGTGCTCTGGAAAGAATATTTCTCTTCGATATGAGCGACAGAAAGCATCCTGCTACTCTTAATCCTTTTACTGCCATAAAACACAGTATTCCTCATATTCTGTTGAGAATCTCAGTGCTCCAGAGCACAAAACCAGGTTGGCTTTTGCCTCCCTTTCTGGACTTTGCTATACCCAAGGAGTAGGATATCCACGTGAGTCACGAGAATGCACAAACAGCCTCCAAGCCTCCCCCCTGCCAGCGGCTGGTGTTAATGTAAGTGTTTAGTTGTGCGTTTAATTGCGGAGTTTCGCGCATGAGGCATGTTCCCATTAAACCCAGATCAAACAGACAAAAAGCACTGTGAACAGCAGCAGCAACCTCTAGGAATGTCAATTGGAAACTGTTTCAAAAGAGGATAGAAGCGAAGCAGGCTTTGAATGAAGCTTAGAGCAGAATGAGTTGCTTGTCGGTTCATTACCTCTCCAAGACTCTGTCTCTCCTGTCTGTCCTCGTAGGCGGAAGTGTAGAATGGCTCATAAGTAATTAGGTCTGGACGTTCAATGTCATAAATGGCCTTGACTTTGGGAATGGCTGCTAAATCCTTGTAATCAAGGATTTCATTGTCTACTTTTGCCTGAAGGTCAAAGACAGAAGATAAATTAACTCACACAAATGCACTGGTAATTTCTGTTATACACAATTTATGATTTCTGTGTATTTGTTGTCACACTGTTGCTATGGAAAGCCCTTTTTGGCACTCTACATGCCAAGGGATTGCTCCTCGGTCTTCTCCAGCAAGCCTCCTCTGCAAAAGCACACAGTGTTTTCTCAGTTTAGGAAAGAAAGAACATGGCATGTATAGATCTCACAGAAAAGTCTCCTATCCTCAGTACCGAGCTGGAAACGTCAGCTTTAAAAATGGCTCATTTTGTGGCCTCAGGCAAGTATTTTCACCTTTCTGCTCTTGTTTTCCCAATATGTAAAACGTGTGATAACATCAGTTTAGATTGCAGATTACAGGGATTACGAGAGGATTCCATGCAGAACACCATAGACAGAAATTCAGCTTATAAATGTGCACACAAGAGGAAATACAACTTCTTACAACAAAATAAAAAGGCAAACAGGACTATTTATCAGGACTGGGTATCCAAACTCTCAAACGAAATGATTATATTGCATTCATCACTCAACCTATACCCTAGCTTCTTCCTAAGGCATATGTTGCTTACTAACTGCTTAGTACTAACATTGACTATTTTTTCTATTAAAACTGTAAGGAGCTCTCAACTAGTTAAAAATTGGAATTAGGAAATCAGTTCCAAAGACAGCTGCACCTATTAGAAGAAGTTAGAAAGAGGCCTGACATAGAATTTAGATAGCTATCTTTCCTTTCTTAAAAGAAGACTTAAAAAGAAATCATCAATGCATCGTTACCCATCTTACAGAAATATATTTGATGACTAAAACTGAAAGAGAATATTCAAATTGGCTTTCAACTCCTCTACTCGGTATTTTATTTGTTCATAGTAGGTCTCACAAGGATACAAGGCTGATCTGTTTCTACTCATGTTCAATTCTGTTCTTCTTGACCAGTAGCATCTAGTATTATTGGGTTAAAGCACATTTGCCTTCCCAAGCTGTCCTAACAACCACTGATCTTGGTGGTTATTAAGCAATGCCATTAATTAGAAACAGTATAAAACATTTTCTGATAGAGAAGTAAGGTTTAAAATAGTTAAGAAATTAACTTTCTAAAAATACCCTCAAATCTGCTTAGTACCTCACCAGATATAACAAAACACCTTAAGCCAGTTTAACCCTTAAAATACACAGGTACACTAACATGTGCTATTTCTGTAATATTCTTACCACAGTACGTTAATGAGCTGCAAATATGTCTGGATATTCTTAACCCAATATAAATTACCACAGATATTTTTGTAGACCCTGGTTTGGGCCACGGTGTTGCCCCGCAGACTGTGCAGCAAATTTCATGAGCTCCATCTTATGAAGCTGATTTTACCAGCAGAATGCCTGTTCTCCAGGACACGTTCCATGTGTTGATATCTGCAGCCATAACACTTTCAACACATCAGCTAATTTTAGTTGTTGTTGCTTCAGTGTAATGCACTGAAGAATTAGCATTAACTCAAATTCAGGACTTGAGATTTGTCGTTTTGTGAAATTTTATGCACTGTTATACACTGAACTGATAAATTTCTCTCTCACGCTGTATTGTCACCTATATCATTTTAAGGTTATCTACAAAATCAGTGATTCAGGGTTATGCATAGGTAACAGAAAATAAAGCTTGCCCTCTAGTCTGCTCTCCTTTCCAGCATACATTCATCTTTGCTCCCTTCATAAGAGACTCTCTCACTAACTTGCCTTTCCATGATTGTCTTCTTTACCTATTATCTCCCACTTCTGCCTTGGGTTTTATCCAGGTTATCTGAGAGCATGTTTTATATGAGGACAAAAGTTCTACAGACTTTCAAGGAACAGGACTCTTAAATCGATGTGAGGTTTTGGAAGTGTAGGTTAAATGCATGGAAATAGAGCAAGTTTGTGACGGCTGAGTTGTTCTGTTATTCTCTTAAGTGCATTTGATATTCTTCCTCCTTAGAACCAGACAAGTACAGCCACAAAAGATGACGTTTTTTGAACCTATGGATTTCTCTGCAAAATTAAACAAAAAATGGCACTGACATTTCCAATACTGAAATGCCTGAAAAAGTGGTGTGAAAAGAGGAGAAGAACGTTAGTCCTTTGAAAATTTTGGCCCTACCTTCTGCTATCTTATTTCCACTTTTAATTTCTAAGACCTTAAGGGCTCAAAAGTTACCAATAATGAGGCCAAGAAGTGAAAGGGATCCTCGAAAATAATGAAAGAGGAGGTTTGATTACTGAAGGAATCATATTAAACTCTACATCTCAGGTAACACAAATAAAATGGCTTATCAATAGCTTTGCATTTTCAGCATTGTTTAGTAAAAGAAGGATGTTAAATGTAATTTTTGTTCTTAAGTGAAAAACACCTTTCCTTCCACAACGAAAAGATATGACTTCTGGAATGGAAGATATATCAGCCAGGCTGACCCTCCTACCTACAACTGCTGACAGGAGACCTCCAAAGAATTGCATATTGAGGTGCACAGATCTCCTCACACAACCCCTAACAAAGCCAAACAACCTGTCTGCCTTCTGTCCCTCTTCCCATCACCAAGTGACTTGAAGAGATTTACTGCATCTTTTCAAGGGAAATGTGACCTGGAGAAAACCTATCCTGCTCTTGAAATTCTGTAGTTACAAAAACTACATCTGTTGTGACAAGAATGTTAGCAATTTAACTACTAGAATGAAGCCCCTGGGATCAGTGTAAGTTAATTCCGCATCGAGTACTTCACGTGCAAGCAAGGGTTCAGCAGCTTCTTTGTCAGAAGGAATACTTACATAGATAGTGTGGCCTGGAGAGCCAGGTATACTGGAACCTGGTCTGGAATAAATGCTTTCTGATGATGTTCTTGTAGGCTGAAAAACAAAAAGCAACTTATCAGAGCAACCTGAGGCCACTGACATCGGTAAGTTTGGTTTTAACTGAAGAAATCTGCATACATCTTGAAATTAACTGAATTTAGGAAAAACTGTCAACACAAATGCAAGCATTCTGGCAATCTGCACATTCTCGTGAGGGAGGTGGGCTTTTTGGTTGGTTTTTTTTGGTAGGGGAAGGAGTGCTGTGAGAGGGGAGAGGTTTTCTAAATCAGACCATATAAAAGACTGACAACAATAATGAACAAAACTAAACAACATCTGCCAGAGACACTGCAAGGAGCCATACAAAGTACAGTCCAGGATAGTCCCGCTGGCCATTGAATCAAAACGTTAGTTCACAAATAGCTAGAGGTATCAGCAGTTCAGCAGACAAAACTGTTTGGAGGAGCACAGCACACACGTTACCACTTTCCAGTTGTTCAATCACTGGATTTCCATTATGAATAGAGAACCGAATTCAGCCCTTCTAAGTAGAAAGGGCCAGAAATCCTTGGCTTGGAGCTGTTCCCTACATCTGCAGCGCTATCTAGACGTAACATGAAAGCTAAGTTCTTGGTTGCAATTTCATGATTCCCCATACTGCAAAAGTTTTGGTGTTTATAACCTGCAGACTAAAGTTCATGAGAACAGCCACACCCGTAACACATTTAGCAGATTGTCGCACACTTCATCAGTACTTAACAGACACTAATTCCCTGGGTGAAGTTTTGTGAGAAGAGACAAAATAACTTGTCAGAGAGATTGGGGATCCTGAGAACCATCTACTGGATCAAAAGTCACCCAGGCTATTGCAGCGGTTACTCCTAAACTTGCCATGCAGCAGACACGCAAAGGTAGTCAACGGTACCCCACTTCCACTTAAGAAACCATAACCAATTTTTGCTCCCTAATTGATTGCAAAGAACCAAATCCCATCACAAAGCAATGCACCAGCACACGACTCTAATGATACTAGTGAAGGGGGACACTTCAAAATCACTGAAAATTAAATATTGGTAAATAGTCCTTACCTCGTCAACTTGTGACATTGAACTAAGGCACCTTCAGGCCCACGCTGAAGAGAAATAATGCTTGACAGCCTGGCTTGCTGATTTTTCTTAGGAAATATCTGGAGTGAACACAACAAGGCTACTGGACCTTTCTTATCTCTCAGAGTACATTTCCTGAACGGATCCTTCAACAGACCTCAGAGCTTTTCCACCTTTTATTTCATAGCCAGGGAAGCTATTGGAAACATCTGTATAAAAAATGCTGAAGACTGGTCGTGGACCATCCAGCAGGCTTTCTCTGACTCCATTTGGGGAAATGAAATCACCGTATTCAGGGAGGAGCAGAGGAATAAAAGGCTTTGAACATTTTTCACCAAAAAACGTGAAGATTCAGATCAAACAGAGAGCAGACGTGGCCATAGACCAAGATAGTCACAAATACTCTCCAGAGCATGTCTGAGAACACTTTCTCCGCTGGATCTTTGTGTGTTTCTTTCCTTTTCTCTCTGTAGCTGTAAATTCCTACATCCCAAAAGGGAACAGGCAATTCTCAGCTGCCCTTAAGCTCCTCCCATAATGCGATCAAAGCGAAAAAAACAACAACAACCACTTGTTTCATGGATACGTTACAAGAATTGAGCTGGAGAATCTGGCTCTTGTTGGGAAACACTTTATTCCCCCTTCCATTCTGCCATTTCATGCCACTGTCTGTTTGAGTGGAGGCACATGTAACGTGTTGCTGCAGTTGCCATGGAAAACAATTGTTTTCATTACAACATAGGGAACAGTATTAAGTAGTTGAGGTACTGTTAGGGGTGTCTCTGTCACCCTTGGCTTTCAGCAGACATACTTTAAGAGTTCAGTCTGCTCGATTCTCCCCGTTGTAAGAAAAAAAGCATTAAGAGGCAGCTACAGCCTCTTCCTACTTGGCAGGCCCTCTGGTTTGCTCTTCACTCTGGATCTTTTATAATAACTTCAGAAAACAAGAAATTCTCAGCCCTCAGTCGATCTCTTTAGTCTCATCTCTTAGAGTCACTGCTAAAAGCTTTTTCAGCGAGGAAAATTAATTTGTATTTATCACTTCAGTGATAGTTGTATTTATCACCAGCGTTAGCAGGTGCTCTTAACCCTGTGGTATAGGAGCAGTTGTCAGATGGAGTGGCAAGTTGTAGCGCTTGTTCTTTATTTCCCAACTGTGCTTCTGCTCCACATTCCTTGCTACCATCCCATTAACATGGCCATGGGCCAGATATGACACCCTTTAAAACCAGTTTTCTATTTTCTGTAATTCTTCCTGTGCACATCAATTTTATCTTCCACGCATCGCAAAGCTCCACACTGCCTGGGCAGGATCGCATCCTGCCACCGACTGCCTGCCTGAGCACACACTGTTCCTCTCCGGAGGAGCTTAGTCCAAACAGACCTGGAACTCTGCAGCTCCTGCGTTCACTGCCAGTCCTGTATCTTGCTGAAGTTTACAACAAACCCCTGAAGACACTGCATGAAAAAGAGTACTTCTGCATCTGCTCTCAACCTTCCCATCTCAGTTTGCCCTGTTTCTTGTTTTTAATTACACAGGCTGTTTCTATTGCAGATAGCTTCCCATATGGTCTGGAATCCTTCACAGCTTTGCACTTTTCCCTAAAGACAATTGCATTGCACTTAAAAGCATTTGTGCTGCTTGCCTCAACAAACATACACTAAAGATTCCTTGATATAAGCTGTTCCTCTGGAATACTTTCGGTTGCTATGATTGGCTGCTTTCCTAAGAAACCTACAATAGCTCCTGACAGGTCACGGCTTTTATTAGATCGTACATTACATCTTCGTTAGCATTTGAGGATCTCCGACCTCGTGTACCACGATTGTAACTTTATGTCTTAAGCAGATGGTAAGAGACACACCGGCAATCGGATTCTCTATTGATGGAACTGCAATGGGGTACAAATTCCGCCTTAGAAGAGAGCTGATCAGACCACAGGTGAAACAGGATTAGTGGCTATCCCTGATTCAACCTTAAGCCTTCAGTGGAGATAGAATGTAAGCATCTCTTTCACACATTGTTGGAAGAAGATAGGTAAAGAAATTACAGGAAACATCCTTTAATACGAACACATTAATTTAGAGGTATTTCCCTCCATCACAATTGTCCCGTGACATTTGTTCTACACTCCTGGCAGCAAAGCAAGTAAGTTAAGCTGCCTTAACTACTTCTACAAACAGGTCTGGAACACTTTTTATACGATTGTTCTTGTTCTTGAAGGATTCAAACAGAGCTTTTATCTTTGTGCAGAGAAAGTTAAAGCAAATTTCTAAGAACTACAACTAATCTTTTTTTCTTTTCTTGTGGTGCATGGCCTTTCTCTGCATTTCATGACAGTAAAAACGTCATCTCTCTTTTTCTTTCCTCTTCCATTCATATGGATGTAACAGTAGTAAATATATCAATACGGGATGTCTGTACCAGATAAAGTCTAAGAAAAAAACCAATAGAAATTCATGCATGTTATTAAAGGAGCCAAAGGAAAGAACCAGATCACAAAGCATCTAACATAACTGCAAGACGAATCAGTATTTCCCACTTTATCACAGACTTCTTATTCTTATGTTTTTGTTCTTCGTTCCATGCATTTGTCTTCAGCGCAGGAGTTCCTTACCAACTTCCTTTGCAGACTGGCAGGAGTAAAACCAACTGTCATGCTTTTTCCATTAGATTTGCTGTGAGTTTCAATGCTCAAATATTATACCATCCATGCATACGCTCCAAACTCATTAACTTGTTATTTTAATATTAGATTGCGAAGCTTAAGCTGTTCATATGCATTTACCTCCATTTCTCATGTCATCATGCACGGCACATTATCTAAAAAAATAACTTCTTTAAAAAAACAAACCCACACGAGAGCCATTCACATCATCCAGATGCTGCTGCGATGTGGTGGCTCTGCCTTTCTCAAGTACAGATGTTCAGAATCATGCTCTATAAAAACCTACAAGTGCAGGCAACCAGATCAAAACGGATCCCAAGAACATCTGGCCAAACGGATGCACTGTTGTTTAACAAAGGCATCATCAGCATTTTTTACAGTACCTGCCTTAATTTTTTGATAGAGTTCATTATGCAAGGCGGTGATAATAGCTGCAGAAGAATGAATATGTTTTCACTTAATAACATGTAACACTATAGCTTAAACTAATTCTCGACACTTAAGAAGCTACTTTAAATGAAGCATATTTATAAATAAACTACTAGAAGATTAGGATGTAATTTATTCTACTAGGCAAACACAACTTTGCGAGAGGAAGGGATTTACCTTTTCTAGTACAACACTTGTCACTCTGACTACCTGCTTCATCATCTGCAAGGTTTTACAGTTATTTAGGACTTAACGGTCGCTAAAGCATAGGCTTCCTGTGGATTTCAGTATTTTTCAGTGGCTGTGTACAAGACCAACAAAGCACCTTCAGTGTTCTATCATCCATTGTGCCTGTCTGCAAGTTCAATTGTACTCTGCTCCTTACAAGCCTGCTTCCTTCAAATGCATGCATTTGTTATTTCTGCCTTAAAGTCTACACTATGTATGCATCAAGATAAAACTATGAACAGGCTTAGTTCAAATTCACACAGACACACATATTAATAGGTTACAACCAATTTTCTTTCCCTTCTAGACACAATGGTCAGACAGAAGAATGAATTTTCAGCACATAATCATTGAAGGTATGTCGATACCAAACAATTTTTTTTACAAGACTATTCATGCAAACATAGCCTTCACCAAGTTAAGTGAAAAGTAGAAGAAAATGAAGTGGGAAGATTAGAATATGATGAATTCTACAGAAAACTTCTCAGACAATTCACGGGTTTTCACCCTACGATGTTCAGGTAGATTCAAGCCTTTGGCCCATCTTTACAGCAACACCAATGATGACAATATCTATGTGTCTATTTTGCAGAAGAACACTTCAAGTCATATATGCTTTGTATAATCAGCATATAAATAGAATTTAATATTGGCCAAATTCACACAAGAGAATATTCATCTGACCCCAAGCTACTTGTATCCTACACAGTCTACAAAGCAAGAAAGAGAACATACCTTGATTTTGACACAAGCTGCTCCTATTTCATCTTGCATATTTTTCTAATACATTGGATAGGATTTATTTTTCAATCTTACAGCTCCTGGATTTCAACACTGGAAACTCAGACTTGTGTGTGCCAAGCTGACTGCCAAAAGTCACTACACTGGGCTAAAGATGAGTGAAATGCTCCTGCAGTTTGTTGTTCTCAGACTCCAGTGTTTGATTCCATAAAGCCTTGGACCACACATACATTGCACTCCTTAGAGCATTGATAACACATCTTTATAGCTAAATTTTCTTGATACGTATTTCTGTAGCTAACAGAGAACGGCATTCAAGAGTGGTTAATGCATTGAAGCATCGTAAGTGGACTCTTATCAGCCTGTCAACCCACCACTCACTTGTACTAAGTTCATACTTGTCCATTCTGAAGGAGAAGAAATGGAAATGGGTGGTGTTCGCAGGTATAAAGCAAAGTCAAGGAATTCTGCAAGTAGGAAGTCCACAAGCAAACGACAGGAAGGACTTCCAAATTTAGACGTGGACGTGCCCCAGACTACAGAGCAAATGTTCTCAGGCAGCACACAAAAAACCAACAAAACTTGGAATCTTGTAAATATTTTCTTAATTAAAGTACTCATATGTAGTTGGTCAATATACATAAAAAAAGAACTTATTTAACTGAAGATATTTTTGTTTCTAAAATGCACGAGCCATTGTTCATGAAAAACTATTTCTTTCTAACCGTGCTTTAAAGTAAGATCTTTTTCACCATTTTCATATTTGCACTCCAATTTTTTTGTTTTGGAAGAAAAACGTTCTGTTACGCTGGAAGAACAATACTACAGCCCCCCCCCCAAAACGCATTCGAATTTAAGAAAAGAAATATTTTTAAGTGTTTCATTAAACAAAATAAAAACTGTGAGAATTAACAAACAACACCGCACCACATGATGCAAAATACAGCGTCAGTGCCCAGGGTGGCAAGTGATAGCAGGAAAGCTGTGTGGCAGAAGTAGTAGCAAGCGCAGTGAATGACAATAATGAAGAATCTTCTCAGTAAAGAAGACCATTATCAACACTATGAAAACACAACAGCAAACCTCTGCAGAGCGTGGCCTGCGCAGAACCAGACTCTTTGGATAAAAGAACTCAGATGAGGAATGCTGTCATGAAACACAAAAGGGAAAAAAAGAGTGAAAAGGAAAGCAGTTTCTCCACCTCAGCAGTTATGCTCTTTATTCAATCAAGTTACTAATATCTAATTGCTAGACAATAATCTGTGCATTATAATATCTGTGTTACTGATCCCTGCAGTGTCGTGAACAGCCAGACAGTTGTAAGAAAGCCCCTAAGCGATGTGTATTTTCCTAACACCCATATGGTTGCTTTATTTTCTGCTTGTTTTGGCCTTGTAATCTTCCCAAAATATCCAGTGTGGGGGGATCTAAAGCAGCCATTGTTTTTATGAACTTCCTCTCAGATCTTGACCAGCGAGAACGCTGATTAGTTTCTATCACAATTCAGTTACTGACAGAAAACAGAACTTGCTTCGGTTACTGAGAGAAAAATTCTATAGTGACCTCAATGACAAAAGGGCTTTTTGTTTTGTTTTGCTCTACAGAGAAAAGAAACCCAGAAGAGCAAACAGTCCACGACATTGGCTTTTTGCAGAACCACCAGAAAACCCAGACCTAACTCTGAAAGTGGCTGTACCATATGTTTGTCAACTCACAAACGATTCTGATTCTCACATCAGGTCTAAACGTATGTCATAAGAAACTGAGAGTCAAAGTACAGTTCCTAATTCGGTGGTGACACATTCGAACAGTGCACAGTTCCCCTGGTTTCGTTTGTTTCTGCACTTACCTGTTTGCTGCTGCCTTCGTTTGAGTCAGCAGAGTGAAATGTGTGTCAAAGTTATTGAAGTGAACTCAAGACACATTCTAAAAGAAGGTGTCTGTCTTTGCACCAGTGTAGATAGCCATACCATTTCTCAGATATTCCCTTAATATCCATTCTTTCACTTCATTCTCCTGCAAGAACTCACTTAAACTCCTGCAGGTGGATGAATTTACTTTACTCGCTTCAATTAAAATTAACTGAGGGGGAAGAAAACTGATATGTATGATGGCAAAAAGGAAAATATATGAAAAGGATTTGGCTGTTTCCATGGGGAATTGAAAAAAGCCAACCGATTTATAAGGTCAGCTGGAGAAGGTTCATAATGGCCACAGTGTAGTCAAGAGTGCTTTGATAAGACTCTTGCGTCAAAGTGAAAGGGAGGCATCTTATCCCAACAATCCACTACAAAGCACAAGCATTCTGATGCTTAAGCAGAGCCAAACCACTGTCTTACATTCAAATTGCTACATGAAGAAGAAAATCCAGTCTGGCGTAGTTTTCCATTTTCCTATGGAAAGTCAGGGCAGAACAATGCAAATGCTGGATGGTATGACAGTGACATTTGGCAGTGCTAGACCCCACGCTCATCAAGGGCCAATTATACTTCTGTATTGTCAGTACAGCCTAGACAAACATGAACTCTGCACAGGAAAAATTTATCTACTCATTACCTACAATCATAGTAACTTCTTTGCAGGGGATGTTTTACAGATCAGTGCTCCTAAATAAATTCTAAAGGACGTGGCTTCCTGTGAATCAGCCACACGTAGAGCAAAATCCACAGGATATCCTACATACCTCCATGCCCGTACACAGAATCATAGAATCGTTTGGGTCAGAAGAGACCTTAAAGCCCATCCAGTTCCACCCCCTGCCATGGGCAGGGATATCTTCCACTGGATCAGGGGCTTCAAGCCCCATCCAACCTGGCCTTGAACCAGAGACGGGGCAGCCACAACTTCTCTGGGCAACCTGTGCTAGTGCCTCACCACCCTAACATCAAAAAATTTCTTCCTACCTCTTAATTTCCTTGTCTGAAAGACATTTTATTCATATACAGTCTCTAATATTCATATCCAGACTGAGACATCAAAAAGAGTAAATTGCCCAGAAGATAAATCAAGGAATGCAGGCTTAGAATTGCCTGGTGCATGCGAAAAGCCATACTCCAGCATTTATCAGTGCAGCATTATTGCCATCAAGGATTTGATTCAGAAATTTTGTCTGGATACGCTGAGGTAACTCCAAAAGGTAACTGCAACTCTCCTTGGCATTCACATTTGGGTCTCTGTAAGCTGGGTCGTATTTGGATAACAAAGGAACAAGAGTCCATATTGTCTAAACGCTGTAAATAACCCTGCAGAACACAGGATAATAACAGAGCAATTATACACACATGCAAAAATGCTAAAATATATTGTAGCATTTGCCCTGTTCACATTTTCTCCTCAGGAGTCTCTTTCACAATAATTGAGATATGAAATGAAGTGTCTTACAGACTTTGCCATGTCTACACGTCAATATATGATACTATTTTAAAGGCAGTGCACCGAGACAGCTATGGGAAGGCGGTGAGCCTAAAAATCAGAGCAATACCTCTGAAGTGCCTCCACTGTTTATTCTGCCAGAGTAGTGAGAGCTATGTGAAAAAAACACGGACAAAGTCACTCTTTTAAAAACAACATTCAGTTATGGTATGTGTAAAACATCTGGTGTGTCATTGCCATGAATTCAGCTTACCCGCAGCTTGTCTTCAGTCTTAGTGGATTGCTTACAGTCGGGATGCCAGACAGTGGAACCTGAGGGAGGAAAAAACCCAACTTCTTTATTGAGAGCAAAGTAGATGACCTCTGGTCACGACAAGTCAGTTATTGAAGAGAACCCCTTCAATGCATCAAACAGTGAAACGGTATGAACCATGCAAGCAATTCACATTCAGTTCTAGCTCATGAGAAATATGAGTGAAAGAAACAATATTTAAATCTTTGGCCCATCTACAGCAGTTTCTTCCCGAGGCTGTCAAAGCACCTTGTCCACATTCTTAATTAAAACTCAAACAGCCTCGAGCACGAAGGGAGTCGGCGAGCACCAGCTGGAGGAACCGAAAGACAGAGGGTTCCCCTGGGCAGGATGGAGGGTAAGAGCGACGGAACTGCTTCATGGTCACCTGCTCTGTTCTCCCCTTATGTACTGCACCACACGTGAAAAAGAAGTTCTAATTGTGAGTCTCTTAATACTGCGAAAGTCCTCTGACTTCCTTAAGCACGAGGTGTCATATTGAGCTACTGTGAAGCGTTACTCAGATCACCTCTTCCCTGCAATTATGCAAAATGCAACAGGAAAAGTAGAATTCAAAAATTCACAACGCAGCACAGGCAGGGCTGTATCCCACCCACAGCACTGAGCCAGAGAGGCCAGGATGATGCCGGTGGTACAAAGCAGCGTGTGAAAGAGCCTCTTCCCAGATCCCAGTGTACCACGCTCGCCACACGTCATTTCTAACCCTTTGCTCTACATGCTCAGGGGCATGTGTTGCGCTGGCATTTCTACATGGCATATTCCAGCTACGCATCCTACTAAGAAATGCAAGGTGTTTGCATCCCAAAATATGGGATTATTTCTTACGCAGTAAAAATAGAAATATTTGGCTGTCCTCAAGGGCTGAGCAGTGTCAGGGGCAAGGAGCACCCCCATCCCATCTCAGTTCTCCTTTGGAACAGCGCAAACTGTGGTCGCTGCTGGCATGGATGAGCCAAGGTGAAACGAAGCAGAAGCTAATGCTGATTTTTAACACCGATTACGGCTGCAGTCAAATTCAAACTTCATTCCAGTCACCACAAAGATAACACAGGGCCTTGCCTGACTGCATGGGGGCACATCATCTCTTTACTCTGACCACAAAGAAGCCAAACAGAGTGAAGTCCAGGTCTCCTGCTGGCGACTCTTAGCTCAAGTGCAGTCAGAGGAAACCCCACCCTCAGATCCCAGGAGAGGTATGGGTCACGGCCCCTGGAAATTTTGTTCTAATAAGCCCTTACATGGCTTGGTACAGAAGTAAAGACCAGCAGGAACGATTTCACTTCCCAGCAGCAGACTATATAACCATCATCAGGAGATTGGAGCGACCACTGTGACTCTGGATCAGGGGTCTGAGCCGAGGAAGAAGAAACTGTGCATTTGGCACAAGGAGATAATCAAACACCGGGGAGAAGAGTACCAACAGCCTTCTCTGTAAACAAACAGCAGCCCCAGAGCCAGGACCCCACAGAGCCCGCGAGATCGGGAGAGAAGCCTGCCCCGCGCGTTTGCTGAGCAGGTCAGACAGATCCAAGCACTCAGGAGGAAGGGAGTTCACATTCCAAGGCTGATGAACTAAGACTCGGAAGGCTTAGGTTCAAGTCTCAAATTCAGCCATCAGTTTGCTGTGTGACCCTGAGAAAAATTCTCTCTGTTCCTCCATACCTCGGTTTCTCTTCTATTAAACTGTCCCCACAACCAAAGAAAATGCCATCACTGCATTTTTGGGCAGTATTCAGCACAAACTAGCACAATTTTAGGGACATCTCAGGAGACTCTGGAGCTGATGAAAGTGAACAAGGAATGCTAGAGAGTCTGGACGCCATTCTCATGGTGAAACTTTGCTGAGACTCTTGAGTTTTCTTTCACAAAGTGATAAGAGGTTTGAAATGCCTGAAATTTAAAAACCCAAATCAGATAGAGCAAGCTTAAGATTTTTAAATGTAAATATTTTTCATGGTCTTGAACTCTGAGTGACCTACAACTTGTAGGTTTTACTCATCCATACATGTCAATCTAATCTGAAATACTTGGAGCAGATTCTCAAGCTGCTTTGATACTCTTATTTTTTTTTTTTCCTATGGGAAACAGTTCAGCAAATTGTGGTTATTTCCACTTATAACATATGTTTGTTTGCTCACGTGGCAGACACCAACCAACATGTTCATTTATCCAGCTTTTTATTTTGCACGTACCGTTGTTTCAATATACAGCTCTCTGAAAATCAGTAACCTGGACTATTATTTGCACACTCAATAAGGCTGAAAGCCTGTGTGAGAACCAAGCAAAGCATCCCTCTAAATGCTAAGCAACACCCTAGCTCAGCAACAGTCTTCTGGGGCAGTCCATCTAGTAATGTAGGACTAGGAAGTCAATGGGAAAGAAAAGGTTTGTGATGCTGCTTCCTTTTCATTTTCCTGTGAGGGAGCAGGGCAAAACCAGAGTATTTTTGCTGGCATTTGTCAAACCATCCTTAGCATAGAATGCCCCAAAAGCGACAGCTTGTTCTCCCATATTTTCCTTTTGCAGGTTTCCCACACATTTCTAATACAAGTAGCTACCACAAAACTGCCGGGCTCCTCTAATAGACAAAGCAATACCAACAAAGTGTTTTCACGTTCTGTGGAGAGGACAATTAAAGGTATGATGGTAGCTGCCTATTTTCATATATTCTATCAAAAACGCAATTTTGGTTCTAGCTTTAGTGTTGTGATGTTAGAATCGTTACTTCAGAGAAATGCGTGGAATGCTGTTACTCTGCACTCCAGCGTAAATGATTTGGAGGGAGTCAGGATATACATTTCAGCTGAGAGCTTTGCACAGGAAATGCTTTTAGGTCCCTTACACTTACAAGCCTGCTGAATTCAGCAAAAAGCGCTTTGGCGGGACAGTCTGGAGCACGCTCAGCAATAACATTATTTAGTCAGAAAACAGTTTGTGAACAATAAAGCACTGCAACTTGGGCTACTCCTGCGCTGAGACAGAGTGAGCACGAAGAACATTAATTCACAACCACAGAAAGGGAGATACAGCCAAGAGGAGAATGACGGCAGATTAAGGAGCCAGGTATCTCTCCACTCCTCCTTCATACCACCTGAACTCTGCCAGGGCAAACTATAGCCTTGTTTAAGTAGAAGCAATGCCTTCTGTCTTGTTTGGAACTGGAGAAATTTGCCCCATGGCCTGCCCAATCAACACAAACACTCACTCTCAGCTAGATTGGCTGCAAACGGCTGTTGTTAATAACAGCAAAGGATGAACTGATGCTCACCTTAAACTCTGTCTGTATTTTATCATACTATGGCATAAGGAAACTAAGAAGACGACCAGCTGTCAAACGCTATAACTGCTGCTTTCAAATTAGTCTTTCCACTTTGCCACCAGAAAGCGGTAATTCCTCCACAGCCATCTTTCAGCCTCTCCTTCCTCTCGCAATGCAAAGCTGCCACACAATTTGAGATCCAGTTCTGCGCGCAGCTGGAATAAGATGACTAAGATATAAGGTCAGTGAGAGATGAAAGAGAAGGACTGCAAAGGAGGACAAACTATAAAATAACACAAGGTAGCTTCAAAGGAATTCCTTAGCAATATTATCTTATTTTGGAATTCCTCCAGAAGGAATCTCTCCTCAGGATTTCAAGAGACGACTGCCACCACACTTTCATCATTTCCTTTTTACCCTTTTACAGTCCTCTTGGGTATATCAAGCAACTTTTCCAGCCTAAGTACAATATACAAAATCCTAATACCTATCTGCCTTTTTCACTTTCATTTCTGGCTTGTGTAAATGTTTATTATACATCTTTCATTCAACATTAACTAATACTACAGCAAGTAATAAAAATAACTATAGCTTAATAGTTAGTGCTACTTTGGGGAAGAGTGGGTAGAATTCACATCAAGGATACACTTCAGTCAAAAAGAAGAGCACTTTCTTTTTTATATGAAAGGATCATATAAAAAAGTGACAAGTGATCCAAGTGACAGGGGACAGGACAAGAGGGAATGGCCTGAAGCTCCGTCAGGGGAGGTTCAGGTTGGATATCAGAAAAAAATTCTTCACAGAAAGAGTCATCGGGCACTGGAACAGCTGCCCAGGGAGGTGGTCGAGTCGCCTTCCCTGGAGGTGTTTAAGGAACGGGTGGATGAAGTGCTTAGGGACATGGTTTAGGGAGTGTTAGGAATGGTTGGACTCGATGATCCAATGGGTCCTTTCCAACCTGGTGATTCTGTGATTCTGTGATCATGAAAAAAAACCATGCTGGGCAATACCTGAGAGTGTAAGACTGTTAGTAAGAAAGAGGAGATGAAAATGAAAATACAAGAAAGAAATAACTGTAGAAAGACACAAAAATAAATGGGAATAAAAAGAAAGACGTCACCAGATAAGAGGCAAATAGGCAAGACAAGCAAATGTGATTAAGAACTGGAGGAGACAAGCTCTCAGTGGGCACAGGCAATGAGATCTACATGATTCAAAACAGCAGCCTCTGGAAGTTTTTCCATTGCCTTTTACATTTTGGAACATGGTCCAGAAGAGCACAGAAAGCAATTAGAAGCATTCAGGGGAAACTAACTCTATCCGGTATCTCGTACCAGCCAGTGTGCTGAGCTATCCGTGAGATGCCAAATTCAGAGGCAGCCTAATAAACTTAATTTTAGCTACACAGCTTTTGAAAATACAGTCTGCCTCTGGTCGGGTGTAGAGCCACTGCAAAGCCATTATGACCCCCTACGAGGGTGAAAGGGTTTCAAGTGAAAAATTATGATAACTTTACAATGAAGATGGGATGGCTGGTGTTCTCCTTGCCCATATCTCACGGAGATGGTTTATAAACTCCAGAGGTCTGTGACAGAAAAATTACAGTCTGATTTTTTTTTGTTTTGGAATGGAGACCTCCTTACCTTGCAGATACATTTCTTCTCCTTCCGTGAACATTTGGTTGCATCTGCTGCATCGTGCACAGCTTGGATGATAATGCTTGTCACCTGCCTGAACAAAAACAATAAAGGGAAATGAGTGATAGTGCAATTGAATCATTGAATGCATTTTGTATTTCATTATACTTGAGACTGTAACATCACTATATTCAACCTTTCCTTACATCTATTGACATGAATAACAACATGTTTTTGGATCACATTTGACATTGATTATAAACGCTTAGAATTTAGAAGCATTTCTATAAGATGAAGTAGTATATGGATTAAAAGTACTTGACAACAACCAAACAACCAGCTCCACCATCCAGCCCTTCTACAGGTAAAGCTGCACCATGTAATTTTAGTGTTCTCACTTTTCCTGCCTTAGCAGTGTGGTACCTAGGGTTAATTTTAGGAAAGATCAGGAAAGGTAGCTATTCACAGAGACAATGGTGTTTGTGGACATGATTATTGATCTTTCATTATCACTAAGAACAATCCTGTCCAGGAATTTCAGCAATACAAGACCAGAGAAGAGGACTCAGTGTGCTGTTAGTTTAGCCATACACTCACTCTACAGTTGCAAAAACACTGCACCTCTCTAACTTCGATATTGCCTTTATCACTGACTCCTGCTTCTTAGAGCGCAACATCCACCAAAATGGGAGAATAAAGTGATTTAGTATTTTTTGCGCAGAAGATTTAGAACTATGGGGCAAAAAAAGAGGCTTTGGTAAAAGGCAGAATGAAAAGTCACTACAAAATATGCCTATACAGGAAAAAAGCTAATGAGGGAGGAAACACAGAATTGACACTTGACTTGCAGCAACAAAACCAATATTGAACTGAGAAGGAAAAACACAGTTAAAGCTCATCCTCTTCCTAGCATTTTCATTATTGGCTGTTCTCTTGTCTCTGACTCTCTCTAGCAATTATTTAACCTCTGAGGCATCCCATCAGTTCCATTCAAGACTGGAACTTAAGGAAAAGAAAATGAAGAAACTCTGAATGAATCTGAAATGTAATGCTGGCATCACTCCACAGCTATTCTGATCCTGAAGGCAGATGTGCAAAGAACAGACACGTACATATATACACATATACCTATGTATATACATATATATATATGCAGCTCAGGGCTGTGAACACTGAACAAGATTCCAAGCCAGATCTCCAATTCAGACAGTTCAGCACTCAGTAGATGCCCACATCTTTTTCTACACTTTCTGCTCCATGCAAACAATATTGCACAAACAGAAGAACGGCAATTTTATCTGTGTTCGGTACAAAAAGAATCCCAACTTTTGAGCATTCCTCAAGCTCTTCAGCACAGTGAGGCCCACAGAGCTGCCTGTCACAAGGGATTTCAGATATATTTGACTTGGATATATTCAGATATATTTGGTGATGGCAAATCTGATGTCCTGGGAACCACACTCTGTTAATGAGATCTAAAAAAATCCTATGAAGGCTGAACCCCTGCCAGAAAGGATCTTCTCCAAACAGGAAGACAATAACTAAAAAATAGTTTTGAAATAATAAACGAGGAATCTTTTCTGGGCTCTGCCTGTCTCATCCAACTGAAGAATATTGCTTTGGCATAACTATGCAGCTGCTTAAGAAAGCTGCTGCCGTTGTTGAACACTTCCAAACCAGTTTCATGAGTTTTTCACCACAGTGATGTTTCTACAACTCAAGAGTGGAAGCCTTTCTTCAGTGGATACACACTGGAAAACAATCTGTAACTCATCTAATTCAGCCTAACCTTGCTATGCCTGGCTTGCTGCAATCATCTGAAAAGACTGGCTGCTAAAAATCATTTATTTACAATGTATTAGGAAAACCTTTCGGATCTACAAGGGGATGAAACATCCACACTTCTTCGACAACCGCTCTTGCCCAGCTCTCAGGCTGCTAAACATCAAATTCAGTACATCAAATGTGCAGCTTTCCGTAATCCTGTGCTACTGTGCTGTGGACTGTAAAATTTACATCTCAGTCTTGTTGGCAGTAACAAGGAACATTAATTCAATGCATACTTGCCCTGAATATTCTTCAGCCAAGGTGCAAGAGGGTTAAAACCATCTGCCTTCTCGCTATGCTAAGACCTCATTTACATCCAGAAGTCCTCTACAGTTAGTGTTGCTCCACAAGGACTTCTCAAGCAGCACTTTGCACCCTGACGGTAGCAACAACTCAGCTGGGTATGGCAAGAATGATTCCAACCCAGGAGCTACAAACACAGCTGCACACAAGCCGATACAACCTGCTCCACAAACCCAGCATGAGAAATACCTGCGCTGAGCACACATACGGCTTTAACCCCACGGTAACTACTTCAAAAGCCAAGGACTGTATTTTCTGAATCCATCCCCTCTGTCCCAGCTTCCCGCCAGACGAACTTTTATTCTCTGAGTGCTTGTAGAGCTCTATCCTGATTAAATAAATGTTTTCCTCTTTGGTGAACGTGAGAGCTTAAGATTTCCTATTACTCATGCCGTCAGTTCTGTCCTTCCTCCCAGAACAACAGTGAACAAGAGCCAGAGAGAACAATAACAAGAATCCCACTAGGAGAGCTCACATGCCAGAGGGTCTGGTAGAGGAAGAACTAATTACTAACAGACATTTTCTGCCGGCCAAAGGACACAATTAAGTGCATATTTGTTGCGTTACATTTGCACAGCTGCACTCACTCTCCATTCAAAGATATCTTAGTGGGCACCTGACAAACAGCGATTAAACACGTGGAAAGCTTTATGTTTCTAACGCTATTTAAATACTGCAAAAGCTGCTATGTAGCTGAAGGAGCACATTTAATAGTAAAAGCCTGCTTTTTTTTTTTTTTTTCTTCCATTTTTCCTTAAATTTTTTATGGTTAGGTGTAATGGCCCCATTCGAGGGACAAACCTCATCAAATATTTAGTTCTGTGACTCTGAGGAGAAGACCTGATTTCTTAAGTCTCTTAAGGACTACGGAGAAGCACAAATAACTCAGACTCGTCTTTTAAAACCCGTAAGGAATGCTGTGAATTGTGAAACAGGAACCGTGGCAGTAGCCTACCGCTTTCCAGTGAAGCTTTATTTTAATTACTTGCAGAGGTCACAGAACCTTCAACCCTGTTTGATGTTAGATAGAACATCAAATTCCATTGTTTCCTTCTCTGCAGGCTTCTGTGATCTCACGAGCGGCTGGAACAGCACAAACACTACGAAGACCAAAATTTGCCTCCAATAACATCCTGACCCAAACTGTCCACTCATGTTTCCCAGGCTCTTATCTGTTTAGCAAGTCACTCTAAGCATCTGTGCTCAGATACAAAAATAAAAGTGCAGCTTCTTTGATTGAAAACTTCAGAATACACTGTCATTTTCTCTGCTACAACCGAAGGAAGGAAAGTGCAATACAATTTAAACACTGAAAATATTCTGGCCTGACAAATCCTTGTTTGAGATGTATCTTCAAACCTAGGACCTTCTAAAGCTGTTTCTAGTGCTACTGTCACAACATCTCAATCGAAACAGCTCTCAGCACAGTCGCTGCCGCTTCAACTCGAGACAGGATGGAGCAGTGGGAAGCAGAGCTCACACTGGCAGTTCCCAGGCTGACGGGGCGGCAAAACACAAGACACCGCACCAGGGGGAAGTGGGAAATGGAGCGTGAGGCTGTGACTGTAAATCTGAATGACAACATGCATGCAAGAACCATGGAAGACCCTCAGAGCCTTCCATCGCTTGCTGTGCTGCCTTGGATAAGCCAAGACTGCAGCTGTCCTGCTGCTATGAACACTCGCACCTTTAATTCATGCCCAGTTTCTGATTTTTATACAAAAATACTTCTTAGCATCCCAACAGTGACTGTCAATGTCACGTTAATGTACTACTTAACAGACTATAATACACTTCGTAACTTTTTAGGGTTAATTCCATCACAAACCAATTTTGTTGTACCCATTATTGCTGCTACTAGCGACGTAATTACTAGCTGCTTGGCATAGAATCAAAGAATTGTTTAGGCTGGAAAAAACCTTTAAGATTATTGAGTCCAATGATTAACCTAACACTGCCATGTCACCGCTAAACCACACCTCAAAGTGCCACATCTACCTGTATTTTAAATACCTTCACCTCAACCTGTCCCAATGCTTAACAACCCTTTCAGTGAAGACATTTTTCCTCATATTCAATCTAAAATTGGATATAACTTCTCCTTCTAGCAAGGATCATAAGCTTCTTATAGCATGAAATACAATTTTTCCTTATAGCAAAGACGTGAGCAACGATCCAGACTAAATCCCTAGTTGTGCAACTGCTCTGCTGGCATGAAGAAACAGTCCACATGGCAGCTGAATATCAACTGGACTTTAGTAAGATCGTAGCAGTCACTTGTGACTGTACTGTCAGCTCTGCCTTCTCACTTTCCTGCAACATCCAGCGTTGAGCAAGTTGCACACACAACCAAAATAATTAACTACGAGCTATGGTCTTTATGGGAACCATTCATTCTGTCTTCAAGGGGTGAATCCACCTTTTGCTACATGCAGGACTAAAGCTATGAACATATATTAACAGCTACAGCAGGAGGTTGATCCTATAAAGAAGGTAGTTCCGCTCAACTAAGAGATGTAGCCACAGTAACCCAAAGTGGCTGCTTAGAATACTCTGGGCAGCACAGAGGAGCAAAGCAATAGCAGACACAGCTTTATTACCTATCGCCAGCATTTCAACATCATCTCTGTCATGATCCTGGGTTACATTCACGGACAGAGAAACCTAATCCCAGTGATGGAACATGCAGTTAACCAGAGACAATTCAGAGAAAATATGTGTACTAGCTTTTATTAAGATAATGCGTATATTCCACAAAAAAAAAAAGAAAAAAGGAAGGCTAACCATTGAATATGTGCTGTGTTTTCTTCAGGTGCATGTTCTGCTTTGCAACGAAGAGGTAAGTGATTGTACAGGATTTTCTATGTAGTTTTATTCGAATCTAATCACAATATAAATCTGTGAATTCAATGCCTTCACTACTCTTACATTAGGTGCACACGAGCGCAAGAACCAGCACTCAATTTTATTTTATACCATGTTTACTACACATTATTGTTTTTAAATTTTGAATTTCAACAGCAAGCATTCGGCGAGGCCTGATACAAATCCCTCCTCCCTTTCCTAACAATGCTGGAACGGGTCCAGTCCATAAGTACAGGTGTGGACTTTCTATGTCTTTTGTAATCTTTAGGCTTCACAAAGCATTAAAGAACTAAATACTCCTTGATCTTGTATGCACTTTGTCCAGCATGGACTTTTGACAAGAAAAGATACTTCAACTAAAGGACCTGATTACAGCCACATTCATCTCGCTGGATTAGTTTGGAATCAGAATCAACCAGCAAAGCTCCTTTACAGTAACTTCCCCATAGCACCGAAGGCCTTTTCAGACAGCCTAATACTGGCATAACTATAACTTTGCTTCAACCAACCCATAAAACCTCTCTACTGACTACAAAATTGTTGGGTAGGTCCGCTGAGCTGTACAGTTGAGTGATCAAGGCGAGGCAAGAAAGCCATTCCAGCCATAGCCTTCAGCCTGCTGAAAGCAAAGCCAAGCCCTCGCCTGGGTTTCCCGCTGAGTGCTGGTTATTCGGCACAAGTCAAGGGACAGCGTGGAGTCTTGTGAATGGATTGTGCACCAGATGAGTACGATACACAGTCTTCCATAACACTGGGAATCTCTCGCTTTCCAAGTCAACTTCGTGCTTTCTTCCGTTAGGTGATAACAGGACTGCTGAGTTATTAGTGATATGGGAGTTCAAGAGTGGAACAAAACTATGTTTCTCCTTTTAACTCTGCATGAAGTGACTGTTACTCACTTGACCTGTCCCTCTGGCTGAACTCCTGATAACAGAGCTTGATGTGCATCAGCAGATCACACTAACTGAAGTTTTATTTGCAGTGCCACAACGATACCTTCAGAACATTGTGAAGTACCTTGGAAGACTGAGAGATTATCAGTTTAATCAGATACAACTTTCTTAGTAAGCAGAACTACAGCTGACTTCAACTTGCTGAGATTTAGCTAGGAAAAGCTAATAATTTTCTTTTTATCTTCAAAAAAACCCCCAACAGAATGATTTCACAAATCAGAAAGTCTTGCATCTGACGGCAGGTAATACTAGACCACATCCCAACAGAAAAAGCTTATTTGCAATTCCAAAAATTAGCAATTATTTCCATTCTGATCATGAATTGACTGCAGTTATAAGCAGACAGAAATAAAGAGCAGTGTTGTACGTGTATGTGTATATATATATATGTGAACATAATCACAGATCTTAAAGTTATGATTAAAGGATAAACCCAGGAATTTTTAAGACATGCTACTGAATGTCCCAAATTCTGTCTTCTAAAATATAAAGAAAAAGTTATCATAGTCCATATGTGGAGGCACAGAAAAATCATAAGAACTGGGATAGTATTAACTAAAAAAAAAAAAACCCAAAAAAAGGCAGTGGCTAAGTCATTAATTTAGAAATAAAGTTAACTGATAATAAAGCTAAGGTTACCGAAGAAATAACTGTGGGCAATATGTTTAAAGACAATAAGAGTCTTTATTAAAGCATGACAATAAAACATAAGAAAAATAACAGGGAAAAAAAAGTCTCAGATCAGGCAAAGTTTGCTTGTGAGCTGTAAATGAAAGATGAACAGGTAGGAGTATCAGGAGCTGTAACTTTCTGGTCTGTATTTGACAATGCCTGAAAACCTATTTTTTGTGATCTATACTGTTTATTGAGCAAGATTATTTTTTTTTTTAACAGGCTTTTCCATGAGTTAACATTGACAAATTAGGCGACTTGAATTATTTGCACTCAAAAGTCTTAAGAAAACTATAGCTAAGGCAGTTCTGACAGATGGATGTGTTAGCAGGGGAGGCTCTGCCGAGCCAGATACTCCAGAGATTACTTCCTTCTACCCACAGCATGAGGTATCTCTACTGCTGGCCAAGATAAGAATACAAAACCCTTCCTGGTAAATCTGCAGATGACTCAAAGGCAACGCTTGTCTTTGGTATCTAAAAACAAGAAGTATATTTTAACAGTTTAACATAATATACCTGCAAATCAAGAAAGCCGGACCCTGTGAGACTGAGGGCTGTGTTGGGGACAACGGCAACTGAGAGGTGGGTTGACGACATAGAATTGAATCATATGGGTTGACGACACAGAATTGAATCATACAATCATTAAGGTTGGAAAAGACCTCTAAGATCATCCAGTCCAACCATCAGCTGAACCCCATCGTTCCTACTAAACCACGTCCTGAAGTGCCACACGTACATGTTTTTTGAACACTTCCAGGGATGGTGACTCCACAGCTTCCCTGGGCAGTCTCTTCCAATGCTTCACCACTCTTTTGTTAAAGAAATGTTTCCTAAAGTCCCATCTAAACCTCCCCGGCACAACTTGAGGCCATTTCCTCTTGCCCTATCACTTATTACTTGGGAGAAAAGACCAGCACCCACCTCGCTACAATGATCTTTCAGGTATTTATAGAGGGCAATAAGGTTTCCCCCACATTCCTCAATCTCCACGCGAAACAATCACAGTTCCCCCAGCCGCTTCCCATAACCCCTGCGCTCCAGACCCTTCACCAGCTTTGTTGCCCCCTCTGGACATGCTCCAGTCCCTCAATGTCATTCCTGACATCCACTGAGTGGCCCCAAACTGAACACAGTATTCAAGGTGTGGCCTCACCAGCGCTGAACACAAGGTGATGATCAATTCCCTACTCCTGCTGGCCACACTATTTTTTATAGATGACAGCATGCTGTTGGCCAGAAAATGAGTGAAGAACCATCAAAACAATGCCAGTCTTTAGCTGTAAGCCTGAAGTCAAACCAGTATTTGAAGAGAGGTTTCAGAGATGGATAGTCGATAACAGCAGGGAAGAGCACAAGCTTTTCAATCCCATTGAAAAAACTATGACAACATAAAAAAGCTTAAGTTAGACAAATTTAACCTCAAAATACAGTGAAGTTCCTAAAATATAAAGGTAATTCAGGCAGCAAGAGGGAAAACCTGTGGCCTTACAATCACTCGGCTGTCTTCAGGATAAGGCAGTACAATTTTCCAAAGGATAAGCTTTCCTTTGGTTTCCAGCCAAAGCTCTATGATTTTGAAAAGAGAAGGTCAACCAACATGATTTTAGCAGTTCCATTGACCTTAAAATCCATTCCAATGGGCTTTACGTAGAGAGAAGAATGCACCAGGCTGCTCCTAGGGAGCACAGGTCTGGGTCAAGACAACAGAATAATTAGAGTCAAGAGTCTAAGGTTACAGTGGAAAAACATCCAATAGAGTTAAATCAGTTTACTGAGAGCTGTCTTGGAACAGCAGGGGCTTTGCTGCTAGAAGGGAACTGTTGTTGATGTCGCTTGTGGTTCAGAATGCAACAGCAGGAGATGTTCTGAGGTTGGGTGCTGCATGAGCACCAGAATTGCTGCCGAAACAGTCTCCAGCCCTGAGACAGGGCTCTGCCGTGTAGGGGAAGCTGAAAAAAACAGGCAAGTGCAAAACTCTTTCTAACTGATGAAGCGAGTGAGAGCTTAGGGGATTAAGCAACCCACCTTGGCTCAAACTAATGCTTGCAGCAGAGCCAAGCAAAAAAAGTCAAATTCTCAGACTCCCAGCCCTGCCGGACCTCTGCATGGTGCACCACTAGAT
This sequence comes from Cuculus canorus, assembly GCF_017976375.1. NCBI lineage: Eukaryota > Metazoa > Chordata > Aves > Cuculiformes > Cuculidae > Cuculus > Cuculus canorus. Next base: position 4,933,068 of record NC_071407.1, on the reverse strand, counting down.
CCAAGAAACCGTAGCTGATTTTCTCGTTCATCTAGCAAAAACTGGTTTTTTTAATTCTATCAGAAGGCTGTTTCAGGAACTCTGCAACCTTTGGCATGTGATTCAGCAAAGCCTGGTCTCCGTTCTGATGTCTGCGTTCAGTTCGGAGGGAGTGTCCCAAGAACAACAGAGACATAAAAGCTGCGAATGCCAAAGGAGGGGTGAAAGAAACTAATCATGAGGTCACGCACAGAACATCCATGGAAAATAACCAGAGAATATAAAACAAAGGTAGTCTGTAAGAAACAAAGTAGACGTGAAACTCTCAATATATGCTAATTTGTACCTGGTAGACTCTCAAATTGTTCTAATAGGAAAACATGTTAGGATTGAATTGATTAGGGAATTTTTCTTTCAGTGACTAGAGCTTGCTCTTGTAGCAAACTGATCCTAAAAGTCACTGTTATTCCAACTATTCTGATCCAATAATGCTCTGAAAAGTCTGAAGAACAGGTTTTATCCTTGGTTCACTGCAATGCTACCTGCCACCTCCAGAAATCTCTTCCAGTAAAAGGTCACAACAAGCAGCAGATGGCAAACAAAGGAACGGACAGTTTTCCTTGAAATAGCTTTCTTCCCAACCACATTGCTCTTAACTCCAGAATCACCAGTGCATAATTATGAGCCTGGAATTCACTGCATCCAGACATTTCTCAGGAACCTTTGGTTTGTAATTCTGGCCACAGCGTTTATGTGACACTAAATTTTAAATATAAATATCAAAAGATATCAAGATAACCAGTGGATAGGTAGTGCAGAGAAATAGTTGTCCCTTTTTCAAATAGAATAACTTTGAATAAATGTCAGACCACCAACACGTACTCCACTAAAAGCAAGCCCTTTCATTTTCGGTGTAAGTCCATTTTTTCTGTCATTTTTCTCACTGCTGACACATGTGATTTCCAATTGCTGATATAAGTCTGCTTAAAGGTTTTTCTGCCTCAGTGCTTACTCTCCTCACTGCTTTACAGATTTCAAAGGAGCAGAAGATCCATCCAATATACATAACCGATCTCTCTCTCCAAAACCCTAAGTGCAGAAGTCCATTTCTTAACATTTTAACTTACAATCAAATGGTTTACGATGCTTATTTCAGAGACCTCTGTAAAGCCCAAAGCATCCCAAGCTAGTTTCATGGACAGTTTAAATGCCAGAGCAAGGGTGCATGTATCTCTCAGTGTGTTCTATTTTCCCCCTCTTACAAAGAAAAGGCTTGTACATCCCAGATCTGTGGAGTCTTCTAAGGCAGTACGAGGACGTAATTAAAATCTACCCGTTTTGTGCTCCAGGTGATGATTTCAAACATTTAGTCACCCACAAAATACTCAGATGTATCATATTTTACCTGTAAAGCACCTGCTCAGTAAAGATAGGTACTAATTCTGCGGACTTCAAAGTCCCTAGAGATTCTAGACATATCTTTTGGATTTGGTTTCCCCAGGAAAGCACTCTGACAAAAGAGAGAGGGGACTGAGTCCTCACAGAATGAATACTGAGCACAATACTTGGATGGAGCCTGTTACAAATGGGTGACAGCTACAGACTTGCCCCAACAGGCTCTTCACTTCTTGAGTTTCAAACAAGTTATTGCTGCATTCTTCCCAATAAATACTTTTACAGGGGACAGGTCTCAGTCCTATCCTGCTCTTCTAGGAGTCAGTAGCAAACTCTCCTCTGGTAGGAGGACTTATAGCAGGACTTAAAACTGAAAGATCACAGTCTTGCAAAAAAATATTTCACCACTTAATCCATTTTTCATTGTACATTCACTCTGAGAGAAACAAAAAATAACTGGCTGAAATAATGTTTCATTTCCCTAAGTCACATTTCCCTCTTAGTCCATCCCAGCTGACAGTGAGACTATGACACCAGAGAAAGTTTTGTTTTCAGTTCAAGTACTTCAGTGCAGTGATGATTATTAATTTCACATCTCTGATGTGGGTGACTGTGGCAGGTAGCACTGGCACGATGCAAAGGGCTAGAAGATGAACAGAAGAAGCGATGGGAGCTACAAGATAAAAAGAGATTGTTGTTTTCCCCAGAGCAGACTGGTCCATGAGGAGAACAAGATGTGTTCTGCAGCGACCACCATGCAATTGAATCCTTAATACAGCCACGTAACAAGAAAAATAAAGTCAGCCAGCTAAGTTACTCTTCAACTAAAAATACTATGTGCCCCCCTAAGACATGAAAAGGCTACTGAAGTACATGCGGGGAGTTAGTGGAATACATGCAATGGTTATGCATCACAGAGGCCGTTGTTGGTGACGAGAAACATTATACTAATGTAAATGCCTCTACTGAACTGTCATTTTAAAGTATTTTGATCAGCCTGCTGAAGTTTTCCAGTAATACTTAGTGCAAGTAACACACTAGAGAATATTTAACTAAATAAGAAAGGTAATAGCTAAAGATGATGTGCTAGGAAATACAGACAGTAACCAACCCTGTACTTGAAGAATGCAATTTATACACATAAGCCATATTTGTATAAGCACCTGCAAGACTTCACAAATCCCTTTGTGGCAATAAGGAAGCTTTAATTGGTTATTTTTTCAAATTACTTGCTACAACTTGCTCTTCTTATTCTCCACCCCTACATCCTCTTAACATTCCTCCCTTCCCTATTGATGTCCAAATTGACAGAAGGATGGTTTCCAAACCACTGCTGAGAAGTTAATGCTTTGTGATTACGCTGCCATAGCAACTGAACTTCTGCTAAGAGTTCTGACAACTTCAGACACTCTTTAGTTGTCTTTATATGTTGTCTTTCCCAATGACAGATATTCCCCTCAACAAATTAAATCTTTTGAGACGGGAAGGAGGACGAAAAAAAAAAAAATCACAAAAATCCTGTTAGAAAGATTTTTATACGAAGCAATTTACGTTCATTCTTTGGAAGTATATTTATTCCAGATTTTTTCACCCTGTGTGGTATTCTAGGCAATCACACATATTTCTCATTGGGGAAGGACAGCCTAAATTAAATTCAATCTATGCTGCTACCCAGGTACATAGAAAACCTGTCTGAAGCATTTACCCATATTGTGAGTTATTATTAAACTTTTCATTTCCCCATTTTTATGCAAACAAAGCCCACATGGGGGGGAGGGGAAATCAGTGTTGTAAGTTAACTGATAAAACACGTTTCTCAGCAAAAAGGCAGGGCAACCGGAAACAAGCTCTAACCTTAATTCTATGTGACAAATCTCCTCCAGAAGTGATCAACAGAGCCAACAAACTCCATTAATAGTTATTTGATATAAAGAACAATATTGTTCCTCCATACATCAGCAATCAGTTGCAAGCAGAAACTGCCCAAGCTCTGTGCCATTCTCCTCTCTTCCTGGCAGTTGAAAGCTTCTGAGCTGCACTCACTTTATGTGAACGATAGCCTTTTAAAAAACCTTCTGGTGTACAAAAACAAAAGTACAAGTACCCTATGCTGATCTCACCGGGAAGCTCTTCAGTCACGTCTCAGTCACACATCCCACCCCCCAGAAGAAAGGCATGATCCCTTCCAGTTCAGATCTCGTTTCACAGGAAGGAGTTTACCTTCTTATAATAATTCTTCAGTCCAAGTCCATTTCCTCCTCAACCCGGCGGGCAGAGTCCCTCCGCCTCTGTTCAAATTTGGAGCGCAACCACATGCGACGTGCCGACGGCTTCTGTTCGCAGGGAAGCGGCTCACAGAGCAGTGCCTGTGGCTGCACCAGTCCCTCCTCCTCCGCTCAAGCTCACGTAGGCTCCTACACACCCCCACCCAAACAAGCAAATAACCCTCCTTGCACATTCAAGCCTCTCGGCCAACCATTCTGAACAAGGAAAAGAGGGAAGAATCCCAGCCCAGGCAGGGGCAGGGTCATTCCTCATCATTTGTGTGTCACTATTCGATGTTGACACAAATTAGGACTTTTCCCTTGGGGAGAGGCATCTGCCGAGTATGAAATCAGCGCTCTCTTTCTCTGGAAGTTATGAAATATTACTTCCACGGCTTCTGAAGAATTTATATAGCCTCCTGGGGGTTAATCTAGTTTTGTCAGGAACACTTAGTTACACCGAGGCTGCATTTTAGTGCAACTCAATCAGCGCAGGCAGAGTGCTGGAGCTAATTCCCACACAGCTCTGTGGATCCCTTTATCCTTTGCACATTCTGGCTGAGAATATCTGATGAATTTACAGTTGGCCCTGTGCACTGGCTGTGTCTGATCTCTCAACAGGTACTTTCCGTAATCAAACCAATTCCACACGATGTACCTGTCTAAGAGGGCAAATGATTGCAGCATGTGCTTCTGTTTTTTCTTACTACTTACCTGGGACACCCGGGCAGCAAGTTCACATCTTCTCAATTATCATAACAACAGTAAAACTAGACCCAAATAAAGCAAATCCAAGAACTATCAAAGCACGCACTAAACTCCTTCTCATTCGCTGTGTAGCCTTTTCCCCTGCATTTTTACTGAGCTACTGGTTGAGTCTAAAGTCTTTCCCGAGCCTATAAGACAACCGCACCTGTAGATGCGTAGTGCTATGAAAACAGAATGGTAATACAGCCTTCAGGGATATGACTTTATCACAACTTTAACCAACCACCAACCCCAACTGAATCCATCATCAGTCTTTGTTCAATTCATCAATTGCTTCATTTATCAAAATGCTTAAAATTTTACATCACCTCAACCTGTACTACCAGTTAAAATCCAGTAAATCCAGCGTTAAAATCCAGTAAATGACACATTTTGTGACACTTCCTGCATAACTACTATGTAAACAGCCTTGCTAAATATTTCATTCAGCAGAAGAATATATGTTAGCCTTTCAATTAACGTTTCTGAGTGGAACTGAAATAAATCTCTGTTTGTTTTAAGAGGTTCTCTACATGGCTGCTCAATCGAGAAAGTGTACTGGTATGAGAACATAGGACCAGGCTTATGAACGTACTGATGTGCCTAACTAACTCCATACTGCGTGGATCTCTGCAGAGAAGGGTGATGTTTCCATATGAGCTCTGAGCCTAAATCTCCTTAAAATAAACACGTACGCTACAGAGTTCCACTGCAAGTCAATCAAATGAAGCATCTGAATGCTAACCCTCACATAAGCAAAGTTGTTTGCATGGTTAAGTGGTGGCAGAAGACACATCTTGAACAACATAAACAGGCACTGTTCAAATAAATCGCTTACAGTTGTTGCAATGTTGCTACTGTATTTTATTATTATTTATTTACTTAGAACAGACTCATTCACATGTAAAGAATCAGCAGGAACTTCTCAGAACCCCTCACAACACAGGTTTTTAAATTTAGCTCTGAAAACAATACTTCAAGAAACCTCTGGCTCATATTCTTTGCCTCTTACAAAGATGGTTACAGTTTCCTTGCACAACCACATCAACTTTTGCTGCTTGGTTCCCCTTCCCCCCTGCCCCTGTAATTATTATTTCTAACTTTAGAAGTCAAGGTTTCTCAGAATGGACATCTTTCAGAGTTAGTCGCAGCACAGATGAGACACCTTAAAATTCTGGCACTTTAAAGTAACATCTACAAGTACTAAACCTCCTTTACATTAAATACCACATCTTAAATTACTATTCCTCTTTAAAAACAGGGGAAACTGCTATAAATTACAATATCAAAACCACTTTTAGAACTTGACCTTGCAGGCTGAAGTCAAGAGAACCTTCTGGTGCCCTGGCATTTCTCTTTCCAGGTCCATCTGTTGAAATGGCTTTACGCCACTGATTACAAGGTGGGGTGTAAGTCTCAACAGCGCACAGCAAAGCACACATAGGGCAGGCAGCAGTCCATCAGCACAGGAACTCGAGCTATACACAGCCAGGAGAAATCACACACTGGCTTTTTATTTACAAATGACGATTAAGCAACTAGTATTATAAAAATAAATGCACAGAGTAGCGAGATGGTTGAAGGATTTGACCGTAGATGTATACATCTTGATCTCTAGATCATGAGGTCAAATCCTGTTCACATCAGTAACAGCAAAAAAAAGGTGAAAATTATAAACACTTAATCTTATTCTCAAGCTTTTTGTATGATTTCATGCCAATTATCTGCCTGCTTCTGCCCTGATGTCTTCTTTCCGCAGAACTAAAAGAATACTACTGAGAAGTTTTGGAAAACACTTTGGATAAGCAGAGATTAATTACATGGATAGAGGCATTAATTACATGGATACAGGCATTTTCTGAAGTCAATGGAAAGCTATTCATGGATTTAACGTATTTTTAATTAAGCCCTGGAGTAATAGTTATGTTGTGTATAATAACCACATTAGATAAAAAAATATTTAGACCAGCATCTTTTAAATAGCTAAATATATGCTGAAGTTTACTTAGATTTGTGGAGTTATGTGTCTACACAATAATTCACAAGATTGGGATCAAATGAACACCTTTCAACAGGCAAACCATGTAAACAATAGCTTAATGGAAAGTCTGTGTGAAAAACCTCGCTCTCACTACGCTGTTATTGCCTGATAAAAATGTTTTTTTCACCAGAGTTAATGGAAAATGATTAATTTTTCATAAACAAAGACAGCTTTCTCCTGGAGAAACCCAAGGAAGAACACTGATCTCTGCTACCTTGACAACATTATCCTGAAACACTCAAGTATTAAACTTTCTGGTATGCTCAGAAAAGTTGCAGTATCTATTTTACATTGGATACTCATCACATTCATGTGTTGGCACGCACTCATCTATCATCTGTGACTCTTGCAGGAAAATATGCACCAAATAATACACGTGAAAAATCTGAGCTGGCTGATATGCACATGGTATTTTCATGGCCACTGAAAGTTGTTAGATGTATGGTGTAGAAAAAAGAGTATTCTTCCGTAGCATGTGGATATTAGAAAAATAAGTGCTGTTTTTCTAGTAACGCACCTCTAAACTCTGAAAAGTGATCACCTCTACAGAATGCCTGGAGGAAGTCTATCTCCTCCAGGGCTGATGATCAAGATTTGACCTCAAACCCTGGCCTTTCTGGAAGGCTTTGCTGAGGGTGTTTATCAGGTGCACAGCACGGCTGCTTCTGAAATGAGGACTTTTAGGTCTCTCAAGTTGTCTCTCTTGCTGGCTCCTCATTGGACAAGACTTAAAGACTGAGTTTTGAAAAATAAGCAGGAGTTACAAGCCTGCAATGTTGCAAAGAATCTCACTTTCTCTTCAAATACGAAGGTAATCTAACTGGAAAAATAAGATACCACCAGTCTCCATGGACCTAAACCTAAGTTTCATGCTTTTTTTTTCCCTTCAGTTTTTCGTTCTTTCTATACTGTTCCAGATGTAATAAGTAGAAAACAAAGCAGCACTACAACGGCATTCTGGTAATTGCTTCTGAACCATTAGAGGGTACTTCCCTTCAATGTCTTCTAATCACTTTTTTCGGATGAAGATGACAAAATAGCATACTCTGCTCCTGACATCACAAATTATTTTATTGACAAATCATAAAATGGTTTGGGTTGGAAGGGACCTTAAAGATCATCCGGTTCCAGCCCCCCTGCAGCAGGGATACCTTCCACTAGTTCAGGTTGCTCAAAACCTCATCCAACCTGTCCTCGAACACCTCCAGGGATGGGGCAGCCATGACTTCTCTGGGCAACCTGTGCTAATGCCTCACCAATCTCACAGGAAAAAAAATTCTTCCTAATATCTAATGCAAATCTCTCCTCTTTCAGCTTAAAACCATTCCCTCTTGTCCCCATCCCTGCACTCCCTGATAAAGACCCTCCCCCCCAGCTTTCCTGTAAGCATCCTTTCAGTACTGGAAGCTGCTTTAAGGTCTCTGCGGAGCCTTTTCTCCTCCAGGCTGAAAAGCCCCAACCCTCTCAGCCTGTCCTTGTATGGTAGGTTCTCCAGCCCTCAGAACATCTTCATGGCCTTCTCTGGATTCGCTTTAACAAATCTATGTCCTTCCTGTGCTGAGGACTCCAGAACTGAATGCAGGACTCCAGGTGAGGTCTCGTGAGAGCAGAGTAGAGGGGTAGAATCCCCTCTCTCAACCTGCTGGTCACACTTCTTTTGACGCAGCCCAGGATATGTTTGGCTTTCTGGGCTGCAAGTGCAGGTTTCTGTCTCATGAAAGATACTTATGACACCACGTCTACCTAGAGAGTCCCTATACCTGTGCTACTTCATACCAAGAATGTGGCTTCCTTCCCAAGAGAGACAGGAGGACAGAGACAACTTACAGCATATAAATCATCAAAAATACTCAAATTTGCCGAAGAAATGTTGCCAAAGAAAACAAAGAGGGAAGACAGTAATCCTCCCGTGAGAATCTCAAGGTTCACCTAAATTAAAACTTCAGGTGTACTGAAAAGTTGTGGGTGATTTCCTGTACAGGATGAGGAAATTGTTAATTGTCCTGCCTCGAATGTCTGCAGCCCTCCCCGAACTGTGGCATCCTGTTCTGTGAATTATCTTCTGCGGCCCCGAGGCTGCTTCCGATCTCTCATCTCTGTTATTACCAGAGGATTTATGTCATGCTCTGACCCCATCCTTTAGAGCACCTTTTCTGCCCAAAGGGGACATATGTGATGACATATGAGTTTCTCATCCTAAGTTTTGACTTGTTAGTTCCTTTAGTCTAATTTAGAGGCATTAGTACTTCCTCCTTGGAACTGTGCATCGCTGATACTGTAAAAGGTGTAAGAGACAAGAAACTAGCCCACGATTCTGATAAATTGCTTTCCTTATTGAATGTTAGCTGCTCACCTGCATCTTCTAATGTCTGTCATGCATCTGCATTCCTAGATGATACCAAGAGAACTCATCATGGACTATTCAGACTGCTAATGTACACCGCAATGCAGTTAAACCGATGTCTGAACAGCCTCCCTGACTACACAGTACTAACTTTTTTGGTGGAAGTCTCTAAGGACTTGCCCAATCTACAGCTTTTAGCCAGCAGTTTGCCTGCAAATATCATTTAAACAGATCCGGAAAAAGTCGCACAATGTGAATAATTCAACTTCTACAGGCTTTAAAGGAGTTTGGTCTTAGTTATATGTTGAGAACTGCTGCTGCCCTCTGCTGTATTTTTATGGCTTGTACCTCTGATAACCAATGAAAGCCACAAATATTCAAACAAAATTTCTAGTCTTGCCCAGAACTCAGCATGCTTAATATTTCCATGTGTTGTTAAGATCACTCTTTCGTGTTCATCACTGTATTCTGATTCCGCGGGTGCTCAAACAATAGAGAAATCTTTATCTTTTTAATCTGATTTTGACTTTCAGAACAGGTGGATCCTTGTAAGAGGTTTGACATGTTTCATTGCTTCAACAAAATGTTGTCGCTTCTGATCATAAATAGCGACCAGAACAATAAGAACTATGGAGTGAGAAACCAAACCAAGGTTATGCCCAGGACACAGTGTCCTCTGATAGCCTGAACTTTATCTTAGATTATGATGGACAGTTCAATTGAACTCATCTTTTCTTACTCTCATCATATTCAATTCAAGTATACACCTCATGATCCTCTAAAAAACTTAGGTTTCTTTCTTACTAATGCTGGCACAAGTGACATGAGAGCAACTTTGGTACAGTCATATCCACTAAACAACAGGCTCCAAATAAGAATACATCATTTCTTCCTGGTTCTCTACAGACTCCAATAATCTTAATTATTTTCATCCCCGTGCCTCTGAATAGCTTGTATTTCTTGTAGGTTAGAGCATCTACCATGTGCATCTAAAATAATTTTAGAATTATTTTATGCTTCCCAATCTCAGGAATCCAATTACTTCCCTCCAGCAGTGCTTCCTGCACTGGAATGCAACTATAGTGTCAGCAGTGCATAGTATTAAACTGAAAGGCTCCTTAATAGACAGGAATAGATAAGCAGATGGTAGCAGACCACTAGATCAAAGCCAGAGACACAGCCTTCGTACTCAAGGGAAAACTCAGTCTGTTCTCACTAATTATCTGTGTGGGTCTCCGAGGTAGCAGACAGACATTGCAAAGGAGGCAGACTAACTGCCTGGCTAATTAAAAAATCGTCCTTTCTTCTCATAGTTGCAGTGACAAACGCACCAGTTGCCCACAAGCATTCAGAGCCCCTCATCTGGTGGCTGCCATCCAGGTTATATTGTGGATAGTGAACCAGAGAAACCTCACAATTAAACCCAGAAATTGTTGCCACTTAATGTCAAACCCTAAACTTTTCAGATGAGGCCTGACACGGTCTTGTATCTATAACAGTTGGGACACAAAGAAGAGAACCTGCAATACACTTTCACTAGCAAATTCCAGTTGCTTTTATTTCTGTAAGCTTTCAAGTTCATTTTCTATTATTCACTGTAAAGCATTCAGTACATTCAGTTTCTTCTTCACAAAATACACCTGTAACTGAACTTCTTTGTATTCCCTTATTTATTCCACAAACTTTATTACATAAAGACTTTTTTCGCAGGAAAAGCGGACTATTAAAAATCACTAAACCTGGAGAGAAGCCATATAGCCCAGCTCCAGACCTGAGCTCGAAGCTCAAGTTCCTTCCATTGACCAGAGTTTGCTACAAGGGAAAGCTGCTAACGGTTTTGCTTCTCACATCTCAACGACAGCATGACAGGAAGGTCCTCTGCACTTTTGTCCCTTAAACATTTCAGTGATGACATAGAGGGATCCATACATAGTTCATGGATTCCAGCTTAAAGGGGACTGATCACAGCCGTGAGAGATGGAGGTCAGTACTGGTAACAAAAGATACACATCTCTAGAAAGATCTGGCCAGTTTCAATGAGACGATGAGGACTCCAACTAAGAGTCAATGAAAGAGACGGTTCAGATGTTTTTTTGCCTTCTTGTTTCTAAACACATAATTTACCTCTCCAGCACATTTCTCCCTCTCACCTTCTCAGCATCATTTGTACCATTTGAGAAGAGGAATCTCATGTTTCAGTTTTGACAAACTTAAGGTTGCCAAGAGTGATTCCAATACTAAAATCACCTCTACGAATGTACCAAATCTGACACAGATTACACAGCAAAATAGACTTTGTGCAACATTATTGAAAGAGAAACACAGAAACCACATATCCATAGAAATTAGTGCAATTAATTCTCTATCACATAGCTTTCTTAACGACTGCAAAGTTAAAACACCAAAAATATTTCTGAAATTTAGTAAATTTGCTCTAAAATCAGCAGAAAAGACTTTCCAATGAGAATTTTTTGTATTCTCTGTAGTTGCATGAGGAAATAATGGGACATGACCTGATTCTTAAACTCTGGTTTACAAACCACCTACCTCTAAGACCTTCCCAGTAATGAACTGGTGACATGCTTCACATTTGACTCCAAAAAGAACTTGATAGTCCTTTTCACAATAAGGAGCACCATCTCTGAAAGAGAAAATCCACAAATTACAAACCATCTTTTAATAAACAGGTTACAGCATGACTTACATTCTTCCCTTGTCTTTAGTCTGGAACTCCTAAACACAGCAACAGGCAAACAGGAGAGAATCAAGGGAGATATTTTGTAGCAGAAGAAAAAAAAAATCATATTCTCATCAGTGCCTCTTAGAATTATTCCTGAAGTTACCATCAAGAAAAGGTATCCAGTCCAAATCATTGAAGTAAATCTCATTCTTTAGAACAGTCCGTCTATGCCTACAGGTGGTGCATTTCTGGGGAATCGGTGGAACTATATCCATGGAAATGAAAGGAGATCGCAGCATTGTTCACTCCAGCAAAAAGGTCTTTGGTAGTTTGCAAGAGTATAATTACTTTTAAGTATGAGGTTATGTAGTTTTTTAGCACGAACAAGGAACATACAGCAAAAGTAGAAACACAAGTCAAGTTAGGAGTAACTCAGGCACTGAACTTCTTTTGAGAAATGACAGACTCCACTTGTTAAATATTATACACCCCTTAGAGACAGGTTTGTAAAAGAGACATTGCTTCCCTATTTTTTTCTCTTTGTTATATGCTTGAAGGGTGGAAGAGAGACTATAACTCATCCCCTCCATTTTATCATTACACCACTTTTCCCCATTCTCTTCCTTTACACTTCTTTCCAGTCAAAACTCTCTTCCTTAGTTTCATAATGATACGGAGATAAAAGCACAGTGTCAGGTCAATCACCTCAGCATGTTCACTCTGTTCTCCAGCAAAGGCAAGCAATGGACAGGTTCTTACTTCTGTCCTCAAAAATCATATGTTGGAAAGCAAAATGCCCCCAAGCTTTACTTTGCTAACACAGAAAACTCATGCAGGTATTCACCTAATCCTTTGTGGGAACATGGAGTTATACCCCTTTCCTTGTTGGTATTAAGAAGAGACTATTATCAGTAAACACCACCTTTCACTCGCACTTTTCAGTTTACACCTCTTTCCCAGCTCAGCTGTCACTGGGAACAAAGATTTTGGTGTATATGGCAAGGCGGTCAAAGCTGGACTTTGAAAGGTGAACTTTGCTGCAAGATCTTCTCCAATGACAGCAAGAACTCATGTCAAGAGTGCAGAAGAGTTGCAGAGGTCACTTACTTGCTGATGTATTCCCCAGTGAGGACCTTCCCGCAGGCCTTGCACTTAAAGCACCCCAAGTGCCACTGCTTGTCCAGAGCTAGCAATGCTTGTCCATTTTTTATGTCTCTCCCACAGCCAGCGCAATCTGCAAATAAACAAAGAAATGCATCTGTTGTCGGTTCCTTGGCTCATTAATCCTCATTAATCACCCACCAGCTGCCAAATGAGGGAATTACACAGCAATGTAAAGCTCCGTCTTCCTTTCCCTAGACACTTCTGGGGTCCTGTACGAAGGTTCATGTTCAGCAGAAGAGGGAAAAGTACCTCTTCTGATTTTCATGCTGTTTATGATTCAAAGACCGCCGGCAAGCTCTGTACAAACTTCAGGTTTTTCTAGGAATGAACTATATAAATTATCAGTCAGAAAACTTCCTCTCTCTTAAAGCAATCATCGTGGTTTTTTTCTCCTTTTGCTTTTAGCAAGATCTTGACTGCTTAGATGAAGCTAAGCCTCACCAAGATGCTGCAGTTTCCCGTTGGGTGGCAGCAAAGCCCACCGTGTCCCTCCAGCTCAGGGGCGGTGGCACTGCTCAGCCAGGAGCAGGGGCAGAGACCATCTATCAAACGGGGAGATAGACCTTCTATCAGGGAGGGTCCAAGGCAAGGGTGACAGCAGTGTGACCGCAGAGAAGACAGAGCATATTGTTTTCTACCTGCAGGTGCGGGAAACCGTAGTTCTCATGGTCTGTAATTGGCAAGAGGACTCTTGCTCGGGGATTTTGGCAGTCAACAGTCACTCTTTGCTGCGATTCTGAAAGGCTCTCTGATGGCAGAATATGAACCTGAAGCCAGGAGCACGGAATGCCCTCCATCCCAAGGATGCCACAATGTCTTATGTCACACCAGGAATCTTGGGCTCAGCCCCAAGCTCCCATTCCTCTCCATTCAAATATAAAATACTCAAAAAAGATTTTCTGGTAAGGGGCAATTCAGCCCACGGTAAGATCTGAAGAGACTGATGCGGCAGACAGCGCTGAACCGCAAGGGTTGTGCTACAGCTTCTATACCAGCCTCTGGGGACAGAGGGACGGAGGGAAGGCCTGGAAGAGCAGTGAAGCAAAAGGGAATGACCGTCAGCTGAGGCACACGTGGAAACCACAGAGGAGACAGCCTGGAACAAAGGATTTTCTATATTTTATCATCCCCAGCTTGGTGTTCCTTTGGTAAATGCAACATCCTCTCCACCCTGAAACGTCAACAAATGGCATCAGAGACCAACAAGAATGGCGCTATCTAAGCCGTCAAAACCCAGGCACCAGGAGAAGGATCACCCTGGCTGCAACGCTCAAGCTGACTGAACAGGTATAGCCTGAAAACCGTCACCTCCTCAGAGACTGGCAGCCCAGGCAACACCACGCCTTTCAAGCAGACGAGTCCAAATTTGTTATCACAACTGATAATGAGAGGAGAGACACTCCTTCAGACCTTTATTTCCTGGATAACGGGCCAAGAGAGCCCCAAATACATGCTGTGCATTCCTCCTGCCCAGGTCACCATTTGCTGAGTCTCTCTGTTAGCATTCTTCTCCTCAAATCGCTTTAAAAAAGGGACTAAGCACTGTGGTATCTTGTGCTACAATGCAAGTCACAGACTGTTGACATAACTTGGACTTGAAAAGCAACCCCGAGATGTCCTAATACCAGGACTTTGCTCTAGAGGACAAATGTTACAAATTGAAATCATGAAATGACAAGGACTGACAGAACGTAATGGATCCCTCGGCTCTTCTGTGCCAGCTCAAGGCTCCATGCCACTCCGTAACGACAGCAAAGGCTGGAATAGGTCACCAAGGGTGGCTCTGGAATCTCCAGCATGGGGATGAGGTGGAGACAAACAAACATCTGTCAGGCTGGCTTTGGCATGCTGATCTTTGCTTTGGTTTTGGGAGGGTACTGCATCATCTCTTGAGGTCCCTTCCAGTCTGCATTTACTTATGCTAAATTGAAAACTACACAATTTGCCCTCTGATTAGGACAATAAATGGAATCTTTCCTCCAGTCCCAACAGGTGTTGAACTGTGGCTTTAAACAGCACCCATTTCTCAGCTTCCCAGGACTACTGCTTCCCCCTAGTGTGCCAGCTTTGACATTCCTGACTTGGCATCCTGTCAAACTCCAATACATTCCCTGTTACATTAATCCCTCAAAATCTGCTGTATTTTCCATCATTTTTTTCAAATTTATCCAAGAAGCTCCATGAAGCTCAAATATCTCAGATACGGAACCAAGAAAAGTGATTTTAAAAGCACTTATTTTTGTTTCTAACTGAATTTCCGAAGCAGACAGAATAGAACACTGCCTTAAACAAAGAGGTCTATCTAGCCCTGTATCTGTACCACTATTGGTGCCCAAACCAGTTACGTGGAGGAAGTAGGAATCCATGAAGCATCTGTACCTGTTTAATTGCTTTTTGTAGTCCAAAAGGTGGTGTTGCTGCACTTACTCTTGTGCTTGTGTGTGATACGGGGTTTGATAACATGCTTTTCTTACTCTATAGCAACAATGACATTTACTTAGTCTTTCTGGGTTCCTTGAAGTGTTTTGCAAGAGTAAATTAACATCATTATTTCCATTATGCTAATATCACGGATATGTTGAACGTCTAGAGTAAAAGTAAACTTGCAGCCGAGTACTGTCTTGTCATGCTAAAATGGCTTTTAATTAAACCTGATTTTAACTCCGGCAGAACAGTTGGGTATGTACATGAAAGGCTAGCAATTATCATTATCTCTTAAAATAGGAAGGAATAAGGCCAGGCTAAAAAAAGATTATTTGTTCATCCAAACTCTTAAACAATTAAAAGCCATTTATGATCTCAGTCCTGCATGAGGTACATTAAAGCCTCTGGCTGAATGTCATCAGCACACAGCACACGCAGGCAGGATCTCAGCACTGCACTAAGCTCTGTATCAGCCTAACCTATAATCAGCACATGCTGCAAACTCAAGGGCAGTGAGGTACGACTAGTGGTCCACAACCACATTCCAGAGCAGACTCGTACTAAAAAAACCTGAAAACCCACCCCAAAATTTTGTGCAATGGTTCCCAGCATGGCTCTCCCTGACTTCCTACCTGGGTCTAACAGACTGTGCTTCTTGACCTTGACCTTTCTTGTGCTTTCTTTTAGTCATATAGCCTGGATTCTTCCCTACTTCCATTCCTTGCACATCCACACACTCAGCTGTGTCAGTATAACAAAGAGGAGGAGGAAAATGCATCGTAGTCATTGAAATGCAGTGATCAGTACAGTTCATCTATGCACTTACAATCCAAAGTATAATACAATAAATACTCTGTGGAATAGCCTTTAAGCTGAACGAAGACTTAAGACTAGACATTCCACGGCACCAATTCTCATATGAAATGGGAAGCAACACACATGGATATGCGTTTTGTCCATGTCCAGAATCTTCAGCTGTATGACAGCCATTTCTCAATAAAAACATTGCAGCATTGTAGAATCATAGAATGGTTTGAGTTGGAAGGGATCTTAAAGCCCATTCAGTTCCAACCCCGTGCCATGGGCAGGGACATCTCCCACTAGACCTGGTTGCTCATAGCCTCTATTGAAATATGACTTCGATAAGGACCTGATCAGAAGAAGGTTATCCAGGAATGCCAGGAAAATAATATATTGTCCCCAAAATCCATCCTAAGTGTGGAAAAAGTGATTGCATCTGAGTGCACTGGACATGTAGTTACCTAAATCACAACACAGCCTCCCCGGGCTGCCAGTGACGCCAGCAGCTGCAGCCTCCCCAAGCACCGTCCACTCGCTCAGACATTGTGGATAAAAGCTAAATTCACTCTCTCTCATAACAGCATTAGCTGATAGCACCATTTTTTTTTTAGCCAAACAAAAGCTTCTTAGACAATTCTCTGCCAGAGATGCTTAAACACGCTTGTTGTGTCTTTCACACACCCCGGCTGGGTCTGCCGAAGCCGAAGATATATCCTAACATATTTAAGCTATAGCCCTGGAGTAAAAGAGCCCAGAAGGGTGTCATATTTGATGTGTCCAGACACAAAAGCAAATGCCAATGCCTGGACAAAAGGGCTGTGATGTGGAGTCAGCCAGCCCAAAAGCCTGGAAAACTGGGGGGGCAGGACAAGGGAGAGAAGCATGGCACTGTAATATTTTAAGCGATTAAGTCCTTCTAGCCTCCAAGCACCTTAAGCAGCTTCACTAAAAGATAGAGGTTAGGGAGAGCTGCCACCCACGACATCTTCCTTGTAAAGATGTGACAGGAAAATGCATTTCCCTTTTTAGCATCTGCATCACCCCAAACATCCAGGAGTGAAACAGCCTGCACAGCAACCCATTCGTCACTGCCTAAATTAAGGATGGATTTTCTGCTTTTGCCTCCCTCCCCTGCTCTCAGCCAATAGCAGAGAGCTCCGATTGCAGTGCAGGCGGATGGGTTTGGAGCTGATACAGCTGCATTAACCCTAAGCACACTGCAAAGAAATGTACACACTCCTGCTTGGATTGCTTTGAAAATTTACTAGCAATTAAATCTTTATTTCACATTCTCTGCTCACCCTATATAACCTGGAAAGGGAAATCATCTCTACCTGCTTCAATCCCAGTGAACATGGTTCAGTGGGACAGGCTGGAAAGGGCCCAGAGAAGGGCCAGTAAGATGATCAGAGGACTGGGAAATCTTCCATATGAAGTACGGCTGAGGGAATTGAGTTTGTTTAGCCTTGAGAAGAAAAGACTCAGGGTAGACTTTACTACTATGTACCAGCACATAAATGGTGTTTACCAAGAGGATGGAAACTCCCTTTTTATGAGTAGTCACATCCAAAAGACAAAGGGTAATGGGTATAAGTTGCTCTTGGGGAAATTCCAATTGGATTCCAGAAGAAAGTTTTTCACCATGAGAACGGTAAACATTGGAATAATTTCCCCAGGGAAGTGGTGGTTTCCTCTACACTGAACGCTTTTAAGGCTCAACTTGACAGGGTTCTGGGCCATCTCATTTAAACTATAAATCACCTAAAATATCAGACTGGATGATCCCTGAGGTCCCTTCTTACCTGGCATTCCGTGATTCTGTGTTATGCAAAGCCACTTGCAGGGAGAGTTTTACATGAGCATACTAATTCTGCTTTGGGCAGGGTTAGCTCTGTGAACAGAGCTAATTGCAGTCTGACTTAATGATGCATACTTAAGTCACCAAAAAGTTCCCTTCAATCCTAATGGTCACCTAGTAACACACCTGCATAAAGCCTGAAGCTGCCACAACCCCTGAAAGTCACAGGAGTAATAGTCTTTTTACACTCCTTTTGTTACCGTTCCCCTCCCTATAAAACATGGGTTAAATTAGTTTTATAAAGACAGCACCAGCAGGGTTCTTCCCTGAATCAGGCAAAGCAGGCAGAATAAGGGGGATTATTATTATTTTTATTGCTGTTGTGACAATTTTTAGAAGAAACGAAGAAGCTTTCGCTGGACTTACAAAGAAATACATTGTCAGACATAGCTGGACCTGATGAGCAAGTTACAAGGAAAAGTGATTTGGAAGTGAAGAAAGCGGCAAATCTTTCCATTGAAGTCAAGAAATCTCTAATTGTGAATAACTCTTGACTGCCTTGAAAAACAACTCAAATCCAACAACTCTTCTATGGCAATTTGAAGGCTGAGTGATTATCATTTCTCATAGTCCAAGAAGACCAAGTTTTTTCCTCAGTCACCCTTTAACCACAGACACAGACCAGGCAATGCCTTTTAAAGCTTTGTTTTAAAACTAAAAGTTTTGATGATATCACAATATCATTAAGATATTTCTGTCAAAGCTAAAAATACAAACTCACTTTGCCTGTTTGCAGAGCATTAAATGCTTTCAAAGTTTAAAGCATAACCGCATGGTCATCAGGACAGTGACAAATTCTGGAAGGTCAGAGAAAATCGGGAATTTCACATCCAGGATTTAGATCTGAGTACGTAACTTAATTTTACAATGAAATCTGTTGCCAGACTCTGTCTCTTTGTCAATGCAAGGATGGGAAATGTTTTTCAGAACAAAATGCACTGTTGCTCCTTTGCTAAAGGCAAAACAAACCTAAGCGGGCAGCCTTATACTCCTGAAATCTAACAATAAGAGGCTGGGCGTGTACAATGGAGGGAAATAAATTTCCCATGGGAAGTGGAATGCAGCTTTGACAATTTATTATAAAGGGCAAGTTGGGAAAAATGTGTACTATCAAAATAAATATTTTAGAAAATAAAATTATTGTAGTTCATTAAATATGGAAAGAAATCACAACGGCATGAATCGGCATTATTTGCTTGGAGCACAAGTCCCTGTTAACCATCTACAAGTGCCTCACGCTGAGTTGCCCATTGAGAAACTGGTTAATATACATCTTGGATGGATTGTTACTGTAAACAGCTCTTTTATCACCTGATGTAATTTAAAGTGATTTGGAAACATGAATGTAATTTGTTAACATGACACTATTTTATCAAAGTAGTTTTTATTTTTCCCCTTCATATTTATGTAAGCATTTGTGTTAATCTTCTGCACAGGAAAAGGAAACTATATTTCCCTCCTTTCCAGCTCTTTCTATACCTCCTTCATCAAAGGAGGCCAAACCCATTGACCTTTTAACCGCTCACTCCTGCGAACTGTCCCTGCACACCACATACCACCAAGTCAGCCCTTTTCCATAACATCGACCTCAGTCCTTTCTTCAACACAACCCTTCCAGCAGGTGCCTGAACTCAAAACCAAAGTGGGAATGAAATAGGAGGAGGAACAAAGAGCAGATATGCCACAAATGATCCTAGAGAAGAGCTTTTAATTATCCTGTAAAAGAAAGACAAAGAATTTTGGGATTTTTTTTTCCAGCTTAGCACCGCCATAGTCCCAGATGCAAAACTGCTCTGAAGGAGGAACCACAGCCAGGAATATCTCAGCTGAGGCTACCTTTACCCTGTTATTTCTTTTACTACACTCAGCATTCAGATAATTCCAACTATTGCTCTGGGATCTGGTTTAGTAGTAGACAGGTATGGTTGGGCTCGATGACCTCAAAGGTCTTTTCCAACCTAAGCAATCTATGACTCTATGAACTGAATTGAAATCATAATTCCAACTTGGAATAATAATAATTGGGTAATTTTCAGCTGTCACTCTTGGAAAATAAGCAATTCAAATGGGGTACAACTTCCAACAATAGCAATGAAACCCATGCCAACGTTTTGGAAGGGTTTTATGCCCTTGGTGATAAACCATGGCAAACTAAGGTCCAGGTAACAACTAATCCACTTTTCACATTGTTTTTAAGCGACCTCTGATGCCTGACTTACTGCAAGCTTCTGAACATGACAACTCCCAGTAGCTGTGTTTTCCAAGCTAGTGATGCCTCCTTGTGCAACACCCATTTACAGAGCAATTCCTTCCACTTCCTCCAGACCCTTCTTTGGAATCAACTTCTGCTTAGCATTTCGCCAGTGAGAGCTAAGGAGGTGGACGTGTTTTGATTCCAAGTTCAAGACGGGGTTACTCTAAGCCAAATAAGAACCAGTACTTATTTAGTACACTCTATTCACAATTGTTTCTGTCCCATTCACATGGAACGCAAGGGTACAAAACAAATGGGCAAACTGGACTGAAAACACCTTCCTGAAAACAGCAAATGTTGTGATTTTCTGATTGAAAACTCATAAATCAGAAATTCCCACCCTGCCACAACTATATCCTCAATACAGTTGCTGCTTTGTATCTATGACCCAAAATTTAGCGTATATCGCTATTATGCTTTATACACTTCCAGAGAAGGATCCAAGGCAATTTATTATACGGCAGCAATGAAAATACCCTTCCTTGTAAAATAATAACCGAGTAAATGGAGGCTACACAAGTGATTTAGCCATTGTTATAAAACAGAAGCGACAAATAAAATTAATCCAAGAAAGCAATTCAAATGATGAAAATGCTTCAAAAATTGCAAACGTTCTTCAAAAGAACAAATCTCCTTGGATTATTCACAAAAATGGGTCAGTGTCATTGGAAGGATTTATCAAGGGAAGAGCTGCGTATTCTTAGGCGTAATTTAATGGCATTTGCCAGAAAGGAATCGTGCCTGGATTTGCATTGTTTCTCTGCATTTTGGTTCATTTCATGCATGTCAATTTGATTATTTTTTCTTAAAAAGGGAGAAGGGTAAAACTTTAGAGCTATCATATGTTCAATATATAATGTCATAAATGTAGTCGCCCTGCAAAACTATTAGAATACAATTTAGATTAAAAGAGAATTAAATACTGATATTTAAAAATCAAGGGTTTCGTTTAATATCAGAATTTAAAATTTTAATTAAATTAAAGTTAAAAAATACAAACGGGATCTGAAAACACAGAGATGAAATTTGTTCTCCTTTTCATATCTCTGAACAAATACAAGTATGCTAAGATCTGCCACTTTTAAATCTTTAAGGACATGGTGATCCAAAAGAAATAGTTTTAGAAGCTACAGATCCTTCAAAAATCAGCAGTTCCAGGATTAAAATAAATTTTAATACATTTTGTTTTTTCATGTGTCTAGCGGACATCAGGTAGTTTCTGACGTTAAAAAAATCCACAATACGATTTTATGCATTCTAATTAAATTTCAATTTCCATTCAAACAGAGCTTGGCATAAATTACGAGCAAAAATAGTCATTAGGGAAAAAAAATAGAGATGTTAAAGAATATGATGAATTTATGCAGACCTATATTAGTTTAAGTAAGTGTGTACAGGTATGGAGTATCCCCATGCTTATCAATTAGCCTTTTACAATTAAAATCAATATGTAAAACAAGGTTACAATCAATTATTTTAATCAAGGCTTGACGGGTTCTTAGGTAAACCATAATTAAAATCAGTGATTTAAATCACAGTGTTTGAAATCAACCTGCAGTGATGTCTGTGGTATGCCTTGATTCTACGATAGATCAAAATGAGAGACACAGGACCACATGAGTCCCTTTTGTCCCCCAAATCTTCAACTGAATCTCCAGTACCTACACATCGTGGCTTGAATGCCACGGAAATACGTCTCTGTAGCTTCAGCAGATAAACCCGGAATTATGAAATGAGAAAAATCTGTGTTATGGCACAAAATATATGAAAACCTTAAGGTTCAAAACTATACACAGGGTTTTTTAAATTGTATTTTAAAAATCATAGACTGGTTTAGGGTGGAAGGGACCTCAAAGCCCATCCAGTTCCAATCTCCCTGCCATGGGCAGGGACACCTCCCACTGGATCACGCTGCTCAAAGCCTCACCCATAGAAAATACATATTCAAAACAAAAACTGTTGAGCCCATTGAAGTTCCTCAATGCACTCACTGTTTATGGATATTGTGAGTGCGCATCCTGTAACGCAAAACTGGGCTCAGTGTCCTACGCTAACTTGCTAAGCATTTGTACTATATCTGTATATACCATGTGGCTTTGAAACAGTGTGAAATTGTAGGGTATTTCCTAAGAATAAGCTCAAAATCACATGTTGGAAGTTGCTTAATACCTTTTAAAGCCAAAAATCACTGGAGATAGCTTGCTTACAAGTGGCCGGCCAACTTTTCCTCTTTACTTGTCAAGCCTTCCCTATGGACTCGGAGTTTTCAGACAGCCCCGGCAAGATGGATAGAGAACAAACCAATGAAAACTGAGTCAAAGGTGGCCAAACAGTTACAACATCCCAGCTGCAGACTCTTCACAAGAACTATGATTAAAAGGAATTTTGCATCCATTTCATCCACTCAGCTAACTTCTAATGGAGAGGTCTGTGATACCTATAAATCATCTCAGACATTATTTCTGAATACTGCCAACAATCACCGACATCTCTATTTAATGAAAGGAAGTTATGTTGCAAATATAAAACTGCATTAAGAATTAAAGAGTCTTTAGGAGGCCTGCAAAGCAAATTTACTGCTTCTCCATTCTGACGCTTCATCATTTCCAAAACCACCTCACTTTCCCCCAAATTTCTGGGCAGTGAGGCAAAAGATGATTCCCATTTTTTCCTGCCCATCTTTCCCCTCAGGGGGTAAGGTTTACTGGCTCAGCTCTACCTCAGCATCGCCAGAAGCCTGGTTGGAAGTTTTAGATATTTACTGGGAGCTTTACTGCATCTTTTTGGAAGACATAAGGCTATTGAATAATTAACACAGATATCTTTCTCCTGCAAGTTCATTAAACTTTAAGCTTATTATTTATACCAAATTACAGCTAAGATGGTGAGTGGTGAGCCAGCATCCAGCTCTGTCAGACTCTGTACTGATAGGCGTGAAGCATTTGTCCCAAAGAACTTAGATTATTTGGATCAGAACATAATGTGCAAAACAGACAAGGACAAACATACAAAACAGTATTGTGAAATCTCCACGAGGATGCTGGCTGGTCGGGGAACAGCTGCACCGACGATTAACTACGCACACATAGCACTGGCCATTTGAAAAGCTCTGGTCCACATCTTGGCTGCACTGGAAAGCCCTTAACTCACAGGAAAGACTGTCACAAAGAAAGGGGAGTTGACATATCATCCCTGTGCTTCTTTCCAAACAGCATCATCGCTGGGTATCTCTGCATATACAGGACACAATTATTTATTTCAGTGAAAAAGAGGAAATTCTGAAAGTCTCCACCATCATTTTAAAAGAAGATGATTTTTTCAAGTGAGAACTCTTGCTAGGAGATTGTAATGCTTCTGTTTCTTTTGGATGGGGAGGATTTCCTATCCACCTAGAAAGCCCTCTTTTTATTTGAAATGCAATTTCTTAATGAGTTCATGCACACCACTAAAATGATCCAACCTTTCAGCAAAAAGGTAATCAGAAATAACTAAAACTTCCTTACCAGCACCTCGAGAAGGAACCAGCAGAGAAAGAGCTCAATCTCCAGCAGAGATATAGAATAATATCGTTATTACTGAAGTGCTTTCTCGTGGGATAGTGAAGTGGAATGCCTAAGGGAAATATCTCTGTTTGAGAAAGAGGGCAATGTATTAAACTGTGTTCAACGACACATAGTCTCTCCAGAATTTCAAAGCTGATCCCTGAGACAGAAGAGGGGGGATTGAGTTCTACCAGCACAGACTTACTGGCACCTCCTCACAAGCCTACCATAGCGTGGGGCACCTCTCCATGGCTGCTCTGCTCCCAGCTTCGAGTACTTTCCACGACACGTCTCGTGCATTCAAAGAGACATGCAAGCCAGTGTGATAATTCTTAAAAATGAAGGTCTAAGTAAACTAGGAATTTTTATGTTCAGAAGTTCACATCATTCCACTTAACCAGCTGCCTTGGTGAGATTTCACTGAGAAAATTTATGTGAAGTAACAGACACCAGAAAACCACATGTCAACATTAACGCAGGCATAGTAGGAGATGGAAGGCTCTCTCTTACATGACATATAACAATCCAACTTGATATACATTTAGTCTATTGAATTTCTTCACTTCTAACTTCTCTTTGTTTTAAGGGAAGCCTCCTCTAGTGGTCTACTTGGTGACAGCAATATAGGATACAATATAGGCGCATAGTAGGGATGAGATTCTTTTCTGAAAGAACTTGCATTAAGAAAACCATCCTTTCAAAAAAGACCAAAGTAGCAGAAAAAAAATTGATATGTCTGATTCAGGCAGCAGGAGAGACATGGAAGCAATCTAGGAGAGCTTAAACTAATTAAAATCTACTCCTCAGTGCCAGCAAGAAAGACTTCTCTGTATCTAAGTCAACTTTCGCACAAAGCTGGCATACCTTTGAAGATCGAGGGTGCTTCATTAGTAATCTTTTAATTGAGTTTTTCTCAACTTATAAACACATGCTGGTCTCACTTTTATCTGTCTGTTATGGAGAGTTTTGCTCAAAAATGCCCAGAAACTCTGTACTATATCTTCCTACGAATCTTTGCCTATAAAAGAACAAGATACACAGTGGCAGGAACTTGCAGATTTCTAAACGGTGCACTCTAAACTGTTAAGAGCAGGAGCTCTCTTGCTGTCTGTGCTGCTAAGGCAGCTTGCCCAGCAGGACCCCAATCTGACTAAAAAATATATCTCATCATAAGTTGCAGGGAAGATTGTTTTATAATCCTTGCTGCCTACGGCTTCAGTGTGGAATTCAAGAAGCAATTCAAGCAGCTTTAGCCTAGCACCTACTAGGGGCATTCTGGCACCTGCAGTCACGTATGTGGGAAGTGCACACACTGGTGAACAAGGGCGTCACTTACTGAGAACCACGGTTAGTGTGATTTCCGTCTCTGAACAATAAATTGTTTGGGAACCTGTGCTGTGACACAGAATCTCAAAATGGTTTGGGTTCGAAGGGACCTTAACGATCATCTAGTTCCAACCCTCCTGCCATGGGCAGGGACACCTCCCACTGGATCAGGCTGCTCAAATCCCCATCCAACCTCACCTTGAACACCTCCAGGGATGGGGCAGCCACAACTTCTCTGGGCAGCCTGGGCCAGTGCCTCACAACCCTCATCATGAAGAATTTCTTCCTTATATCTAATCTAAATCTCCCCTTTTTCAGCTTAAAACCATTACCCCTTTCCCTATCACTACCTGTCCTTGTAAAAAGTCCCTTTCCATCCTCTGAAAAAGAACGTCGGTACTCTCCAAAGTCCCTATGCATTGCAGTTCCTTGCCAATTATGCCTTCTAAAAATCAGTAATTCAAATACAATTTCCATACTATTCTTTATCTCAGAGGATTCTAGGGGTTCTTGAAGTACCTCACACATTTCTGTATTGGTTTGTAAGTCTTGTAAGGCTGTTTTCAGGCTCCTAACTTCTTCCTTAACTGATCAGGCCTGTGCATTTTCAGCTCCAAGCCTCCGTTTAGGGTGGAAAAGTATCACTTAACACACAGACTGGCATCACAAAAAAAGTCTCTCATTTTCCATTTTGCTAAGCGTCTGATTACATGTTCTCAAGCAAATCAGATAACCTGAGATTCACTTGACTCATCCGCTGAGCGCAAACGTTATCCAACTATGCTTACACATTGCACTTCACAATCCTAGGATTTCAAAACCAAGTACCAGTACAAAACACAAAGCGCCTCCCTGAAGGACACCAACATGGGTGGAAAACTTCCCAGTGTCACAAGGAAATCGGTAGCCAATCTGAATCATAAATGTATACTGGGTAAGTCACTACAGATTGAAGTGCTGAGTGCAACCCAGCAGTGAGAGGAGGAAGCAGAAATCCCCAGAGATTTAAAAAATGAACTAACGGAGGCAGAGATTAATATCAGCAACTTACAAATTACCTTTAAAAAACATTAAAACCCAACAGGAAACCAAGATAATTTCCCTCCCAAACTTTCTTTATTCTCTCTCTTTCCCCTTCACTTCCTTCCTCTCTTTTTTACAATGGTTTCCTTAAGGTTCTGATCACAATATCATTGTGGTATCGCTCTGCTGGAGGCATAATCCTTTAAAATGATGATTTAATTAAATTAAAGTGTTGAATAGTAGAAGAAAATTAATTTCCTCTGACTTTGTTCTCTTTCAAATACCTAAACCTGTGTACTTATATATGAAAAAAATGGAATCTATCACATCTGAAACCTCAGATTTCATCAAGTACTTTTCCAGTGTCTATAGAAGAAAAATCAGACCTTTTACAAATCCAGTCATTGGAGAAAAGTTATTTGTTCTTATTGAAATCTATAAGTGCCTTTCCTACCTTAGCAACAGACGCTATTCACAAGGAAAAAAACAGCAAAGAAAAGAAAGAAAAAAAGATGGTTCTCAGAGATAATTCACATTTCTGAAGGTGAAGGAAAATTTGAAAAAAAAAAACGACAAAAGACAGTATTAAGTTAGTTGCAGCAAAATGTGGATCACCCTGGGCAAGTGAGAGGCTTCAGAAAGAAGATGGTATACTTACTGCTTGAGGAAGACAGTTCTTTTGGACTGGAGGACATTGGCTGAGCACACATCTGACAGAGACAGTCTCTTCCATTAAAGGTAACTCGATCGCCTGGTGGAAATGGACGCCTGGAGAGTTAAACGAGAAAAACCTATTTTAGCAAAGGTTATGCCAGAAATTTTCCTCTGTTCCCGATGCCTTGATTTTGCAGCCTTGCTCCAGCGCAATCGAGATCTTGCAGAAAGCGAGGCCAAATAGTTTCTGCAATGTGGCCTTGGCAAAGCCAGGCACTGGAAGAAATCCAATGCGTGGATGCAAGCAGAGCAGGGGTTAGACTTGCCTTGTATTTTGGTTTAAAAGCATTATCAAACATACTGTATCTAAAGAGCAGACAACAATGAAATCCACTTAGACACAACAGCTACATTTCTGATGGTCTCAGCGTGATGTTGTGGACAGCAAATGGTACAGAAGGGAACTCAAAGAATCAGAATTAGTGTTGATGCTAGTGAAAGAATGTGGACCTTATCAATCATAAATGTATTAATTTTATTCATATTCAGCAATGAAATACACGACTATATTACAGTGGATGTAGCAGTTTGCAAAAAAAATCCAAAATGTTATCCACAATCATTCTCCTACAGCTTTAGAAGAGGCATCTACATTACAGAACCACCACTGAAATTGCTGCCTGTGCAGATGATGTCAGGATAAAGGTAACACTGAAAGGACTATGGAAGTTTTATTTGCTGAATCCAATAAAATTTTAGTAATGTGAATCAGGCAGAAGTTTACATTGCTCTTACCTCTTATTTGGTGTATAAAACAGGATGAAAAACATTCTGTATGAGCATTTCACTAAAATGAGAAGGTTCAGTAACCTCACATCTAGTAGCTTTAACTGCTGAGCTCCCAACACCACACTCACTCCAACACTCTGCTTAGCAAACGAACATCTGTTTGTTCCCATGAAACAAAATGTTTAAGGCATTGTCCTCGTTTCCTTTCCACTGCCATTCCTAAGTGGGCCATAACTAAATGAGCAGCGATATAACATTTCATGATTCTTTTCCAATGACTCATCTTTTGTCCATTCAACATAAAAAGATTGATGCAAGTCAATGTACAGAATATTTATGTCATGTTTCATAGTGTATCATCCGTTTTGACACTGTCCTTGGGAAATAAAACTGCAACATGCACATCATCTGATTACCAACAAGGAATGAATTCACATGCTCTTTAAAACCAAATGGAAAAATAACCAAAGGACTTTCAAAAGTCTTGAAAAATCTACCAGGGTAAAGAACAAAGTTCTTAAAATACTCATCAGAGAGAGAGATGAGAGATTAGGGTAGTGCATGGCAAGTCTGAATCTAGAATGATGATGGCACCATAATATCACTCTACTTTTGTTTCATGTTTAGAACATTATTTTACCACTATAAAAATGTCCCACTGCTATAAAAACCTACAGAAGCTTTATTTCCCCTACCGTATCCAAAATATTATAGATCACCATAGCAATAAGGTACATGCTAAGACAGCCTAAATTCTAGCATTGCGTCGGTGCCTAGAGCCAGGTAATAGAGAACTTTATGCACAGGGACTTCAGGTTGAGTTCAGACTATGAAGCTCAGCGGAGATTTTCAAGTGCAGAACTGCTCAAATGAGAAGGCAATAAGACCATGTGGAAGATTTGCCCAGCAGTCTTCTAAATTAACATCTTCACAAGAGCTTAAACAAAAATACAAGTTAAAAATTTCACCTTTTCTCCCATCCACACAGCCTTAGTTGAGATCGTTTTAACCCTTGTAGAACTGAAGATTGGTTCTCTTATCAGGGACAGGAAATGGTATTTGAGAATAAGAGGAGGATGACAGTGGTCCCGAAGCCATGCACTCTCACACGATGTGAGAATAAGTCTCCAGTATGTTTTCAATTGTTTAACTGTTCTTATAGCCCAAATGACTTCTCTGTTGTAGCATCCAAAACTTTGCTTAACTCATTTCTCCTGTCAAGCTGGGCTGACCACCTGAGCTCAACTCAACCTGTGCCCATTATCTCAGCATGTAAGCCTGATATTTAATTATTCCATAAGTGAGAGTAACTATTTGAGAACAGGGAACTATACATAACAGAGAAGCTGTGTCCCCCACATAAGTGAGCGGCATTTTGAAGACGCTTACAGTCAGACTTGCAGCAGATTTTTTCCGAACAAATGCTTCCTGAAGAGAAAGATTTCTCATGGTGAAATCTTTCTCCCTGCCCCCCTTGTGCTGTGTTCATGCCGTGTTAGTTGAAAGGGATGACTTACTTGCAAACAGTACAGGCAAAGCAGCTTGGATGGTAAGTTTTTCCCAGAGCTGTCACTACTTCGCCTTCCACGAACTCCCCACAACCGTTGCAGCGGGTGCCGTACATGCGCTGGTAATCCAAGGTGCAAAGGTATTCCCCATTCTTAATGAAAAAGCCTCCTTGGGCCAAGTCACAGCCACACACTGGAAGAAAAAAACACACAGATAGATTGGAAAAATATATCTACTAATGGTGTCAGCAACAGTCTATGCTGCCAATAAGTGAGATGACCTTGGTGGTCTTGCTCCCTTCTATCAGATTTTCGCTTTCTGCCCCTGACACTACATGCCTTGACACCCCCAGAGATGGCTGGTATTCTTTGGCTAAAAGAGAGCTTCTAATGAAGACTCTCCCTGGAGAAATCTATACAATCATAACTTTCATGTACTTGGTCCTCATCAGTACCTCAGTTACCTTACATCATCCAGTTAATCGTGTTATCAAACCTATTTGTACCAATGTAATCTTGCTTCCACTTCTGGGACTGGAGGCGAGCAGAAGAAAAGACATGATTCCATAAATAGGACAGATTTTGCTACTTGATACACTAGCAAACATTTTTCCTACATGCATGTGCTTTAAGAAGCTCTTCTGGTGCCGATTCTTTTTTAAACAATGAATATTTTAGAAATGTTTTAGACTAACTTCTCCAGTCCCCAGATAACACTGCGCTGCTCCACCCTCACTGCATCAATACTTTTAATTTTGCTTTAATAGTATAATCTTTGAAATGTTCAGGGTTGTTTTACAGTATTAATTTAGACATAAATACTGCAAGAAAGCTGCAATGAAGAGACAGTCAAGCATTAAAAATCAAGCCACGTCTCCATTGTATACACTTTATGATATACAGAGCCAAACAGTACAACTGCACATTGGATACTGAATAAAGCCAATGGGATGAATATCCCCCACCTCTATTCTGAACAAATTTATCTCCCAAGAACTACTAATACCTATGAGTGCCTAATCTGCATTGGTTTTGTGTTTGTCTTTCTTATACTACACTCCCGCACTGCATGGATTAGATAAACAAATCTGGATACAGCCTTGAGGCCATGTACGACTTCATTGAGTAAAACAATTGTATCAGTAAAAGGGTGAAGGATCAGAGAAGGATTTCTGTGACTTGGCAGTTTTTCCACAGTTAAATGCTTATTCACCCAAACCAACACATACCACAACCAGGTGCCTGTTTTGCTTTAAGAAGATATTCATAGCGCATCTCTGGTCAACACACGAGACACAAAGCAATCCGTCCTGTATCAGCCAACTCCTCTGAAGACAAAGTGCTGTGGGAGGTGGGAGACTGAATTTCATGCTTTGGCTTTAGCTTGGGTTGAATGAAGGACTTTAACCTACCTACTCAACATCCCACAGTAGCAGCACAAGTACTACTTGCTTCACGTGAGCCTTGAAAAGAACTCTTTGTTCACCCCACTGAGAAAGCACAAATAGGAGCTGCTAGATGAATTCTCAATAAAAAATATATTCACGGCAGCTTCCAGGCACTTTGGTTTCAGCCATTCCGACTGCTCCTCTGTGTATTGCTGTATCTGTGTAATTCAGTACGAGAAACCACTCACAGCAGGCTAGGATGTTGGCTTAACTCTTAACTCTTCGAGCAATTCCATCTCATCCCTCTTTATAACATTCAAGTACATTCAGATCAAATATCAGAAATATTGAATAACAGAAATTCTGATTATTAAGGAAAAATAAATAAGCCACATTCTAGGTCCCTGAAGTCACAGATTCCTTGAAAAATTAAAATATGAAATACAGAAAAATTTGCAGAGGAACTGGGTTCAATTCATCCCTCTGCCACGAAATCCAAGCACGATATTGTGCACAACATTCATTCTCTCCCCCCTTATAAGGGGCTAATATCCTATTAGCTACCTACTTGAAAATTAAAATTGCAACGTGTTTGGGGCAGGGACTGCAAATTCTGTTTGCCTGTTGCCAAGCCCCAGTGGCCTAATGAGTGTCACTGCAACGATAATTAATAGAATAACAATAAACAGAATGCACTTAGAATTAAAGCAGTATCAGTACTAGCATTTTTCCACTCTCACTTTTCTGCACAGAACAGTGTTAATAATTCATGTGCAAATAAATTACATTTCATGGTGGCATTAAAACCACAAGCAGTCCAAACTCAATTATCGGTGACTTTGGAGAATTACAGAGCACTGTTGTTAAGGCTGTATTATAATGCTGCAAAATGCCCTAAGTGGGTTTTCAGGTACACCTCCAGAAAAAAACCTCTTTCATTCTTCTAGTTTTTCTACTGATCTCCATTTCTTCAAAAAATATTATTTTTGAACTGACAGTAAAATATCAGGTAACCATTAGGCAGAAAATACTGTGACCTCTACACCACATCACCACCTCACCTTTGATTCTTCCTGAACTAGAGACCACCTAGACATTTTCCATGGGAGCTGTAGGGGTGAAACTTAAGCCTACTCACAATAGGTTTGCTTTTCTAAGTTACCATTGATGGATCCTTACAATTAAATCATGGAGCAATTAAGAATTCTACTTTAATGTCTACAAGCTTTGAGGGATTTGTTCAGTATTCAGACTGTTGGATCCTATGGTTACAGGGTATGAACTGGAATATTGCCATCAAGTGATCAATACCTCATGCTTCAGAAGGTGCTGAATTTCATAAAGAGCTATGGAGTAACTGTCTATGCAAAAATTTCTTCCAAATCTCCTTTAGTTTGTAACTTAGCTTGCGGCTCTAACGTCCAAGTCTACATATATTTCATCTTCAAGCTGAAGGGACTGAGCACACTGCTGGAACTGCCTCAGAAGCTGCGTATATGAACTCTCTGGCTCTTTACTATGATCCAAGTTCTACCAATGAGTCACCTTTTGAAAAACTCCTTTGGTCATTGCTCTTTACCTGCTGAGGCAATGGCCCTAATAAGGTAGAACAGTTTGGGGTGGAAGGGATCTTAAACCTGTCCAGTTCCAACCCCTTCTGCCACTCCACCCGACTGCTCCAAGCTCCATCCAACCTGGCTTTGAGCATCTCCAGGGGTGGGGCAGCTACAACTTCCCTGGGCAACCTGTGCCAGTGTCTCACTACCCTCATAATGAAGAATTTCTTCTTAATATCTAGTTTAAATCTTCCCCCTTCCAACTTAAAGCCACTCTCCCTCATCCTATCACCATATGCCCTTGTATAAAGTCCCTGGTACTGGAAAGGCTGCTATAAGGTCCCCTCGGAGCCTTCTCTTTTCCACGTTGAACAACCCAATTCTCTCAGCCTGTCCTCCTGGCAGCGCTGCTCCATCCCTGAGCACCTTTGTAGCCCTCCTCTGGTCCCGTTCCAACAGTTCCACGTTCTTCTTACGTTACCCTTCGTATGACCTCATGCAGAGGTCTGCAGCAGATTCCTTGCTGAAAACACAAACTTTGAATGAAAGGGCTCATGCACTCACAACTATTAAGTTCTACTCCTTTTGCAAGGCCACGGGGATTAAAGCCTAGTGACAAAAATGGGGGATAAACTTATTTGTCTTTTAAAGACAGTAATTACTATTATTAAAAAGAAGCCCCATCTACTGCCCTTTTCTTTATGAAGTCTCCTTTCCACTCAGTCTCTCACTCCTTCTGTCAATAACTCAGAATGAGTTAAACTTTCTCATACTGGCAAGTCAGATTCAAGCACAAGCAGAACCGCTTATGATGTCAACCACCAGCAGGTTCATCATCTTTGGCATACTCACAGCAGGAGGCACACACCGCCCTGCAAGTATTAAAGACAAGTCCTGGCAACCCCACATTACAACGGATTTTTGCAGACAATTTAGCACGTGTGTTCCCATCACTAATCACAGCTTTAAGCTACATGGGCGAAACAAGGGTCACCCAGACTGTTAACAGCCAGGGCTGGAAAAATGCTGTTCCAGCAGGCTGCTTTCACTTTGAGTCAGAGATCAAATCAGAAAGGATGAACATGACTGTATCCATACTTGGTGGACAATGTGGTGCGCAAGCAAGGAAGGGATTTAAATAGCTTTTTTCTTTTTGCAACCGTGCAGAAGTCATGGTTCTGACACCAAATCCCCTCAAGCTTAAACATATTGCCTTAGCACACATATTTATGACCACTGTAGAAATATCACAGAAGAGATGGACAAATTGTGATAGTTTTTATTAAAAAGAAAGACCATCTGCCCAGCATGGTTCATGCCACAAACAGCAGAGGCAGCAAAGAGAAACCAGCTGTGATCATTGCATACGTACAATAAATCCCAACAGTGTGATCTAGGCAATTGCTGTTACACAAATATCATGTCATCAAAGAAAAACGAAAATTAAAATGATGACAACTAGTAGGAAACATCAAATTATGTTCTTTTGGGTATTCCTAAGCTGATGGGGAAACCAACTTTGAATGAATTAATCAGTGGAGCCAATAGCATTGCACAAATCACACCACAGAAGTCAAAATGCAGGAGATATTCTATAAACATTTTATCACATGGGAATAGTCCTATAGGAGAATAACATTTCCTCAAGAACCCTTCCTGCTCAATATGATGAAAGAAATTCCATTTTACATGACCAGAACCTCTATTCTGAAACAGGAGACAATCTGGGGGCAATTCTATCCCCTGAGGTATCACAAGCAGAGAGGAAAAAAGTATTTTTCTTTAAATAAAAATAAAGAAAACCATCATCTTCAACAGATCCTGAAGGAAGTCAGCCTTTTTCTCAGTGTCTGTATATCAAAGTATTTCATATTCCCAGCAGATCACTCTGCCTCTCTTGTGAATGGAATAAACTGGAATACAGACCTGCCTCACACGGTATGGGATACGCAGCCCTACGAGCTTTTTCTCTCTTGAGCTGCTCTTTGAAGCTACTATTTTACATCCTTGGAGCACAAAAAGATTAGAGATATCGTCAGTGCCCCTGTCAGCTCTCAAAGCTGCAGCATCTGTCTATGCAAGCCTGGGCTGTTACGACAAAAGGTAGCTGAGAAATCCAATTGTCTGTGATCTCCAAGGCACTCGGATCATTCCTAAGCTGAGTCACTTCCAAGCTTTAACGGATGTGATGAAAATGATGAGATCTGATCTTTTCAAAATAAATGGCAATGGGATTTGATCCTACTGAGCATTATGTAGGATTTCCATAGGGTTATTGTCAGTGAGAGCTGAAAATCAAGGTCCCGAGTAAAAATTGTTTCAGCACTTGAAAAAACAAACCCACACAAGCAGACTCGATGAGCACAGGCTCTCAGTTCCCATAAGTGAATACTATTCATTAAGAAAAGTCTAATGATCTGCTTTGTCACCATGCATTAAATAAGGTGCAAATTCAATTTCCTGTTGGGGTTTTATTTCTTTCTTGTATTTCTAAGCTTTATAGAATAATGGTGCTGTTCTCAAGTAGGGAAATATTCATACAACATTTATTTCTTAGGACATAATGGATTTCTTGTTTGAGGGCAGAAAGGAATTTGGAAATGTTTCAGTTTATCATCTACATCTAAACAAATACACAGGGAAAAAAAGTCTTTCTTTTTTTTTTTTTGCCTAAGACAGCTTAACAAATCCTGTACTGATGAAAGCAAGGTTCATGTTCTCATTAAAGTTTAGTTTCCACATTTTGAATGAAGAAAGTCTTTCTTTGCCTTCATTTTGTTCCTGTTACCAACACCTTCCTTGATGGCATAACCTCCAGTTCTTTAAGTCATTTAAAGAACAACTGTACATCAAAGTGTCATCAGAAGACCACATGAGAGCCGCAAACCCCAGAAGCCAGCACTAGCGTTGCAGAAAGATTTCAAGGCACCATTAAGGGCTTGCACACAGCTTTTCACAAGAGCCATAGCAAAGTTCCTGATGACTGTCAGTGGAGATTTTGCCTGCTGTACACTGAGGAGAGATGCATTTTGATCCAAGCTATTTGGAACTGTGTCCAGCATTCCTTGTGGTTCTGGAATCTCTTCCCATTTCAACAGATTGAGTTTAGGAGTAACCCTGGGAAGTTAAAAGAGGTTTATATACGTGGAACAAATACAGGCGATGTTAAAATATGCTTCGTCATCTCATCAACTGCTGGAAGAAAGGTTTAGCAGCTAAAACACCTCCTGAGCAACAAGCGAGACTGCATGTCTCCCCTCTTCCCCTAAATTAGCCTGGGATCTGCAAGAGAAGCATCCAGCCAGGCCTTTCTCCTCTTCCTATGAAACCCCCTTCATTTCAAACATCCTTCCTGCATGACTCCCGAGTGCCACTGTCATTACAGCACAAGTAGTTCTCAGTGGGGCACCCGAGCAAAACTATTCAGCATTTAGTGCAAATATTCACCCAACTGAAACCACTAGTGATGACACAGTTTCAGACGAGCTCAGAGTTTTAACTTAATCCGCTTCCCGAATCAGCACCGTGACAGTGCCTTTACTCCCACGAGGTCAGCTTCCTTTGGTTATATCCTTAACACCGGAGAGACAAAAGATATTGCACAGAGGAAACCTTCCTGGCTGCACCTGGCTTGCATATATTTCATTCCTTGTAGCAATCTAACAGACAATATCTAGTACCTAAGCTCAACAGCAAACAGCAGCCATATATATTGTAGCAATATGACAGCCTCCCAGCTGAAATACCAATGTTTTGTCCACCAGGAATGGAAAAAACAGCAAGAATCACTCAACCATTTAAAACACCTTTCACATTAAACTAAGCACTAGGTGGAGATCAAAGTCATTTAGGGGTCTGTGGGAAATGAACCTTGAAGAAAATGCAATCAGTGGAAAAATGTCAAAGTTTAGCCTGGCATAGCTTGGCTGTAACTATCTAGATGAGAGATGTCTCCATAGAGACTATAAATAAGCAAACCAAGGATTAAGAATAGAGTAAAACCAAATCTACCTTGCCCGTTGACTTATGAAAAAAAGACAGGCAAATGAAGGATATATTGACATCAAAGTTAGGCAAATGAAGGATGTATTGAATCAAACCAAACCAAACAACTTTCCATATTCCCATAAGGATGCTCTGCCCCATGCAAAGCACCTGTAAAGCATCCTGCTGGCCCTCTACTTTCAAAGGGATCCAGTAGCTTGTTAAAATCTGACATGACATCTGTCAGCATCCATCAACATCAGCCAAGTACTGCAATTAATTTCATTTCCTGTCAAATGTTTGGTCACTGAGAGAGACCTCAGGCTCAGCTAAACCAAGATTAGTGGCAACCAATCGCCACTAGTAGCATTAAAATACCAAGAGAAAAACAAAGATCCCCTTTAAAAGGGATGAAATTGCTTGGGTTTTTTCTCTTGTCAACATCTAAACCAAACATTAACAATTCAATACTCTCTCTATATATATAATTTGGAAATAAAGACCCAAATAAAATAGGACATTGCTACTGAAAACAAGTGGAAGGGCAGGAAAGGGTCAGAGGGTAGGAAAGCAGTGTGAGATAGAACTATGGGTATAGTTTGAGCCCTGCTGTCATAGCCCACAGTCACCTTATCCACTGTCTCTCTTCGTTGGGGAACAAGGGATCCTTCAGAATTCTTACAGAAACTGTTTTCCACAAGTGTTGAGGATGACTGGTGGCTTTCACTGCCAAGGGGCTGGATGTATCTGCTGCCCTCCCCCAGCCCTCCCCCAAAATCAGCCCATTGTCATCTCAATGGCTACTGCCACTAATAAGACAGAGTTCTCCCTGCTGGTTATGGGTTACGGGAAGGTTAGGGTTGTTTTGCAGGAAACCAGCCTATCCGACAGCAAACTTCCCTGGCCTTTACCTATACCTGAAGGGAAATATTAATACCAATCAGAATCACTGCAAGGGAAAGAACAGGCTTTGAGATACAGCAGCTAAGCCAGGCAAACATAGGAACGGCAATCACTCTCACAGCTGCAACTGAAGCTTGATTTTGTACCCGGGTACCTGAACATATGAATCCCATTTCCTGTCATGGGAGAAATTTCAACCTCTGTTAGCTTTCCAAGAACAGCAGGATCCCATTGCCCTCTGGATTTTCTAAACTTTGCTCAAACTTGATGCGCTGTCCTCAAAAGTGTTCTCAATGTCCCTCATTAGGTCTCCATATGCACAATGGTAACAGCATCCTCACCCTTTTTTTGCTCTTTCACTTGATTTACGTACTGATCTCTTCGCCACCAAGTACTTCTCTTTCATTGTCAATCCCTAAAATCTCAACTTACTCTTCTTCATTCCCTTCTGTGGGACTTTCTACCGTGGATAAAGGATATAGAGTTGCAATCCTTCAATATGTTGAGTCAGATCCTCAACATCTTGACCATTCAAACCAGCATACTATGACTTTTCTGTCCTTTTTATTTATATTTTGCTGTCAGAGCATTTCAGGTTCATATTTGGCAATGTTTTATATTTTAATGACTAGAAATGTCCTTTAAGCGAAAGGTGAGACAATCAGGTTTAGGGAAAAAAAAGCTAAAATACAAGTATTCTTAAGAAAAATCAAAAGACTTAATAATGCTAAAGGTTGTTTCAATAACCAAGCTGAAAAGGGGAGTTTACAAGCTGGGAAGCAGAACTATGGACTATTCAAAGAGAATTACAAGCCTGGAGAGCTTTTATATAAAGAAGGCTCTTTGGTTCAATGATTCAGAGCTTCGAGGGAACTCATATAATTTCCCAATTGCCAGGAAAGAGCACCTTCTATCCACCAGTTACATTACCGTGTCCACAGATCAGTCTGTTTCAGAAGTATTTGTGGAAATGTAGGGATATTCAGAGATGCACTGGACATCTACTACAAGAATGGCCTTAGAGTTAAACTTTCCATCCACTGACACCCAACTATTAATAGCACTAATCACCCAGCAGCCAGTTTGCAACCTCCTCCTGCTGCCCCTGAAGGAATCTGATGACAGATCAAAGGTCAAAGAACTAATGATTTAAATCTTATTCCAGCTTGTTGATAGAGTGTCTGCTTACGTGACCCTGACTTCTTCCCAGCCCTTCAACAGAGGAAGGTCCAGTTCAAAGTCAAACATTACAAAGCATCCCCAAACTTAAACTTAGGAGCCCTTCCCCGTCAAGATCATTGAAGTACAGATGATGTGCCCTTGCAAAAGTCATCACATAAAAGAAACAGCCCCATGCCCGGAACCTAAACATACCACAAAGGATTCTGAAATACATATTGATGTGGGCTTTTGTAAAGAAGCGTCAAAGACATCTAACTCAAAAAGGAAAATTAGCACATTTGTTCTATAATTAAGAAACTGCTTTATGCTGATTTGTAACAATGTTTTAGCAGAAGCTACAAGTTTCTGCTCCATGGGATACTCTGGGTTTGTGGAATGCTTCTTGTATGCCAAGCCTTGGCTTCGCCTTATAATTAGCAAGAACATTAGCCGGTAATTGCCTTTTGATATCCGATATTGTCATAGCCTGTAAAACATTTGTACACAGTGAAACATTTCCACCTGGCATAGTCTAATCAAATCACAGACATTTATGCCACATAGTGAGGACTAGAAAACTTTAGGACATCATCCATATTCTCATTGCAGGAATGCTTACTTATGACTTGTTGGGGTTTTTTTGTCTATGTTACCATCTGGCAGCTATGTTTTCCAATTTATATTCCACTCCAAGAACACGGACACTGTCTACACTTCGAAATGCTCTTACCACAAACATTGCATTACTTTGTGAATATAATGCAACTTGTCTCTACTTCTATCAAAACTCCAGCCTGTAAATGTTTTTTCTTGCTACTATGAAAGCTTAAAGGTTGTTCTGTTAGGCAACACATTGCATTTCCTTCTGACCCAGAAGATAAATCATAGGCTTGTAATATAGTCTCATTATAGCAGTTTTGCTGGCCTGAAAGTTTCCTCTCCTGGTACATGCAATAGGGTAAATTGAACTGTACTCTACTGACACTGACAGGAAACGATCATTTGTATAAGATCACAATTTAAATTGGGATATTAAAATTTCTGCTCATGCACTTCATAATTAAGGGTCTGATCACCCCCACATCTCCATATGTAACGGACATTGCAGGTAAGAGTCTTAGTTTTCCCAGAAAGGACAGTCACGTGCATAGATGCTTTAGAAGAAAAAAAAAATGACTTTTTTATAAGCTATTAATTCATTCTTTTTAATGTTAATGCTTATTAAACACAAAAAAGTAAAACAATGAGGTCTCCAGCTCAGCCTGTTCTCCCTCCAACCTCCTCATCTAACCCTCCCTCATCTCAGCCTGCTCCTTCCACTGCCTGGTAACCATTAACAAT
This sequence comes from Cuculus canorus, assembly GCF_017976375.1. NCBI lineage: Eukaryota > Metazoa > Chordata > Aves > Cuculiformes > Cuculidae > Cuculus > Cuculus canorus. The sequence continues at coordinate 4,893,942 of NC_071407.1, read as the reverse complement.
CTGATACGGTAAGAGTATACTCTTAGTAAAAGACAAATTAAAACTTATTTATTGCATCTGGAGATAATGCAGATTCCAATTAAAATTTGTAACAGACAACGGTGTAATTTCTTAGGAAGGTAAGTGAATTTGTTACAAAGCAGCCAAAGACAACTGCTCTGAACAGCACTCTGGGAGCTGCACTTCTAAATGTCTCATCCCTCCCCTGTCCATCATTCCCCTGTTAACTCCAGCTCCGAGTCAGCTGCTGACTGTTTGAGATTCTTCGCCTATCGGGAGGCCAGCAGAGCTCACCTTCTGGGGGACAGGCCACACCATTTTCAGCAATTTGGTTTTTTATCAGCTTTTATCTGGAGACACAAATAGAACCAGCCAGCCTGGCCAGGCAGATAGGACAAACCACTTGGTTCTCAACGGGCAGGGGCGTAACGACTAGCTGCATCTTATCGTGGGGGTACGGGAACACGTCAATCGGTGGAGGTTTTACTGTTATCTTTGTCAGGAAGCAGTTACTCTGTTCTGAGACAGATTTCAGAGATGAACGCAGCACCAAACCACAGGGGAAGAGAATTGTCTGATCGCATTACATGACACATGATCATGTCCTGAGCTGGCTGACGCAGCATGGAAGCTTAAGCCCCTGTATTCCTGCAGTGCAACCACACCACTGCCATGCATGCCGAGCAATCACGGAGTGCTTATATGTCTCTGATATAACCCAGGGAAGCAGGACTACGATCACATCAAATACACTTAATAGCGCAATGTAAACACAAAGTTGAGAGCATGGATGGCAACAACAAGAGCAAAAAAACGAAGCCCATAAAGAGCAAAATAAGAATAGGTTCACACCGAAACCCTGCTAATATACAACCAGTGCGACAGCTTTATACGGGAATGGAGTTTTTCCACATCTTCACTGGACTAACAGACTAAGCCTATGGGTAAAGATTTAAATGTTTTCAGCAGGTATGACATGTACACACTTGTTCAAATCTTTCACGTTGTAGATGTATGAGTTGAAGTCTCAAGGGTAAACTTTAGTATACGCAAGGCTGCATCTACAGGTGGCTTGGTTGTCTGGTCCCAGCATCAGCTGCTATTTCCTCTGGCTAACAACATACTGTAAAAGCTGAGGGTGTCAAACTCCACCTCCTGTAGAGTCACAGTCATGTCAAATTAAAAACCCATTATACTAGCAGGGAAAAAACGTTTACTTGAACAGCTGTGTCCCACTCGTATGAGCCATATGGTCAGACAACATGCAATGTAAGTAAATAACTATATGGTTTAATTAAAAAGTGCATTCATTTAAATAGGAGAGACCACCAACAAACAAGCTCTGCAGCTCAGGTATAAGATTCAACACAGGACTTGAGGCAGCTTCACACACACACTGCCTTCCCTTCCTCTCAGTGAAAGATAAATGAACACAAAAAAACCCTATGCTTCCTTGCTGGCAAAACCAAGTAATAAGGCACAGACTGAATGAGCAACAAGAGAAATGTCTCTAAATGATTCAGCACTGGTCCTCTCAGTTCAAACTGGGATGTGCAGATACTACAAAAAGGCAGAAGCCACACAGTCAATCCCCCCTCCTAAACAATAAGTGAACACACGCAACCAGTCGCCTTCCACAAGCTCCAAATTTCCTTAAGAAGCTAATGATGAAAGTCATAGTTCCATTTTCATCAGAGAGATATCTTCATAGCTCTCTGGTGATCTTCACGCAAGCAGTCATGAGATCAATATTACAGAATACTGAACTGTCATCAGCTTGTTTATCTCCATAAACAGAAACCACAACAAATTTAGATATTGCCCTAGGGGAGAAAAAAAAATGTATCCTAGTAAACCCAGCCTTGCAACAGAACAGTCCAAGCACAAAAACAGCATCTGAGTAAGCAACTTAAAAACAAGTGAAAGAAGAAATCAGACCCTCAAAACCAGCAAGATTAATCCGCATTAAGCAGGAGAACAATTCCAGAGCCCGCTTTATCTGTCCCCCTGCTTTATTGGGAGGTTATGGGCACTCTGTTTGTACCTGAAGTGGCTACAAAAAAGCTGGGGAGGGGCTATTTACAAAGGCTTGAAGTGATAGGACAAAGGGCAATGGGTATAAACTGGAGAGGGGCAGATTTAAACTAGACATAAACAGGAATTTCTTCACTATGAGAGTAGTGAGGCACCGGCACAGGTTGCCCAGGGAAGCTGTGGCTGCCCCATCCCTGGAGGTGTTCAAGGCCAGGTTGGATGGGGCTTGGAGCAACCTGATCCAGTGGGAGGTGCCTATGCCCATGGCAGGGGGGTTGAAACTAGATGATCTTTAAGGTCCCTTCCAACCCAAATATTCTGTGATTCTATGATTCTATGTGGCTAAGGCTCCCTCTCACCCCAGGACACACACTCCTCAGCGACCACCCTGCCTCTTTCTCTTAGATGCCAGCATCCATCAGTGAGGTTTCTCCGTGCGATTTTTTGAATGCAGGTACTTACTTTCAGCAATCAATTCACTTAAAAGGAGCTTAATTTTCACAACTATCCTAATGAAAGGAAGTGGTTGCTATTAACAGTTTAAAAGAACTCCAGATTTATCGAAACAAAGACTACAAAGAGAATTTTCTTCTCTATTCTTATGCTTTATTCATCTTCACACTATAGAATCGAAGCATACTCTTGCCCCACATATAGAAACAACACAAAGTACATACAACACAACATTTGAAACCAAGTCAGCTATTTACTCTGGATTTCTGAGTGGCTGCTAGGGCTATAGTTTCTCTTCCTATGTTTTGTGACTCTCCATAAAGCAATTCATCTTGGACGTTTAGTGTTGTTCCATTGTTACCCAAATAAACAGAAAAAGAAATTCATCTAAGCAGCCAGACTCCAATTACGGCCTAATTCACTATTTGGGAAATATGTGAAACTGGCTGCCTACAGAGGACTGCTCAAAGCAGATAAAATTGAAAAGACTATTAAAAAGAACTAAGACCTTTTTTTCCCCCAACTCTTTCAGGTGTAATTATCTATCGTGCAGCTTTCACCCAGTGAACAGCAGAAAAGAAAAAGAATGAAACGCATAAGTATTCAGAGCAGAATGTACTATTTTGAGTTTTCTAGTGGTGACAAATTTATCCCCCCATAATAAAACCAAAAGTCTCATATAATCTTTCAATTAAATTGTAGATATTTGCATATTGGTTTTGCTCTGCGTGATGCAGATCATCTTGCTACTTGTTCACATGCAATTCAGCCACTTCACCCCCCATTCTTTACCCTTCCCACCCACAAATCCTCCAGATACTGAGCAAAGAGAATTTTCTGTAATAGACTGATCACAGGGTGTGTGACCTCTCATCACTGCTCAAGGAACTTTGGACAAACGTGCTGGATTCATTTCTAGGACAAATGTGCTGGATTCATTTCTAACAGATGAATATTGAGGTCTTACCTTTGCAGGTGAAGCATTTGATGTGGAAGTGTCTGGCCTGAACACGGAGTACTTCACCTTTACATGGTTCCCCACATTTATGGCAGTGGATGACGGGCTTTTCAGAGGGGTGGTGAGGTTCCTGAGGATGGGCCACTGTAAAAGAAAACAAATAGGATTTAAACCCAGACGAAAGGAAGGTATTCCCCTCTACATAAACCCGCGTTCTCACAATACAAATGTATCTGTTCACATTTTACGCTAATCTAAAAAGTCACTATCAACTTTTTTAAATATAGCCTTTCCATAAACCAATAGTTTAAGCCATTCACATCAACTACTACCTCTTTTCTCCGAGGCTGCCACGGAAAGACAAGGAAAAAAATCCCTCCACAGTTTTAGCGCCACAGTGCCTCAGAAGCTTAAGCTTTTCTTTCCAAGAACATGAGTGTGTGCAATTTATTCAATAAGTACACCAGGCAACAAGAACTGGGCTAATTTAATCCAAGAAAGTGTATAATCCAAGCAAAATAAATAAAGAAAAGCAATTCCAATTAATTTTTCTGGGAAACCAGGTGAATGAGGCAGCCTCGCTTTGCACAGAAATGACTATATTAAATATAAACTAAAAGCACATCTATTTTGATACAGCACATACTTAACAAAGGGAAAGCACATCTGAAGAGAGAAAAATCAATGTTATTTGCCTCTGCTCCCATTAATTCTAGCAGAAACAGCTTTGCATGCAAATTAAAGATACTATGAGTAGACAGAAATGACCAAAGCATCTGCAATATAGTCAGGGAGACAAAATTCCACGTATTCGCAAAGGATCAGCTATTTCACAGCCCTGAACAGAAAGCCTGGGTAGGAACAGGAAAAGTTTGTGTCAGCTTTATTGTGTATTTCATTCATGTAATAAAACTTTTACTGCTCCACGTTTGGCTTCCGTAAAAGAAGTTTAACTTTCTCTTAAGATGTGTCCTGCGGCAGCTTGATGCCTCAATACGAACGCATGGGTGTAAGCGAGCGCAAGATAATGTCTCAGCTGTACTGTTTGAAGTGGGAAATACTACGCAGAATGTTCCCAAACAAAACTATATTCCTTCAAGTCTCCCTCCCACATTCCATTCTAGCAGGAGAAAGTTGGCTGTCTTTTAATATTGTTCTCAAACGAGTGATGCTCATCAGAACAACTCAGAGAAAACACACTTCTCTACCCACGCCTCTGGCTATATATATATATATTTATTTATTTATTTATTTATTTATTTATTCATGTCCTGCTTTTCCTGGCCTGCAAAAGGCTGAGTGCTGTTACGCATACATCACTCTCATTGTCACCAGGAATCACCTCCATTATTTCTCCCTTCAGGTACTGGAAGGCTGCTCTAAGGTCTCCCTAGAGCCTTCTCTTCTCCAGGCTGAACAAGCCCGAATCTCTCAACCTTTCATTCTACGGGAGATGCTCCAGCCCTCTGGAGCACTTCATGGGCCCCTTCTGTATTACCCTCCTTTATAAATGCCTTAGTGAAGAAATACTGCTATCATTCTGCATTATATAAATACAAGATTAAAAACAAAAAAGCCCAATTTGTCATTAGGGGAGTAACAGCATCCAGATTAGAGGATAACAAATATTCCAAGCCGTAATTACGGCTGTAAGGCCAGTCAAACTAATAAGGCAGCTGCTACTTTATTCTTCCCATCCCAATCTTCAAAGAAAATGATGAATTCTTCTACTCAAGCTCAAAGTTTTAACGTCTCCTCCTCCGGTAGCCTCATTTCAACTGTTTCCCTTGAGCACTTATTCTGCCCATACTGGTGAACAGATTGCATTTAGCAATGCCAACCGGTATTTCTATTAGCAACTCCATTTAAATAAGAGCCCAGTGAATGCCTTGCCTTGAGTGAACCTCATGTAACAGTCTGCAATGCAATACTATTTCTGGAAAGGAAGTTATTATTCTGCCAAACAAGACTATTAGCTTGTAACCAAGGAAACACATAGTTTATGCAGTGAAAAAGAAAGAAAACGAGACAAACAAACACAGAGACAAGCCTTAGCAAATTAAATTATTACAAGGAAAATCCCCTCTCAGATCCAGCTAGCCTGAGATGGGCCTGATGCCAACTGAATTGAAGGTAACAAAATGGACTTTTTAAATTGTCCAAGTGAGGAACCGGATCAAGGATCCACGCAAATGCTTCCTAGAATTTATGAACCCAGTGTGAAATCTGCACCTCTAGCATTCTGCTCTCTCAAACTCACATGTGGAGGACATCCTAACACGTTCTGCACGCCAGATCTTCTGGTATTGATGTGAAACATAAGTTTTTGCTCTTTTCCAGAAAGTAAATAAATGTTTTCAAGACTGGTCCAATGAAGCAACTTCTTCCCAGTTCTGCCTGTACAGTCATTTAAATGAATACAAATACTGCTAGGTTATATTTCTAGACTGATCTCCTAAGTGAAGCTAATTATGGTGCTTGTCTTACTGGCCTCAATTCAGCACTGTAGGTCAAGATTAAGTAATTTACTTTTGTTCTCCTGTAAGGAATTAGAATCATAGAATCGTGGAATGGTTTGGGTCACAAGGGACCTTAGAGATCATTCAGTTCCACTCCCCTGCCATAGGCAGCGACATCTTCCACTGGATCAGGTTGCTCCAAGCCTCATCCAACCTGGCCTTGAACACCTGAAGAGATGGAACATCCAGAACTTCTCTGGGCAACCTGTGCTTGCAAGCTTTTTTCCTTTGGATATACTCAATACGCACAAGGCTTCTCAGCACCAAGGGTGGCCCTTTACATCTACCAGAAAGGACAGAACAGGGAACTAAAGAAAAAGAGAGAAATACCTTTACAAGTAGCTTATTTAAATGTTCCGGGTTTAAGTCCAGCCAGCTTACTGGATATGTAAATTGTGAGCTGCTTTGGGTCTGAAAAACCCAAGCCAGGAACTAGGCTCATCTCCTTACGGAGATTTCACATCTCCAGAGAGTAAATGCTTTGGGCTCTGCCTGCACCAACCCTCCCCACATCAACATGACATATCTTCAGCCATCATGCCGTGGAACAATAAGGCAACTCTACATCGTGACTAACGTGGTAGCAGATTCCAGCCAGTATAATTAGTGACAGGACATTAATTTAGGATCTAGACAGCTCCGGTCCCAACCCCTGCATCACAACAGAGATCTAGGCTCTCTGGATGGCATGCCCTTAACTCCAAGGGACTAAAGACAGACAGTGAAGTTCAACTAAGTCTCTGATGCTGTTACGTATCAGCTTAAAATTATATGAATGTTTTAGTTTCTCTTCTTGAGTGCTCCTGACTGTAAAACAGGTGTAAGGGCACTGCTGGCCTTACCCCACTGTCAGAATAAACACAGGTGAGAAGGATATAAGCCTGGGATGGAAGGAGTCAGATGAGTATTGTGTTACACCTAAGGCAGCGAGTCAGTCGTGATGGGTTACACACATCCGCCGTATTTCTGCAAACAGCATTCATTGGAGGGTGCGTGAGTGAACAAGTGCTAATTTAAAGAGCTGCATTGCCTTTAATGACGTTTCAAATCCAAATATATTAACACCATGAATATCTTCCAAATGAACATAAATTTAACAACTCTCTGAGGGAGAGATGCTACCAGAACACCACGTTTTTGGTTCAGTACTGGGTCACACTTTCACAATTGTCTTCATATCATAAAGTGCATAGTTACTGCATGGGTAGTGTAATATAAACACAACTCAAGTATTTACCAGTTCCAGAAAACTGATGTAAACTGATACTTGTCTACATACAAATCATGTCAGATTAAGTCAAGATGTGATTTTATATCAGTTTAGCCCAAGCAGTATAAGAAGGCGCACGGATCTTTTTGCCTAAGATAAAACACAATGCATCAGTCTAGCTCACACCTGCAAGATGCCAACGCCTACTAACACAATGGATCTCATTTCAAACAAATGTCATTCCATCAAGAGTATGCAGCCTACTAAGTGAACTCTTTTTTTTTAAGCTGGCTCTACTTAAACCAGTGCAGTCTCTCCATTTGAACAAAAAGATGCTAGAATCAGGCATACAGATCAAACCAGCGCAACAATTTCTTTGAATATTTAGTCGTATTTTTATTCCTTCAAAACTATTCAACAGTAACTTTGAAAGCTATAGCACCTGCAGAAATCTAAGCTGTCACAGTCTGTACAATTTCACAGAGACTAATTATTACACAAAAGATCATCAATAAAATTTTCTCAAAGTTTCAAGTTGCTTTATAACAGTTCTTTAACTTCCAATGCTGCTGGGCACTGCCTGAAGACAGTTCTTTTTTTAATTAATGAACACACGTGAGATACGTAAAGATGAGTCGTGTAAAGATAGATAACATCAGATATACACTAAAGAACTTTTCAAGACAAGCCAGGCTGAAACTTCTACTCTTGCTTGCATGTCCAGCTTAACTGAATAACTAATGAATAACTAATGAATAACTAATGCTTTCTTAAGCTCATTTGAGTCCAATAAGACAAATCAATGTCCCATTAAATATCCAGTTTATGCAGAGTAACATGTACACTGACTGGAACAACTGGGAAGTCTGGATTACACTGTTTAATGGAAGAGAGGAGGAAATGGAGAGGGGTGGGGGGGAAGAGGAAAATCAATAGCATCTTCTACAAAGAAGATCTCTATCACTGCAGTGTTGCTTTGTGCAAACCACTCCATAGATACATCACCATGACTTTTATCGTTCCTTACATTCCGGTGTGAATCATGCAATGTTGATTTCGTTACATTTTGCAATTGCGCTATATTGATGTAAATTCAAAGCAACTCTACCAGCTTGAGAGTACTCATTACCATGTTTTATCAAAACATCTCAAAATAATCCCAGATCTGCAAAGAAAAAGGAACAATAAAAAAGAAAAAGAGATAGAAAAGACCAATAGCAACCTAATGTTCATATGAGAAATGCAAGATACCTTCTGAGTAAAGTGAAGGAATTAATTTGCTGTGCCAAATTTAAAACTATCCTGTCAGTGCTTCTTTATGTGGAGCAGATCATTGAACAAAGGTTTAACAGCAGTTTGGTTTTTTCTGCATCAGCCAGAAAAAGGACCTTGGTAGTCATACCAAACCCTTCTGAAATGGAAATGACAGCAACTACCTGGAGATTAATGGTTGTTGAATAAAAGAAAACAAGAAAAATAAATACTGCAGCTGCCCTTACTGATGATTCTCTCCCCGAACACAGAATTGTCAGGAAACCAAAGACTGACGCTAAGTGACTCTTAGCTGCAGATTTCTGCTGGCAAGACTCCACGTCTCTGCTGTGAGCCACAGAATACTTTGCCTTTTTATTGGAAGTCAGAGAGAGACGCTTCTGCGAAAAACCTTGCTATGCGTATGCTGCAAAGCAGAGGTCACAGCAAAATAGGCTGGGTTCAGTTTTGCTCTAAACTGAGGTAAAAAAAACCAAACCAGCTTCCTCTAAATTTAAACAGGAGTAGCTATTGTTATTTTAACAGTAAATTTTTGTAGGTGTCACATTCGCATGCCTACCTTCACAAATAAACTGCAGTTATGCTCAGTCAACTCTAACCAGGTTGTAGGCGGTGTAGCATCATGCTAAGATATACAATTTCTAGGACTTGTAGACCTCCCTCTGGGCAATTTTGCATAGCACCAAGAAGACACTGTGCCCATACCGCAAAGGCAAGAGGACTCTCAGCTGTGTCCTTTATACCTTAAAGAGTGGCCTAATCTAATACAGATAGAGCACGCTGAAATGCTAACTTTCAATTCAATGTTGGGGAGGGGAGGAGGTTGGCTGAAAACTGAAATATTAAGAAAAAGAAAACAAAAATTTAATGGCCTGAAACTAATTTTTTTTGCTAGCCTGCTTTAAATTTCCTCACTCCTTTCTGCTTCTGGGAATGAAGGTAAAATGACAGTGCTAGAGATTGCCAAGGCACCAAATCTTCACACAGGCAGCAGCGCTGCCTCTGTACTACCCGATATGGCTTTGGAGACCATTTCTTGAATTAATTAACAAGATGTGAAGTTCAAAACTTGAAGGTCTTTAAGCAGACATTCCCCCCAGACTCTGATGCTGCCAAGTGGCACCGCAGCGGGGCAGCCCCTTGCCTGGGGCAGGGCAGAGGCAGGTAGGCACAGCCCAAAGGCACAAGATGTGAAAAAAAGCTGTTCTGGGATGAAAGGTGCTCAAGAGACACAAGAGTCCCATGTTCAAGAATCAGATCTGGCTTATGACTCATTCTCCATGCGCTCTTTGTAAAGAGAGAAGTAGTAATTTTCTCCCATACTTTGTTCTCCTTCACCTTCTTCCATTCACCTGCTCAACAAGGTGAATGTCTGCATCCTCTGATTTTGTAAAGCCTGTCTATAGCCCGTACGCTCCCTGAGGAATTCCTCTCTCATAAAAGCCCAGCACAGTGGAGGCTTGAGGAGTTACTGAAACACCTATTAAAAGGAAGGGGTGAAAAACGCAGAGTCATTTGGCTTATCTGCAGACTCAGTTCTCAATCTTAAATCTATAAGAATCCCATCAGCTACAGTGACCGAGCATTGACTGAGACTGAAATCAAACCTCCCAGCTGTCAGGGACAAAGAAACTACTCCAGTCACCAGGTATCAGACACGGATCTTCGGGGATTCCAGATTATCCTGGAAGGAGGCACTCTCATAAAGAGATAATAGTGATCCACATGCCTACACACGTATGAAAAAGCCTAAGGCAAAACTCCAGACTGCACCTTGTTCACATTATTGCCATTCAAATCGTATCTGAAGAATCATTTCAAAACCCTCTCTTCCTGTAAATTTATCTGCATTACTCCTACAGTGTAACAATTTGTCTTATAACTATTTTCATTGTCGATGTATAACCAGAGTAGCTATTTTTTTTTTTAAAAAAAAGGCAAAAAAAGTTCTAAACTTGTATTTTTTTACCATAATTTTTAAATGTTTTCTGGTACTTTCCATCAAAGTATACTTATTTTCCCCTGGAAATAGTGGATGCAAATAGGGCCACAGTAGCAATCAGAACACTGCAGGATAGTATCTCTTTTGGCACATGAAGGAATGGCTTCAAGCTGCACCAGGGGAGGTTCAGATTGGATGTTTAGAAAAATTTCTTCACTGAAAGGGTTATTGGGTGCTGGAATGGCTGCCTGGGGAGGTGGTGGAGTCTCCATCCTTGGAGGTGTTTAAAAGGTGGGCAGATGAGGTGCTCAGGGATATGATTTAGTAGTGGACAGGTATGGTTGGGCTCAATGATTCAAAGGTCTTTTTCAACCGAGTGATTCCATAATTCTATGAAAAGCTAGTGCCCTAATCATAGCGATACAGGATACATGTGGGCCAAGTACACCACAGGTATCTATCCTCAAAATCATACTGCATGGCCAGATGTGGGGCTGACTATATCATAGCATCACACTGATTTGTATCAGTTGTCTCCACACACCCTCACCCCCTCCACCCCTTGGCAGGTACTGTAACAACAAACAGATTTTCAAAAGCACTAAGAAGAAGTTAAGGCACACGTGCAGCCTAGAAATGGGGTGCACTGCTATTTTGAGAAACAGATTCTTCAAAAGGAAAAATAAATTACAAAGACATTGACAAGCAGAACTAGTCAAACTAGGATGATAAGCTAGGATGGCTCATGAGAAAGGCAGTTGAGAAAATGTTGTGAGTAAAGATATCAAACACTTAATTTGCATGAAAATAGAATGCAGAGATTTCAATAACAGAAAAAAATTTACAGAGAAAAGATTATTTTTAAATAAGAAAACCAGTATTTAAATACTTTCCCAAACATTTGTAAACACGCATGCCAGAAAGACAGAGCTGACACAGCTAACAGAAAGAAGAGATTGAGAGTCAAGTGTCAGGTATTAACCTAAAATATTAAGAACTGTAACTTGAAAACAAAGTGAGAAGACTCCTATGTTATGTACAAACAAAAGTAAGCAAGCATTATGCATTGTACATGTAAATAGAGTAGGAAATAGTGAGCTTTAAAGCACAACAGAGGAAAAAAAGAATCACATTTGTTTCATAGTTTTAGAACACAACTGCAACCGTGCTTCTTTGCATTTTGCCTGCACCCATCCCTCTTGCATCTTCTAGAGCTTCGATATTGCAAACGATTCCCCAAAGAACAGCCTGCAAGATCAGGGCCTGAAGCCTCAGTTGGATGAAGATTTATGCACAGGAGTGGTTTCAGTACTCAGGGAAGTACTTAACACCAGCACCTGCTTCATCCTACCTGAAAAATGATCATCTACAGCACACACAAACAGCCCGTGTGCAAGAATTAAACCTGTGATTGTTCCGTTATCAAAAGAGATGCGCTCGAGGGATCCAGTTTGCAATGCTCCTGATAGTGAAAAGCTGGTTGCATTTACAAGGTTATAACCCTACCTGGACTCACTGAGGATTAGGCCACAGATTCTGATCTTCTATAGCTTTAGCATACAGCCCTGCAGTACTTAAAGGGGGTCGATAAAATCTGGGGAGGGGCTCTCTATCAGGGAGTGCAGGGCTAGGATGAGGGAGAATGGATTTAAGCTGAAAGAAGGAAGATTTAGAGTAGATATTAGGAAGAAGTGTTTTCCTGTGAGGATGTGACATGGGTAATTAAAATTCAAAAGCTCCTAAGAGTAGTCTGAGCAGCCATCTCATACGCATCACTTGACATCTGTATCAAAATCTTACTCAAAACAATGAATAAACAGAAATGTCAAATCATTCACTGCAAATACTCAAGGATCATCAAGGCTGCACGAAAACAAGTTGCTGAAGTCAGCAGAAAAAGCAATTGCTTTTTACAGACAGCATGGAAATTCTGGCTAACTGATGAGTGGTGGTTACCCATAATAGCCCTGAAATGTCAAACAGGCCTCGTAGCTACCCTAACAGCAACCCACGTGAGGATTCTAGTCAGCAGCAACAAACTCCTTAACTAGCATTCCCCTCTGCTTCCTTTATTGAGGCTGCCAAAGCTATCCTGTATAGTAAAAGGAATTAAATTCCCTTTTAAGGAAAGTCAATACATAAACGCTAAATTTAAAAACCAATTCTCCCGCTGTTTACCCCGAGATTACCTAAGGAGGACCACTGACCTACTTCAGACAGTGGTCTCCCAGATAGCTTTTGATATCTTCATAATGATGTAATATTGTTGAGGTTTGATGTGTGTATGAAATATAAAGGAAAGCCTGCACAGAAACAGGCCTGTCATAAAGATCTTCCAAAACACCATCTGTAGCAAAATCCTCCCAGCTACCACCAGCAATCTCAAAGAGTTTTCTACACAAGACCCTCGCAGAGACCAGCCCTCAGCCATCATTTTTTGAACCATGGGATCTCCGTCCTCCACACTTAGAATCTCTCCTTCAAACAAGGATATTGTAAATGGCCACCAATCAGTACCATCCTCACTTCTGGCACTCTTAAGGTCAGAGCTACACAACCTCAAACTAAAACTAGACAGCCACATCCATAAGCAACATGGTTCTCCACAGGGGTCCTGACTCCCAGGGTAGTTTGCCATGTACAGAGCTGATAAACGAGGCATTTCAGAGGCTCTGCCCTGTGGTTAACTGCCCATGGTGGCACCTAGACCTTACGAACACTTGCAGCTGAGAAGTCAGTTCCTCGACGTATATTATTTCAACAACGAATAATGACGTGCTCTGAGAGTCTATCAACTTTTAACACTATATGGACTATGACAGAGAAAGCATTAATGACTGATGGAGTACTGAATACAGCCTGTTCCTTTGGCGAGCGCTTCCAGCGATGCTTTCAAATCCATCAATGTTGTTTTGAGGTGCCTTTGAAGAAGAAAAAATACAAATGCAACTGCTTCTTTGAACAAACAAGTCATTTATTGACTCTTGTCTGACCCAATCACTGTTCTGCAGCTGCATTTACATTTGGATCGCTTCTTTGAGATGATACAAATTTAAGCTCCTGCTTCTCTACCAGATCCTGAACCAATAGAAAGTTCCACAATACTGCCACGTTACACTAACATCTGTGATCTCACCCTGCTGCTAACAGCACTGGGAATTGCAGAGCCATCCCACTGACACTGTTTATAGAACTTTGCCTATTAGGCTGTCCTATAGCATAAACACAACATTATTTCACTTCTGAACAGCTGGCGTTACTTGGTCTGACCCTTATTTTAGCACTTGCTCCTCAATTGATAGCTTTGAGGAGATTTCTCAGCTTTCCTGCCTATATGGAATATAATAACAGATGACATACGCAAGCGAGCTACACAGGCACGTATAATTTCTGGGTTTATAGCACTTTATGACAAACCCATATAGAAGCCATTATTCTTTCTCTCATAGCTGTGTCTTACACAGCGACACATACACCACCAAATGAGTGCCATCAATAAAACACATGACTCTGCTGCAAAAATATTACAAAGCCTCCAAAAATGGAGTCTGACTTTGAGACAACACTGAAGCACTTATTTAGGTTTAAATCCCAGGGATTCAATTAGACTCAACCAAGATACTCTGCTGAACAGAATAGGCTTAAGACAATGCCTAAGTGTTCTCCTCAGCCAGATCCCTAGTGAGCCTGTAAGCTATCCAGGCTCAATGAATGCAAGGATTAATCATCCTTTTGGGGATACTGACTGTTCTCTAGGTGGAAAACCAACTTTTCTTATAAATAATCCTTTTTAAATTAGTTATGGATTGCCCCGAGAAACAACGAAATCTTGTTCTCTGGCTTCTCCCACCCAAAGGACACAGCACGTTTTGATTAGTGGGAACGTCTTTTTCCGAGTATGCATTAATTTTGCCACAAAAAGAACTGACTCTCCTACACTGGGGCACCAATTATCACCCTAACTTGCAAGTTCTTTCCTACCAAGCTTTCTCCCCTCTGGAAAAATATTTCTTTGCCCTAGCTTAATGTATTTTAAAGACGCACAATTTCACTATGGCAAGATTCTGTCTTTAAAAACCATACCATTTGAATTCTCATCCAAGAAAACCAGCCACATAATTTCAGTTTACTCAATTGTATTCAACATAAGCAGCAGGGCTTTGGTAGCAAGGGCATGAGGGCCAGCAGGGCAGAAGTACCAAGATAAACTTGCTGCCCCAAGCAGGGGCAGAGAGATGACTCAGGAAGGTCCATGACTCTGAAAGGACAGAGATTCCAGCAGAGGAACCCATGGTGAAATACCTGAGTAAGAAAAGGGGAGCAACAAAATCAGAATAACAATAATGTTTTGACCTCCTTTCCCTGTGGCAGCGTTGCCTCACCAATGGTACAGAATATAATGTGTGGCATGAGGGCTGGAGACCAGAAAGGGGAAGGAAAAGTGTCCAGCAAGAAGATGAGGTGTGTTTCTCCAAGGTTGTGTTTGCTTTACCTTCAACACCAGAAACAGCAATTATGAGATTATTAACTGCCAATAAATTAAATTGATTGAACTTCTACTCCAAACTCATTTTTTTGGCACATAACACTCACTGTTTTGGATGGAGGAACAGCTTAGCTGCCTCCACCGCTGTCTGAACCTATGAACTCTGTGGTCTCAAATTTAATCCCTAAAAACCATTAAGCTCTCCCCTCCAGTGAGATCAACAGCAAAAGTTCTCCCATTTCTCAATATAAACTAGCTGCCATTGTATCTTCAGAGAGCTGGCTCCTATACGCAGCTGGGATGTAAGGAATGTATGGAATTTCACTACTGGGAAACGCAGGAAGCCATCAGGCATGGCAGGACTGCACACTACTCGCTTGGCTCTTTGGATATGAATATTCGTACCCTCATATGAACTAAGCGCTATTTAAACAAACATAAAATCTCCAGCAAACACGCAGTGCCTGAGCTGGCATCTCCTTGGTTATTTTTGTTTCTCTCAGTATCAGTGCTGCACACCAGAACTGCAATTTGAAACCTAATATTAAAAATAAATTTAGAAGGAGAAAGTACAGAACAAGCAACACCATAAATTTGCCAATAAAAATATAAGAGCTTTACAGTTGTTTTGCCTTTAAAAAGCAATAAGATGTTTACAAGATATTCACATAGTGCTCGATTTTCTTTTGTACAAGTGGCAGTAGTCAAATCCCAGGACTAAGATTTCCTTACACAAAAGTAAAAGAAACTCTCTGCTCCAAAGACCTCTAATTCAAATAATCAAGGCAGACAAGAGGAATGTCCTTATCCTCATTTTACAGATTAACACAAGGGAGAGTTCAAATTACTTCCCCCAAGGTCACCTTAAGAGTCTCCCTACACAGAACTGATCTATAGTTTAGCACTTTTAATTACAATAGTATTTTTTAAACATCTACTACCATGCATATTTATAAAATGCTTTTTCTGTGGCTTGTACATGGTAGCACATTGATTTAATCAAAACAAAACCCCAAATGCCCTGCCCCAAAAGTAGAACTAAATTTAAAACTAAGTAAACTGAAGCAAAAAGCAAATAAAACTCCTCAGTCCTCCCACTGCCAACGTGCGATTGCATAAACTTATCATGTGCTCCAAAAGCAACAAGCTTGGAGACTTTCCCAGGTCACCTGGGGTCAAAAGTTCCAAAGTCATGAGTTCAGATCAAGACTATGGTTCATTAACCAGAATACCGAGATAATCTCAGGACCCAAATCCCATTCTTCAAGATTTTCCTGATTCACACTGGGAAGACTGCATACACGCAGAACACTGGAGGGACAGCGTTCTAGGTAGAAAATTAACATACAGGTTAACATTTTACGTGTTTTTCAAGGATAACCGCATCTAAAGCAGTTCCATTTACAACTACAGAAGTCAGACTAAAAGCATCTTCGGTGACTCATAGCTCTTTTCATTTGTGAATGGAAGACAGAACTGGAGCTACTGGAAGCATAAAACCAGTCCTCTTGGTCATAACCTTAAGAGGTATCAGTACTTGATGCGTTATCAAAAGTAAGAAGAGAAACCAACAGAGATATAAATCTCTCTGACACTGAACTAGACCATAGGCCAAATTATAAACGGAATGTTGGTCACATTTTGGCGAGCTACATCTGTGTTGTTTACTGGGAAAGGCAGCACCAACTGAACACCCACAGGGACAGCTGTGAGAACATGGAAACACAATCTAGCTTACCACAACTTAGTACCCAGTAGGTGCCAGCACCCGCCCTTCAACAGCATCAGTACGTGAAAAGCAGAAATCATAAAGCAGAAATCATAAAGCCTCTGTACCCGCTTCCTTAATCCAAGAAGTCTCCAACATTTCCTCTTTTCTCCTTTTATCCTGCCAAACAAGGAGAAGTTTGGCACGAAGAGATACCAGCCCACTTCCACAGGTCTGCCCATGCATGATCCAATCCAAGTTCTCATCAGGTACAAACCTCTCCAATATGCTCTCACAGACCAGCAGGTGAATGCTAGGACAGTCTTCTCATCAGCTGGCCAAGAAATCAAGAACTGAGGCCAAATCCTCATCTTATGTAAACCAATGGGGGTAAAAATGAAGCTATCACACTTACATCACCCAGGAACGTGGCTAGCAGGCTCACAATTCACACATCATCACAGAAGCACTAAGAATGTAGATTATCCAATACGGGTTTTAAATTGGAGAACAGAATTAACGACAAGACGTGCATATGCATATGTAAACTTTCTTCCTGTTAAAGGATAGAAAGAGAGAAAGTTCCCCTTGGATGTAACGCAGTGACAATAATTTAGCTGAGTAAGTAGATAATAGGGGCTCATAATTGGAAATAGATAATACACAGTCAGAGACATGAAAACGCGGTATCAGTCAGACATAATTTAGGAAGCGCCATTTGGTGTCAGCAGAAAACACCCTGGCCTCAGGATTCTTTTTGTGTATGAACTAACCAGGCAGACACTGAAATCATTCTACAATATGAGCATAATGAAGCATGCTAATTTGCTAAAAACTGTTACTAACTGTTTTGCAACTCAGTGAATTGGAATTGCATTTTTTTTTTTTTCTAGTTGAAACCAGCCCCTCCAGTGCCCGGTGAACATGGTTATGAAATGACACTGGACCGAATGCATTTTCAGCTTGTTCAAAACAGCAATCTGGAAGGGAGGGTACCAGCTGTACTATGCTGGCCTGCGTTTTGCACGAGTATCATATCCAGAGAGACCTCACTCCAGGAGCAGCAGCTCCTGACCTTGTGATGAAGTGAGGGAGAGAAAAAAAAAGCAAGGAACTAAAAAAAGAGAGAATTTTTTAAAAAACAACTTTGTTAGAGCTGTTATTTGAAAGTAATAAGGTAGAAAAGCAAAATACTGAAGTAGAAAAGCAAAATACTGAACAGCTGTCTCACTCTGCAGCCACGAGATATGAAATATCAGTAACTGTACGACAAAATTAAAGGCAGCCTTTAGTTATTTGAGTACATCCTCTGTGTGAATAGGAAAAAAAATATATAAATGGATAACTAACATTAACAGCCATTGTAAATAATACATTAAACTTGGTGAGGAGGGGAAAAGGAAGCAATTTAAACACACGCCCTGTTAACATTTTCAACTATTTATTGTCATTTTTTTCCCACTATTCTAGGAGGTGGTCTCCCTCATGCATTTTTATAAAAATGATAGGCTTGTTTTAATTTTCTTACAGGTGTATGACAGCTCGTCTGGTACAAGATGCCAAAACTGTATTTACAGAGCACTCCTAAGGTACAGCCCCACGGAATGCAGAGAGCCCAACGAGCTGAGCATCAGCTGGGTGGAGAGCAGACACCTATCAAAGGATCAAACCAAATGCACAGCCAAAAATGTTACCCATTTTACACCCACTTCAAGAAAATCAGCACCCCAGTTTCAAAAGGGAACAAGTAACAAGTACAATAAGCTCACTGGTAACACACTTCTGAAAGGACAAGTGGTGTAATCGATTCAAACGATTCTGAAACTTGCAGTTTCAAGGATTTGGGGTGAAACTGCTACTTAAATCATGCCTGGTATGGCTTACTGATGCTGGTAGCAGGTCAACAGTTCACCACTGACATTACAAAAATGATCCAGTAAATCTGAAGTAATGGATCTCAAATCTGCTAAGTAGCCAATATTATCTCTGCTGGGCCACTGCTTTTGATCAACAAATACGATCAGGAGACTGTTCAGCAGTTACGACTGTAACTCTCTCAATGCATCTGACACACTATGGCAAGATATTGAGACATTTGTCCTGCTGTCTTCAATCCAGCCGTCTACGAAGCTATATTAACTCAATTTATTCCATTCACAGCATTAAAAAAAGATTAATGTGGGTGTTTAGGGTTGAAAATCTGCTCACTCTTGCTCAACATTGCTACTACTTATTTCTGTTTCTTCCCTAGTTTGAATTTATCCCACTGTACCTTTTACAGGGTCCTCAAAGAGCACAGATCCTCTTCTTCACAAAACAGAGATTAAGTCTGAATCTGTCTGTGATAACATCCAATCCACCACTTAAATACAATTCAGAACATATTTCACACCTTCATAATGCAATAAATGATACGGTGTTACTGCAAAGAAAGACCCTATAACCACTTATGAATTCTTTGAGTAGTAAACATTTCAGTAGAGGCTTAAAGTGTTATTTATAGGTAATTGAAACCAATATATACTTTACTGCTGCAAAATTCAAACATTATGGAAAATCCCCTTAAATCAGTTTTTTCATCAGAAGGTAAAAATATGACCATCTCAAGTCCAGCCTTGCTGAATATCAATGCTTATCTTTAAAATTTTAAGCTAACTTTGGTGGTCGAAGCTCTTTGAACTGCAGCAAAAACAGGTGAAAAAACAGCCACCAGCAAACTTGGATTAAATCACATTAAAAAAATAAACATACATAGAGAAGGAACCCAACAATGCCAACACCCTTAATTAGGAGTGTTCCAGCTTCTACCCTTATTAACTGAGATACAGAGATAACCAACGGAATGCACTGCAGGTTCTGGCACATCACTTTTCTAGAACGGAAAACAGCGACTGTCAGTCAAAGCATTCTTCATTTTAAACACGAAGGTTTAAACCTCAGGTGATTCTGTCTGACACAAGTTTGTTTCATAGTTCATTTCACCTCCAGTCTATCAATAAACAAAATTACCTTTTTCTTTCACCATGGCAAACAAATTTTCTTCCTAGTGGAAGCAGCAAGAATTAGCTGAAGTAATTTAAACACAACCTCTTTTCCAGCAGTATTTGGCTGAGATGGAACAATAATAATAAAAAGAAAAGCAGCTAATTCCAGATAATTATCTTCCTCGGTCAGATTTTGCACAAGCTCCGAGCAAGTCTGATTGTTCGTCACTGCCTCGTTGCTTCTCGTGCCTCTTCTCTTCTTCCCCTGTGGTCTTTTCCTCCAGCTAACGGCAGCTCATACCCTGCTTGTGGACTCTGCCCCTCGTGCTGAAACAACCAGCTACAGCTGCCGCGGCGGAACAAATGCTGAATTCCACCGTCCCTCATTTCCAGCCACTGACACCACCTGGCATTCCTCTGCCCTCGCAGAACTGAGCTGGCAACGCGATTTCTTCCTGAGCGACTGGCAAAACGCTGCAAGGGAGAAGATGTGACCGAGAACAGGAGAGCCATTCAAACACACGCAGAAAGTTAAAGTGGTATTCATGAGTTTCCTATCGTTTTATTTACTCCCACTGAGCCAGCATCAAGAGGGAAATCCACGATGAACACGGGCAAGTGCTGAAGCAGCTGCGGCACAGTGGTTTTCTTGGTCAGCACTGTTTATCCACTCCTGGTTTTACTTTAAGCTGTTACCAAATCCCAATTACTAGACTGCAAAATATACTAATAAACTATTGTTTATTACTAATATTACTAATATTACTAATATCGTTTATTACTAATAGTAATAAACTATTGTTTATTACTAAGCTGTTACCAAATCCCAATTACTAGACTGCAAAATACTACTAAAAATATTACTAATACTAATAAACAATCTCTCAATGCCTTTTGCCTATAGTACAGAACAGAGCAACACATGATCTACGCAAGCTGGGAATATGGACTCTATTCTCTACCTTGAAAGAACACTAAAAATAACACAGTTGAGACCCTTCACTGCTCATTGCACGTGTGGGTTTCGAGGCACAGCCAGGAGTGCTACCAATGAAATTTTTTTAAGTCCTGGTAAGCGCCGTATTCTGAAATACTAAATACCTGTAAACTACAACTCCTTTTATGTTATTCCAACTCCTCTTATGTTATTCCATTTGATATGATAGCATAAGTACTCATGGAATGGAGGAGACAGTAGAGTACTGAAACAGCAGCACTCACACCTAAATTTCACCTCCCAAAAAGAGAAAGCACCGCTGCTGAATCTGGGCATCAAACTGCCCTTCCATTTGTTTGTTTTCCAGGCACTAAACTTTACTCGAGAAAGGACTCGTCAGTAAAATGATGTTAAAAAATAAACCAACCAATCCTTTACAATATGGCGATGTCTTATAATCTCATAGAAGATCCAGACTATTTCTGTTTTCTATTAAAAGATACAGGTTGGATTGAGGTGAGAAACAAATCTTTTCTTTTGCAAGCATACTTCTATTCACAGGTATGAAGAGAAGCCTGGAAACGTGACTAATCAAAACCCCAAATAGCCCCCTAAAAAAAACTTTTCATGCATTATTTTTAATACACATGTACTGCCAGTATCGGGATTTGGGGGAATCTTTGTCACCAGTACTATATGTCGCCTTTTCCTTCTTCATAA
This sequence comes from Cuculus canorus, assembly GCF_017976375.1. NCBI lineage: Eukaryota > Metazoa > Chordata > Aves > Cuculiformes > Cuculidae > Cuculus > Cuculus canorus. The sequence goes on along the minus strand of NC_071407.1, from coordinate 4,872,719 downwards.
ATGACTTCATTCCTCATTTTAGCTGCCAGTGACCTCACCGATACAAACCTACCCGATCATGCCTTTACTTGGACAGTACATTTCAGTATTCGTCAATTAGAGGTGGAGAAAAGGACAAAGGGAAAGTAATTGATTTACCAAAGACAGTGGTAACGTCAACAGTAGAGAACGGGGTCAACTGTAAAGATATTCTGGGCTAGATTATAGGTAGATTCATTGGGCTATACCTTCAACTTGACAACAGCTCAGTGCAAAATGTGCTTTCGGTTACAGGATGGAGGCACAATTACATATTTACTGCACCCTTAAACCAAAGCGATGTTCAGCCCAGAGCTGGACTTGAACCGAAGCTCTCATCTCCACAAGGGAAATCCTTCCTAATGCTACTATATGTAAGGAGAGGGAAAGAAGCTGTAAAGAAACAAGCTGTAGACCTCAGGCAGAGCAGCAGATGGCTGATACCTGCTGGAAAAAAAAAAATAAAAAAATCAGAGCATACTTGCAGTAAATAAATTCTAAATATGTTGTATATGTGCCACCCAGAACAACAGAAAGAAATGAAACAAGCCAGTCTGCCTCACCCGGAAGATCTTTCTTATTCAGTGACATTCTTTAATAAATAAATAACAAAGGGAGAGAGAAAGAGAGACAGAGGTTCAGGCACATGCATGGAAAAAAATAGTGATTCTATTCAAACAAATCTAGGCTGGCTTTCTATTGTTAGCAGTGTAACGTGTAAGAGAAGCACAGCGCAGGCAGTCTGACATTCCTGCTTCTATGACTCAGTGTGTTGCTATTAATAGCACTTCGAGGCTCAACTGGGGAGCCGGGCTGAACCCCTCCAACGCTTGGGCATAATCCATGATGTCACCTTTCTGCCACACTGGAGATGTCGGGTTGTAACTCAGCCTGGCTCAGTGTTCTTTTCCAAGCAGTATTTTGTAAATACTTAGGGGAGAGCGTCCTGAAAGGGCCACGCCTGACCTTCATTCATAAATATTTGATCTGATGTGCAGAGCGCAGCCTATGGATACACAGGCACGGATGCTGTTAACCCTTCCCGTCAGCTTCAGGCACCCTCAAAAGGCCTTGTGATGACGATCATTCATTTTTTGTTCCAGCAGCTGCTGCCACAGAAGCTGCCTGCCGCTATCTGGACTTTGTGTTCCCCGAGTTCATTACCTCCATTTTTCAAATGTGCTACAGATTAGCACTGCTGTACCTCATCTCATAGCTGAAGAGAAGCCTTTCCTCACATCATTCCACCCTGGAAAGCTGCAGCGTTAAGACTACAGATTGCGCATAAAAATACATTTAAAAATACAGACCCCACTAAACTATACCAGAGATTTCAGAGCCAAATGCAATTTACTCCTAAGTAAAGAGACATAAAGAGCAAACATTGGTATTGTAAATACAACCTTTTAACACCAGAATGGTTTTTGATTTTAATCTCACTGTTTTAAGCTTGAAGACTAAAATTTACCCTGCTGCACAATTCAGAATCTACTCAGATATCCTAAAGTGGAGGTGAGAGAGGAATAGGTAGCAATTCCAGAAACAAATCCCTGGTACTTACTGGTATTTAGAGGTGCCTATTTTAAAGGAAAGCAAAATAACCTTTTTTTCTTTAAATAACCTTTTGCACTGTATTAATTAAATATTCTTCCTTGAACACGGTGTGGGTGGAAGAGTCACAGTAAGTACCCTATAGCTACATGCTTAAGTTGCTGTAATTTTAGGTGAAAAATATCCTGCCCATTCAGCATGAGGTGCGAGAGCCACACCGAGAGCACTCCACAAAGGGAGAGAGTTAAACCAGTTTGTTTTGGTTTTTCTTGTACCTTGATAAAGTTGAAAAATGAGGTGTAAGATAGCAAGCAGTTTAGCCATGACCTAAGAATTGTTATTCTCATTTTAAAAGCTAAGTTTCGTGTTTCTATCTCGCTCTCATTCTTCACAGATGAGATCATGGCTTAGAAGGATCAGTGCCCAGTTTTTACACAATATCGTCAAAACTGACCAATAGCTCTTGTCCATCAACCAGTGAAGTCTGCTACAAAACAGAAAGGGAAAGGGGAGAAGTTGTTCTATTAAATAACACTCGGTAAAATAGCCTCTGTTTAATGTCGTTGCTTCCAGCAAAAAGCCTGGGACAAAGCGTTTAGACAAGAAACCCTGCCACAGGCTCCCACAGCTTAACCACTGTACAACCTGGGTCAAACGAGAGCCGTCGCTTCTAGAAAGCCTTCACTCTGGCATTTTGCCAAATACCCCATCTCCAGGAAGGAAATCCCACTCTCTCCTGCTCTTAAGGAAAAGGTAACCTGCTTTAATTGTTATCCTGACTTAACTGCTTCTGCTCAGAGGAAAAGCAATAGTACCAACAGGGGATTTCTTGCAATAGACCCGTGACCCAGCAGAGGTCCCAGCGCCCTGACGGGGAAGCAGACGGTTTCCAGTTTTAGCATTCTCAACAGCTATACGATTAAATATTTCCTGGCTTCTGTTCCTCTTCAACGTCCCCTGCTCCAGCAATCTATTCCTTTGCCGCCACTCCCTCAGCCACTTTGGGCAGCTGACACATTTTCCATCTTTCGAAAAGAGCTTAAGCAGCAGTGCTTCTTGAGGGCTGCAGTAGGAAAGAAGGCAGGTGACCAACTCGGGCAAAGTTGATCACAGAATCACAGAATCACCAGGTTGGAAAGGACCCACTGGATCATCGAGTCCAACCATTCCTAACACTCCCTAAACCATGTCCCTAAGCACTTCATCCACCCGTTCCTTAAATACCTCCAGGGAAGGCGACTCGACCACCTCCCTGGGCAGCCTCTGACAGTGCCCAATGACTCTATCCATGAAAATTTTTTTCCTGATGTCCAGCCTGAACCTCCCCTGGTGGAGCTTGAGGCCATTCCCCCTTCTCCTGTCCCCTGTCACTTGGGAGAAGAGCCCAGCTCCCTCCTCTCCAAAACTTCCTTTCAGGTAGTTGTAGAGAGTAATAAGGTCTCCCCTCAGCCTCCTCTTCTCCAGGATAAACACCCCCAGCTCTCTCAGCCGCTCCTCGTCAGACTTGTTCTCCAGCCCCTCACCAGCTTCGTTGCTCTTCGTTGATGCAGGTTTGGGATTTTCCCCAGACACACTGCTAAGAAGCATTCAGCCTGTACCTGGCAACATCTCCCACACCAGGTGTGAACAGCAGGGTGTTTGCTCCTGAAGACAGACACAAGGTGTTTAGTAAGGCTATTCTTTCCTTGCTGCCCTTTTGCCTCTCCCTGTTCTTGCAGGACCCCTCAGTAAGACTACCAGCCTTCCCAAACCTGCAGCCAAGCTGCTAGGGAAATTCCTTTACAGCTTGATACTATAGCCTTTCTACAACCTCTACACTTTTTGCTCTGTAATGACTTCATACTGCAGCTTGGACCATGAACTTAGCCTGCGGTCTCCTCTCCGCGCTGCCCCGTCTGGAATCAGCAGACCATTAAAGGAGCTATGAAGGCCCCAGAGACTGACCTCACCACTTCAGATCCTCTACGCTGCCCCATCAAAAGTTTTAAACAGTTTAGAGAAGCGCACACAGACCCACCAGAGAGTAATATGGCTCGTTCTTAGGATATGCTACAGTCCTGCAGCCCTACAGCCTGGAATAATCACGTTCTCCTTACTGACAAGACTGATCCTCAAGCAAACGATTCCTGATAGTTTAGGTCCTACACACAACTTCTCCATTAGGCTGGGCTTTTCTTTGTAGCCTGGCATGCTGTTTTGAATGCTATCAGTCTGCAATAGTGGTGTTAACAATCATGTGCCATCATTCTTTTAGAGTATGTGAAAATAAAACTTAGCAAATACATCATCACCTGAATCGGTAAAATACATACTGCCTTCATAGAATCATAGAATCATTCTGATCTGCCAGGATTTGGGTGTTCAGTGCTTTATGAACAGAATCCTTTGATAATCTTTCAATTCTTTCCAATAGACGCCTCGGGATTAAACAATTTCTCAGGTTTTGATGCATTAAGGGATCTGGATTTCTTAAAACAAAATTTTATTTTCTGAGGTTCTCACAAGCAAAATTTCCTTAGTAGGCTGCTATTCTGTACAACAGTAATAGTCTGCAAAAAAAACCAGATGAAACAGTAAAAGCAATGTCTAATTAATTGCTAAACAAAATAAAGAAACAAGGGCATTTGGCTTTGCTCTGGACATTAAGAAGCCTATAACACACACACACTTATGTAAAAAGCACCTGAAACCTCCACATCATCTTCCAAAGAAATGAGAAAAGATGGTTACGTTATACTTCTTTGCAGTGGCTCCAAAAATACACAGAGCTCACTGTCGGGTAATCTTCTGACTGCAGGTATGTATAAACATTCACCTCCAAAGAGACATTTATATTATTGATACAACAACTGGCTTCCAACTGCTTATGTTACTGCTAATCCTTAGAAAGAAGATCACGCTTTCTTAGCACCTGTGTGAACTTTTGCACTATACACACATAGCTCACACTGACCTGAGATAAAGGACAGGAACGACCTGTAATGACAGTGGTTTTAAACTCAGTGCTTTAAAAAAAAAACAACCCTACCATAGGAAATCATTATTATTCACCTCCTACAAATTGAATTCATCCAGATAAATCATGATCGCAACCAGTAGTGCTGCTGACAAGAACGTGAGTGTACTGCCAGTAACCATCACTGACAGTAGCCACAATTACTGCTAAAAACTGCAAATAATTCACACAAAGGCAGGAATCCCCACCGGGAAGGCATATATGCAAGTGTGATGCTTTACTGTGCATGCCTAAGGTTAAGGAGATTTGATACAGAAAATCCACTTCGGGATTGCATTAACTCTGCAGAATAACCCCCACCCTCCCTGTATTGGGAGGTTTAGGCTCAGTGAAATCAGCAGGAGCGCAGTAAAGAGTTGCTAGTCTGAAGAACTTGTCCATTAAAGGTCCATAAAATACCAGATCGAAGCAGCTTCCCACCCATCAGTTAATTTGCAGAGCAAAGAAACAAATTCTTTGTTTTGCAGCCTTGAGAGACCTGACGGAGTATCTCATTAAGCATTAATCTTTAGCGTACACCTCAGCAATGCAACAGAGCAAAGGACAGCCTGTGATCCCTGAAGATGAGGCAACCCATCATGTGGACACTGGATAAATACCACCCTTACATTTAAACTGGACTAATCAATTTTCACTATGACAAATGACTAATTCCTCCTCTACTGATTCTATATTAAACTATAAACAGGGCTCTAAAAAAAGGCACCTAAATCTGTCCTGCAAATGTATCCCACTCCCAATAGCTATTTCCCAGTCCAGTGCCGTATCAAATAAACCAAATGAGACCTCAAAGATAAAAATATGCTTTCCAAGTAGATATAACTTGACTACATAGTGTGATGTTAATATATTCAACCAAGCTTTTTCAACAAACGGGTGTTTTTATCACTTCTCGCCAACTTCTGGAACTTTTCTGTTAGTGCCTCTTTGATTTTAGCTGTCAGTCAGGGAAGTCACTTGCTTCAATATGTAAAAAATTATATATTTGAAGCTTTCATTTAAATTTGCTAATGTTTCAATAGAAGGATCACCATAAAAATAAGACATAAAGCAAGCTGATATTCCAAACGGAGTAGGCATAACTGACTCCAATATCTGCTCCGACTGGAATTTTTAGAAGATAACTACAAAAGCTACTTTGCTGCTGCTGCTCCGTAAAGGTTTGCTCACAGTTAGTTTATACCAAACCGGATGGATTATTGCCTCTGCTCTAAAGGAAAGAGTCACATGTTTTACAGGAGAGTTTGCCAACTTCAGAAAATAAACAAACAATATTTAATCTTCAAAGTACTGATGTATACAGATAAACTAACTGGGTTTCTATTTTTGCATTTTACCGCTTAATGCTTCCATGTTTTGCATTAAAAACAGTACAGACAGCTCCACTGCCTGATTCCTGTGCTAAAAAAATAGGGATACACATTCCCTGGTGCCACACCTTTTCTGCACCCCACTATAAAGACCTCTCTTCAAAGGAAAATAACTGAAAAATCAAAAGCAGGATAATGCAAAAAATGGAATCATAACTGCCCATTCTAACATCATTGTCTTCTTTTCCTCTCAGCTTCATCTTGACTGCATCTCCTGGGTAAAGAGCAATCCTGCTTTGCTTTCTTCCCTTCTCCTCCCACGGACTATTTGCCCTTTTATTGAGCAAAAAGTCGTTCTTAAAAGGTACTTTTAAGGTCCTTGCATACAAAAATCTACTTGGTGATATCCCCACCTGTCAGGCTTAAAGGAGGAAAAGCAGCAGCAATTAGCATTCATCCTCTTCTCAACCAGTACAGGAGGGATGCACGGGAGACGATGAAGCAAGGGAAAAGGCCACGGACCAGGCTTCTTTCTCCTCTTCTACTCCCTCCACGCCTCAAGGTCCAAGTTGGAGTAAGTCTTTCCCACCACTCCACTTTATGGATACGCAGAGCTGGCGCAAGGAGCAGCTTTCAGAGGAGGGGAAAAGCCATTTCTACTTCTCTTTTCCCCACCCCAGTGCCACCAGTGTTTACCAACTGGAGAGCTGCACAGAAGAGAAGGACCTGGGGGTGTTGGTTGACAGCCGACTGAATATGAGCCAGCAGTGTGCCCAGGTGGCCAAGAAGGCCAATGGCATCTTGGCTTGGATCAGAAATGGGGTCACCAGCAGGTCCAGGGAGGTGATTCTCCCTCTGTATTCGGCAATGGTGAGACGGCACCTCGAATACTGTGTTTAGTTCTGGGCCCCTCACCACGAGAAGGATGTTGAGGCTCTGGAGAGTGTCCAGAGAAGAGCAACGAAGCTGGTGAGGGGCTGGAGAACAAGTCGTACGAGGAGCGGCTGAGAGAGCTGGGGTTGTTTATCCTGGAAAAGAGGAGGCTGAGGGGAGACCTTATTGCTCTCTACAACTACCTGAAAGGAGGTTGTGGAGAGGAGGGAGCTGGGCTCTTCTCCCAAGTGACAGAGGACAGGACAAGAGGGAATGGCCTGAAGCTCTGCCAGGGGAGGGTCAGGTTGGATATCAGAAAAAATTCTTCACAGAAAGAGTCATCGGGCACTGGCAGAGGCTGCCCAGGGAGGGGGTCGAGTTGCCTTCCCTGGAGGTGTTTAAGGAACGGGTGGATGAAGTGCTTAGGGACATGGTTTAGGGAGTGTTAGGAATGGTTGGACTCGATGATCCAGTGGGTCCTTTCCAACCTGGTGATTCTGTGATTATACAACCGCAAATGACAGACACAACAGAGCAAGTTTCCATCAGATACAGAACGAAGGCATGACTCCTTGTGGACACCAGTGGGGGACGTGCAGCCACAACACACTTTTCCCAGTCGGAGCTGCCTGCACCCATCAGGATCATGGAGTCACAGAGCAAGTGAGATCTTGGCTTCAGTTCCCCTTAACAATCTTCACATCTCCAAATGCCTGTGTAGATAGCCACAGAAGAAGCAAACCACAAAATGTTCCTTCTTTCTTTCTGTTAAAGCTAATTAGCTCGTCTTTCTTGCTAGCATCCATAATTTTTGCTCTCGTTTATTGGATAGCACGTAACAAAGGATTTAGGCAGAGAGGGAGCAGTGAACCCTACAGAAGTGAATTCAGTTGCTCTAAATCATGCTTCATTAATGCAGATTCATGCTAATCCACTGATGTACTACCAAGCAAATTGACTTGGATTGATCTCAAACACTGGCAATAACTTGCCCCATAGCAAATGTGAAAGCTGGAACAGGAAGCCAAAGGTTAAGAAGACATCAAATGTTTGAATAGTTTAAGTAAAAAAAGTGGAGCAGACATACTGCACAAGAGCAGAAATTAAAGACTGGTCCTAATTAATTACTTTTTTGTTTTAAATTTCATAGAATCATGGACTCGCAGAATGTTTTCTGTTGGAAGGGACCTTAGAACACATCCCGTTCCAGCTCCCTGCCCCATCCAACCTGACTTTGAACACCTCCAGGGATGGGACATCCATGACTTCCCTGGGCAACCCGTGCCACTGCCCCAGCACCCTCACAGTAGAAGATTTTTTTTCCTAATATCTCATCTAAATCTACCCTCTTTCAGCTTAAATTTAATTCAAAAAATCAAGCATGCTTACAGAAGCAAATGTTTACAGCCTAACACAGACAGAGCGTTTCAGCCAGACTTCTTACTCAAAAATGAAACCACTACTCAGCATTTTTCACAGGCAGATTTATCCGTACTAGAATAAAGCTGAAGCACATACATCAGGTGAATTTTCCCACTTCAGGCACTCTGTGAATCTTTGAGTAACACAAGTAAAACCATCTGGTTGTATTTAAGATCTAATAGGTGTGGACGCTGGTAAAGCTGATGAAATAAGCAACTACATCTTCAAGACATGCAGTCGCTGCAAGATCAAAACCACATCAGCACCGTACTGTGGTAAAGGGCAGACAAGAAGGCATTTTCTCTTATATCAGCAAGAAGAATGAGAGAGAGAGCTTTCACCTGTGAGCACTGTTTGTGAACAAGTCCTATTTAACGCTGCAGTAACACCAACGCATTGTGCAGCGAGCACGAAAGGAAGTTTTCTCACTCCCTGATGCTCACTGTTAGAACGGCTGCAATTGCAGGAGTCCAGGAGCCACCAATGTACCCGGTGCTTGGCTGATCTTTATCAGGGACAGGTGACCCTTCATGCTGAACCCCAGCTTTGTGCTGGTATCACAGCAGGTTTGCGAGCATTTTCCAGCGGTGCTGAAAGAGAGAGGCTGCTCCCAGGGTGAAAATTCAACCTTGATGACACGTTTGGTCTATAAAGCACACAGCACGATAAGCCTAGAAATCTCTCCTGTAACACTGCAAAGCTGACCCCAGAAAAATGGGATTTCAAGGAGGGAGAAATGCATTTCCCCAAATCTGAAGACACCAGGACCACGTGCTTCATAAAGACAAAAATGCAAAATAAGAAAACTGCGGTGCACTCAACCAGGTCCTTAGCTGACAGTGATCTGTAACCACAGAATAAGACTCAAAGGATCACATATCCTTGCACTGGGTAGGCTCAAACACCTAGATCATTTGTGACATTCATAAAAGCTGCCACAAAGATGGCACGATATTCTCAGGCAAACTGTTTTTCCACTTCTCTGGCTCTGTGGATAGTGGGAACTCACTTTCTAGATAAACTGGATCTTCCATGTAGCAAATGCAGCTAATCTCTTTCTGTGCTTCTCAGGGCAATGCCGAACACATATCCATTTGATAGCCCCGTATTCATCTGAAGATTGACTAAATCCCTCACTTATCTCCACTCTAGATTGACAAAACCTAGTTCTATTCATCTTTTCTCATAAGTCTTTCCCCTAATACTATTCTCACTCCCTTCTACCAGTTTCCTTCCAATTTATCTGTATCTTTCTCAAAATGCAATGTCCAAACTCAGAGGGAGTATCCAGCGGAGTTCCCTTCAGTAAAAGGAATAGAGAAAACTTATCTCCCTGGCTGTACGTATCTCCTGCTAAGACATCCTAGAAAAAGAATGGCTTTTTTTTTGTTCTTTTTTAGCAGTATTATACAGCCAATCTATATTTACATTGTGATAAGTATCATTATCCTCATATACTTTCCTGGAGTAGCATTAGTTATGTTCCATTTGTAATCTGTCCAAGTCCAACGCTTTGTGCTTTTATTCACTGAAATTCAACTGCATGGTTTCAAACCCTCTAGCTGACTTACCAGGATTATTCTGAATTCAGACCTTGTCCCACAGAAGAATGACATAACGCTCCTAAACTTAGATTACCACAAACTTTAAAGGCATGCTCCCTATTCAATCATATAATTATAGAAGTCTGCATTATAAGAAAGAAAAGGTTGTAAGGACTGAGGCCAGGAGAGATAACTCACTTGCAGGAACCCATTTGGAAAGCCATCAAAAAGAAGAACCATCTTATCTGAAGTACAGGAGCAGTCTGTACAGCACCTCTCAGCACCTAAGGAGTACCACCTACCACAACGACAAGAGAACCTGGGGTTTTGCCTCCCTTATCACCACATGCCAGACTCAAGATTGCTTTGTTTTGGACACCCGACAAGGTCACACACAGCACCATTAAAATCCTATGGTCACGCCGAGTACACAGTATGTGGGGAGCTACTACGAACAACATTAGTAAAACCAAAGATTAAAATGGGAATCCTTTTTTTCCATCTGTGCCTTATTTCTTGCTCTCCAAGTAACAGAGACCAGTGTTAAAGAAAGCGCAGTTTTCAGGGTGATCTTGGGGACTGAATGGAAAAGGGCAATGGGGCACAAAACAGTGGCTGTTCATGTCCCAGCTGAGGACTCTGGCTTTCCTGCGATAACACAACACAAGAACATCCACTCTAGTGATGCAAGTAAGCTGATGTGTGGGAACCTGGATGTAAAAAAGTGGGCAAAGATTGAAATGCTTATGCTGCAGCTAGTATTTTATAATTGAATCTTTTATTTCAGATCTGTAAAGCCTATTCCTCTTAAGAGGGCTCTACCTCTCTGTCTTCCCTCACATCACCCTGTGGATCTTTTGGATCCCTCCTCCCTGCAAATGTACACACAGAAAAATCAAACCTTCCTCCTCTCAGACCCTTATTTCTCACAGGGGTCTCAGTGCTTCATAAATTTTCCTGCACCAACCCAGCTGCTCCCTGGCTCACCACTGAGCTGTTTTCATGCCCTCTGGATTCCACCCATGCCTTTCTCATCCTCTCACGTTCCTTCTGTCTTGCCTTACATCCAACGGATCTGACACAAGCAGCCACTCTCACAAGTGCTGCTTTAAAGTAAGACTGTTACATAAACAGTCACTAAACTCACAGAGGAGGTTGATTAGATAATACGGCACCTATCTCCTTTCCCTCAGGTGTATCCCACTGATCCCATCCAGAAAGTAATCAGTTTGGATGCACAAGCAACAGATGACAGTATCTCATACAAGAAGCGACATCACACAGTTCCAAGCCCATTTTCTCATCAAGATTCCACCGCTTTCTTAAAAACCAACCAACTTCCAACTTACGCTAGTCCTCAATATCTGACATTTTTCCACAGAATCCTTCGTACCTGAGTTTGGCCTCCAGAGAATCAAAGCCGTGTGCTGAACCAGGCCTTCTAGGCTGAGACAGACGTGGTTGCAGCAAACCACTCGGCTACTAATCCCTCTTATGGGAAGCAGACCCTTGCCACTCACCCTAGAAACGAGACTTTGGCCAAATGAACCCAAAGACCCCCATTCAGTATTTTCCTCTCAGTGACTCAAAGCCTTTCCTTCTTTATTTCCGCAGGTTTTTTTTCATATCTTTTAGACTATTTCTGACTATCAGTATCCTGCCAGCATTTAACCTCGTGAGACAAGTTTGACCTCCAGAGTTCCCCTATGAAGGGGATGGAATTTCACGGTACAAGTGCTAAGTAAAAGAAAGCCACAGGTTAAGTCACAGAGACTCAGACACACTTTCTGAATACCGAATAGCTCTGCACTTGCTGATAATTCCCAACCTTCCAAAATCCTAAAATATGGGCCTTTGCTGATGGCTACGATTCCACTTACAAGCAGCAAGGAGGATACTTAGCGTGTCTCCAAATGCCTTGAACAGCACAATTTCTAATCTCCGTTTGTAAAGCCAAACACAGACAGCAAACTGTCTTTCAGCAGGGTATATAAACTGCTAAATCTTGCAGTACTTGAGGCACCATAATCCCCAAGCAGACACGTGGCCTAACAGACAGACTCGTGCATTTTGTATCTTAAAGACACACTCTGCTTTTACAGCCAAGCCATTTTCAATAACCATTCCATTATTTTTTCTTCTAAGAAAGTGAGGTTCTGATTCCAATTGTAATTTAAGTCAAGCTGAGACACCAGACACCTTGCAACCTCCCAGCTAGCATTATCCACGCCACTGGAAAGCAGGACCACAGCATGCATCCTATTGAATAGAATCATAGAAAAATAGAATCATGGAATAGTTTGGCTTGGAAGGGACCTTAAAGATCATCTAGTTCCATCCCCCTGCCATGGGCAAGGACATCCCACTGGATCAGGCTGCCCAAGGCCCCATCCAACCTGCCCTGAACCCCTCCAGGGATGGGGCAGCCACGAGTAGCACCCAACTGTAGGATGAAAAATAAACAAGCCCTGGTTGTTGCAAGCATTACCTATCACAGCAAAATGCTCATCAGAACCTGCCCCACTGTCCTTGTGACTGCTTAAAAATGAGTGAAGAACTGCAATACTGCAGATTTCTAGATCGATCTAAGCCTCATACAAACTAGAATAAAATTGCAGCTGTGCAAAAAAGTGGCTCCCAGCCTGTATAACAGCAATGAATTTCTTTAGAGACCCGCATGGATTGATCATACAGCTGGACACTGTTCATCCAACTAATTTTCAATTCTAAACTGTGATCTATAAAAATGCCTCATCTGTCTGTAGAAGTTCTCTCCAGAACACCAACGTGAAACACCAGAGGGGCTGGCAAGGCAGAACAACAGTTGCTTTTTCTGGTTCACAACCAGATATTATATATTTGCCTTGTGTTTTAGCAACATCTTAATTAAAATTTTAGTTTTGAAATGACTGATTACTCAGGAGCAGTAACGATCCTAAACAGCACATGGGTTTTGGCCAGTATTACTCTTACAGCACGAAGTTAATTGGGCACAGAGCTGACTAGCAAAGAGCTATTTGCACAGAAGAAAAATTGTTGCCTGGCACTAATGAAAAAACAAACTTGAAAGCAGACCTTTGAAAAATACTTGCCTACCGCATACAAACACCCAGTATGAACATTTTTATGAGCTGATCAGAGTGACAAGTATGTAAAAGTCTTCTCTATCTGCTAAGTACAGGAAAAATTCTAACACATAAGCAGTTTGGGTTATCAAACCTGAGGTTCGTAATGCAAGTCCTACAAGAGAATGTCTTTGGAGTCTAGGTGAAATCTTCAGATTAACATTGATAGCAAATTTCCTTGACTGGAGCTTCCAGAAAGAAAAACTGGTAGAATTTTTTTAAACAGATTTTAATGTATTGTAACAAATCAGTTAAGCTGATGAATTCCATATGTAAGTCGCACCACCACTGATAGCTCTATGAAGGAATAAACCAGTGTCCAATATTAATTAAAAAAGACAAGTGAAGTTTTAGGAACTACTGGGACAAAGAAAGAGCATTGTTTTAACTCTGTATATACACCCACATTATGCTGCATATTGAATACAGTCAATTTTTCAAGGGTTATAGAAGAATTAGAAAAATAAAGGGAAAAATAGATCATTCAAGGACATGGACTGGCTTCCGCACAAAGAGCATTTAAATAAATTATGACTGTTTCTCCTGGAAAAGGAGGTACCTGGATAAGAGCTATAACAGAAGTCTAATAAATTCACAAGACACAAGAAGGTGGCAAACACAGACTTTTAATCACCTCTTCAAATTCAAAACTGAGCCAGCTTCAAATGAAATTACTTGGCAACAGGTTTGAAAGACACAAAAGGGAATATAGTTTCATAATGCCCATAGGAAAGTTCTGGAACACACCACCACAGGACGTTGTGCTTTCAAAAGGTATTTTCCTAGACTGAGTACTTCTGCAGCTTAAGGCCCTTTTTCTCCCACGACAGCCACCTAATAGAGAAATGTATCTGTATCCACCAACTACTTTTGACTAATCAGATTATAATTTGGCTTTGTCTTCTTCTTTTCCTCCTCTCTGTCAAAAAATAAGCTAGCTGTAAAGCAATTTAGCCTATTCACCAACCAAAATTCAAGATTTCAAGCCAGTTCTCACTCACCCAGATCCTCGGGAGCGCCAAGTAACCTCTCACATAAGTAGTAGTCATCTGGATTCAAGTAGGGCAGTTGCTTCAGCAAGCTTTGCTTAGGAATGAGATACAAGACCTCTGCAATATCCCCATCCTCAATAATTGACATCCTTTTGACTGAATTTCGGAATTTCACCTTCTCCAGCACCAATTCTTCAGTTTTAGTGGATCCACACAGCTTCCCAAAGCTGTTCAAGATGGGGAAAGACAGCATTTCTATTCAGAAGAAGCCAGGGAAATCAACCTGTAGTGCGTGTACTCAGTCTACTACTCACGGCACGATGTCCTTACCAATCCTTCTCTTTTTCTCTTATCCAGCAAAGGAGATTAAGGAAGATTATTTTTAGTGATTATCTTCAAGAGATTATGGCAGTATGCTTGATCAGGTGACTGCCATCTAAAACTATTGTAATCAGATGCAACTCATCTCTGGGAATGCAAAAACTGGAAGCAAAACCATAAAGAGTATCTGAAAATCAGATTAATATCCAGGACAGGAGAAAGAACGTAACTGAGGTAGGTAAGAGGATTATTCTAAAAGCCAAAAAACCTTGCTGTGTCAAAAATCTTATTATGGGAGAATCATCATCTTAAACTACGCATGCACATCTGTGCTTTTAATCTACCACGCCGCCGCTCCACGCCAGGTCTGCACATGCACTACGGTGAACAGGTTACAGTAAAGGCAGAGCATCTTCATCCCCTTTTCTGAGGAATGTACAGAGGCCGACTAGCACTACTTCATAAGCAGATTTCTTTGGAGAAATCCTTTCCACAGCTTTCACTGTTTATTCCAAACAAGAGCACTTAAGCTTTCCCCTAACTACTAAGGATTGCTTCGCTCATGCTCTTCCTCTCCAATTTCCTGTGTAGCTGACAGGAGAAGCTTGGCAGATACTGCGCCAGCCCTTCCTGCTTCACTTACAAGAAGTATTTACATTAATCCAATTCCAGTGACTTGCTAATCTAATCATCTAATGAATATTTCTCCCTGGGTAAAGGCAGAGTTAACCATCAACTGGGCACTGGAATGTCACAGGAAATTCCAAAGTGAAAGATTAAAAAAAAACTAAACCAACATCCATCCTCTCTAAAGCACAGGTAAGACCCCAAAACACGCCTTGCTTAGAGACAACTTCAGATTCTTTACTCAGCCAAACTCCCAGAGACGACTGTGCAGTCAGTGTTTGGACCAGGTTTTCAATTCCCCTTAACACACAGAAGTTTGCTACACCTGAAAAAATGACCTGGTGTGATAATTGCCCTGCTTCCAGTAAGGCTTTGCTAAATTAGAAGGTGGAAAAAAACAGCAATAGGCTGACTGAGCACAGTGGGAAACTGATTTAACTCCTTCCTCCAAACCCAGAGTTCAAGCACTGTCTACTGATGGGAACACGCTTTGAAGAGAAGACAGCTTTATTTACAGTTTTAAAGAGAACATATCAACTCACAAATCCAGGCTTTGATCGTCTATTATTACACATCTCCTACAAGGTCGTTATTTTTCAAGTAACAGGACTTCTAGGTTATCTTGAAAACAAACCTGAAATCACAATTCCCCTTCAACAGCCATTCTCCTGCGGTTTATAATCAATCATGGATACAGTGGGTCAAAGCTGGAATAAATCAGCACCACTAAACTAAATTTAATGCTAATGTATATTTGAGGAAGACCTGGTTCAATAAATACAGCAATCTGAGATATGCCTTGGAGTATCTTCTATCCAAACAGAAATCTCAGCAAATGCTGTGTTTTAACCGTTCCCTCTAAGGAAGTAAAGCTCTGTAGCAATTTTTCAGTTTCTCCCAGATTTTACAACCTACTCATCTGCACACTAGAGCCACTCAGTGGAAAAGATCGATCTTCTGAAACTCTGAAAGCTTCTACCACTTCAGGTGAAGGTGGATCACCATTCTGTGCTGAAAGCAGAGGGATGACTCATCGGAGAGGGCTGGTTGCACTCCAACACAAGTAAGTATCTCAGCTTAGCATAGAGTATCTATGTGTTGCTGGATAATCGGAGAAGGATGTTGACATGGGACAACAGCAGTGCCAACACTGCCACACCAACACCTCCAGGTGGACTTTGCCCTGTGAGGTAGGTGAGGCAAAAGCACACACTGCCCTGAGATTAAGTCTGATTCCAACCTTTTCCCTATGTTCACCAAGACAGACATCACACTTTCTAGGTGCAAGTACTAAACCAGTATGATCTGATGTGTAGAAGTACTCAGAAGAAAGCGCAGTCTCTTCTCACATTATCACACACCACAGAGGCTACATAAAGCCTCCATCGATTCCTTTAACTTGCAGTTTGCCTTTGAGTGTTTACCTCCCGTAATGTTAGAAGAATTGCAACCAGACGACAGAGGTGAAAAGGCAGAGCAAAGGCACAAGAGGCTGAATCCACTTCCACCCATGCAGGAGTCTGTTCCTGCACTTGACTTCTGCAGGCAGAGGAACTCCAGTGTGAGCTTGAGAGGCAGCAGAGGACAGTATCCTTTTCCCACAGTATCTCCAGTCAGCCGGTGATCGCTGTAGAAGGGTCCAATGTTCTTGCAAATAGTGAAGTGCAATCCAGTCTGAGATGCGTGGGATTGGTGGGGGCCGTGGGAACAGCTCCATATAGACCAGCATTTTGTGACCCTAATGCGTCCCTGCAGATGTGTCCTGCTTAATTAAAAATAAAGTCCTCCTTTCTCTGAGAGAGATTACTCGATGGTGCCCCTTTCCAAACCTGCTGATTGCTTTCATTGTCCAACAACTATAGTCGCAAAGACCACTCACAGGCTGCTGCTTGTAAGAGAGAGCAATATGATTTTTGACTGTGTTTTTTAACTACAAGCTATGTCTTAAAGACCCTCCACCTTGTTAATAGGGAATATAAGATGACAAGAAGTAGAAATGGGCAAAACAAGATGAGGAATGTCGCAGTGGCTTCCTGAGTCAGATGAAGAGCTGTATGAAACATCTGGTTTGAGGGTCAGATCCTCGTATCCAAGGTTAAGGACAAGGCTTGAGACAGCCTTGTACAACACACTGGGATTTAACCTCACCCAGAATCAAAAAGACAGTGGCAATCTCCTACTGCTTAAATCAAGCACTGGATTAAGTGTAAAAGATTAATTTCTAACATTATTACTAAAAAGCAAAGGGTGGAAAACACAAGAGCACAATCTTGTCCTTATGTCACTTGAAACACATCCTCAGGATCCCAGGGCACCCAACACAGAAGTAGCACTGAGGAAATTTCCTCAGTATCTGTCAAACAGCAAAGTATTTTCAAATCACTGCCAATTCAAAACTGTGCTTAATCAGCATTGGGGACTCGAGCCTGTGCAGAGCACAGTTTGAGGTACGGACCCTTTCCAGACTAACAGTTTTCACAAGAGACTGGATATGAGACAGGAATTACACAAACTAGCTGCTTTATAATATTTTATATCATTACCAACTTCATACTTTATTTATAAATATTTTCTGCCATTCAATTCCTTCTGAATTCATCAAATCTGACTGCCCAGAAGATAAAAAAAGTATGTTCCATATATAACCAAGAATAAAGGCTTCTATATTAATGCTCCTAAAACAGAACAAAAAAATTTGACTGCAGTCCACAAATAAATTGTACAAGAGAATAGTAGACACTGAATAATAGGAAAAATTAGACACTAAAGGCTAAACTCATAGTGAGCAACGCTGAGGATTAAACTGACTCTTTGGCTAAATAGAAGGCAGAAACGTGTAGCGCACTAATGTAGTCTTTAATTGCTTCTGCAGTCAGAATTAAACTTCCTGCAAATGCACTTCGGTGCTGACTTCAATCGTGCACTGAAAGCAACAACAACCCCCATCAAAAACCCCAAGAAACTGAGGTCAGCCATACCAGCTCAGCAAAACCTCGCTGCGAAAAGAAATCAAAATAAAACCATGGAAAACAAGGTAAAACAAAAAAATTTCCCTTTTCCCTCATACCCCTTCAAAAGGTAACACATTTATTGTACAGATAGATAGCCCCAAATAATGCTTCATGCATCGGTCCAAGGCAACAGGATCATCATCTTCTCCCATGTAAGAACTCTCACAAATACAGACAACAAGGAGAGGGGGAAAAAAAGCCTTCACATAAATGAAAAATGAGCACGCACTATACCTATTTACACCAAGAAGTACAGTTATCCAAGTAATAAAATAACTACAAAAGCAAGAGGGAACAAAAACACATTCTAACATTCAAGTTCACACAGAAAAAAAAGAAACAAAATCTCTCTACTTGTGTTAAAATTACTTCGTATTTGCAGCTTTTTGTCTTCTGACACGCTTACTTACTCAAGACTGCAGGCTGAGTAGAAAACACTCTGCTATTTACTGTAGGCTTTAGGAAACACTTCATCCACATCTCGGAGACCAAAAAATCCACATGCACATCTTTAATTTCTTTACCTAAATGTCCAAAACAGGCAGTCATCTTCCGGGCGTACTGACACAAATCATTCTCCCTGTAGCGTTCCTCACCAAGGACCGGTTCACCCATTGCTTCAGAAGGAGCTGCCTTGCTCTGCAGAGTACACCAACTACTACTTATCAAGACCGATAACACAACAGAGCTTTCTCCTCCAATTTATCGTCATTAATAATTCAGGTACTACATAAAATTTGCTGAGCTTTAAAAACCGGTAGTGCAAAGTTACTTTGTGGCTTTTGAAGTAATCATGTTTTAGTCCTTAAAAAGTATCTCAATATATATTCCAATAGCTTACAGAAAATATTTTCAAATGGCAATGCAATCTATTCTGTTGCTGCAGAAGGGTGCTGGGATTATGCTCAGAACAGCAAGGCATTGAAAATATTCATCCAGCTCAAACCTAGAGACACAATCACCACCGCTACTGAAATGCGCTGTAAGAAACCAGACGCGCCTACACTGTTGTAAAGGCACCACTAGTTCATTATAGAATGGTTTGGGTTGGAAGGGGTCTTAAAGATTATCCGGTTGCAAGCCCTATGCCATGCACCACTTCTCAATGCTAAATATCTTCTGGGGACTAAAAACAAACAAACAAAAGACCTCAGATAATAACTTCATCATATCTTCTGGTACTTTCTAGCACAATGTATTTCAGAGAACCAAGGCAACGTAGCCAGGAGCAACAGGAAGATAGTATTTTCTGAGCTCACTCTTGGGAGTGTGAAGCCCATCTAATCTCGCTGTCGTTATCTTAGCTGAGAAGAGAATACACAAGAACTGACTTAGCAGTTCTGCTCTGGGCCAACTGCAGTGGCCACAAACACCTGTCTCTGTTCTGCTTTTCAGAGATAAAGGCAGATCAATTGGACTAATTACTGGAGAAAACACATTAAAAATACACTAAAAATCATAGAATCGTAAAAGTTATAGAATCACAGAGGTTGGAAAAGATGATCAAACCCAACACCACCGTGCCTAGTCAACCATGTCCCGAAGTGTCACGTCTACAAGCTTTCTGAACAACTCCAGGGATGATCACACAGTCACTGACAGGTATTTAGCTAAACACTTGCAGAATGGATTTGGCTTCTCTCTCCTGATTCAGTTAACCACTATCAGCGAAGAATGGGTGCTCCTCAAGAACACATCCTCCTTGTCCACCACACTTGTTTTTTATCCATTCACTTAACACTTGAGCAGCCTGATCCAGTGAGAGGTTTCCCTGTCCATGGCAGTGGGGTTGGAACCAGGTGGTCTTTAATGTCCCTTCCAACCCAAACCATTCTATGATTTTATGATCTTAATGTTTCCAGGGATGGGGCACTGTTACTGTTAAGCAGACACAATAGATTGAAAAGCATAGCTATTCATATTTAATATTACTTTGACAATTCACTGTGTATAAAAGCATAAGGTATATTTAAAAAAAGAACTGAGGGGCATCACGATCTTTATTTTTGCTAAAGGCTATGAAGGATCCACACAGATACGAATTTTACAGTCTGCAGGTCTCTACCAAGTTAGTTTACTGGTTTAACCTGTACAAGGTTCTACAAGGTAAGCTACGCTACTGCCTATGGTAGGAGGAACATGAAGACCACAGAGCCACACGGCATCTTTATACTGGCAAAAAAAGAGTGGCATATTGAAAAGGGCTAACTTAGGGTAAAGTGATATCAGAGGTACGATGATTTGTGTTACAACTCAGCTGAGCAACCCAGTTAAGCGGGAGTCTCTCATCCAGGCTTTTTATCAAGCTGCCAAGTCAAAATCTTTTCTTTACTGATACTATAACTGGTATTTAACTGATCATTAGCCAAAAGCCATCCAAAATGCCTGTTTTTGCAGCGATAACACACAGAAAACACAGTACTGAGGAGCTGTTACCGAGTCTGTCAAGTCCACGAAGCCTCTGAATGTCTACATGAAAGGACAGCAGCAAGTTCAAGTCTGATAGGATGAAGCTACGTTTGTGTCATCTTACACTGCATCAAACATTAACTCTTTAAAAACCCATGTGGGGATCTTCTGAGATGGTGCACTGCAAATTGGATCTCAGTTTTGTACTGTTACAGCAAGACTGGCATGCATAAACTATTCTGTTAAACTAATTCAGAAACAAGAAAGCAAATATTATTGTGTATCGATTTCTCCTCGGTGTTCATTCCTAAACACACATAAAGCATCGATTTACCCTTTATTCTCCTATTACAATACGCAACCAATAAACCCACAAGACCAAACACAACTAAGTTTCTATCTCAGGCTTTAACTAAGACCACACGGTGACAATTTCCTTTCCCAACTGATGACATTTGCAAAATCTTTCAGCTGAATTAAAGCATTGTGCTCAGCTTCCTGTTACCAACTATGTATGATAACTTTCACGGCACAGGAGCCTTTGATAACAAAAGGCCAGCTTTGCAGTGCATTGTAAAGCCCGACAGGCAGCAGAGCAAACTCTTGGGAATGCTTTTCCCTTTGCTGTACGTTCAGAAATCTAATCTGACTCACTTCCCTACGTCCACCAAGTTTATCCTTCAGTGTTTAATCTTAGCAAACATAACATATCAAAACAATATGCCTGCGATTACAGCTGATCATCTTTTTCTTTTGACAAAAGAGAGCCCAATAACAGCCACATACGATCGTGTGCAATAATTAGCCGGGCTGAAATAGTACAGAGAAAAATCAATCCCTAAATGAAATATTTAAATAACGTTAGGGGGAAAAAAACCCAATGTCAGTTAGCAAAGCACTATTTACTACTTGTGGAAGCCTTAAAACATTCCTTCCAAGCACCAGGTATTGGCCACTGTCAGGGATCAGGTACACATCCACTGGAAATGAAAGAGCAGTTTATATCAGTTTCATAACTTCTCATTTCTATATTGGATAATCCACTTCCACTAAGAATACTGCAAATAAATAAACATAAATTGCTTTTTAAAAGCATCTATCGAGCTCACCTAAATCCAAGAAACAGAAACAGACAACTAAATCCCCAACCTGTGATAAAAAATGGGCAGAAATATCTTAGGAGGCAGAAAGTTGAAAATTCATATATTCAGAATTGGACCTTGGCCTGCCAAAGGAACTAAACTAAGTGGCTTCACCACTCCTTTTCCAATATTTGATCTTCACACAAAATGAATTCTGCAATCAATGCTGGTTATAGCTGTCCTTTAACAAAACAAACCAACAAAAAAAATGACTATCAAAGTATCTGCTTCCATAATCAATTATTCAAATTATTAACAAATAGTGATATTAACAGCGAGAACGTAAGACTGAAGACTGGAATGCTAAACTGGGATTTGAGAAACATGCAGCCTCTGCTCTCCCACAGGCCTGCGGTTGGTCCCTGAGCCATTCTCTTAACTTCTCTCATTGTGTTTCCCCGTATCACTTTCCCCCCTCAAAAGGGATTTATAACAATAGGTACATTAGTAATGGGAACTACAGAAGTACCACTGATAACACTAAGGGGTAACCTGTCAGCATTCAAAAAGAGGTCATGTACAGCATAGCTGAGTGCTGCTTCTTGATCTTACTTACCTTCCAACTTAATTACCATATTTCTTAATGATTTTCTAATAGATTGCAGCCCTTCCTTAACACCGAAAGCGCTCATTTCCCCTGGAGAATCATGTTACCAGAGAAGGCAAACAAATGAATTCCCTACATCTTCTCTGATCTGAAAATTCCGTTTTTAGCTTTGCCTCCAGCAGGCAAAATCACTGTTAGTCTGGTTGCTGTGACTAGAAGAATGCATAGTTATCAGGTTATGACACAAGGCATGATTCAACAAAAGGCTATTTACCTTACTTTATCAATTCCAATGTTTATTTCAGACTAGTCATGGGAAAAAAAAAAAAAAAGACTCTCAGTTCTCAACTATTTTCAGACACGAAATAATAGTGTGTGCATTAATGGATCCGTCTATTGTATTATTACAAGATGAGGTGGCTCAGCATTTTATTTCCTGGCAGCACAAAGCTAATCTATTGATCTATAACGTCAGGAACATGGCACCATGTATTCTTATAGCAAACCCAATCCTTTTTACTTACACATAGGAAAAAAAAACCCCTATAATTGCTGACAACTGGTGTAATTTTGTAGGTAAGATATAGTGAGAGCTGTATGAAGCAAAAATATAAAACCTGCTGCACCCCCAAGACTCTGGATGATTGAACAACTGACTCAACAACACAATTCAAGTGCTTGCCTATCTCAAAGCTTATAAATAATCCCTTGACTTCCGTGGGGCCACGCCACTATGCTTGAAGTTAAAGAGACGCCTAAGCCGCTCTAGGGAATAATTAGCAAAAAGGATCCTGGCAGAAGCTGGCAGTCCTTCAGACTTTCAGTAGGGATCTGGTTTATTTCCTAATCCTCAGCGATATTCAGGTATCTTTTATTCAAACAGATATTTGAGAAGCAAGAAAGTGACGTGAAAAAACATTTAAAACTTAATGTCTTCTACTTACTTGTGGTCACTGCTATGTAACAGCTCAGCCTTCAATAGCCTGTAAAGAACTACTTAAAGAACAACAATGAAAAGAAATAAAAAAATCAGAATTAAATTATATCTACTAGAAGCGCCAAGAGGTGATGTGGTTCATTAAAATAGCTCCACATTGTGTTCCATAATCATTTTGCTTTTCCAGACGATCACAAAGGTAGCTTCAAGTGAGCAAAGATTTTCAAGATAAATGTAATTCTTTTAATCAGACTTTTTCCTTTACTTTTCCTTTCTCGAACTTTGACATTTTCCTTGCATTTGAGAGGAAAAACTCTTCATAACATTCTCTTCTCGATGTAGACTGCACAGTAACTGAGACAGAAATAAGTTGGGAAGCAGAGATCAAAGATTAAAGCTCAATTTTCCTTCAGTCCTCATGTTTATGTCTTGCACCTTTATAAAGAGCAGCGTTACGAGCATGACATCAAAGAAAGCACCACTCCTGTTGTTATGTATTAAAATAAACTGGATATTATTATACTCTCTTTTCTGGCAAGTCATGATTACAGAAATATACACAGCAACTTTACTCAAATACCGAACAAATAATGATGTTAGAAGAAAGTCTTCTCCACATCCCTGAAGGGCTTCCTGAACATCTTAGTTTAATACTCCCCATTCTCTTCTAGACAACCAGCACACATGATTATAAGAATAATCAAGTAGCTATGTCTCGGATATCTCTTGTGGCATCCAACTTTCAAGGTCTCCAACATCACAGCCATCCTCAGAGCATGGCATAACTCTAAAAGGAGAGCTACTGCAGTCATGCTGCCTGTTCCTACCTTCAGCAAAGCCCTAAAACAGATTCCTTTTTTGTACTACACGGACTAATTTAAGTACAATACCTACCAGAAGCCAGTACAAACTTTTTGTCAATGTCCATCAAAACTAAGAATAGGTTACCTTTCTATATAGTGGAAAGTATGGTGGTGCTACAGGATGCCAGAAATGACATCAGATCAGTTCATCCACTGCCAATGTTCCTACTAAAGGCAGCTTTAAATATGCTGTGTTGGCTGATGTTTGTTTTGTAACTAAATAAATCCTACAGCAGTGTTGAACCCTTCCTCTCATGGTCAGCACTATCTTCTGGTT
The DNA here is from genome assembly GCF_017976375.1 of Cuculus canorus. Classification (NCBI taxonomy): domain Eukaryota; kingdom Metazoa; phylum Chordata; class Aves; order Cuculiformes; family Cuculidae; genus Cuculus; species Cuculus canorus. The sequence goes on along the minus strand of NC_071407.1, from coordinate 4,848,734 downwards.
AAACCAGCTGCACGCACACACACGAGTGATCGCGAGCCGCGTTACAAACTAGGAAACTGCCAGTTAAGCAGAATTGTGACTCGATGAGCAGCTCACTTCTCACACAACGGTCACATTCTGTACAGGTAAAAAATGAGGCCTGGACATATCTGAAAATATATTAATAGAGCTGAGAAAAGACTTGGAACGTAGTTTAATTTATTCATGACAGAAAATGACATCTAACACACCGTGTAACTACTAGTGCTGGATAAACTGAGGTTTTGGTCCTCTTGGGTATTTCAGGTTTTCATTTTGTTGGGTTTTTTTGATGGAATCTACTCAATTTAAGGTCTGTAATCTGGATCCAACAGGAAAAGCGACAGTCAGAGAAACACAGCATACTCCCAAAGCTGACAGGACACCGAAAAGGAGAAACATGTCCTTGCCTTGATGACAGGTACAGCTGGGTTTGTTCTTTACCAGTGCTACTCAACAAAGAACAGGCCTTATGATATCTCCCTGACATGCACGACGTTGGGAATCTGTGCCTATCAAATCCTAAGAGAGTTATTCAAAGATAGTACTGTATCAAGAGTCTTGTTCCTGCAGTGGAAGCGGAGGGCATTTGGCATCTATCAGGATGACCTTAGAGGTCTTTTCCAGCCTCAATGATTTAATGATTCTATGATCCTATGAAATAAGGTTTCATAATACTAGGAAAAATCATTCCAGTGGTATCATCAATTACAGTAATGGAGAATGAATCAAGTGGAATAGCTACAAAGAATATAAGACCAATACCTTGACTGCTTGATTTACATTCACCATATTATTTTCGCAACAATGCTTTCCAGCAGTAAACTACAACATAATGTAAACTTAAGACGGCCTTTGCCATCTTTAAGACATAATCTGCTGCTGTATTCTTAGCCATCACCACAGTCTCTCTACTTCTTGGTACTTAAAAACACATTAAATGCTGCATCCGAACAGTTACTCTGCAATGGGAGGTCTGATTCTTCAGTTTACGTAGAGTGCAAACAACTATTCCTGTTCCAGGAGGCTGGTTTGTTTAGGGTTTGTTGAGTGTAAACACTCCCTCAGCCTAGAGCAGAGCTTAGTTTTCTTTTACTGTGTGACACGACCACTTCGTTAAGATACAGATTTACCACTTACACAAATCAATGAACAAAACCCAAATCCCTTTCCCATGCAGTTTCCAGCCCAGTTTCCACATCTCTTCTGTTATTAACACTCTCTATTTATCTTCAGGTTTTTTGGTGGGACTTTTGCCCTGGTGTTATTTAGGAATTGTTCTGCAAGTGAGAACAGCAACGACAACAACAATTAAAGAAAGCAGGCAAACCAACCAACCTGTCGGGTTGTGCTAATAAAAATTGATTGATGAACTTCTTCTAGCAGCGCTGAGCAATATTTTCAGATGATTCGGTAAAAACAGGTGCTGACCACCAGGATTTCTCATGAGAGAACTTTATGTTATAAACATATGCTGAGCATAGTTTTGAGACTGCAACCAGTTGGCAGCTTCCAGTTATTTCCTTTTTAACTATGAATGAACTACAAGATAATGCATTATTTTGTAGTGGGTTTATGATTATTTTATTATTTAGGTTTTTTACCCGTATTTATGCTTTCTTTGGAATCCCAGCCCTCCCAGTACGTTTCCTAGAATCAATTAATTGATTCTGAGGAAGTAAAACATTGCAGTTCTCTATCTGCATACTGAATTATCAGAATAAGGTCAGGCAGTTCTGTCTATAGGACCCTGCAGTGAGAAGAGCTTTCCATATCCACACGAGGTCACCTGCATTAGCCAAAGCAGGCAGAGGGACAGGCAAAACTTCCCCAACTCTCAGTAGATCTGCTCAGGAAGTGGAGCACCAGATATTCAACCTAACCTCACTGTAATGAATCCCCATGGGATGTGGATAAATGTAATTTGGTCAGTACATTCACATAATGATATCGTAGTTTCCCACATCACAACAATATAGAAATAGCTGATTTTAAACAAATGCCAATGCATTGTACTTCTGTGAGGATTAATTTATATCGATGTAATAAATCCAAAATAGCGCTTTAAAAATAAAACAGGAAAGAAATAAGGAGGGGAAAAGCAGTAATTTGGCACCTAATTCAGCACACATTCAGAGAAAGAACAGAAACAGAACTATTGTACTTAGTTCAGCATTAGGATAAGTGTTTGGTCTACAAAGACGAATTAGCAATGGAAAAAAATATTTTTTTTCTCTTGTTATAAACTGTTGTTACAAAGTTTGGGTTGTGGGGTTTTTTTAAAGTGAAGTGACACCTTCTAAAGAGATGTACACAGTTCTTTAATATGCCTACCTATTTTTTAAGCTCCAGACTCATAAAGGTAGATGATATCTGTGTGAGACATTATTTTCAAGAGACAAATATTGGATTAGACAATGCAAAGCAAAAATAGGACTTTACTTCTTCCAGCTCTAACCCCTGAAGCCAAATGGGTACCCCAAGGGTTTATATATCCAAGCACAGCAGAAAAAACAACTACCCACACTTGAGTTTCCAAGAAAGCTAAATATATCTTTTTATATTCATACCTCTTCCCCTGCCTTTTTCTAAGATCTCGGTATAAAAAAAGAGAAGGGATTACTAAGCAAACTGAGATTAGCAGCTTGGATGCAGAGAGCATTATCCGCTTGGTATCACTTTGTTGTAACTTACCACCAAAACTGTGCTGAATGTGCTTTTGGTGTTTAGAAGCAAAGGGCTTTGAGCCTCAGCTCCTGGTGCCTCCTTGCAGGTCGCTACACGCTGGCATTCTGCACTGCACAGTCATACCTGCGGCACCTTTGAACAAGGAAAAAGTCCTGCTTGCCAGCGACGGCCACTCGACATCCTGCTGCCTCGCCTCTCTGTGCAGAGGCAAACAGAAGGGACAGATGGCTGCAGGACGGCCAAGAACTCGTAGGTGTGCGCAGTCAGTAAGTCACAGATTGCACAACAATGATTCCTCAGGTTAAATTCCAAAGAAAGCCGCCCTCAATAGCACCCTGAAACAGATCGGTTATCAGCTTTTCATTCAAAGCACTAATCAACAATACGCTGACCTTTTATGCCACCTTCCATTATGAAATTCTTTATACAGAACCTACCCTCAGCTGTGTTGTCATCTTTACCTGGAAGGCAGAGAATCTGCAAAACAGAGCAGTGAAGTACCTCTCTCAAAGATACCCACGCAGTCAGAGCTGGGTGACAAGCCTGTTTAATTCCACTGAGCTGTTCTCTGCTCCTTCTGTTAAACAATCCAGTCTAGGGGAGAAACTCATGGATGCATGCACACACTGTTCAGTCATGGAACAAAGTTCACTGTCCATAAAACACACCAGACTGGGAAGGTGTTTAACTGCTAAATCAGTAAAGAAAAACAACCTAAAATAAAGAAATTGCTCTATCAACAAACATCCCAATTTCAGTCCAGCAGAGCTTTCTCAGCCTGCTCTCCTCTAAATCCAAGAACTAACGTCCTGTGAATGGCTTATCCTATCTAATTTATCAATAGAGATTTCCATAGCAGGGCTATAGCCCAGGACAAACCTTTGACGTTTGCAGAGCTCTGATGTATTTCTACTTCCATTTGGGCTCTCAAGCAGTACTGGTTCTGGATCTCAAGAGCTACAGCCTTTCAGAGTACAGATGACACGCTAGAGGAACAATGAGATCCTTCAGAGGTGGCTCACACTCAGCTTTACTCCTAGTATTTCCTGGGTTGAACAGTACTAGAGGGAGTAGCCCGAGCAAAATAGGTGTGTCTGTGTTCCCAAACAGTTTAAAGGAAGAGAGAATATTTTCCTCTAGATATTGCATTAGTCATCAGAACCATGGTATGTTGTCTTTCAAATAGTGATATGTTTCTATGTATTGACCATCCCAAAGCAACTGACATTATTGATGACTCTCTTTTTCATAGAAAAGAATCCTCACCAGCCCCACAGGCTGACTGCAAACAGACTTGATTTTGTCCTGAGGTTGTCTTCTTTCTGTTTTACTCTGTGTCTAGCTTCTACTTCATCGTCTCATTGCACCACAGCAAAAGAGTAAAGAGCCCGTGGAAGATGGGGATCAAAAACCCCACTGTTACCACTTTCCACGCACACTTCCAGCAGGGAAAGTTGAAGTGTCTTCCTTAGGTTCCCACAAAACCCCACCCGGACAGAGGCAATTAGGCTGACTCTAAGTGTAGACTTCCGGGCATTTCGTTCTATGCAGCTGTACATTTGTCCAGAGACAAACTGTTCCATGAGCAACTGAATTAATGACTCTTATTCTTCCTGACAGATGTGCAGCCAAACATCCTCAACGCCCATCAGATTTACCCTACCTCCATGTAACATTCTCTTGGCAATACCATTCCCAGAAACACTTTCAGTTCCTTTCTACTTGTATGCTTTCCCATTTCTCCTCCACGTCCTTTTAATCAATCCACAGAACCCTTAAGCTGTCTTCAATATTTTCAGTGTCCACCCATACCTTCCAACCTGCACACTCTCTTCTTCCACTCTCTCGCCATCCTCCTGTACCCCAGCTACGGGTTTGGATCTTTAAGCTCTGTTTCCCTGAGAGGAGGAGAGAGGAAAGATTGACAGAACAGTTGTATAACCCCCATGTCCTAGGAAATGAGACTGAAAAGCCAAACATAAGGTGCAGAAGCTGACAACTTCCCCCCTCTAGAACACACTTAGTACTCTGTACATTATTATGGATTGAGAGATGCCGCTTTAACAAGGATCCTATTTTATCCCTAAGATTTCACTTTAGACAACAACAAAAAAATCCACACTTTCTCTTCTAAACGTGTATGAAATGATCTCAGAGACACATAAAATTTTTGAGTTTCTGGGTGGGAACGGCTAAATCCAACCAAATTTTGGCCAACTACTTTTAATTCCCTGTCTCAAAGATTAAATCCTGAATTTCCCCGGACTCTTGACTTTACTTTCCCCACAATAAATTGCCATCTTCTCAGCCAGTTTGTTAAAAATACATACTCATGAAGACGCACAGACAAATGTAAACACAGCCGCGTGATCTGGTCTCTCTACCTTTATTCTCAGTCTGGCATTCTCCTCCTCTGCCTTTATACACTTTATTTGCTGCCAAATGAAGTGGAGCGCAGGACAGGGCGTTCACTCCGTTTGGACTTTAACATGCCTAACTGAAAGTGATTAGCTCATCAGAAACACTGCCTTTCTCTCCACCTCTATTCTTCTTTTTAATAATCCAAGCACTCTACAGTTTAATTACCACTACTACCACTCTGATGTGGTAAGGAGACACAATTATTCCTGTTCTATAGGCAAAAAAAATTATAGCATTACATTCCCAGGAAGTGCTGACCACCAGTATTTATTTATTTTATTATCTCTGCTCCTCGTTACAACTGTGTTTTGTATATCCAATACAATAGTGAAGAGGAGCTCTTTGGGTTCAGAAACAAGTTCTTCTGTTTTCCTTAAGAGACAAGTTGCTTAAATATGCCAGAGTGACTTCTGCAGTTAACCACACTTATATCCTCTATGTTTAGGTGAGGAGATGAAAGAGGAGAAAGATGAGAATGATTCAATATACATTTACATAGTGTACAAGTCATCACACTCACATTACCTATGTATTATTAGCAGCTACAGCATTACACACTATATTCAAGACACTTATTAGCTCTTCTATATAGCTATGTACATGCATACATATCGCTTCTGGAGCACAATTCATTGTATGTTGATTCCCATTTCTGTTAAATTAACTGACCATACCCAGTAGTTCAGTACACCACAGGGGAAGCAATCATTTCTCACTCATTTTACCATTCCCCAGTCCCATTTCAGTCATTTCTGTACACGATTCCTGTTGCCGAAGGTCTGAAGCCTCCAGAAACTCAGGAGAATTTCAAATCTGCCAGTGTGCTGTGATAAACATCCTATGTTGTTCCCATGAAAAAAAAAAACAACTTAAATCTCATGTGACAAGGCAGAGAGATGTTTTTGCTGGCTATTAAAGCTCAGCAGATACCTGCTTGCCTATTAGTTGTCCAGCAATTTCATCGGATTTAGCTTATTCCATCCCACAAACTTCTCAGGCCTATTGTATTCCTAGAAAGTGACTGAGAATAATCAATTCCCGTGATGCAACGGATACACAGAACTACACTGGGGCCAGAAGAACAGAAAGACAACAGTGTTCTCCACGACTTCATTACACAGAACAACAATCCAACACCCCTTACATTTACGGGCTCGTTTGTGTGCTTCTCATCTTCTTTTAAAGTCTTTTGTTTTTTCACTCCAGAACTCATGTAACCCAAACAGAAGCACCCACAATCTATCAGAAAACTCCTCACTATCAGAAAACCCACTAATCAAGAACGTTATCAGCTAATTCAGACAGCCATGGATTCATGAGGGAGCACATTCCTGTTGCGTCTAGTGGGAGACATGCAAGGCATCACAATTTCTCTTCTCTCTGAAAAGAAGTTCTTCCTGGACAGCATTGGACTATATTAGCTCAGGCTTTTCCCTGGAAAATTTTATCCCTGGTGAGAAATTATTTCCACACTACAGATGAGGAAAACACCAGACAAACTCAATGATCCGTCCAGGACCACAACACTGCATGCCCAGCTTAGAATCTAAGACTAGGTTCCCTGAATCCCAACCCATTACATCTGCTGTTTAAAGAGAATTATTTACTTAGAATAAATAAACAAACAAAATAAATAAACCACGGAAGAAAAAAAAAATAAAAAAAAAGGAGATTTTAAAGGAGACCAGTAAACTTTTCTCAAAGGAAATAACTTACCATGATCCTTCATAGCTTATCTCCTTATTCCTCCTCACTCCAAGTTCCATGTAACAGAAGACGCCCCCAACACGGTTCCTTCCTTTCACCAGAGCTGGTTCATCACTGACAGCAGCAGAACCAACAGATCACAGGAGCAAAACGACAAGTAGATTCTTCCTCCTTCAGCAAACAATTTCCCTCACCTCCCAGTCTAGGCTGAGACTCTTGATTGCCAGTAATTATTCTTCTCATTTACACTTTCCAGTGGTGACTCTCCAGCACTTTTTTTTCCCCCATCCTGTGGAATTACTGCATCATTGTCAAGGCTTCTGTCTCACAGCAGAAGCAGATTTACAATAACTTCCTCAGAGCTTGTGCTCAATAATTATTTTTAAGTGTAACTGCTTAGAACAAGTGTTCTGCCACGTATCCTGTGCTCCAGAAAACGAAACTTTATAGACATATAAAGTGCAGCCAGGAAAACTCTCCTTTCTTGCGCGTTGCTAATTGCATGTTAATTATAGCATTTTACATGAATTTATGTACCTTTCATCCCAGTGTATCCCAGAGCATTTTGTAAACTGTCACACGGTTTAAAAGAAGACCTATATTAATACAGAACTACCAGTACCCAGACAGCCCCTCGAATCCAGCGCAGCACCTGGAGATAAACTCGTTAGGAGAGAGATTTGGGCCAACGGCAGAACCCTGAATCTCTGCAGCCGGATAAAGAGCTTCCCTCCTCCTTCAGACATCATTTGAAATTCTTGCATATCCATTTCATTTGATGATCTCAATGTTTTAAAAACATTAATTAACTTGTACGGCGTTTTAATTAGGGAAGACATAAATAAAGATCTAAAACCTGCAATGCCTCTGCTAGTAGGCAAGAGGAAGTGCTTCAGGGAAAAAGAATATGAACCAGGGCAAATGATGAGTGATCCTTCTAGATTCTCTCTGACACTGCAGGAAAATGCAGTGTCGGAGAGACTGTTGGAGAGACTTAGTTGGAGACTGTCTCCAGATCAGCATTTAACAGCGACCAAGGCACTTATTCTCTATATTTTTTCCTAATTCCTTTCGGAATACATTCCTGCTTTTCATTGCTTTACACTCCAAAGTAGGGATCTCCGTCCTGTATTCCAGTGCTATATGAAGAAATGCTTCCAAAACAGCTTTTTTTTCCCACTTTTAAGTCTGTCATCTGCTGATTTGATCAGGTTGAGGCCAAAATTCTTACATCCTCGAGAAGAGAAGAGAAGAGAAGAGAAGAGAAGAGAAGAGAAGAGAAGAGAAGAGAAGAGAAGAGAAGAGAAAAGAAAAGAAAAGAAAAGAAAAGAAAAGAAAAGAAAAGAAAAGAAAAGATCACTGTCTACATGCTTTCTCTGCACAAGAATATTTCATTGTGTCTCCAGCACCACTTAATTTTACAGGTAAACAAACATGGAAGCCAAATTTTTTCCAACAAAATAATCTGGAAAAAAAAACTTCACTGCAAGAATACAAGCTGTTTATTTTTAGATGTCTAATTTTAGGCAGCTAATTCCAAAAATTCCACCCATATTGATGCCAAATTATTTTCTGAGGTCACACACTGAGGTACTGACAGCCCTGATGAAACAGCCCAGGCAGCCTTGTCTTCACAATCATTATCAGAAGGCAAAGAGAAAGAGTAAATTGCATGCTTCCCGACATATCCATGCAGGAAGGAAGGAGGCTGAGTCAATTCTACTGGGATTTCAATGTATGCACGCAAGAAATGCAAATATTCCAGTTGTGATACACTGACATTATCACAGTTTCTAAGACTAAAATGGCAGCCTCCCATTATACTTCATTTAAAGATTTCTTTAACGACCTCGTCTTCCCTTAAGCAAGGCGCAGTGCTTGCAAAGCTACAGTAATGTACAACCTCCCTCTGCTTTTCCACATTCAAAGGTAGCTCAGGAACTTGCCGATACCAATTGCTTTCCCCTGACTTGGCTTCGAATTCAGGCGCCAGGCAATGGATCACGAAGGGATAACATGCAGATAAAACATTTGGCAGACACCTGACTGTCATATGCTCTCTGTTGCCAAGAACAAAATAGGGCCTATTAAAATCATCTCGTTAATTAATTTTGCTATAATTCTATTTTTCATTGGCATCTTGTTGGTTAAGCAGATGTTTTTTTCTCTCAGAAGGAAAGTGTGTTAAGCTTAAAGAGTGACTTTTAGTGCCATTAGAGGCTGTCACTTAACAGACCTTTACAATAAATAGCTTTAAATAACTTTACCATTACTTTACTGGCATTTATATAACTTTGCAATAAATAACTCAGCTAGTTATGCTTGATTTTGCTCCCTGATACTTAAAAAAAACCCTTTCTCTTTGAGAAAGATGAACATAGAACCATAGAATCATTAGGTTGGAAAAGACCTTAGAGATCATCAGCTCCAACTGTTCCCGTCCACTACTAAATCATGTCCCCAAACACCCCATCTACCCAACTTTTAAACTGCTCCAGGGATGGTGACTCCACCGTCCCCCTGGGCAGCCTCTGCCAGTGCTTGAGAACCCTTTCCATGAAGAAATTTTTCCTAATGTCCAATCTAAACTTCCCCTGATGCAGCTTAAGGCCATTCTCTCTCATACTATCACCTATCACTTGCAAGAAGAGACCAACACCCACCTCCTTTTAGTGGAGGGATCAGTTTAGACCAGCTGACAATCTGAATTCTAACTTTTCGCCGTCTTTTTTCCTTGAGCTTTGGGGAGTTACTAAATCATGCACTACGGCACTGAAATCCTGATCTCCCGTTTCAGCCACTGCCTTTAAAAAAATTCAGACCGCAATTTTATGAATGGTCCTAATTTTGATACAAGTTGTTTGCAAGCGATCCACTTGCCAAACAGTTCTCAAGGAAAAGAGAAATATTTACATACTGTCAGTGGCAGAATAATATTTACATCCTTGATTTTTTCAAGGAGGACTCAACCCTCAAAGCAGAGAGCTAAGACCTAAATGAAAAGCCTTGCAGAAAGATTAATTCACAATGAGTAATAGCTGTAAAGATAGTCAGAAAGCAAAAAATGGGTCTCCATCAAACCAAAGTGTCAGCCTGTAAGCATTGTACATGAAAGAAAACTCACTGATGCTCACATAGATATCTTGCACGAGTGAATGTTTGCTCCAGCAAGCAAAACAGACCAGAAACATAGAATTCTCCTTTCCATGTACAGCACTGCCAGCACAAGAGCCTGCTTTTTAAATAAAGAAGACACTTTAAACACTGCCTCAACTTTTCCTGCCCACTTTTTGTCTTTAGTGTCAGTGAATACTGTTCCTCGTGTTCTGAGTATTGTTCGGAGTGAGGCAGGATTCTGTTCATGCTCTGCAAAGACAGAAAACGGGGAAGAAAAACCGATTTTCTCTCCAACAACCTTCGTGAAAATGTAGGTATTACGAGCCCACAGCGTGAACGGTGACGGGCAGAAGTCAATATTGCAAATGTTCTTCTTCAGCCTTAATACAAGTGGCATTCTCTGTGTCAGGATTTTCTGTACAACACATCCCAGCTGACTGTCACCTCAAGAGCTTTTCAGTTGGTGACGTGATACGCCAGGACACGAGCAAGAGTCGGTATTACCAGGTTCTGCGACCGTGTCCGTTCTCAGCAGCCAGCTTTCCACACGACTTGTGGCAGCCTGCAAAATGGAAGCTTATTTAATTTACCAGCATCTTTGTGGTATTCTATCCTTCGCAAGAATGGAAAGAATATACTAATGCAATCTCTAAAGGGAAGACTTCACGTCCTTCTTTTTTATCAGAAATTTAGGTGTGGCACTCAGCAGAAAAATCTCATACCCAGAGAGATGGAATGGATGCAGCTTTTCAGTGTATCGTGTTCAAGTGTCACAATCATAGGCTATAACACCACACAACTTCTTACAGAACTTGATCAAGTTCCAACCTAAAACATGTAAGATTTACAAGTTCCACTAGAAGGCTGCTGGAGGGATTCATTTTCTTCTAGTTCCTCTCCTAAATATGTTAATAGGGTATTCATAATTTTTTTCTTATAACAACATCATCCATTAGTTAAAATGGCTCTTCTCCCATCACAAGTGTTATATACTGTTGGACTTTGTCCTGACAGGTACATTTTGTCTTTCGTTAGGCTGAAGCAACACTTCTTTGTTTAGAGAGCTCTCCACTACCATTCTGCCATCAAACAAGACATCAACTTTCTTCATTACAGTCATTCCACTTCAGTAAACTCGCACTGTAGAACAAAAACCTTTAGTGCCCCAAACCAGAAAGGTCTCTTAATCAGTAAAAGTGATTCCAACCTGTTTCTACCACTTGCCCTAAACCCCTCTGTACCACACGCTAATACCCACCTAACACTGAAGACATCTCCCAAATGGGAGTCATCAGTACACTTCATCAGCAGACCCCTATTTTTCTCTTGTCCGCCTTACAGCTCATGGATGACCTGTAATCTCTTCCATCTGAATTAGTAATCTCTCAAGAATAAATATACAAGTTTATGAATCTGTCTGTATTCCATTTACCACGTAAAAAGACCTCTTATCAGTCACTCTTGCACTAACTGGTTTGGCGGGGGCTCAAGTCAGGTCAAAAGCATTCCGTATGCAAAGAAAAAAAAAACCCAATGATTAAGTTCTGTCCTTAAGAATTTCTTCAAATCAGTGTTCAATTCATCTGACATCTTCTATACTTCCAGAATAACTACAGCGTCATCTGATGAGAAAACAAGACGTACAGCCATTTTTATGTTTATTTTAGTAATGCCTGAAGGCTTCTACCGAGGGGCTGAGATTTGTGAAAAACACGGCAACATTCCTGTACTGCTTAAAAACTGAACAAGAGAGATAACCACTGGACAGGAGACAAAGTTAAAACATAGAGAGAAAGGAACAAATTAGTCTAAATTTGCACAGCACGGATCAGGAGCAAAGCCAGACAGAGAACCTGGAGGTCTTGGAACGCTCCAGGTAGGAACCCACAAGACAGTTTTTTTTCGTTTTGCTTGTTTGTTTTAAGTACAGAGGCACCCGATGGGAATATGAAAAATGAGAACAAATGAACAATATAGTACAACTAAAAAAGTTATCGTCTCTCTACGTCTGTCGCTTAGCTAAATCACCAATAAATCTGAAGATTAAAGCTCGAAAATCTGTTAGATGGGGCAAATCTGAAGCAGTTAACTACAGGCTTTTCTAATCTTCCATGTGCTTTAAGTATAAAGCACAGCTGACACAGGAGAATACAGGAAAAATTCAAACGATGCCTTACGATGCCTTTTTTTTTTTGCTGCAAGACAATTTTTATCACAGCCTATTGGACTATATTAAGAATTCTCTTATTAAAATCTTACTACCACTGAAAATACTACACACAAGATGTGACTCTAGACCAAGAAAATGTCTTTCTTCTCACAGTGATTAAAGCAAGGTGATAAAGAAATCTAAACAAAAGGGTTTTTTTACATTAGATCTTAGATTCAACAGCTGTCGAGTTGAAAACCTCACTGGAAATATCAGGATGTTAATCAATAGTAAACCTGAGTAAATAATGTTTGAGTTTGTTGTTGCTCTTATTTTTTAATAGCAAGCAGAGAAAACTGAAAGTGCTAACACAGCAGACCTCAGGAGTATCTGTGCTCAGTTTACATAATAAATAAGCAGTTAAAGGAAGCTAATAGTCAGAAATATGCAGGATTAAAATTGATAGCAGGATTAAAAATGGTAGAGGTTGTTAAGTCAAAAGAAAAGAAGATTTATTCTTCTTTTAACTCACATTCACACGGTTTTATACTTGCAAGTGTTATTTAGAAGTAGGGCAATGGCATTTGCTTCTAGTTAAAATGCATAAGAGATGCCTCATAGAATCAGTGGTTCTATTATTTATTTACTGTCTGTGTTTCAAAGGACAGAAAATGAGAATCATCTTCCCTGCTCCTTGCCATATCTAACCCGCAGTTCCACACTGCTGTTCCGATTACTCGGTGTCCCATGCAGAATTCTGGCCAGAATTTACACGTGAGACAAGACCAAAGGTATGGAAATTCACATTGACCAGCACTCATTTGTCAGGAGGACAGAGTTGAAACGAAGGAACCCTGACAAGCAACGCTTGGGGGATGAAGGAGGAGATCATTGCTCTTGTGAATGCTGAAACTCGTCTGGTCTTTGATTCTACCTTATGGTTAGTGCTTTATTTTACAAGTGGTCCACTGATATCCTTACTATCCCTTAAGATGTAAGCAAGGATAAAAAGGCTTCAGTCTAAAATGAGTACAGCCTGTGCATACTGACTGCAAACCACGACGCTCAGACTGGATTGGTGAAGGGCAGAAGCCCCAACATTCAGCAGCCTATTGCCACCAGAATCCCAGTGTCTTAGCAGAGAGTTACAGAATAAATCAGGCTGAAACGGACCTCTGAAGATCTCCAGTTCAATTTTCTGCCCAAAGCAGAATTACTATCAAAGTTGCTCCTCAACTTCACCTTCCATCAACTTCTGGAAATCTCCAAGAGACTGCACAACCTCTCTGGAAAACCTTATTAAGGGCTCAGGCACACTAACTGTGAAAATAATTTGTTCTATTGAGCTGGAGCTTCTCTTGGTGCAAGCAGAGAGGAGGCCACAACGATGATACAAAGACTGGAGTGCCTCTCTACAAGGACAGGCTGAGAGAGTTGGGGTTGTTCAGCCTGGAGAAGAGAAGGCTCCAGGAAGACCCCACAGCAGCCTCCAGTACTGAAAGAGGTCCTACAGGAAAGCCTGGGAGGGGCTTTTTATCAGGGAGTACAGGGACAGGATGAGGGGGAACGGATTTAAGCAGAAAGATGGGAGATTTAGATGAGATACAATAATAATTAGATATAATAATTCTTTTTTCTGAGAGGGTGATGAGGCAGTGTCACAGGTTGCCCAGAGCAGTGGTGGCTGCCCCATCCCTGGAGGGGTTCAAGGCCAGGTTGGATGGGGCTTGGAGCAACCTGATCCAGCAGGAGGTGTCCCTGACCATGGCAGGAGGTTGGAACTGGATGATCTTTAAGGTCCCTTATGACCTAATGCAGTCTATGATTCTATGAATTTGTGACTGCTGTCTTCCATGCTTTCGCTGTGCACCAAGGACAGCCAAGGAAGGGAGCTATATAGAAAACATGGATCCATTCAGGTGGCTGAAGCCAGCAATTGTATTGACCCTTAGCCTTCTTCTCCCCGGGGCTTCACAAAGCCAGGTGCTTCAGCTTTCCCATCCAATGTGCAAGATTGCGTTTGTGTTTGTCGAACTACTCGAGATCTGTGCTGGCCCAGATTACTTTTGTTCCTCTGAACGGCAGTCCTGCTCTCTCTCCAGCACACCTACTACTCCTCCCAACCTGACACCATCTGTGAAGACATTCTGCCCCACTATCTAGGGCACTGATACAGATGTTGAACAGGAGTAACTCCGGCATCAAGCCCTGAGGTACACTGCTTGTCACATGCTGCTATTTAGACTTCAAAATACTGATGCTTTGAGCCTCAAAGTCTACCCAGTTTTTTCACAAACCTTGTAGTCCACTTATTTGGTCCATAAAGCCCAGTTTGACCACAACAACTATCTTACTGGAGATTAATTTCTTTGTGTGCTGGCTTGGAAAAGAGCAAGCACACTCAAGTTCAAAGCCGCACCCCTATTACACACCAGAGGACAGACAGAACAGGTTAACGGGTGATCAGCTCTGGGTGAAACTTAGCAGTTGTTTGTGCTAAGAAAAGCTGCTTCATTTTTCAGAAACCCAAGGTGTTCATGCTGAAGCATCCCAAATGGAACCAATCAACATTCAGGTCACCAAGTGGAAATTCATCCCTCTCCCCTGTATCACTAACAACTTACTCCTGACCATTTTTTGCTTATTATATACACTACAGGGATACTGGCATGGCCTTTTAACACCCCATTCTCTTGTTATTTATTAATCCACTCTTCTGCAAAGAACAGAGAGCAGCTAAGATGAGCTCTTATAGTCAGCCATCCCTGCCCTATGACTCAAAGAACAATTCCACCCTATGGCACCTGAGAACCCATGGAACAATTTTATTAATAACAACTAATACAAGCCAGTGAGATTTAGCTGGCATTTAACTGAGCGCTTAGTCAGCAAATTATGCACACTGAGGACACCCACACATTCATTGTACTCATTTTTACTATGAGTTTCACATCATACCATGACAAATCAAGAGTGAAAAAAACCCACCACCACCACTCAGCGAGTCGTTTAGCCCTTTAGCAGGTTGTTTATGTACCTTCGCCTAACTCAAGGTCAACTGTGGTACCAAAGAAAGCAGCTCAAAATAAATTCCACCTAGAGTACATGACTCTGATTGGAGCTTTGTACAGCTGGATAACACATACCTTACAGACACCTACACTGGAAACACAAATCCTTTGTTCCACTCCAAGCATTTATCCTTTTTACGCAGACACCTTTACGTGGATCACATATTCTCAGAAGCTCAGTGTCCAGATAGCTTTATTATAGTGTCACTGATTTTTCCAGCTCAGAACTACTTTCAGCTTCAGATAAAGTGTTATTTTTAATCTTAAGCTCCGGCTCATCACTAATCTTAATTTTATTGTGTACTTAAATGTACGATCCCTTCGGCATCCACAACTTCTCTCGGGAGTTTGTTCCAGTGCCTCACCACCATCACAGGAAAACATCGCTTCCTGATATCTCATCTAAATCTCCCCTCCAGCTTAAAATCATTCCCCCTTGTCCTATCTCCACACTCCCTGAACAAGACCCTCTCCCGAGCTTTCCTGTAGCCCCTTTCAGTACTGTGCTCGAACTAAATAATACAGATACTTATTTAAAAGCAGCAGAAACACCTGTTCCAGACCGTCTGTAGTGACAACTCCTGGTTACAGCTCAGAAGAAAAAAATTCTATTGAAGGAAAAAAACTACAGCAGACAGGTCCAAGTCTTTCCTTAAATGAATTCCTACTTAAACTGCTTTCCTTGCACAAGCCCCATTAAAAACTGGAGCAGTAAGGTCTATGCAAACAAATACACAGACTCAAACTGAGGCTGGACAAACAAGCTTCCATTGTTG
Source organism: Cuculus canorus (assembly GCF_017976375.1). Taxonomy (NCBI): domain Eukaryota; kingdom Metazoa; phylum Chordata; class Aves; order Cuculiformes; family Cuculidae; genus Cuculus; species Cuculus canorus. The sequence goes on along the minus strand of NC_071407.1, from coordinate 4,832,787 downwards.
CCAGTCCAAGTGACCTCCAGCTTATGTCCTTGGTTGCCCCACCAGAGGACCAGGAAAAACAGCACTGTGTTCCCAAACGACAGGATTTATTCCAGAACTGAGGACAAACGCCTCCCCTCTGAAACACGTGAGAGACGATTTAGCCGTCCTCAGAGCGGTATGAGAAACACCTACACGAGCCATGCCATGCTCCGCGAGAATGCTGGGAAGCAGCGAGGCATGAACCAGGCTGGACCGCTGCTGGCAGGCAGCAGCTGCTGACAGCCCGCCAGCGCGCATCCCAGGCACCGCAGGAATAAAAACAGCTTCATTAACGGGCAGCCGCAGTCTACATCAGCATCAGCTCCTGGACCATCTCCACGTGTAACTCCATGCATGGACACAGCCTTTAGCCCAGTGTAGCTACGGCTTCACAAACCAGGCTTTAAGGTATCGGGGTATTTGACAACTGGGTAGTGCCTATCACAACGGAGATCAGCTCTTTCTTTGTGATCTTAATGCATCACCTCTTCGCTGTGTATCTCATCGCTGTCATACTCCACGGCAGAACTATTGGTGGAACAATCGATCAATAGCAAAGGACTGCGACTCTTGGGAAGTCAATGCACTTAGCGTCTGAGAAGACAGAAGATAAAAACACCTCCGCATATCCCTTAGAATTACTGCATAAAAGCAGTAGGCAGCTCTGAGTATAAAATGGATCTCCTGGGCCGCTGGAATTAGTGCCTGTGATCAGTACAATCCTTTAATAATAGCATCCCTGAATTTGAAGAGATGTACAAACCAGCATCTCTGTCCGAGTCGCAGAAGGAGTCCGTCAGAATATTCCCAGGCAGTTTTTCCATGTGGCAGAATGGCATAGGCAGAACACAAGAGTAATATTCTAGCTGTAAATGAAAACAGCTCAGAGCAGTTCCCATGCTCCCATCCTTTCCTCCTTTTTCACAACCTTCCTGAATTTAAAAGGGAGATACAGCTTTTTTCAAAACAATCTTGGCTGAGTCACTAACAAGAACAGCAGCAACAACAAAAAATTACACGCTGGGACGAACTGGCAGGATCTGGCAGCGCAGGAGCCTTCGAGGCACAGAGCCAGACAACTGGAGCCCAGCAGCCAGGTGGTGCATTCGTTCCTTAGGGAACCTGCTATTAGTTTCACACAGCAGCTGAACCACAGAATAATTCTGGCTTACGTGTTGGAAAAAGTGTTTAAAGGCTTGCTCGCTCAGCTGTGGTGAAGGTGGCATACATGAGAGCCAAGGTAAAGGCAACTACTGCACTGGGAGTAGGGGGAAGGTGAAAGTGATCCGATTTTAGGAGCCCTGAGTCCCTGACGCAAGCTGAAGGCAATGGTTTCACACAGAGGAGGGACTTCAACACCGGGGATGTGGCACTGTGGTGTAAGACTGTGCTATCTGCAACCACTGGGATACTGCAGTGCCTCCCTCTTTACAATAATTACCTACTGTGGCACTGAGGACACGCAGCCAGGGAGATTTATTTTTGAGTGCTTGCAGTCCTCATGCAAAGACTGTAGTGGGCTTTCTGCCTGCAGACATTTCACAAAATTAATTCAAATTAACTTTTGAAATGGATTACAGAAACTACTTTTGTAGACAAGTAAGAGTGACCTTAATCAATTTCAGTTAGCTCATTACAGGAATAAATTAAGATCAAGCAGAGCCCCTTCAACTCTGAATTCACTTGTTTATTTAATTTGGATTAATTGTTCTTATGTCTCTCCCTCAGACTTTGTCAAACTCTAATGCTGGAAAACAAATGAAAAGAAACAAACATTCCTGCATCACCTTTCTGGTGATTAAACTGTGAGCCCTCTGTAACACAACATGCTCTCGCACAAAGCCATTAGATTCTTATTTCTAACACCAAAATAATCATGGCTGTAAAACTCAGTGTTCTGGATAAAGGGGAAAAATATTAGTAATATATGAAAGTGAGACACTGTTGCTGGGTTGCTTAGACACAACAGTTCCAGTTTCATTCATGGTGCGATTTTTAGGGTTGTCCTATGCAGGGACAGGAGTTGGACTTGGTGATCCTTGTGGGTCCCTTCCAACGCAGGACATTCTATGACTCTATTGATATATTTTAGCTCGTTCTCTAGGTCTCTGACATCCACCCAAGTTTCTGGGCCCTTATAACACCCCAAGAAGGTCTCGGGCCAAAAACAGGAGCAGCAAAATATTGATCAATCTGTCAGAGCTACAATCCTTCTGTCTTCTTACTTCACTATCTCCTAAATCCCATTACCAGAGCTGGTTTTGTAGTGGTGACTATACCGACACCTGTGGGACAGCGTACCCAGGACCACCTGCGGCTACAGCATTACAGAAAAGCGGGAATTGCTTAGTGTTTCCTAGGAACGCTCGGCAGCAGAAGCCTCGTTTACTCCAGAAAAGCAACTCTAGCAATAGCCTTTCTCCCACCTGTCATCCCCCGAAGAAGTCAGGTGATGGCTGGAGGTGGGTGAGGGACAATGAACCCAGGGGGTCGGAAGCGACAGGGTCCATGCCTCTGCCGCAGAAAAAGCGGTGAAGGCAAATGAGGCATCCGTCAGGCCCTGCTCCAAAGGGAATCGCGGCTGGATGCTGCAGAAGATGCCAACTGCGATCTGAGCTGCACTTGACAGCCCTCAGCTTCTCCTCAACTGCAGGCTATATTCAGAGACTACAGAAGGAGCTCAAAGCAAAGGAACCAACCCAGCCTGCATTTTATAGGAGTCTTCAGACCTGGAAACAGGCTCAACCATCAGGTAGCTGAGCGCTGAGACTTTTCCTTATAACCAGGCTTGCCAGCTGCCTCATTTGAGGACAGGAATAACCTGTTTTGACAGATTTACTGTTCTTGCCATTTCCCCCGAAACCTTTAATGAAGTTTTTATGAATCATTTCCTCAAACAACACCCCTTCACCAGTTGACAATGCAAGGAAGTTACATTTGCGGAGTGGAACAAAGTCAAGCAGGCAGATGGGAGGCAAAACAAGCCGAGAAGAAACTCATACTGCTTGCCAAGCACCTTCTTAATATTTTCCACAACAAGCGCTAAGCAGTATCCCTCGCTTTCTCAAATATCACATCTTCCCCAAGATCATGATTTTTTAAGTCACTTTATTACAGCATTACTAAAAGAACAGAATTAGTCAGACAACCTTTTTGCTTAATTGGAAGAGTAGCTTTCTAATATATGTCAGGAATCTGTATTTGTCCTTTATGCATCTGTAAAGCAGCAAGCACAGGAGAAGCTGAGCAGCATTCCACTGATCAAGTCGGTGTGACGCCGACTTCCTAAAGAAAATCAGCCCAGCAGTAGTGTGTTAACTGAAGGCTTTACCAGCTACTTTGAAATTCAGATGAGTGTAAACCTTTAGGACTCCAGAGATTGAGCTGTACTGTCAGTGAAACTTGAAATAGCATAAACCCAGGAGAATTTGTCCTTACGTTGCCGCCTATTTAAATTACTATGGGCTTGCAATATGTATGACTGCCTGAGTGTGTGTGTGTTTGAGCATGATGGGGTGACCGTGATTCTCTCTCTGTGACTCCAGCATTACTTGTCTACACATTGTTGTAGAAGTGCCAATATTACAAGTACACAGCTCTGAGCGGAAAGGCAGCAAGAGTGAAGCATGGAAGAGCAAGGAGGAGGTGGCAACGAAAAGCCTGCAATGGCACTGGAGATGTCTGAGCTGAAACTCCACTTCTGTTGGATATTTGAGGAATCTTGGGCATATCATTTCTATCTCTTACGTGTTAAAAGGCACTGAAAAAGGATGACTGTTTTTATTTGCCTTAGGTCTAACATTGAGGCTAACAAAAAACTATAAATCCTTAAGAGTGCTTTGTCTTCTTTTATTGCAGGTTTCCTGAAAGTTCTTATGTAACACTCACAGAGGAGACTAAGGAGGAACAGACCAAACTTGCGGCCTTTCAATTCTTAAAGAAGGCTTTAAGAAACACGGGAAAAAACTTCTTAGCAGGGCCCGTAGCAATAGGACAAGGGGTAATGGTTTTGAACTAAAAGAAAAGCAGTTTAGACTAGATATTGGGAAGAATGGGGTTTTTTTGTTGAGGGTAGTAAAACACTGGCACAGGTTGCGGTGGTGGATGCCCCATCCCTGGAAATATTCAAGGTTAGGTTGGATGGGGCTCTGGGAGACCTGACTGAAGTGAAGATGTCCCTGCTCAGTGCAGAGGGGCTGGATGACCTTCATGATCTTTTGCGATCGAAATCATTCTGTGATTCTACAATTTATGCTGCATTACAGAACGTGCGCCAGGCATCCACACTGCCCTCAGAATTACATACGTAGCATTATTTGTTCCAGAGAATTCAAAGAACTTTACAACCTTCAGTGGAATATGAAGTAGGATGACACAAAGTCCTGATACGCAGAACTCCCACTGCGGTGAGCAGGAAAGGTTTCACACTCAGAGAACCCACCAGAAAGGAGCGGCAAACGCAGCAGCGGGAGAGAACTGGTTGAGGGCAAATCCTTACCATGGGAGCAGAGCAGATTGTCTGAAGACTATGAACGCTATGGTATGATTGAAAGAATTACTTTTAACCGTGAACAACTTTTTCTTTTCGTTTCACTCTCCAACTACATAGATAGAAGAAGAGGTCCAATATTGACTCTCAGAAATGTGCAGATACTCCTATCCTCTTCGAGACAAGGAAAAAAAACCCCTCAAACTCAAAAGAGAGACCAAGGAGGAAAAGCAGAGATGAAAAGAGATAAGAACGAAGGTGACCTGTCACTTTTCTGAGTGTTTTACATGCATGCACTCAGATCCACAGCCTAATGAATTCAAGTTCAAGGAACAGTTCAAGTTTATTGTGGGATTAGGTCTACCAGCAAAACTGTAACAAAACAACAGGAACCAAACTGGCTCATGCAGTAGCTGCATCAGCAAACTGTAATGCTGAAGACTAGAAGCTGTTTCTTATGTGGAATACAACCATTTCAGGCAAGATCGAGAGAAGGATTGGAAAATACCATAATCAAGTACCACAATCAATACCTATCATATCCATAAAGTAAACTGTTCAATGATGCATCTCGAAATAGAGTAACCAGTTATATGTGGACTAGGAAAACAAATAATAACTACCTCATTAAAATTCGACCTGGGTTTGTTGAAATGGTTTCAGGAACTTAAGTGCAGTCAGAATCTTGATTTCACAAGGTATCAAACAGCACCTTCCTAAGGAGCTTACTGAGGTGCCACAATGCCATCTCAGCCCTGGCACAGGGAGAAGACTGCAACCTGCAAACGCACCAGCAACCATTCCCTTTTGCCTTTGCCCAAGCTCATTCGAGGATGAGTCACGTCTGACTCTGCCTTCTAATACAAAAACTGCATGAGCAGCAACGTGGTGGTGAGAGCCGGGAGAAAAAAAAGATCCACAGAGAACAGAAGACAAACATCTTTAAAATGTTTAAACTATAATTGACAAACACCCAACATCATTATCATTGGTAGGCCAAGCACTTGTCATATTCCTTAATCCTGGCAATTTCCTAGTGAGAGCTAAAACCAAAAAGCCCAAAGTAATGTATTTCATGCAGTGGAGTGAATTTTATGTCTTCCTTCCCCCATCAGATCTGTTTATTATTCTAGCACTTCTAGCCTTGTCAATGGGCAGACAAACACTTGTTAGAAATTCTGCTTCCAGACTGACTGGCTGTGGGACTCCAGTGCTCTACAATAACTTTCCCCTCTTGAAAAGACTAAACAAGGAAGGAAAGAACTCAGCCTGGGGAAACTAGAATGCTATTTGTCATAATGAGGCCTCAAGAGAAAACGGTGAGCTTCTTCTTCCTCCACTCTTGTTGCATCAGATATTTGCTACCGAGTCTCAAATTCTAAAAGCTCTTCCAAGCACTGCTGCTATTATCAGTTTCGAGTTCTAACTCATTTGTACTTATCACCTTCATGGGCAAAAAGGGGAGGCCGTCAGGTATACCTGCATAAGGAAAACACGTGTGATGTTGCTCCTCCTTTCACATTATCAGTATTGAGCAACTGTTCACGTAAAGCTGATAAGCAACCCTGCTCACAGGTACAGACTCATCTTAGGATATTTCTGACAGACAGCTCCAGACGAGTAGGAATTATTTATTTAGGAAAAAAAGGTTGACATATTCAGATGTCAATAGGCCATACTCTTGAAAGCATTCAGTTTAAATTATTTTCTCTCTGTAAATGAATGTTTCTATAGGACTGGATGAGAAGCCTGGCTGAAGAGCATGCCAAATATTTTAATCATATTTCTGAGGTTATCTCTGATACTGCTTAAAACAGGAATGCAGTGCAGTAAAGAAGCAAGACAGGAATGCCAACAGAACTGAAAAAATGAATTTCCAGGCAAACTACTCCATCTCTTTCTTGGCCTGATTAAGACAGCCTGTGCGTCAGCTCTCAAAAATAAAATTCTAACTTTCTGAAACAGTCACCCAGAAACTACAGTACCCAAACTTAGTAGGTATTCTAAAAAAAATTAGCCAAGTGTTTTTCATAGTTTGTTTTAAGGGACACAAAATACCCACTCCCGCCATTCTATATCAGTAAAATCAAAATTCCAGGCAAAAAAATGCACGTACAGACATAAATATAATTTGCAATTATTAAACGGTATTAAACTATTTAGTGCTTCAGCTTTTTATTTTCTAAGGTGCTGCTGTCTTCTCTGTTCCAACAGAACTTCATATAGCACTGTCTTTGTAGTATCCAACTATCAGCGTACCCAAATTTGTTCCAAGTATCTTTCAATATTAATATCTAAATTCTACCCTAAAATCTTTGGAGAAATCCACACAGGCTTCTACACCTCTAAAATTCATACTATTCCATTATACACAATATATGTATTAGTACTAGACCTTTGGCAGCAGCTCTATGCTTCACTAGCGATGGATTAAAGCAAGTTGCATTTCCTTTAATTGAAAGAAACCAATTATTTAAATTTTTTAAATGAGAGAGAGAAGTCAGAGTCGTCAACAACGGCAAGTCACTTGCTCTGAAATGAAGAAAAGTGATGCTGACAACTGTCTCATCCTCCTCCCTGTTACAGGCATTCTGGGAACTCTGTGGGGCAACAGTAAGGGAATTCTAGCAGAGAGAAAAGTCTTATAAATCTGGCATTAAACCTGCACATCTTCACTCATCAGGTGAATTTTCTAGACAAGATAAAATAACATTAGGCACTACAGACACAAAGCCACATAAGCAATATCTGCGTAATTTAACCAGACAGCCAAGAGGCGGGGGAATATTTCTAAGTCTTCCTGGTTTTCAGTTCCTTAGCTGACCCCATCCATTTGCCTATTTATGCACTAATTCTCCTATATGAATTATAAGGTTTCACCTTGGCTTCTTCTGTGACATTTTAGAACTTAACTACATGTTAAAACACTGGTGTCTGCTCTTCCTCTTTGGTTTTTATACTGCACAGTACAGCTTTCAAAACAAAAAGGCAATTATTTAACAAAATTTTCACAACGCTAAAGCTTTTGAACTTTAAAACTGGGGAAAAAATTACTGCAGTTACAGTTTAAAAAAAATTATTCCCTTGGAAAAAGAGGGTTTGGGCCGAATTTTGTACAGCTACAGAGTCCATGCTGTAAAAAATATAGACTAGAAAACTTTAGGTCTCTTTCATTCACGACCTCAATGATTACTAAGAGGTAAAAGCCAAGAAGGGCTACACCCAAAGCAGCGTAGTCAGCACGTCAAGGGAGGTGATTCTCCCCCTCTACTCTGCTCTCATGAGATCCCACCTGGACTACCGCATTCAGTTCTGGAGCCCTCAGCACAGGAAGGACATAGATCTCTTTGAATGAGTCCAGAAGAGGCGTTCAAGATGATCTGAGGGCTGGAGCATCTCCCACGTGAGACCAGGCTGAGAGAGTTGGGGTTGTTCAGCCTGCAGAAGAGAAGGCTGCAGGGAGACCTTAGAGCAGCTTCCAGTACTGAAAGGGGCTCCAAGAAAGCTGAGGAGGGGCTCTGGATCAGGGAGTGCAGGGACAGGACAAGGGGGAACGGTTTTATGCTGAAAGATACACTAGATATTAGCAAGAAATTTTTTTCCTATTAGGGTGAGGAGGCACTGGCCCAGGTTGCCCAGAGAAGTCATGGATATCCCATCCCTAGAGGTGTCCAAGGCCACGTTGGATGGGGCTTTGAGCAGCCTGATCCAGTGGAAGATGGCAGGGGGCTGGAATTGGACGGGCTTTAACATCCCTTCGAACACAAACCATACTATGATACTGTTTCTATGAATAAAATATATGTCATATAAGGTTCAAAATAAAAAGGGAATACAATATATCTCCCTAATTCTTCAAGTTTCATCACCTAACCATGCAGCTACTGCTCAGTCTGCCTTTCGACAAATCCCTTTTATAATTGCTAAAGGGAATACTATTCATTTGCATGCAGCTGCAAAAATAAAGATGGTAATCTTCTTACTCTCATTTGAATATGAAATATAACACAATGGTGTAAGAAACAGATCAGTATTTTTAAATCTCAGTATTTTTAAAAATAGGAACAGATAAGAGATTATCAATTATCTCATGTAATATACTTTCGATAACAATTATTCAGAACACCAAGTTTGATAATTGCAGCTGCTTGTTACCACATTAAGCATTCCACGGTCCCAGCTCTCATGAGGCTTCTACTCTGCTGTAAAGTTAGAAACAAACTGCAATGAGATGAAATAGATAAGAATGGCAGATGTAATGTTTATAGTCTTCCACTCAAATGAACGCCAGAGAGTATTACAAACTTAACTAATTGAAAAATGCCCTAAATCTTACAAATATTTTCCCAGCAGTGAAGTCATCTTTTGGCATTTTCTGCCACTAAAGGCAGTTTTCACCAAGCTTGAATAGTACACCAACCTCACTGTACTTATAATTTTTATATAACTAAACAAAAACAACAAAAATCAACCAAAACACTGAACAGTGTTTAAGGAAGAGGAATGAAAAGAATACATAAATAACTTTGTACCAGAAATAACCCTGAAAAAACCCGTCCTTTTCTTCTCCCTTCAATTAATTAAACGACAATGAAGAATGTACATCTGGCACTAATGTGTCTGAAATTTCAGGCCTCTTAGATTCATAAAACCTACTTCCAAAATCAATGTCAAGTCCAAATTTCCAAGCCTATCCATTTCACCTTTAGTGTTAGCGACACTGATCAGTTGATGCAGGATGCAAATATTATCCTAGGTACGGGACATTATCCTAGCTACTATCCTAGTAGATAAAAAAGAAGCTTCTAAACCTAATTTAGAAATCCAGTTCCACCCCGCTGCCATGGGCGGGGTCACCTTCCATTGGATCAGGCTACTCAAAGCCCCATCCAGCCTGGCACTGAGCATCTCCACGGATGGGACAACTACCAATTCTCTAGGCAAGTTCTGCCTCACCACCCCCACAAGAAAATATTTCTTCCCAATATCTCATCTAAATCCCCCCTCTTTCAGCTTAAAACCATTCCCCACATCCTGTCCATACACTCCCTGATAAAGAGCCCCTTCCAGGTTTTCCTGTAGGACCTCTTTCAGTACTGGAAGGCTGCTATGAGGTCCTCCTAGAAACTTCTCTCCTCCAGGCTGAACAACCTCAACTCCCTCAGCCTGTCCTCATATGGGAGATGCTCCAGCCCTCGTATCATCTTTGTGGCCTTCTCTGGACTCAAGATTTCTAAGCTTGCAGCTGATTTTCATTTGCTGGCACGTGGAAGTTTAGAATCTCTTTATATGGAAAACTCTTAAATGCTACTAACAGACTGAAGGCACTTCTGTTTCAAAGTACCGGCAATTATCCAAGGTGGGCTTGCCCTGTTTCCTAATTCTAGGAGACACAAGTTAAAGGTCTCACGTAGCTTGGAGCGCACCATCGCCACTGCACTGAAAAAGAAAAGAGACACAGGAGGGGACTGAAGAATTCACCAACTGCCAAGACACACTTCAGAGTGCCAGCAAGTGCCAGGAGGCACACACGCCTCCGGATGATAAGCTCTTCGGCTGTGCGTGCTGTTTCTATGCAGTGCCCTCAGTCCCACAGCCCCCGCACAAAGAGGACTCCCCGGGCGGTGCTGTACAGCAGCAGGCAGCAGCACATTGACCCACTTCCATCCTGACAGGAGTACGCCACATTCGTGTCCACACACGTCCACAACATGTCAGCGATCTGCAAACAGAACCATCTTTTCCACAGGCGAAAGGAGAAGGTCATTTGAAGGTGGTCACAAGATGATTGGTTTCTACTCCTTCAGAACACCCCAAACCTACAGACTGAGCAGAATGTTCTTTAAGGTGATTAGCATGCCTGCCATCACCTGTTTTTACTGTACACAAAAGGCACTTTCTGCCCAGCCTTCCACAAAATACAGTTTATTTTAGTGAATTTAGAGGGTTGGAAACTGAGAGGATTATAGGGTGTCTACCAGTAAAGCGGATTTACATTCAGAACACACACACACACCTGCGAGGAGCACAACACGTATTAAAAGACGTGTCATAAGGCAAGCTGTGGAAGGGTGACGTTTACAAGATATATTCACTGATGTGGTCTTGGGGGAACAACCGCAGAAGAAAAAAACTGTTCTAATAAAAAAGTAAATACTATATAAATACATAATATACAGCTTTTCTGGATTTTGAAGTAAGTTCATAGACTAAAAAGCAAAGCCTCTTTAAAAAGAAAAGCAAAAGACTTCCAGAATTTTTCAGACAAAAAAATACTGCGCTGATGTTAACACTCCAGTGACAATTCTTTGAGTTTCTGAAAGGACACGGAAAGTGTTTCTGCAGAGGAACACACTCCTAGGACCTCATTCTTGTGCCACAGACAGTTACACAGTTTTCAGGGCTCCATTAAAAAAAAAAAAGCTGATGTGAAGCCTATTCCAGGGGAGATCACAGCCTGGCAATCTGCAGGAAAAGGGCTGGCCTGACCAGCTGCATCTGTGGGGGTTATTGTAGACAGAAAGGCAGCTCAGGTCTGGACAGCCCTGGCAGCACAGGCGGCGTGCCCACGGCTGCTCACCGTACAGGCAGCTAGAAACTGTCTGCTAGCACATAACTTGAAAAAAAAAACCTTCTCTGACTTTGTTCAGTCTTTCAATGCTTTTAGTGTGTAAACATAACCCCCTCACCTTACATCCAGGACTTCAGAATCAATAACTTTCTAATGTCAGCGAATCCAGGCATTTGCATACAATTATCTCATAGACTCAACCTCTTTCCTCGCTTCATGAATTGCTTCATTTCCTCAAAAGCCTGTTGCAATGACTTTCAAAGTCTAAACAAGAATTCTAATCTTTTTCCCTCTATAGTTTTCCTATAATCTGTATTTAACTGAGTGCCCTGATATTTCTGTTAAGAGGAAAGAAAATAGATGGTCCTTACCTATCTCTTCTATACCATTTATAATTTTAGCTACTGATATGACACAGAAAGAGGAGGAAGAATTGTGCCTAAGACAAAAATCCTGGGAGGCTTCACTCTTTCATCATGTGTTTCCAGCATTGATCAGGTTAATCTCTCTTTTCTGAACTCTCTCCAGAATCATAGAATGGGTTGGGTTTGAAGGGACCTGAAAGCTCATCCAGTTCCACCCCCCTGCCATGGGCAGGGACACCTCCCACTGGATCAAGCCTGCTTGGAGCATCATCCAACCTGGCCTTAAAGACCTCTGGATAAAGTAACCAGAACTACAAAATATTCCAGGCAAATCTTCACCCCCAATCAATATAAATTAACAGTAGTTTTTACAACTCATATCCCCTACCTGCTCTCACTCATCTTTATAAGCAGCCTAAGAAGGGCAAGTGTTTGGATGATATTAATCTGAACACAGAGTAATCAGGTCACGATGAATAATTAAGAGAAAAAAAGAAAAGAAACCTAGTCTTTATATTTTCAGCTTCTACTGCACCTCCCAGCCAATAGTAAACTATTTCTAGTAACAGCTGCTAAGAACTTTGAAGAGTATTTTTAGGATGCAGCCAAGCTCTGGGTATTTTTAATCTGTGATTATACATTGTCTAAGTCAGATGAGCATCAGTTAGGAGGTTTAGCCAGACGCTGTTCTTGTTATCATACCCTCACATAACTTGAGACCGCTGGAAAACAAATCTTTATGAAGGCCGCTTAAGAAAGGGGAAAATGAAGAAAACTGGGCAGTCCTGTTATTGCTTGGGCAGGGATCATCTTCAGGAGAGCTTCATCTCTTTAGACTCTGCAATAATAACAGCAAGTCAGCAGTAACCACAGACAGACAAGGCGATGTTTTCCCAAGTTCCATACTCTGTGACACTGAGATTTTAGCTGTACTGGGAAAATCCACTAGTTTCACAAGGTTGCTTCAGATTTTCTCCAGAACAGCATGAGATGAGAACGCGGCTGGTCTGATGAAAAATGTTGAATTATGCAGCCTCAAGTAGGGGGCACCATGTCTTTTTTCACTTATTTATTTCCTCACTGTTTCCAAATACTAGAAGGCTGAGGTGACAGAATAATTTTATGGGTATTGCGGGATTCTGCTAAAGATTACAGCAAATTTTCAAATAATTTTTTCTTATCTTTGGGATTCTGAGAGCGCCTCTCATGGAAATGAAGAGGTAGGAGGTAACTATCTTTGTCAGAAAGGCAAGCCGGCTTTGCACTCAGTAGTAAGGGTATCTTTTCCACCTCCACATTAATTACTTTTCGGTTTGCGCAGTATTATGTAATGCTTTGCTGCGAAACTGTCTTGCGGTTCGCGTTTGCCTACCCAAAACAGAGAGTCCTGCTCCCTTCCTGCCACCGAAACTGCACACTGGCAGGAAAACAGAACAAATCCATTGGAGATTTCCAGACTGTGCTGATGAAAGGAATGAAAGAACAAGTCACTGTTAAATAAACCACAGAATCATAGAATGGTTTGGGTTGGAAAAGACTTTAAAGCTCATCCAGTTCCACCCTCTGCCATGGGCAGGGACACCTCCCACTGGATCAGGGGCTCCAAACCCCATCCAACCTGGCCTGGAACCCCTCCAGGGATGGGGCAGCCACCACTGCTCTGGGCAACCTGGGTCAGGGCCTCACCACTCTCATCGTGAAGAATTTCTTCCTAATGTCTAATCCTAATTTCCCCCCTTCCAATTAAAAGCCGTCCCCCCTCATCCTTCCACTCCATGCCCTTGTAAAAAGTCCCTCCCCAGCTTTCCTGGAGCCCCTTCAGGTAGTAGAGAGCTGCTCTAAGGTCTCCCCAGAGCCTTCTCCAGGCTGAACAGCCTCAGCTCTCTCAGCCTGTCCTCGTACGGGAGGTGCTCCAGCCCCCCAGTGGCTGCTAGACGGAGAAAAGGGCTACCATCTGTGTGAGGGTGTTAAACCAAAGGGAGAGATCCAAAGAAATACTCCTTGCTTCTCTCCCAGAACACAGAACTGAGAGCACAGGAGAAAGGATCCCAACAGGCCACCAACTCACACTGAGAACACAAAAAGCAATATAAATGATTTTAACAATCCCTCTTCCACTGTTCTCTGCCACAAGCAGTGGAAACAAGATGTACAAGATGATAGAGGCAAATAAAACCGGTAATTGCTTCAAGTTACTTATTGAAACTCTGAAAATTTCTCTCTTCTGCTTGAAGATCAGCTGCTTTAACTACACCAAAGAATAGAACAGGAAAAAGGAAATATAACACAGAAAAAAATAACATACTACTACAGCAACACAGACGGGGGTACCTTGATACCCTCCCCACCCTGTTGCTTCAGTACAACATTATCTGGTATTTCAGAATTATTTCAGCACGGGGAAGCCCAGCTCAATGGCTGAAGGATAGGGAAGTCCAGCAGAGCGTTAGTGTTTCGTTCTAGGTTCACTGTTCTTTATTCTCCCCCCTCCAAGCACGTGCAATTTCATAACCGAGGAAAGGGTGAGGGTACCAGCGTAGCCCAGGCGGGAACATTACTCAACCCTGACACGTCAACATTGACTGGGAAGAAATGCAGATGCTGTAGAAAATTACTCCTACCTTAGGATGCTGACCATCAACCAAGGGAAATGAAAAGTGATTAAAGGAGTTGGGAGAGTCAGAGAGGGAGCATGACTCCGAAGAAATATCTAGGATGCGGACTTCCCACTCTGAGACCAAACTGAACTTGTGAAACATGGTGTGAAGATCTGTAGAGCCTAAAATTTCCCCCTACACCTACTGCACCGTGAAATAAAATCAGCCTCTTGCTAGAAGAACTATCTCGCCTGTTTCTTTTACAGGTGAACCCTGTAATTCCAGAATCATCTCCTGAAAGCATGGAGATGCTCCAAGGAGGTCACACAATGCAATTACAATACTGTGATGTCTGGAGTCAAAAATAGACCAAAGCTTACCCGCTCCAGGGCCAGACAACCTGCAGGAGAGCTGCAGGCACAGCTCAAAAAGACTTCAGAAACTGATCTACAGGCAGCAGCAAGTTCCTTTGGATGCAACAATATCTAACACTGGCCATAAATCATTTCACGTCTCTCTCATTCAAACTCTTTTATATAATAACTAGGAATGCAAATCTGTTTTACAGGAGCTCTGGGATGGCTAACGCCAATCAAATCAGTATCTACAAATCATTTGCTCCCAAGTGGTAAGCTGTTTACACGCTAGAACAACATGAAAGCGAGGTGATTAAATGGAGTGAAAATACAACTATAGGATTGCTACTATTTAGTTTCACAGGTGTAAATCTGGTAAACCAAGAGAACTACTTATGGATATCCTGAGATCCTTGCAGATTGACATAGCGGAGGTTGAGGTTCAATTAAAAAAACATGCAAAAACTGCAATGAAAGCAAGGGTGAAAAAAGTCTGTTGCGGGCAGGTTCTATACTTACCCCATAAGCAATCAACTCTCAACAATTTACTCAGAGGAATCAGAGAAAGAACCAGACAAGACCGGACAGAGAGTTTAGTTTAACATTCTGAGAGGTCAGTATGTGCAGTGTAGCATCTAAACAGTCCCTTCACCTCAATTTTCAGTAACATCCAGTGCTGAACACAGAGACAACATAGGAAGAAAAATAAGTAGGATACAAGTACAAAATGGGAAATTCCAACCAAACCGGGGTCACGTTACCCTTAGAGTACAGGCTCAAACCGGGAGGACCCAATGATCTCAGAACAATGAAAAGACTAGGATATAAAATCACAAACTACTTCGCAATAAAATCAATAATCTAATCAATTAGAGCCATATCATAAGAATACGCAAGATCAAACATCATAGCTGTGGTTAAGAAACCTAAAACAGAGATCCAAACAATCCCAAACCTGGTTTTCTGATCTAACTGCACAATCTTTTTTTTATCAAACTTTATAAAAAATAGATTGTACCACAATGTATTTTTTGGTAATTATTTTTAGGTGAGGGAAATTTAGGATATGTAGTTGAGCAATAGCATTTTATACAGTGTCACTTTATACAGCACCACAAAGGAAATTTTGAGTGTAGTTGGAGAAGATGGGAAAATCACAGGCCTAGCAAGGAATTCACTACAAGGGAAGAACAATGCAAAGAAGAGATGCGTAAGCTCATTGCCGACAAAAAGCAGAGAACTATTTGGCTGTGGTTTTGAGTGTGTTTTATGGTGGGGTCCTGCAGGAAAGCTGAGAGGGAAGGGAAGGAATCAGAGAGCTGCCCAGAGAGCCATCGGTGAACAGCAAGGCTCCCACCTTCCTCCCATGTGCAAGGGCTCTGAGAAGCTGGTCATGAATCCTGGTGTAGCCTCCCTCTGGGCCCATCAGGAGCTCTGCCTAAGGATGAGGGAGGCTGGTCAGCCCGGCAGTTCGTTCGGTCCCTTCCTCTGCCTGTTTGCTGGTGGCTGTCGCACGTAGGAACTTGACAGCCTCAATACATACCCTTAGTCCTGACCTAAGCTTGTGGCCAGCATCTGAGGGTGGCAAATGACCTCCATGCATCAGTTTCAGCTTTCAGTTTTCATGGAAAACATATTTAAGTTTCTAAATCTTGCAATTCTTACTGCTTTGCTAAATATTAATAGGTACATTAGAGCTAAAATCATGTACGGTGTAGCACTATTTCAAGGTTCTGATCTGAATAAAGTAAATAAATTGATTTTAAATGCCATTAAAATGTTAAAAATGTGCCGGATGGATACTAAAGTCAATCTCACAACCCTCCTAATGCAGCACAACACCAGCACAAACCCACCGATTAAAAGCACTCTCCTGAAAAATGGCACGTCTCCCTTTATCTGCAACAGAGAATCCACTACTCTGCCATGCAAAGTGAATTTTATTAACTTAATTCATGGCCTGTCACTCATTTTTCAACATCTTACATGTATCTATAATATATGTCATGGTTAATCCATTTGATGAACTGTGTTTATTTGGGCTTCTCTGATGAGCTCTCGGAAACTTCCCTGCCAGTCCAGCTCCTTTACAACAACTTATCAGAGTCCAAATTATTAAAAAAGCTTTACAGAGCTTGTTTTATTAATAGATAAGTAAATAAATAAAGGCTATAAAATGTTTCTCTGTTTCTGCCGTCTATTTAGATTAGCAAGCCCTCAGTCACTGATCTTTCCCAGCATGTAAACGGTACTTGGCACAATTCCCATCATTCACCCCAGCCTTGTGAGGTTTCCCAGGGCCAATCTAATCATATAAAGCATTTTTATGGAGCAAGATTCACCTTATCAGTAGTTGCCCAAAAGATAAGCATCTCCTCCACACTAAATCATCAAAGCTTTCGCTCCAATTAACATTTTAAAAGTACCTATGAATGTTAATTTATCACCTTTGTCATACATCTTTGGGATGAATGACAGTTTTTATTCCTCACCAACCATTCAGACCAGACACGGTAAATGCCACCTCAGTCATGTGTCAATGCAGCAGTGTTAGTTTCCTCAGAGACAAAAAGTAGTCACAGAATCACAGAATGGTTTGGGTTGAAAAGGGACCTTAAAGCTCAAATAGTTCCAACCCCGCCCTGCCATGGGCAGGGACATCTCCCACTGGATCAGGTTGCTCCAAGCCCCATCCAACCTGGCCTTGAACACCTCCAGGGATGGGGCAGCCACAATTTCTCTGGGGAACCTGGGCCAGGGCCTCCCCACCCTCAAAGAAAAAAAAAATCTTCCTAATATCTCACCTAAATCTCTGCTTTTTCAGCTTAAAACTCTTCCCCCTCATAGGATCCCTGCATTCCCTGATCAAGAGCCCCTTCCCAGTCCACAAACTAAACGCTTGCCTTAGGTCAACTTAAAACAACTGGTGTTAAAGGATTCTCTTCAGTTTAAAAATGGGGGGGAAGGCTTTAACAGCTTTAAATGAATTAAAATCACATTTCCAATAAAAAGTTTGCTCTTTCTTTAACGTTATACCTTGTGAGACTGGCAAAATAGTATTATTCCTCCCCATTTTTCAGTAGCAGCTTCCTAAATGCACGAGGCGCTGATCAGATCAGTGTCAAAGGAGGGACGATTGTTTGGAAAATTCTGGTTTTTACTTTCACTATCTTGATCTTGATCGTGTCCATCTTAAACACTGAAACTACGCTTCCTGTTTTGAAGGAACGCCAAACTAAAGGAATACAGCCACAAACAGATCATTCCTGAGTTAGCTCTGGATCACAAGAGGCTCCTGAAATGCACCACCAGCTATCCCTAAGATGCTTTTGGAAGCCTGAACTTAATACAGATCTCCTACAAATCATATTGGGTTTTCAACAGCAGATACCAGGACCCTCCTGGCAGGTCCCTCAGCATCCTACAAGGCAGGACGCTAGGTCTTTAATTATTTTAATTCATCCCTATAAAGACAGGTCATCTGTAGCACCACTAAGTCCACCTTGGGGAATACTCCCAGCATGGAGCACTGCAAGAGGTTTTCCCAGGTAATGCCAGGAAGGTCATTCCAGACTCAGGTGTGCTCCCAAGGACACATATATCCCTATTTTAGCCGCAAACCGAATTCTGTCGTGCCCTACTAATAAAACACAGCACTCCCCTCCCCACAAGCATGCCGTGGAAATCAGTTAATTAACAAACTAGGAAAAACATAATTACAGATTGTAGGATGTCTTTATCACTATGAATGTGTCCTCGTATTTATCACTGTTTCCTGTCAGCACATACAAATGACATGTCTTCAGTGCGGTTCGTTTAGTTTACAAGCTCCAGAATAATAATTTCTCACCTCTACTGACATTTCTGCAAGTTATTTTTGCCTTAGAAAAACCCAACACAAGGATCTGTGAGGCACACAACACAAAGCAGCTTGAGGCTTTTATCTGCCTAAACAACCAAATAATGGTGTTAGGAAAGTGTTACTTCTGCTCCCAAGCACATTCAGAAGCAAATTTCACAAAGAAAAAAGAGTGACCCAGTTCAGCGGTGTATAATAAATACATGTCATCTCATTAGCTTCAAACTTGAGCTGAAATAACATTCAGATGCTACAGCTTGCACTTCAGACAACCAATTCCCTAAATATTCCTTACGATTACCAGGACCAGATAACGAGAAGGTCAGATCACTGCAGGGGTAAACTGGCAGAGGTCACTTCAAAGGCTGCATTCTTACAGCTGTGGAATCCTGCGAGCTCTATTCTTCAGGTGTTTGCACTGTTTCAAGCAGCAGGTCAGCAAGCTGCACTAAGGAAAGACTAATAACCCAACACCAACAAAGCATGTAAACCACTCCCAAAGGCAGCGCAGAAATAAACTCTCTGCATTTGCCTAAGAAAACCACTCCAGGCATCTTCAATTTATTCCTAATATGATCTGTCTCCTTCATTTACGAAAGCTATTTTTACAAAGTTAATAAAGCCAGATTAATTTCATTCATAAAGCTTTTTCTTACAGATGTACTGAGGAGTCGAACATGAATTGTTTTTGTAGAGTTTGATGTGTTTCAGATCTCTTTTTTGGGGAAAAACAACGCCATGCCACTGAAAACATGAACATCGCAGCTGCCCCATCCCTGGAGGTGTTCCAAGGCCAGGTTGGATGGGGCTCAGAGCAACCTGATCCAGTGGGAAGTGTCCCTGCCCATGGCAGGGGTGGAACTGGATGGGCTTTGAGGCCCCTTCCGACCCAAACCATTCTATGGTTCTACACTATGAGAACTACAAATGAGTATTGGGATCCTGTAGCCCTCATGATGTAATACAGCTGAAAAGGGACATTCAGTCATCAAAACCTTTGCATTTCCCTACAGCTGTTTATAACAATAGTAAAGAAACACATCTCTCCAATCCAGCCTGGATGATTAATTAACTGATGCCAACAGCAAGGCTGCAGCTGCGTTTGCCAAGTCATCATCCTCAGGACCATAATTAACACAGAGGAAGTTCCAGTGGGAATCAGGCTTGAATGACATCAATGGGAACAATTAAAGCTCCTGAAGCTTTTACAGTTCTTCAGAGCAGCTTCTTAGTTCTCTGAGCTACCCTTCAGTTCTACCAAAGGCCTCTTGGAGGCAGCTGAAGCTCAGGATGGTTTTTACTGGGATCATCCTGGCCAACAGAAACCTCTGATCTCATGTTTTGCTTCTTAAATAGCACTGCTTTGCACATGCTTCCCCCTTTATCTGCTCTTCTGTCCCGTAAGCAATGAAAGCACAAGTGGGGAAGTCCACAACTAAAATGGGAAACAAAGGCAGATTTCTTCCTTCAGCCTTTTGGATTTATCGTCAAATTCTGTAGTTCAAGGAGGCAAGAGATCTAATGCTGGGTAAGCATACTTCACAATACCCTAGTATTGTTTTGGCTTTCTTTCCCCAACAGCCACACTCTAAGTCTTTACAGCTCTCAGCCATGGATATTCACGTCCCATGGCACAAAACCCAAACAGCAAACTCAAGCAGTACACTCTAATATCTTAACATAGTGGATTTTTAATGGTTTTGCTTTACCTAGTGGAGATATTCCCATTCTCACCCTTGCTTAATGCATTAAACCAGTGTGCAAGATTTCCCAGTTCCTCCCAGAGATGCCACTCTACACAAACAGCAGTTCCTGACGAGGAAACACGGTTTTCTCTCCTCTGAAACAAATGCAAAGAGAGGACATCCTTGATCTTTTATTGCCTAAGTGTTTCTGGTGCTATGATCTACTCGCAGCTGACATTTGAAACTTGAAGCTCAAAACAAATCTGCAGATGGGATTTGAAGGTCATCCAAACACAGCTTTAAACCTGCTCTGTTTCGCTTCCTAATGCAGCTTTGATACAAGGCCTCTGGTTCTAAGTTATCCTGTACTTTTTTCCTCCAAGCTGGTAACTCTGTGGATATGGACCAAACTGCATTCACAGAGATTTTCCTAATGATATTTTCTTTTAAAGCAGTAAAGCTGGAAAACTTGATTTTGTCTTTTAACTTGCACTGTTCAAAGAAAAAAACACCTTCTTTTTCCCTATAATCACATGACACCTAACTAGAAACAGATTCGCATTGCGAAATACTGTGGAAAATGTCTGTTACATCTTTTCAGCACAGTGTGTTAGAGATATAGTGATATTCCCGGGGCTACCAAGTGGGCTTCAAAACCCTTGTATTTGTAATTCAAACCTAGTGATTTTTGTACCTCTGAGCAAAAAGGCTAATTATGTGTTCGTATAAAATGCTGACTACAACCCCATACAAAGGATTAGCCCACATCTGCATGACATTGAAATCCTACTTAAGCCTATTCCAAATATCATTAACGTTCTTCTTGCACAAATGAGACGGCACCGCTCTGGATTAGGTAATGGGAGACATGCTTGGCATGCTGGACTAGATGACAGGAAAGGAACAACACAGCATTACAAGGTTATGCTATCATTTGTGCTTTCTAACCCCCCTGGATAGAACAGCCTCATCTTATATATCCTCCTCTGTATCATGACCTGCAGCTGCCATCGTAGATCACACCAACTATTGAGATCTCGCATGTTGTATCACAGAGCAGGAGAGAAGCTGCAGCACTGAGGAAAGTCTGAGTTAGCTTGTCCTTAGCTATAGAGCATCACAGATGGAAAGCCAGCTCTGAACACATCGGGTATAACACTTACAGACATGAAACTTTCTAATTGTGCTGCTCTGAATCTTGTTAAACACACTAACAGTGACTTGCTATGAAGAACCAACTATTTTAATTACATGCTAGCTTAATAAACTACAAATTCAAGCTCGTTTAGGAGTGGACAGAGCTAAATAATAAATGCTTCTCAAATAAAATCCAGAAAATCTAGTGATGCAGGCCACCCCACACCACAAACTCTAGTCTGAGTCTGGACCATGAGCATAAATGTTGCCAGACAAGGCCTTCAGGCATCTCATTTGTGCCACATCCTCAACAGATAGTTCTGTTTGGCAGACTGAAAAGACACTTTGCACGCAAAGACTAACTCACGGGTGGCAGCCGATGTCTGTGATGGTGAGAGAGGTCACAGTCAAAATGATGGTTTAAGGGAGAGTCATGGTTTAAGGGAGTGATAGGAATGGTTGGACTCGATGATTCAGTGGGTCCTTTCCAACCTGCTGATTCTATGATTCTGTGTTGTTTTCATTCCACAATTCACTGATTTTAAGGCATCTACAATCAACCAGTCTGACTTTCAGCAACAAAATTTATGATGGTGCACGTAAGCCTCAGGAAACGCCTGCTAACCGGATACTTTACAATGAACTTCACTAACATTGGCACAAGTATAAGCAGGTTTTCTCACTGACTAGATTCTGTACGTGGGCTACGTGATACTTCATCTCCCATAATGTGCTCTTCTCAACCATTTCTCCTATACCAAATCTGAAAATCTTGTAAATAGGCGAGGTGATTTTGCAGATCAGCTTCTACCTTCTGCCTGAAGATTTCTTAGAGCTGTATAAAGGGAACAGTTTCTGACACCACGGCAGGGCAGGGGTTAGGCTCAGTTCCCAGCTCATCTGCACAAGAACAGAAGCACTTGTGGCAAGTCTACACCTGCTCTTCTGGACATCAGGAAAGGCAGGAAACCACTATGGGCAATAGTTTTAATTATTAAATAGCTTCATCACCAAATGAAGGAGCATTGATTTAACAAAGTTCCTCTACTGTATTGTGCATTAAAATCATTCATCCTCGAAGCTTTGTAAAATGGACCGACGCTGCTGTTTGTGAGCAGCTGTCTGCAGCAGAGAAACTGAAGTCCAAGAGGAAAGGGAGTCACTAGGTGTTTGCTAGACTACATGTTTACAGAACAAAGATAACACCTGTAGCCGTACACATAGAACCTGAGGGAATGGCAGGAAGATGAGCCAGGGAAGGGTTACGGTGGACAACAGGAAAAGGTTCTTCACCCAGAGGGTGATGGAGCACTGGAACAGCTCCCCAGGGAAGCAGGCACAGCACCAAGCCTGACAATATTCCAGAAACATTCGGACAACACCCTCGAACACAGTGTGAATGTTGGGGTCGTCCTGTGCAGGGACAGGCGTTGGACTTGATGATCCTTGTGGATCCCTTCCAACTCAGGACATTCTATAACGCTATGATTCTGTGCCATTTATAATCCTGCTGGGTTTCATTCTGTCCAGCTGTGTCACACATGGAGAAAAAAACTCAATGACAGGCTGGGCAGCATACTGGCTAGAAATCTGCAATAATGCAACAAATAGGATAGAGGAATCCTGACATTTATCTCAGGATCTTGTCTAACGCCACACCAAAAGCATAACCGTGGTAGCAGTAGCCATAGCTGAACTCGTATGAAGCTTGGGAACTAAGAGTTTAGTCGCAGTGATACGGATTTCAGCTCAGCCTATTGACCAAAACATACAGGTCCTTTCCTAAAACTTGAGCCACTGTGACTTCCCTTGTACTTTACCCAAATTATCTCAATTGAAGATGTTATGTCATTGTATGACAAGTTACAATCACGCCCCTGATCTGCAGACAGGAGAAACGGAAGGCCTTGATTCCTGAGTACCTGGAATCCAGCAACTGCAATGTAGCTCATGCTCCTGTACGTGGCACCATCTCTAGTCTCAGATGGGGCACCATTTCCAGTCTCCTAATCAGGCTTAGCCTTGGTATCTGCCTTCAAGAAACCACAGCAACCTTGTTCTGGTCCTAACAAAACACTCCGAAGGCCAACTTTCGGGAATGTGTCATGAAAGTAATAGTCTTCCTTACATGGAGGCACATTTTAAAGACAGAATTTGTGTCAAAGGTTTCAGGTTCGTAACAAAAAGGGAGAAGAACACAACCTTCTTTAAAGTTAGCACAGGCCCCTCGCTGCCTTGTAATGGGAGGCATACAAAACAGTTATGGGCTGTTCATGTGACCCAGAAGGAAGCTGGACATCACAGTCATAGAAGGGGGACACCTCATAGATAATAATTTTTGTGGAATATACACTTTAGCCCAGAAGGATGCTGCCTGCTTCATTTTCAAGGAATCAGAATCATAGAATCACTAGGTTGGAAAGGATCCACTGGATCATCGACTCCAACCATTCCTAACACTCCCTTAAACCATGTCCCTAAGCACTTCATCCACCTGTGCCTTAAACAACTCCAGGGAAGGTGACCCAACCCCTCCCTGGGCAGCCTCTATAGTGCCCAATGACTCTTTCCGTGAAGAATTTTTTTCCTGATGTCCAGCCTGAACCTCCCCTGGTGGAGCTTCAGGCCATTCCCCCTTGTCCTGTCCCCTGTCACTTGGGAGAAGAGCCCAGCTCCCTCCTCTCCACAACCTCCTTTCAGGGAGTTGTAGAGAGCAATAAGGTCTCCCCTCAGCCTCCTCTTCTCCAGGATAAACAACCCCAGCTCTCTCAGCCGCTCCTCGTACGACTTGTTCTCCATCCCCTCACCAGCTTCATTGCTCTTCTCTGGACACGCTCCAGAGCCTCAACATCCTTCTTGTGGTGAGGGGCCCAGAACTGAACACAGTACTCAAGGTGCGGTCTCACCAGTGCCGAGTACAGAGGGAGAATAACCTCCCTGGACCTGCTGGTCACACCGTTTCTGATCCAAGTCAAGATGCCATTGGCCTTCTTGGCCACCTGGGCACACTGCTGGCTCATGTTCAGCTGCTGTCAACCAACACCTCAAGGTCCTTCTCCTCCAGGCAGCTTTCTAGCCAGACTTCTCCCAGTCTGTAGCACTGCATAGGGTTGTTGTGCCCCAAGTGCAGGACCCGGCATTTGGCCTTGTTGAACCTCCTGCCATTGGTCTCAGCCCAGCGGTCCAGCCTGTTCAGATCCCTTTGCAGAGCCTCCCTACCCTCCAGTAGATCACGCTTCCTCCCAGCTTAGTGTCACCTCCGAACCTGCTAAGGGTGCACTCAATGCCTTCATCCAGGTCATTGATAAAGACACTGAACAGGGCTGGACCCTGTTCATAAACACCATTATATAAGGGAACTTGTCCACCGAATCCAGTATCATCCTTCTGTACCCAGTACAGGAGTCAACACACAAACCAGCACCTAGTAACACTGTATTCACTCTTTCCTGCTCTTGCAGCCATCCCTTCTGGAATAGCTGGGGCAGAGAGCTACAGCAATGCCGGGCTTGAGGAGCCGTCTAGGGAAGCAGATGCACCCTAAAAGCAGCCTAAATGTGTAGGCTCTGTTTGCAGCACTCTGGGTCATTAGCAGGTCCCAAGTGCCCTGCCGAGCATTACTAAGAAGGAAGCAGTTATTATTCATTTTAACTTGGATAGAAGTAAAGTACTGGAAATTATTTGGCTGGTTTCCATTTACCTGTCCAGCAATCTACCCCAGGCATCTCAAGCATCTTCACACCAAGCTCCCCGAGAGCTGAGAAAACAAGATGGAATTTCTCAGTAGACTGCATAGCGAATAGACACCTGAAAGACCCATTCCAATCCTGATGTAGCTTTGCTGATTCCAGTGTGCTTACTTTAGAGTCAAATCTGGCCCCTAGATCCTACATTGCTCCACTTAACACAGCGAACGTGCGTGACTAAAGCTCTGCTCAGCTCCAGATGGCCAAGCGTCAACTAAATTGAAAAACAGCCAGTGCCAAATCTCTGCTTATAAAAAAAAAAAAGATACAGAAGGAATCAAAGAGGCAACATGAATATGGCATCAGAAAACATAATGCAACACACTGCTTTCCCTTTTGTAGCTCACTTTTACAACGTATTTACCTTGTAAAAGGTAATGAAAAGATGCAAAGGTCATGAAAACATGCAATAAATCTCCGCCTCTAGCTACTGAACAACATCAGCTCTCTTCATCCTGCTGACAGTGTTTATGTCCTCCAAGACGGAAAGGCACCATGCTCTAGAGTAGGGGTAAGACCTCCACGCCTCTATTGGCACACAAGCTATTCCAAAGAGGTATAAAACTAAATAACAACTATATTCAGAAACTGCACTTTCTTTAGAGAAGATAAAGCGTAACCAGAAAGCAAAGTATGCACTAGGCAAAAAAAAAGGGGGTACTCACTAGTGGTTCAGTTAACTCGGAAATCATCAGCAGCAGCCGCCCATCATGACGACCTGATTAAAAACATCCATATACATGCATATACAATTTGTTTCCAGCAGTCTTTTGATGTGGCTGCCAGGATGGCAAGACAATTCAACTGAGCTACCCAGGTCAGAGCAGAGTTTAGCCCAGAGGGAAAAAGGGAGAGAAGGGACAGTAACATTTTGATTAATATACAAAACTGGAACTCATTAAGAGTAGCATCAATTTCCAGTTTTATACAACTTCTCTTCCCTGCACTAACCGACATCTGACATCAGTCATAACACTCTAGAAACAGCTAAAAGTAACCTTCACACCTTTCTTCTAGGGCAGCATGTTATCTACCATGTCCTAGATCAGAAAAAGCAGA
Source organism: Cuculus canorus (assembly GCF_017976375.1). Classification (NCBI taxonomy): domain Eukaryota; kingdom Metazoa; phylum Chordata; class Aves; order Cuculiformes; family Cuculidae; genus Cuculus; species Cuculus canorus. The sequence continues at coordinate 4,806,902 of NC_071407.1, read as the reverse complement.
TTGTGGATGAAACACTGATTTTACCTAGACTGCTCTAACTGCCAGGATGAATGATTCCCCAAAGATCACAATGCCCACTTTTGTACTTTCAAATGGGGGGAATACTCATTTGGCTTCACGTAGCTTAAGAATGTATATACAATTCACACCCTTTTACACGTGCCCAAGTTTATCTTCATTATCAACTAAAAAGTTGCAAAACACTAATGGACGTGAAAAACCTGTGTACCTCTTCCTGCCTTAAGGTAGGATGAACTGTCTCTATAACCATTCTTCTATTTCATATCATTACCAAAAATCTGACCAATTTGCCTCCCTTGTTAGCAAAAATCTTTAATTACTCTGCTGGTCTCCAAAGTTATTCCAGATTTACACAAGACAAGAAAGTAGATCTCATCTTCAAAGGGCTCCACTACCAAAAAAGACTTTTTGTGAATATATTCTTTGCCCATAGAATAAGCACTGAGGTTTCTAAACAGGCATTCAGGCAAGAAATAGATACGAAATAAAAGGCATGCTGATTATTTCTTTAAGCATTTGGGAAAGATCAAATTGCTGTGTCTGCCTCACCCTCTGACACTGCAGAACAGCATGCTCCAGTGTAACCAACAGTCTTGCCTGACATTTTCAAGACACATAAAACAGGAAAATAACCATTTTAGAAAGGCTTTTAACTTCCAGTTCCTAGTGAAAAATGAATTTGATGCTAAACATTTGCACTTCCAAGATTAAATATTAATATTAAGAGTAGCATGCTTGCAGAACCCATAAATATGAGCGGTAAATAATGTTGAACAGAATTAAAAGCCGCATTAAAGATCTCCTACGGGGTTATTTTGCATTACAGAAATCAAGGAGGGTGGGGCAGAAAATGAAACTTAACAGTAGTCAAGAACTATTTCAGTCTATGATGAGTTTTTTTCTGGAATACAGACTGGGGAAAAACCATCAAAGAATGCTTTCCTAATAATTGCACACTTGAAAGAAATTCTTTACAGGCACACTAACACGCATTTTAAATGAACCAACACTTTCTGGTATTGGTGTCAAAACATCATTTTTTTTATCCTAGAACTTCTGAAAAATCCTCAGACACTCCAAATCTTATTTGGTGCATTGGCCACACTTTTGATATGATGTTTATTGCTAGAAATCAGGAAATGAGAATGTACTAAGTAAACTGAGCTTTCCTGCCAGCATGAAGGAAGATATATTCTGACAAATACTGCTAAGCTAGGAACTGTTAATGGCATTATTAGCGCTTAGGCAACAGCAGTGATTCTTATGGACTTTATTTTCTCCTCCAGTTATTCTTTCTGTCTTCCTAATTTCATTTACATGAATCATAGAATCATAGAATGGCTTGGACTGGAAGGGATCTAAGTCCACCCAGTTCCAACCCCCCTGCCATGGGCAGGGACATCTCCCACTGGATCAGTGGCTCCAAGCCCCATCCAACCTGGTCTCCAACACCTCCAGGGATGGGGCAGCCACAGTTTCTCCGGCCAACCTGGGCCAGTGCCTCACCACTCTCACAGGAAAACATTTCTTCCCAAGACCTAATTTAAATCTCTCCTCTTTCAACTGAAAATCATTCCCCTTCATCTTGTCCCTGCACTCCCTGATAGAAAGCCCCTCTGCAGCTTTCCTGTAGCCCTTTTCAGTTCTGAAAGGCTGCTGTGAGGTCTCCCCAGAGCCTTCTCTTCTCTTCTCCAGGCTGAACAACGTCAACTCTCCAAGCCTATCCCTGTATGGAAGGGCTCCAGCCCTCGGATCATCTTCATGGCCTTCTCTGGACTCGCTCTAACTTGTCCATGACAAGATACGTGTCCTTCCTGGGCTAAGATCTACAGAACTGAACGCAGGACTTCAGGTGAGGTCTCACAAGAGCAGAGTAGAGGGGCAGAATTGCCTCCCTTGACCTGCTGGCCACACCTATCTTCATGAAGTATGTTTTGCAAACACAAGAGCTACTTACACTCACGAAAACGCTTTTGATCAGTTCTGGCTGCATCTGTGGTGCTCTTTACGCATGTCAGAAATCAAAAGGACGTTGTGGTTGACCTCATAATTAATCCATTCCCAGTGCGTTAACAGAGGAACTTCTGTTGGCATTATGCTTTCTAGTTCCCTACATTCCCCAGCTGATGGGGTTTCCTAATTGCCCCAGGAAATCGCTTTGTATTATACTTCTGTTTGAAACTTCAACTTGAAGTGCAAAGATGCCTATCAGTAGAAAATAATTGACTCTGTCTTCAAGGAAAGCAGCAGATTCTACTTTGAAGCGGCAACATGGACTGTGTAACTCAGCAGGATGGAAACGCACCAGGGCTGGAGCTGTTTGGTCTCGCTGAAGATCAGCTCTTTGCTACGCAAACACAGAGACATGGCACCAAATTCAATTTTATGTTTTTCCCCTGACAAGTCATCTGCTCGCACACGTGTTCCCTGCTCCCTCCCTTTCCAGGCCCTACGCCTGTGTGATATCGCTAGAGAGGCGTAACTTCATAAAGTTAGGAGAGAAACCTAATTGCTTAAAAATAGGATTTGGCAGAGCACCAGCTCCTGGATGAGTCTGTGAAGCGTTCGGAGGTTTGAGGCAGGGAAGAGTTTTACCTCAGGCGGTTTCAAACCAGTACTCTCCTCTGCTCCCTTCACAATATTTGCAGCGTATACAGGGATGGTTCCTCCAGCACACGCTCCCCAAGACCGACTGTGGGCTACTCCGGGTGTCCAAAACCCAAAGGAAACAAAGCAAAAAAAAGCTTTTTGACACCACAACACTTCAGACTCCTTTCTGTAATTCTCCAAATACTCTCTACTCCTATCTCTTTTCATCTTTTTTAGGGTGAGGGCCAGTTCTGATCTGTGTCAGCTCTGTCTCTGTACCAGCTTGAAAGATTTCCACGCACACTTTCCTGACTCGGCTTTAAAGATGTCTCTTCTGCTCACCATTCGCAGGGGCTCGTCTATCCTGTTTCCACTCTCTCCAGCTCTTACTCACTGCCTCCTTCGCCCACTGCTCTCGTGACTTCTCAATCTCCAGAGGGAAGTGTAGGAAGCAAATTTAACAAGGGCAGAACAAGGCTCAGTCTCGACCTTGCTTCCTTAGAAAACTGAGTCATAATCTGTATTAGCAACACACCGATCTTTCTGGACTTGTACATTTGTAGGGAGAGTTCAGCTATGAAAACTGAGTATCATTTAAAAAAGCATTCCACGTAACTCTGACAGTCTTTAAGAAACAGGAATTGTGTGGAACACAGCATGAATTGATCGCCCCTCTTTTAAACGCCTGCATTGTCTACAAGTGCTTATAGTTTTATTAGTTGTTTTCTCCAAATCTGCTTATGTGCACACATACACATTGGTATCACACAGCCAGCAAAGGGACCTTTGCTGGGGTTATCCCTTCCCTGCAATTCCACCCACAGCGCTCATCAGCTTCAGCCGGCTGCCTCCTGACCTACCCTCCCTCAGCCGTTCCCTTGGGCAGCAGCGCCAACAACCTTTACTAAAAATACCTCTTCAGCATCATAAATAGCAAGATGGTAGGGTTCTTAATCCCCCTTCAGGCACACAGTCTTTTTGCTTTTGATAAATACAGAGTGGCAACAATAGATGGAGAATAAAGTGCATCTTATCGTCCTGGTCTACTTGGCCTGCGTGCCTTGCAGAAAGGCAAAACGAGAACTCCCGGTATCCACAAGAGCTGCCACCAGAGGATGAGAGAAAGGGAGGGAAATTGCTATTGCAAAAAGTCACAGAATCTCCCAAAACTAAATTTTGAACATGTTTACCTTCACAGACTTTATTGCCCAAACCACAGGACCGATGTTATTAAAGAAAACTTTAGCTCTGCAGATTATGGCCTCGAGCTGTGCCAGGGAAGGTTTAGATTGGATATTAGGAAAAATTTCTCTACTACAAAGTGGTGAAGCACTGGCAGAGGCTGCTCGAGGAAGTGGTGGTGTCTCCATCCCTGGAGGGGTTCAAAAAACGTGTAGACGTGGCACTTCATGACATGGTTTGGTAGGCACAGTGGCATTGAGCTGACAGTTGGACTTGACCTTGGAGGTCTTTTCCAATCATAGTGATTCTATGATGCTATGATTATGTAAATCAAGCAGGGAGCCAGACAGCGGGAAGAGTCACAGCAAAAGAAGGGAAAGGTTGAATCTTGCCCTGTGTAACTTGTGTGTATGAACATAAGCAGTTAACCAGAGCCTCTTTCTCTGAAACACTGGACATCAAACGTGCATTGCACATCTAAGTACACAAAACGTTTCTGTCATTCATCTCAAATATAAAACCAACAGGCAACAGAAAATATTTATAGACATTTTTGGACAGAGATTACTTCAGGTCAAGTCAGAAAGCATCCCTAAGCTGCAATCACCAAATTCTTCTATCAGTTATTTTGGATTTAGCTAGTGTTACTAAGAGAGAAATACGACATAGGCTTTTTATAGCAGCTGCCAATTCCACAATGATCAAAGTTTTATTATTCTTCCTTAAATCAAAGTCTGGACTGGATAATTTTGGGATTATCTCCAGCTCATAAAGTAGAATAAACAGTTTTGGATAAACACATTATTATTATATATATTATATTGCCTTCTTGCAATAATTTTTGTTCTTATTTACACGTGCCACAAGTTTTTAGTGGGCTGTCTGATTATCGTTTAACTGTTTTATTGGCTTACTAGATGATAAAAGAGAAAAATCACACAACAGCAGCAGAAGGCCATAAGAACACCTAAACCCTCTCTTGTTTTTCTACATTCACATGCAGAGGATATTCATGAGAAGAGGTTAAACAGAGTAAAAAAATGAAACTGGGCACAAGCCAGAGAAAGGTAATAGGTCTTGCAGCTCTGCTCATTATAAACCACTGAAGACATCTGCAAGACATTTCTTTTTGTGGAACCTTAGTACAGGCTGTTCATCCATGTACACACCCTTCTGACTTGAATAAAGGAAGCCCTCCGCAGAGAAAATTAGGATACTTACATTATGTTGACTTCTATTAATTGGCATAAAATATTATTTCATGGGTAATAACCCAACTCCTTTAGCAAGCAAACCTAATTTTAATGGTGCCTGGATTTGTGCTTCACTCAGGTGTGCTTTCATTCACGAAAAAAGTGGGTTCCTCCTTTTAGTTTTCATTCCGAGAAACTCATGGATTTCCACATTGCCTGTTGACCGTAGGCTCAGCCATATTCCTACTCCACTGAACAAGGCATTTACTATTATCTTCAGTGAAACATCAAGTCCTAAATCCATTTCTTTTTTCTCACTCTAATTCTGAGAAATTCATTTATGGAATCATAGAATGGTTTGGGATGGAAGGGACCTCAAAGCCCATCCAGTTCCACTGCCATTGCCAGGTTGCTCCAAGCCCCATCCAACCTGGCCTTGAACACCTCCAGGGATGGGGCAGCCACAACTTCTCTGGGCAACCTGTGCCAGTGCCTCACCACCCTCACAGGAACATATTTCTTCCTAATACATAATCTAAATCTCCCCTCTTTCAGCTTAAAATCATTTCCCCTTGTCCTGTCCCTGCACTCCCTGATCAAGAGCCCCTCCCCAGCTTTCCTCTTGCCCCGTTAAGTACCAAAAGGCTGCTTTAAAGCCTCCCTGGAGCCTTCTCTTCTTCATGTTGAACAACCCCAACTCTCTCAGCCTGTTCCCATATGAGAGGTGCTCCAGCCCTTGGATCATCTTCTAGACACCTCTGGACTCACTCTAAGAGCCCCATGTCCTTCCCGTGCTGAGGACTGCAGAACCGAACGCAGGACTCTAGGTGAGGTCTCACCAGTATGGGCAGAAAGAACCCTCTCCCTCCCCCTGCTAGTTACACTTCTTTTGACGCAGCCCAGGATATGGTTCACCTCACACCTTGAAGCCAACTCTTCCACAAAAGTTCATCAACAGAAGTGGCAACTACGACACCAGAGAAAGGCAGTACTTTGGTATAAACTGTTGTGCGTTTTCTGGAAGGGTAGAGTCCCAGAGAGTTAGAGCTGGAACAGCTTTTTCAGAGCTGTTGTTATACTCTCTTAGCTATGTTCCTTATCATTAAATACGTTTTGGCTCTTATCTAACCTGGTTGTATCCCAGACCTTCTAATGCCAAAAATAAACTGAAAGCTTTCATCCCTAGTTAAAAGGAAACTGTAGTTTGAACTGTAGTTTTGCTGAGTTCTCTGTTGATCAAAGATGCCTCATCTGTGTGTGATGCGACAAACAAAATGAGGTTTATTACAGTAATTAAAGCAGAATTCTTTCACTGAATTAAATCCCACAGTCATCCAAGACTTACATTGGAGGAAACAGTAGTCAAAAATACAGCATATTAGCAACAACTAAGTTGAGGTTCCAGGAAGAGCAAAGGGAATAAAAAGCACTAAAAAATATTACAGAAACTGTCTCCACTTTTCACTTTGGATTAAAATGTGTCCACTTCTAACAATACATGACCTGTTAGTGCAGTTCCAGAAACAGAATACACCATTTTTATTAGCAAGGCAGCAGTAAATCAAAACTCCTTATCACGACGTGCTCAGAAAGTCCTCTGTGATAAGACCACTCACGTGGTCTTGCCTCCAAGAGTATCACAACTAAGCGCCATGCCAATGAGTTACCAAGAAAACATCTCTGTCGATGAAGTAGAAAACAACATTGTTGGCTTCGTCAACAAACAGCAATGTGTACTGCACTTTCCAGCTTGCTCCAAAAAGAGCTAAGCACAGGTCTAAGGGCTTCAGAACCTCACCATCTGCTGACTGACTTGGATGTTGTTCTTTCACTCCTCTGTAAGCTGAAACTGCAAATGTACCACAACGGGGGTAAAGAACCTTTTGCTTCACCTTTGTCTTCTGGGTGTTTCCTTCTTCATGCTTTCATTCAGAACACCCCTCAGCCACAACTGCAGGCGTCTCTTCTGCGTAGCTCTCCCGGTAATCCTACCAACAGAGCTGGAAATCCCCAGCACCTCCTCTCTGAAGCCACCTTCCTGCTGCCACAACACACACTCTGGCTCATCAAACCTTTTGACGTACTGGTCTTTCTTACAGTGATGACAACAGACTCTCCTTGCACTTCAAAAGTCAGAACTCAGATGAACAGATTAATACTTTTCAACCAACATGAAGCGCGTGCAATCTTTTCTAGCCGTAGGGAAGCAACTTCAAGGCCACTTAATTACGCCATAGGCATCACCACAACTGCGTTTTTTTGAGACTGGCCACAACAAACTGGTGGCAACAGCACAGAAGTCAACACAGGCTGCAAAATCCACACAAGAAATTGGACAGGTAGCTCATATTCAGCTTTCACTAAAGCCCCACATAATCAGCAACACACTGAGTTTAAGCCTAACTCCAACGTGTGCACGTAAGCAGCAGGCACTGCATTTGAATGCGTCCATGTTTCATAGTTTAGATGGAAGAAACAGATTGGGCTCTTTAGTCTGGAGAAGAGGAAGCTTAAGAGAGACCTTATCACCCCCTGCAGCTTGCTGAAAGGGGGTTGTAGTGAGGTGGGCGTTGGTCTCTCCTCCCAAGTTACAAGTGATAGGATGAGAGGAAATGGCCTCAAGTTGTGCCAGGGAGGTTTAGATGGGATACTAGGAAAAAATTCATTACTGAAAGAGTAGTAAAGCATTGGAAAAGGCTGCACAGGGCAGTGGTGGTGTCTCCATCCCTGGAGGTGTTAAAAAAATGTGTAGCTGTGCCACTTCAGGAAATAGTTTGTAGATATGGTGGTTTGGGGCTGATGGTTGGACTGGATGAGCTTAGAGGTCTTTTCTAACCTTTATGATTCTATGACTCACCAAAGCCCTAATTCTGACTTATAAATGGGAAAAGGAGAACATAAGACTCCTCCATCACAGCTGTACCTTGCTGAAGCCTGTCTGGTCCAACCTTGTTTACAAAGTAAGGATTTCCCTACATAACATATGGGACTGGTAAACATAAATGTAATGATCAATAATGTTTACAGACTGGGGCTCTTATTTGAGTTTAAGCTTCTAAAAATTAAGTTCCTTCTGAAAATATTCCACAATGAGAACTGAGCGTATAAAATAATGTGTGTCTCACAGACGTTTTTTCTCCTATTACTGTATAATGTCTAGGAGTTTTCTTTGGGTTTTAATGAAGATCAACACCTAATTATAAAGACGTAGCCTAAATAGTATATGATAAAAATATGAAGGGCTACGTGCTAGTCGCAGAACGTGCAGACCAAAGTCTGCTTTCCACTGTGTGTTTCTGCCTTTACACTGCAAAACTAAGAAATGATACATCAATCACATGTACCAACCATGTGTGGGTTTCATTTTACTAACAGATTAGATTAAAAATAATTCAAAGTATCCAATTCAAACCTATTAAAGGAAATAACAACAAACAAAAAAAAAAGAAATCCTCAAAAGATTGTTTTCAGAGACTGCAAAACACATGAGGTTCTGGTGTTCTTCACTAAAAGCAATTTTGCCGGCTTTTCCATCCATAAGCTGATGGTTATTTTCCTTTAGTGCAATTCCTTTCAAAGCCATGTATCTAAAATAGATTCTACCTCATTGTCCCGTCCCAGTTTCCTCGTGTTGTTGCCATTAGTGCATGCAACTTTTTCCATGCATTCAGGACTAATTTTCATTAATCACAAAAGTTAAACTGCACAGATTAAGCTTTGTTGAATGGGGGGAAACAAAGATGAGACCGAGGCAAAACTTAAAAAGCAGAAGCTTAAAAGAGATGCTGCTGTTTAAGTCGGGTCCCTCAGTAAAATATCCTTCTTCCCCATCAAAACAAAAGCTCTACCAAGCCTAAAGATTCAGCTGCAGCTACCGATTCTCCTGTACAGAGAAGTACAGTTTGCAGCGACAATCCAGGTGCTGATCCCAAGCTATTTAAGCCACAAAACTGAAATTCAAGACCTAAAGTGAGTAACTGGAGAACAGAAAAAAGTCATTACATATATTTGGAAGAACTAAACAGAAAGTACAGATAGGATTAAATAACAGCATGAAATCAGTACAGAAGAAATTCAGGACAAAAGCTGGAGAGAAAAACCTTCTGAGCCGGTTCCAGATTCTGCACTGCTTAGGTATTCCAAGTGGAAAACAGCTGTGTCGGCATGACTGCACACACCGGTCTGTCTCAAGTACTGCTGCAGAGCACCCAACCCTGCCAAGAACCTGCTCCTTTGAGCTATGGAGCATTATTTCCACCTTTTTCCTTGGCATCACTAGAAACGGAAGCATTTGAAGCCACAGTGATTTACTCTAAATGTGCTAAAATTCCCTGCTTCTAAAATTAAGGATATGTCCAGCCAGCTCACACTGCCCCACTCGCCAGGTTGCTCGGTCCAAGCATGTTCAGCGATAGCCACATCCTCGTCACACCACAAATTATTATACACCTCAAAGAAACGCCTCTGACAACAAATAGAAACCCAGATTCCAGAAAGAATATGGCAGAAAATATTGCCACCTCCTTAAGATATGGGCTATATTACTGCGAAAATCACAGACCGTAATAAAACACTGACCAGAAGCTCCCAGCAGCTAGTTTTTAAACCAGTCAGCATCGTTCTCAATCAAAACCATCGCTGCCAGCAACAACAGCCATGTCTACAGCTATCTGTGGAGGAAAGAAGATGTGGAAAAGAAAAATGAAGGTTATTGGCGGAATACTCAAGATGTAGTATGTGAATTTCTCATTGAAAAGTCATAAAATGGTTTGGGTAAGAAGGAACCTTAAAGATCATCCAGTTCCAATCCCCACTGACATAGGCAGGGACACTTTCCATTGGATCAGAGGCTCCAAGTCCCATCCAACCTGGCCTTGAACACCTCTAGGGATGGGGCAGCCACAACTTCTCTGGGCAACCTGTGCCAGTGCCTCACCACCCTCACAGGAACATATTCCTTCCTAATATCTAATCTAAATCTCCCCTCTTTCAGCTTAAAATCATTTCCCCTTTTCCTGTCCTTGCACTCCCCGATCAAGAGCTCCTCCCCAGCTTTCCTGGAGTCCCTTTTAGTACTGGAACCTGCTCTAAGGTCTCCACGGAGCCTTCTCTTCTCCAGACTGAACAACCCCAACTCTCTCCGCCTGTCCTCGTACGGGATTTCCTCATACAGAATTTCACATCTGTCTGTTCACTGTGCACAGTGCAGCTGAAGAAGGAACTGTTACCAGAGCAAAACGTAATGAGCTGAAGTTTATCATCTTTTCTTAGAAACCTATTATCAGCTTGTGTAAGAACAAACGAGGAGCCTGAGAAGAGGCCCAGAAGGCAGAAACTCCCCTGTTCTGACCTGGCAAAAACCATTTCAGTTCTTGTCTCGCCTATAAAATGAGGACAAAACCTCTCTCACACCACTGTAACAGTGATTTATTTGCCTGAAATGAGAAGTGTTTGATCTACATTTGTTACAAGATCTAATAGGAAAAGACAAGAATTGTAGTATAAATTAAATTCTTAAGCTAAACAATCTTACTACTCTGAGTATTCAATTGGCTAAAAAATGCAGTTACCCACACTTGCAGCATCAGAGTGGCACAGAACAACCTGTCAGTAACAGACAGCAAGAATATTCCTTTAATGCTGGCTTCTGTCAAAATTCAGCGATTTTTGTTTTGGCAAACAAAAAAGGCTGAAAAGACACCATTATCAACAAACCTTCTATTTTAAATGCCTTTGCTTTCCTGGACTAAATATAGTTCATGCTCTGGAAGTTGTGGCTGCCCCATCCCTGGAGGCATTCAAGGCCAGGTTGGATGGGCCCTTGGGCAGCCTGAGCCAGTGGGAGGGGTCCCTGCCCATAGGAGGGGGGTTGAAACTGGATGATCTTTAAGGTCCCTTCCAACCCAAACTATTCTATGACTCTATGCTAATTTTACGATTCTATGCTAATTCTTTCAACATTTAGAACAAAAAATCACAAAGATCTTCATATCTGACCACACCAAACACTACCACTTGTGCCTGTTTGCTCTAGCATAACTGAAGATTAAAATAGTTAAAAATAGCTATTTTTCCATTAACTTAGACCTTCATGATAACGAGTAGTTTTGACAGTTTTTAAGCAGTTTGAGATAACATGCACAAGTAGGTCACGGTTATACTTGGCTTTAGAAAAATGTCTTTCATCCAGAGAATTTACAGCTCTTTGCAAACAAGCCCTTAGGTAAGCAACAATCTATAAGGTTTTACTCCAACACCCGAATCCAGTCATGTATGAGTCCTAATAGCAACTACTTAACAAGAGATGAAAGGAGCATATGAAGCCTTTTGCAAATTGCAAGATTGAAAAGCCCCACTGACGTCAACAGCCGCTCTCCACTGATCCCAACAGGCTGCAGAGCAGGTCGAGAGAGCCCTGGGAAGGGCTCCAGCTCAACAGGGAAGTGAAAAAGGATTTTCGAAGTTTGTTTCAGCTCGCGGTTCAATCATCAGATTTCCAAAGTGATTATTTGTTCAAGCTTCTGGAAATACTCACCTGTGCTGCTTCATCTGGCATTTGGTTAAACCATCAGCTAGAGCTGGGCGATGAGGAAAGCAGCAGGAGAATGGTTGAGACCTTGCACTTCCATAAAAGCACGAGGTGAGAGACAGGTGTGGAGGAAAGGTAAAAGAAAAAGGAAAATATCAGGAAATTCATCTTAGAGCACGAGTGAGCCACTAGTCCTCTCAGCAACCCCTTGGAAAAAGTCAGCTACCATCATTTCCATTGAACAAGTACAAAACTCTTGATGCTGAGTTCCATTCACTGCAAAATTACATTAATTTGTATTATTACATAATACAAATATATAATATATATACATAATGTATACATATATACATAATGTATATATATTATACATTTAAGTACAATTTCATTGACTATATGGGTAGTTTCAGTGAAATAACAACTGGGAGTTAGAGAAGAAGAGTTAAAAGGACTGGTCCAAAACCACAGATTTCAGGAGCTCCTGTCATCTGTTGCAGTCAGTTCACAAGACCATGCTGCCTCCTGGAGCAAAAGAGATTATAACAGAGAGATGCACAGATTGAACACGGATAATATGGTTATGGTTTTTACTATCCTTTGAATATCTCCCGCAGTTTAGCAATAAAAATGGCACAGGTGAATGTTCGACCCTCTTGCTATTCCTGTTACGCTTGGTATGCAATCAACAAGCTGGCAGCTCCAAGTGTCTGATGCGCTCAGAATAATAATGATCACCTTTCGGACAGCAAGCACAACATGAATTATTAACAGTCAATATTTGCTGAGCATGCAGACCCTAATGATACAGTGGTTGTAATGAGACTGCATATGCATGCAGTAGTCTGCCTTCATGAAGCAAAAGGTCCCTATCTGACATTTGAACAAAGCCCAAACACCTTAAAAACTTACTTCTTATTCAACCTAAATTCTCAGGAGTAATCTCATTAAGACCCATCATACCACATAAGTGTGTAAAACTAAGTTTATATGTAAGATTTTAACAGCAGTATTGCTTAAAATGGTTGATAATGCAAATGGTCTCTCCTGCTTTATACACAAATATTCTTTGTAATGAATAACTCTATCTACTCATATACACTTATTTTCTAAGTAATTCCGCCTGTTAAAAATTGAAAAGCAGATATCAATAGAAATTAACCTCTTTTATGAATCTCATCTACTTCCCTAAAGTCTTCTGGACTCTCTCTCTCTCTCTTTTCAGTTAATTACTTTGAAAAAATAAGATGGCAAGGGAGAGGCTGAGAAAGAATTCACCCTTCTTCTCCAGGCAGCTCTCCAGCAGAATCAAGCAGGCATCAAACATCATGTGTTGCGCAGATGAAAAGGAAAGAGGGACAGCGGGGGGAGGAAAAGGGAATATGGCCAGTGGGAGCATTCCCTGGCATCCCATTCAGTACAGTTCAGGTTTGGGGGATCATCTGCAAGGCTGAAATTGCAACATTTTTCTGTTGCTTCCTCAAATCCAGATACCCCTTTGAAGACAACAAATCTAATCCACATTACAAAGCTTTGCTGGGTTTTCCCCACAAGTACTAAGGCACAGCACTGATGTTAATATACTCAGTGTTCTTCCAGAAATGGATTCTTTGCAGACTGATACGCTCTATTTCTTCCTAAAGCAAGAACTCCACTGTGCCACAAAGAATTACGCTGCTCTAACACCATTTATTATTTATACCTAAAATGGGTGTGTGATGCTTTAGGAATATGGTCTTAACCACAAACTGCTGACAAGCTCTCAGCAGTCACACGACGCCTTCCGTGTGCATCCAAGCAAATGAAAGAGCTGGTCCATGCTGAGCACTATTAAATAAGTGAAGATACAGAGAAATAAAGGGTTGAACAAATAACATGTGTCCCTGCATTCAGGGCTTTGTTAATTTGTAATATGTCATTTTTACAAAGTATTTTTTCAATTCAGAGATAACCTGGGAGTGGTTTTACTTTTCACTATTGTGCAGGTAATTTTCTTTCTGCCTGGAGATGCTTACAAGTATTTCTGCTTTGTTAAGACAATGTTCAGAAAATGCTTAACTTTATGCCTCCAGCCCTTTAATTGGTGCTTGCTGTAATAAGAACCCTAAAAGCCTTTGTGCCACACCTGCACCAGTTTCTCAAATCAGCTGCAGAAGTTTGGGACAAGGCAGGATCTGCAGTCAGTGAGGGTGGATGTGTTCATCTCCAGCCCAGAATTCCAAAGGCACAGTCAGAGCCCACGGACAAGCACGTGCAAAGGACAAAGACTGTTCATGTTTAGGTCATTATTAAAACAAATGCAAATTTAAAGTAAAACTCCACAATGCTAATTCCAAGGCGGATGCAAACGCCCACCAGAGGTGTAATGTGACAATGGGGTGGACCACCACACCCCAACAGCGCTCAGCAGACACACCAGTACCGACCAGTTCATCCTTCCCAAGCAGCGATAACCAGGATTTATGACACACCAGTACCTACCAGCTTGCATTCTGACACACCAGTACTGGCCAGCTTATCTTCCCAAGCAGTGATAACCACCACGTTCTGACACACCAGTACTGGCCAGTTTGTGTTCAGACACACCAGTACCGGCCAGTCAGTCTTTGCCAAACAGTGATAACCACTGCATTCTGACAAACCAGTACCGACCAGTTCATCTTTCCAAGCAGCAATAACCATCATGTTCTGACATACCAGTACCGACCAGTTTGCACTGAAACATCAGTACCAACCAGTCAATCTTTGCCAAGCAGTGATAACCACTGTGTTCTGACACACCCATATTGACCAGTTCATCTTTCCAAGCAGCGATAACCACTATGTTCTGACACACCAGTACCGACCAGTTTGCACTGACACACCAGTAATCTTTGCACTGAGACCCATATTGGCCAGTTCATCTTTCCAAGCAGTGATAACCACTGTGTTCTGACACACCAGTACCGACCAGTTTGGACTGACACACCAGTACTGACCAGTCAATCTTTGCCAAGCAGTGATAACCACTGCATTCTGACAAACCAGTACCGACCACCTCACATTCTGACACACCAGTACCGACCAGTTTGCATTAAAACATCAGTACCAACCAGTCCATCTTTGCCAAGCAGTGATAACCACTATGTCCTGACACACCCGTACTGACCAGTTCGCATCCTGACGCACCAGTACCAACCAGTTCCTCTTCCCAAGCAGTGATGACCACCGCGTCCCCAACACCAGTACCGACCAGTTCAGCTCTCCCAGGCAGCGCTGCCCCCACCCTCTCCGCCCGTTCCCATCCCCGGGAGCGCTCCCGCTCCTCTCCCCGCAGGTGCGGCTCCCGAAGGATGCTCTGCGCTGCCAAGCCCCGTTCCACGGCCGAGCGGCCAAACGCTGCCTCCTCCAGCAGGGAAACCACGAGAAGAGAAGTCTCCCCGATGAGAGAAACCACCTCGAGAAGAAAAACCTTCCCGAGGAGACAAACCTCTCCTCCGCGACCGGCCGCGCACCCCCCGCCCCAGCGCGGCCAGGGGGGCAGCGCAGGGAGCCCAAGCGGGCAAGGGCGAGGCGTTGGGGGAGCAAACCCACCTCTAGCAGCCATGGCGAGCGGCTCGGAGCCCGCACCGATGCGGGGAGAACCGGGCGGATCCGCACCGCCGCCGCCGCCGCGCTCCCTCCCTGCCGCCCGCAGCGGCGCGGGGCGGGGCGGGGCGGGGAAACGGCACCCCGGCACCGCCCCGGCACCCCCACCCCCGGCACACCCCCCCCCCGGCCACCGCCCAGGGTCCCCCGGTCACCGCCCCGGGGCAGGAGAAGCGATGGGAGAGGCGCCTCGTGCTCCTCCCAGTGCGGCGGAGATGGGGCTGAGAGCAGAGAATGGCTCAGCTGAGAGCGGGTCCAGCGCACCCGTCCGGCTGCGGAGGGGGAACTGGTTCGTACTGGGGTGTCACAACGCGAAATGGTTGGTACTGGTGTGGAAGAACACCGTGGGCATCACTGCCTGGGTAGGATGAACTGGTTGGTACTGATGTGCCAGAACGCAAACTGGTCAATACTGGTGGGTCACAACACAGTGGTCATTGCTGCTTGAGAAGGGTGAACTGGGCAGTACTGGTGTGTCAAAAAGTAGACTGGTTGGTACTAGTGTGTCAGAATGTGAACTGGTTGGTAGTGGTGCACCAGAACAAGGTGATCATCACTGCCTGAGAAGGGTGAACTGGTTGGTACTGGTGTGTCAGAACACAAACTGGTCAATACTGGTGTGTCAGAATGTGAACTGGTTGGTACTGGTGTGCCAAAACCATGGTGGTCAGCGCTGCCTGTGTAGGATGAACTGGTTGGTGCTCGTGTGTCAGAAAAAGGTGGTCATCACTGCTTGGGAAGTGCGAACTGGTTGGTACTGGTGTGTCAGAACACGGTGGTCATTGCTGCTTGAGAAGGGTGAACTGGGCAGTACTGGTGTGTCAAAAAGTAGACTGGTTGGTACTAGTGTGTCAGAATGTGAACTGGTTGGTAGTGGTGCACCAGAACAAGGTGATCATCACTGCCTGAGAAGGGTGAACTGGTTGGTACTGGTGTGTCAGAACACAAACTGGTCAATACTGGTGTGTCAGAATGTGAACTGGTTGGTACTGGTGTGCCAAAACCACAGTGGTCAGCGCTGCCTGTGTAGGATGAACTGGTTGGTGCTGGTGTGTCAGAAAAAGGTGGTCATCACTGCTTGGGAAGTGCGAACTGGTTGGTACTGGTGTGTCAGAACACGGTGGTCATTGCTGCTTCAGAAAGATTAACTGGGCAGTACTGTGTGTCAAAAAGTAGACTGGTTGGTACTAGTGTGTCAGAATGTGAACTGGTTTGTAGTGGTGCACCAGAACAAGGTAATTATCACTGCCTGAGAAGGGTGAACTGGTTGGTACTGGTGTGTCAGAACACAAACTGGTCAATACTGGTGGGTCAGAATGTGAACTGGTTGGTATTGGTGCATCAGAACAAGGTGGTCATCACTACTTGAGAAGGGTGAGCTGGTTGGTACTGGTGGGGAAGAACACCATGGGCATCACTGCCTGGGTAGGATGAACTGGTTGGTGCTGATGTGCCAGAACACAAACTGGTCAATACTGGTGCGTCAAAACAGGGTGGTCATTGCTGCTTGAGAAGGGTGAACTGGTTGGTACTGGTGTGTCAGGACACAAACTGGTCAATACTGGTGTGTCAGAATGTGAACTGGTTGGTACTGGTGTGTCAGAACACAAACTGCTCAATACTGGTAGGTCAGAACAGGGTGGTCATTGCTGCTTGAGAAGGGTGAACTGGTTGGTACTGGTGAGTCAGAACACAAACTGGTCAATACTGGTGTGTCAGAATGTGAACTGGTTGGTACTGGTGTGTAAAAACACGGTGGTCAACGCTGCCTGTGTAGGATGAACTGGTTGGTGCTGGTGTGTCAGAACACGGTGGTCATTGCTGCTTGGGAAGTGTGAACTGGTTGGTAGTAGTGTGTCAGAATGTGAACTGGTTGGTACTGGTGTTTCAGAACACATCGTCTTGCTAAGCACCTCATCCACCAGTCTTCTAAATCCTAACTCACAAGTATGAAATGTCAAAGTATTGATCGTTACCGAACTCTTACAGCCAATGCACTGCCCCAGACTGCACAGCAGTGTGAGTGAGAATCTCCTCTTCTGGTTTTCAGTAGCTTTTGGACCATGACTCAGACACCCAATGTCAGACACTGAACCATCTTAGAACCATAGAATGGTTTTGGTTGGAAAAGACCTTTAAGATCATCGAGTCCAACCATTGACCCAGACCTTCTAAGTCCACCACTAGACCATGTCCCCAAGCACGACATCTGCTCATCTTTTCAACACCCTAGAGGTCTTTTCCAACCTTTGTGATTTCATGATTCTATGACAGGGATTCAGCTCATGGCTGATAACATTTTCCAACCAAAGGATTCTATGATTCTATCATGGTTTAGTAGCGGACAGGTATGGTTGGACTCGATCTCAAAGATCTTTTCCAACCAAACAGTTCTATGATTCTATAATTCTGAGGTCTGTGCCACAAGCCGGAATCCACCCACCCAACAGCAGCCAAGCACAGCGACTCTATACCTGGAGATCTGTATGTAAATAGTATTTAAACATAAAAATTACAGCAATGTTGCCTGCAGAACGATTGTGGCATTAACATACAGAAAAGAGGACTCAGCTTCTTCCCTGCACCTCAATAAAAGCAGCCAGCACCAGCTGCAAAGCGCTGAGGAACAAGATCAGTATCGAGGGGACACCCCTCCCCTCGCCTCCGATCTAATACAGCCAAATCCTCCCCAGCCACACTAAAGAGAAAACCCCTGTGCCACCAGTTTATTAGATGCTGGCGAGAGTTAAGCAAAGCAACAATCTAGTTTGTCAGGAATTACAGGTTAGAAGACCACATCAGAATAGTGAAATTAAAACACGAGAGCAGGCTCTTATCAATTTCAGAATGGGCAACTGTGAACTAGGGAACAGAAAGAGCAGTCTGTGATGTTCAGTGAGGAGCCAGCACGCAAGCTAAATGACAGGAGAGACTGAATCACCCTCCTCCACTCTGCTCTGCCATACATAATGCTTCTTCACACTAGGAAGAAGCCTACACAGTTTTTTCCATCAAGAAAAACAATTGCCAAAATCTTCAGATATGAAGGGTGGCAAAGATTGCATCCCAGTGCGTCCGCAGAGCAGAAATGGATGTCAGTAACAGGCGTAGCGTACGTCCCCACCGCCGTTTGGAAGTGCAGCCGAGCCAGGGTATCGGCTCTGTCCCGTGTCGCTCACCATCCCCATCGCACCCGGTGAGTAGAGAGCATGCGTGCATGAAAGCGTGGAAGCAGCACACGCATCAGCCTTCCCATCGGGTGATACACATACTAAAAAATGAATCGGCGCATCTGTTTCACTGATTTATATTCATGCTTGCACACAGCGATGACTTTTCGTCATATCCAGCTCTGTTTGCAATGGATTACCCCAGTGTCTTCCCACGCTTCAGTTGAAGAATCATAGAATGGTTTAGTTGGAAAGGGCTCTAAAGATCATCCAGTTCCAACCCCACTGCCCTGGGCAGGGACACCTCCCACTGGATCAGGTTGCTCAAGGCCCCATTATGTCATTTATTACGTCGTTATGTTTTCTTACCCATTGCAAATGTTCCTGAATCCTGCAGCAGCAATGAAATAAATCTCAACTTCTTCTCCTTCCCAACTCCTGTGGTATTATTAATTGGTGGTCTGACATCCACTTGAAAACTGTTTATTTCCCTGAAACGAGTAAAGTTTTCCATGTGCAAACAACTATGTTTTCCTTCTGGTCCAAAAAAAGCAGAGGTTTTCCTCAGTAAAAGTAGTATGACAGCATTTTGGGGTTTTAATCGAGTCATTTCCTACGCACTTCCTTTAGTGAGTTTCTAACTGGCACTATCAAGGGTTCTCCTGTGTGATACTTAATAGATGGCTTTAAAAAGAAGGTTCTGGAACAAGCGGAAATTAGCTTTTTAATTAAGAACTTCCTTTCTTTATATTGCTAGGAAGTAGGAAGGGAAAGGCATTTGTACCTTGGGTTTCTATAGAACACAAAGAGTTTATTCCGTTTACTGTGTAAACTCTCCAAGGCAGACAACGCAGGCGTTACAGAACGCCAAAATGGATCACATACAGCAGTTATTTATTAAAAAGAGCTTTTTAGCTGAGTTTCTGGAAGAACCGAGGCTGGTAGACTTCTATTTTTCTGTCTGTCCATCAAGACCCATCCAAGAATCTTCAGATTTGGATATGGAAATTTCAATTCAAGTTGACTAATAGGTGTAATTCAGCAATAGTTCTACATCCCTACAAATTTTGTAGAAATTAGCACAAATATTAGAGTAAAAGAAACGAAAATGAAGGAGAAAATCTGCAGAGGGAACTCCACAGTAACTAGTTGTGGAAGGCATGTCTTCATTAGCCACATCTATCAGTCAGGCAATTTGCATGTGTGCAGCTGAATCAGCCGCTGCCGTCGCTGTCTCAGATCCTGCTGATGTCCAGGGAGTGTGGAAAGGAGATGAAGAGGGTGGAAAATAGAGGTACAGAGAAGTGAGACACCATTATTACTATTTCACAGGCAAAGACCTCAGATAATTAGATAAGAGAAGTTGAATCAGATAAGATGGACCAGCGAATCCAAGAGTTCACGGCTGCTTCTGGAAGGGGTGGTCATGTATTCTCCTGTGCACCCCCTCTTCTATTGCTCAGTCCAACCTCACTGCCCCTGCTCCTCTCACTGCAGCACCATCATCTCTAGTCCGACCCCCAAGGAAATAATTTAGCTCATTAATTTGCAGACAATTGCTCACTTTCTTGCACTGGGTTACCTTCCTGCCAGATAAGGCTACAGGAGAATAGAGAAAGAAACCAAAGGCTCAGATGGGGAGCACCTCCCATACAAGGAAGGGCTGAGAGAGTTGGGGTTGTTCAGCATGAAGAAGAAAAGGCTCCAGGGAGACTTTAGAGGAGCCTTTCAGTACTCAAAGGGGCAAGAGGAAAGCTGGGGAGGGGCTCTTCACCAGGGAGTGCAGGGATAGGATGAGGATGAATGATTTTCAGCTGAAAGAGGGGACATTTAGGTGAGATATTAGAAAGACATTTCTTCCTGTGAGGGTGGTGAGGCCCTGGCACAGGTTGCTAAGGGAAGTGGTGGCTGCCCCATCCCTGGAGGTGTTCAAGGCCAGGTTGGATGGGGCTGTGAGCAACCTGATCCCGTGGGAGGTGTCCCTGCCCATGGCAGGGGGGGTTGGAACTGGATGATCTTGAAGGTCCCTTCTGACACAAACCATTCTACGATTGTATGATAAACAGTGGAGCTGACAGAAGACAAGTGCAGAACTGCACAGACAGGAAAGGGTGAGGAGGAACCATTAGAGGGAAAAAGAGATAAGTCTGATTGACTGAGCCATTTTCTGACTACTTTAGAAGTCCATTAAGGAGCAGTGATTGACATTATTTTATTTCAGGCACCTACCTGAGGCATCTGAATCAGTCAACTGGGAAGCGGGATCCTACCTCCTACATTTTCCTATTGACTGTACAGACAGCGTAGGCTTCTAACTCAGAGGGTGGAAAAAGATCCACAAAGGTCAACTTTTTTTAAAGATGTTTGGGCTTTAGGAGATGCAAACAAGCACTGTGGGACTTTATGGAGATATTTAAACAGATTAACATATTCTAGCGAGCAACAGGTGTTTTCAAATTCCCTAGTGGTATTTTCAGATGCTTAAATGCCCTTGAGGAGCTAAGTGTGTTGTCCAAGGTCGCAGAGAAAAATCTATGTGGGAGCAAAGAAGAGAATCTGTATCCTATATATCCTATATATTGGACCCAATTATCCTATATATCGGATGATAATCTCTGTGGTGTAACTTACCCACTGTATGAATATATAATAGAAAAATTCAGTTTTCCCTCAGTGAAGCAAATTGAGTTTAGATAAACAGAAACCTTTTAAAAGAATGATAACGTCCAGCTTGCCCATAAGTATGAAATGTCACCGTATTGATCGTTACTGAACTCTTACAGCCAATGCACTGCCCCACTCATGATCTGCACAGCAACGTGGGTGCGAATCTCTCCCTCTGCTTTTCAGTAGCCTGTGGACCAAGACTCAGACACCTGATGTCAGAACTGAAACATCCTAGAATTATAGAATGGTTTCGGTTGGAAAAGACCTTTAAGACCATCAAGTCCAACCATCGATCCAGCCCTCTTAAGTCTGCCACTAGACTATGTCACCAAGTATGACATCTACTTGTCTTTTAAATGCCTCCAGGGATGGGGACTCAGCCACCTCTCTGGGCAGCCTGTTTCAATGCTCAACAACCTTTTCAGTAAAGAAATTCCTCCTAATATCCAACCTAAATCTCCCCTGGTGCATTGTGAGGCCATTTCCCCTTGTCCTGTCACTGGCTGCTGGGTAGAAGAGACCAATCCCTACCTCACTACAGCCTCCTTTCAGGTAGTTGTAGGCAGTGATAAGGTGTCCCCTCAGTCTCTTTTTCTCCAGACTAAACAATCCCAGTTCCTTCAGCTGTTCCTTAGGTTTGTGCTCTAAACCCTTCTCTGGACACACTGCAGCATCTCGATGTCCTTCTTGTAGTGAGGGGCCCAAAACCGAACACAGTATTCGAGGTGTAACATGGTCGATATACGTAATACATCACTACAATTGTGTGCTTTGGCTTTCTAAGTTTGCTGTACCAGTCCCTATGGTCCCTGCCCTTCTCCCTACCCTCACTCCCCACTCCTCAAAAAGAAGAAATAAAGCATTGATGCTTTTTGCATCAATCCCCAGGAAAACGAGGTTTCTGAGAGTCAGGTTTGGACAGATCAGCTAAACGTTGGCCAGCATTCACTTCTGAAGAACTTCAGCATCGCAACTACGTGTGTAGCCTTATTAGGAAGATCCTAAGAGCTCAGTCAGAATCTTAATCAAGTTTTGCATCAGGTTCTCACAGACTCACACATGAAGGATGTACCATGAATGAGTGCTGTGAATCTTGACTCCTAAATCAATTTTTCTTCTAATTTTGTATTCAGCGCATGCCTTAAGGAGATGTAGAGACAATCCCATAAACTGCCTTTGTTAATTATAAATTAGATCTGCATCAAGTCAGGGCATTATCTCACTGTGTGCCCTGCTTTACCCTTTACCCTAAAGAATTTGATGTGGCCAAACCAAATTAAGTTATGCAAAGTTGCTTAAATGTGCAAGCATTTTTACGCAGAGTATCTTTTACATCATTCTATCAATGTAAAACATGACAGATATTTCCTTGGTCAAAGTTCACATTAGTAAAGGTGAATAACATGGCAAGAAGAGCAAGGAATATTCTGAATAAACTGGAATAAAAATCTCTCAGCACTCTTATACATGGAGAAGGTTAATCAGAAGCAAAAATTCACCTGTAGTTGCAATGACAGTGAGTCAAACTCTGAGGAGTGTATGCATCCTGCTGTGGACAGACACGCTTATGTGGGGTAGAAAGTTTGGGGCCAAAGAAATTAATTATATAACTCAATTTGAAACTACCACTACCTAAAAGGAGGTTGTGGAGAGGAGGGAGCTGGGCTGTTCTCCCAAGTGACAGGGGACAGGACAAGAGGGAATGGCCTCAAGTTTCGTCAGGGGAGGTTCAGGTTGGATATCAGAAAAAAATTCTTCACAGAAAGAGTCATCGGGCACTGGCAGAGGCTGCCCAGGGAGGGGGTGGAGTCGCCTTCCCTGGAGGTGTTTAAGGAACGGGTGGATGAAGTGCTGAGGGACATGGTTTAGGGAGTGTTAGGAATGGTTGGACTCAATGATCCAGTGGGTCCTTTCCAACCTGGTGATTCTGTGATTCTGTGATACATCAGCAAGAAATTTGACATCTGATCATAAGAGATAATTAAGTTTCTTCCTGTACTCCTGGCATTCCCACATTGCGGAGGCTGTCTTCATTCCTCAAGCACAATTTTCTTTCTCTTTCTTTTCTATTCTGAACACTGTATTGCAGGGCCCTCTGGCTGAGACGGACAGAAGCAGACAAGCCTCCCTTCAGAGCATATCAAAATCATTCCTTAATTAGCTGGCAGACACAACTTGATTGGAGAGACATAAAGTACTGGCTCTTTTTCAGGAACTGAATGCCTTGTTCCTTGCATATGAAGTCAAGATAGCCACCCCTAGGCCCAAACCAGGCAGATTTACAGCTTTTTTACAGTTTTACAGGCATGTGCCTGCGTGTAGACATATCCTCTTAGACAAAACCTCCTTGGAATCGTGATGGCTGCTTCACAAGGGCTCGGGACACAGCTGGGAAAGAACATGGGCCAAGCAGCCAAAGGCACGGTCTTACAGTCATGGCAGCAGTAACTGGAGTCATGAATGATTCCCAACGAGATTTGGAAAACCACTTTTCTTCTCCTCTTAGTCTTGTCCGGTACATTCAGTTAAACACATTCTGGATATTTTCTTTCTCTTGCCTACTGACATCTACCAATAAACCTATCTGTCATGCGTGTGAGGGATGTAAAGCTCAGGCCCAGCCGAGTTTTCTCATGAAATTCTTCTCTTTTAACATGTTTCAAACTAAAATAAAAAATACCAGAAGGTTTAATTTAGCAAAGTGATTTTTTTTCTTTGTTTGTTTGTTTGTTTTGGTCCGCTTTTGAATCTCTTTAAGCTTATGGCTGATGCTAATTCTCTGCAGCATTCAGTTGTTTATTGGACAGTTTATTCCGCAGTTGTTTATTCCACAGCACTGAGAGACAAGGATGCCAGCAGATGGTTGAATGCTCCAGAGGAGCATATTGCTGGAGTGAAACACGAGGTCAGGCTGCCCTCTGCGGGCTATGATCTAGCACTGGGATGAATTGGTTTGCAGCAGTTCAGGGTTAATGCGAGCACAACATTTTGACATTTGAACAACAGAATTTTGATGTCATGCCAAATATAACAGGGTTTCGGCTGCCTCGTTGTTACTGCCAGAGAGGGAGAAGGAAATGCAGGCTGCACATGTCTAGATTGCAGCAGTCAAGCACTCCAGGTACAAATAACAGCTCAATATGATATCACCTGGGAATTCCCAGGAAACCCAGAGACTGGGAATAACAGGTACTGAACATAAACCCAAGAAACTGAATGGATTGAAAAAACTTCACTTGGCAAAGGAGCTGCCAGGCAGGAATCAAGGACAGTGCATTACAGCACCACTCCAAGATCTAATCAGGAACAGGTTCCATTATTATTAGGCATAATACAAACACAGCTCTGCTTATGTCAGTGTTTCACACAGAGTGTCAAACAAGTCCAAAGCAGCCTGAGGGATGAGCAACAGAAACATTTCTGGATGACCCTGGGTCTTCTGCAGACTTCATTTTCTTTGCTTGTTGTCAGTAATGCCTCCAGCTCAGTTCCTTAAAGGCTTCATCCAAGCGCAGATGCTGGTTCCTACAGGGCTGATAACTCAGAAAGAATTACAAAGAAGCACATTGCACAGACTCTTTCTGGAAATGCAGTTTGGCTCAGAGCACAGCTCCTGAGCATGAAATTCTAACTGGAAGTATTCAGATGGCTCCCTCTGTCCTCACCTATCAGTGAAATAATGCAATGGTGATGTACGTGGTGGCTCTCTCCTCTTTGAGAACCACAGAAGAATTCAGTTAGTCGTCGAGAAGCGCCAGTCTTTGAATACAAGACCCTTCTTAAATTCATTGGGGTTTAGTTGTTGCAAAGACGCAAATATCCTGTGGGATGGGAGTAAGTCAAGGTTTTTATAAACTCAAACCAGTCTTGTAGCTTCAAATCATATCCTTTGAGAACCAAGTGGGACAAGTGAACGGCTACAGTGATGGGCTCTGCTGGTGAGAGCAGGATCCAACCAAGAAGCCAAGAAGTGAGTTACCAGGAGTTACTGACACCTTCCTGCTGTAACAAAACAATGAAGAACATCGCTGGAGTTTTGTCATGCAAGTCTATGGGCAGTGAACATTGGAGAATGTTGAGACGCCAATATTTGGGCCTTTCTAGACAATTATACTATCGACAATTTAAAATTAATCATGAGGCCACTACCGAGTACCTCACATCATCAATATTTTAGACACTTGCTTCAAAATGAAAGACATTTTACAGTGCCAAAATTTAATATCAGGCTGCATGAAAGATTCCAACTATGCCTCCAGACAAAGATATCAGGAGTTGAAGCTCTGAAAATCCTACTTTTAATTGTGGACTGCTGCAGAAGAGGGATCTGAAACTTTCTGTATTGCATAGTAGTAGCAATGCCTTAACTATTTTGCATAATGCATGTTGACCACCGAGATCAGCTTTTGCTTATGATTAAATAGATTATCTGATGACATTTTAGGGATTAACAGATTATAGCCCTAAATCCAAAGATATAAGCAACAAAGAAATCTTATTATGCATTAGTAAACAAACAATGCAGTCAGAGCTGAACAGAAAATTACTCAGAAATCGCTTGGTAGGGACCAGACCAGAAATAGATGCTGATTCTGGTTGCTAGACTTCCCTCTCTGTAAGTATACAAATGATTGAGGGACCCAATTTATAGCAGCTGGACCACTCAATTTTTTTTTTCCAATATTTTGGGGCAAAATCCAGTTTTATGACTATTTATACTACATTCAGACTCTTGCAGTCATTGCAGATGCAATATAGCATAAACCCATAAGTCTACCCTTCAATCTCTTTGCTTCAAGCTTCCACTCCTACAGAAACAATTCAACTTGTGGTCCTGCTGACCTGCAGACTTCAGTGAAATTGGCTGAGCTCTGACTGATGGTTCCTGAGAGTATTTTGTGTGGTTTTAGTAATTCAGTATGGGCTGACACAGATACTGTATGGCAGAACATGCATGTGTTTACTTACAGAGGAAAGGCTGGATTGTAACACTAACAATGGGACAGAAACATGATGTGTCTGGAAAATACATGTCTCCTGTCACTGACAACACGTACGTCTGACCTCCTCATGGTCTGATTAAACTCGGGAGAAGCCTAGTTTGGACTTCAGCCCCACTGTAGGCTGTTTGGTAGCCAATGCACAGAATGCTTGCTTCCTATAACAAAGCCCAGAATCAGAAAGGTGCAAAGATGAATTCAAACACCTCTTTAGTCCCTCCTCAAGAACAGAGACCATGCTGAGCCACCAACACCTCAATCTTGATTTCTTCCAAGCAGTCACTGAAAACCAAATGTCAATCTGGTTATTGTAAACACAATAAAATCCATCTCAGAATATAAACAGGTATTATGCGTAGCTCTACTCTCATGTTTTCATTCTGGGATACAAAAATATAACTTCCAAGTCTTGAACCTCTCTGAATCAGAAGTCCAGACTGGAGGAAGCTCTTCGGTAATGTAGACAAATACATCCATTAGAGACTGGCCTGGTGCCATCAATCTAAAGAGCAGAGAGATTTACAGATAGAAAGGCTAGCACATTATCTCACCGTCTCACTCCATTTGAATTGATTTAATCTAGACAATTTCATTAATTTGTAAGGAGAAAAGTTAGTTCCCAAAAGCTCTATTAATTAAAAGTCTCTCTTTCAAGCTGTGCCTTAACTCACATTCAAGCAAAACGCTTGTTTCATGTTCTACCCCAAAAAAAGAGCTACCTTGCCAAAACAAACCCCAAACCCCCAAACCAACAGAGTTCTGCTTTGAAGAATGTTAAAGTAGTAATATTTGTGTTAATTTTCAGTGGAAACAATGTCAAGCACGAGCAGGTGAAGATGCATTGTTGCACATGACACAACACTGGTAGGCTGTCCATAACGAAGTTATAGAATCATAGAATCCTTTAGTTGGAAAAGACCTTTGAGATCATCAAGTCCATCTCCAGTTGAACCATCTCCAGAGAACAAGAAGCATCCAAACAGAAAGCAACCTCAGCCAAGGTCGGTTCTTTTGCACTGTCACAGCTGAAATATTTTTTCCATTCTTTTCCAGTGATCCGCATGACTATTGCTCTGCCAGTATTTATCCAATATTCCCAGCAGTGAGAAATACCTCAGAAATTGGAGACTACTTTAAAAGAGTATTAAAAAACCCATACGTACAGTTCGCATACTGGATTCTGCAGTATGGCTACAAATTCCAGCTCAACATATTGGTAAGCAAATGCAGGGTTATTTGCAGAGACTCAATTTGTTTAATAGGCTTCAGGTTTTATATATAATTATGATATATTGTTTCCTTTGCTGCAAGGCATTTCATATTGAGAAGTCCTAATAAGAAGTCACTTTTACAACTAAAACCTGAGTGCCAACCACAATGACATGTTCTGTTTAAAAAAAAAATGGTTTATATACATGAGGCAGTCTTAGAATAATAAGAAGCCCTCAAGCATTAGAAAAGCTTTACATCACCATCTGTGAAGAAGTAACTTATGACTTCATAAATTGTGAAGTATGCCTAGGAATATTCTCACTGTCTATTTTATATTTTCATGATACCTTACTGTTTCTTTACTCCTTGTGTTGCTCAGAAATGGGAAAGCCCTGCATATCCAAAAGACATTCGTGCAAAACCAAATGGATTGCAGAGAGTATTTTAAATGACCATGTTCTCTTAGACACCTTAATCAAGCACACGTGCCTCAAATCCACATTATCTTCAGCAATGACGCAGGCTCCCATACAGTATCTAAGGTACAAAAAACATCTAATTGTTTTAAATACAAATAATCCATGGACCACCTATATTGTTTTAAGCCTATGGATCAGGCTATGCCACTTCATTCGGTCCTCTGACCCATGGAAGATTTGTATCCTGAGTAATTCACTCATTCACAATACAAGTGTGCTATAGAAATGGTTTAGATACATATGAACCATGGGTCACCTATATCGTTTTAGGCTTGTGGACCTGATACAAGAAGTAGTTACTGTTACAAAAAGTGGAATATTTTTTATTTAAGCTAAAGTAGAGTTAAGTTTTAGCTAACTATTTGTATTTTTTGAAAGTTAGACAGAATGCCCCTCTGACAGCATGTTTTCTTTCAGATGGTGTTTTTCCAGACCCTGTTCATTCCTTGGAGATGATACCGCCTTGTGCTCAGTGTGATCTGTGCTGAACAGATGTCTCTTCTTCTGGAATCCCCTCTGTTTGCAGCGTTTCCACATCTCAAATGCAAGGTCAGGAGCCGGCAAGGAGACCTGGAGCCGGCTCCGAATTAGCAAGTTTTGACTGTTGTGGAGTTCAAAATTACATTAAAATGAGACATGTCCCACTGGATCAGGCTGCCCAAGGCCCATCCAACCTGGCCTTGAACACCCCCAGGGATGGGGCAGCCACAGCTTCCCCGGGCAACCTGTGCCAGTGTCTCACCACTCCCATGGTGAAGAAATTCTTCCTCATGTCGAGCCTAAATCTGCCCCTCTCCAGTTTATACCCGATCCCCCTCGTCCTATCCCCACAAGACTTTATGGACAGCCCCTCTCCAGCTTTCCTGTAGCCCCTTCAGGTACTGGAAGGTCGCTATAAAGTCTCCTTGGAGCCTTCTCTTCTCCAGGCTGAACAACCCCAACTCTCTCAGCCTGTCCTCATAAGGTAGGTGCTCCAGCCCTCTGATCATCCTTGTAATCTCCTCTGGACCTATTCCAACAGCTCCATATCCTTCTTATGCTGATGATTTTCAAACTGGACACAATATTCCAGATGAGGTCTCGCAAGAGGAATAGAGGGGCAGAATCTCCTCCCTCGCCCTGCTGGCCACGCTGCTTTGAATGCAGCCCAGGACACAGTTGGTTTCTCGGCTGTGAGCGCACATTGCCGGCTCATGTCGAGCTTCTCATTGAGCAGGACTCCAAGTTCTTTTCTGCAGGGCTGCTCTCAATCACAGCATCCCCCATTGTGTACGGCAAACGGGGATTGCCCCGACCCAGGTACAGGACCTTACACTTGGCCCTGTTGAACCTCATGAGGCTCTCACAGTCCCACTTCTCCAGCCTGTCCAGGTCCCTCTGGATGACATTCTGTCCTTCCACTGTGGCAACTACACCACTCAGCTTGGTGTCATCTGTGAACTTGCTGAGGGTGCACTCAATCTCGCTGTCAATATCATTGATAAAGATATCAAACAGCACTGGTCCCAGTACGGACCCCTGAGGGACACCACTCATCACGGATCTCCATCTGAACTTTGAGCCATTGACCTTCGAATTGTACTCTTCGAATACAACAATTTAACCAGTTTCTTGCCCACCCATCAGATCCATCTCTCTCCAATTCAGAGGGAAGGCTCAGGTTTAGAGATCAGGCTCCGTCCCTTCATCCCTTCCTGACCCGTGGAGGATTCCTCGCCTGAACAATCCATTCATTCACCCATTCACCACCAGCCGTGCTATAGACCCGCTCCAACGGCTCTAAACCCGCTCTCCCCCGCGCGGGTCCCCGCTGGTTTGGGCCGCAGCCACCGTCACTTCCCGGCGGCGCCGCCCCTTCCCGTGCCCGGCGCGGGCGGTGTCGCCCCCCGGCGGCGCGGAGCCCCGGCAGGGCCGTGTCCGCCGTGCAGCGGGAGCGGCGCGTCCCGGCGGGCAGCGCCCCGCATGCAGCGCCCACCCTGGAGCAGCGCCGGCGGCTCGAGCAGCTCTCGCGGGCCTCGCGGCAGCGGCTGCTGCGCTCGCGGGACAAGATGTTCTCCAAGTTCACCTCCATCCTGCAGCACGCCGTGGAGGCGGTGAGCGGCGCGGGGCCTGGAGGAGGGGGCGCTCGGGGCTGCGGCGGCTGCTTCCCGGGCAGGGCTGGGGGGGGCTCGGGGCTGCGGCGGCTGCCGGGCCGGGCGTGCAGCGAGGGGAGCGAGGGAAGCCGGGGCTGCGGAAGGCGAGGGGCCCTGCCAGGCTGGCAGCTCGGCCGAGCGGGCCCTGCGGGGAGGAACGGCGGCTCGGGGCTGCTCATTCCCCGGCGGGGTTGGGGTTGCGGCTGCTGCCGGGCTGGGCTTGCAGCGAGGGGAGCTCGGAGCCCCGGGGCTGCGGATGGCGAGCGGCCCTGCGGGAAGGGAGCTCGGGGACTGCTGCCGGGCCGGGCTGGGAGAGAGGGGCCCTGCCAGGCTGGCAGCTCGGCTCGGGGCTGTTGATTCCCCGGCGGGGCCGCGGCTGCAGATGCTGCCGGGCAAGGCTTGCAGCGAGGGGAGCTCGGAGCCCCCGGGGCTGCGGATGGCGAGCGGCCCTGCGGGAAGGGAGCTCGGGGGCTGCCGGGCAGGGCTTGCAGCGAGGGAAGCTCGGAGCCCCGGGGCTGCGGCTGCTGGTGGGGAGCGGCCCTGCCGAGCTAGCAGCTCGGCCGAGCGGGCCCTGCGGGGAGGAGCGGCAGCTCGGGGCTGCTGCCGGGCAGGGCTTACAGCGCGGGGAGCAGCGGGGAGCTCGGGTGCCCCGAGGCTGCTGGTGGCGAGTGGCCCTGCGGGAAGGGAGGTCGGGGGCAGCCGGGCAGGGCTTGCAGCGAGGGGAGCTCGGAGCTCGGGTCCCAGGGCTGCCGCTTCCCGGGTGCCAAGGGGAGAGGCGCAGGGCTGCTGATCCAGCAGGGCTGGGGACTCGGGGCTGGGGCTGCTCCCCGGGCAGGGACTGGGGGCTCGGGGCTGGGGCTGCTCCCCGGGCAGGGCTGGGGGGCTCGGGGAGCCGCGGCTGCGGAAGGCGAGGGGCCTGCCAGGCTGGCAGCGCCGCCGAGCGGGCCCTGCAACAGGAACGGGAGCTCGGAGCTGGGGCTGGGCAGGGCTTGCAGCGAGGGGAGCTCTAGGCTGCTGCTTCCCGGGCAGGGCCAGTGGCGGGGCTCGGGGCTGCTGCGGGGCTGGGCTCACAGCGAGAGGAGCTCGGAGCCCCGGGGCTGCGGCTGCTGCTGGCGAGGGGCCCCGCGGGCAGGGGCTCGGGGCTACCGCCGGGCAGCGCTTGCAATGAGGGGGGCGGCGGGGGCCGAGGGACCCCGCGGGGCGGCAGCGAGGGCGCGGTCGCGGCCCCAGAGCCGGGAGCCCCGGGGCGGGACCCGGCGGCAGCGCCTCCCCGGCGCTCGGTGGGGCGGGGTGGCTTCCCGGAGGGATGTTGTCGTCCCTGGATTGTTTTAGTGGAGCAACGGGGGAATGGGGGGGAAGCTGGGGCTGTGGATGTTCGGTTGGGTTTCAGCATGGAGCCCTCCCTGAAGGAACCTGAGACCTGGGGTTGCAGATAGATGGTTGGGTTTCAGCATAGAGCCCTCCCAGAAGGAAGCTGAGATCCAGGGTTGTGGATGTTTGGTTGGGTTTTAGCATGGAACCTTTCTCTGAAGGAAGCCAGGGGGACCTGGGCTTACGTCTGTGCTGTTGGGTTTCGTTGTGGAGCTTCTCTCAGTAGAAAGCCAGGAGAACCTGGGGTTGTGCATGTTTGATTGGGTTTCAGCATGGAGCCTCTCCCAGAATGAAGCCATGGTGACCTGGTGTTGTGTCAGCACTGCTGGGTTTTGGCATGGAGCTTCCCCCAGAAGGAGGAAGCCAAGGGGACCTGGTGTTCCGCATGTACAGTTGGATTTCAGCACGGAGCCTCTCCCAGAAGGAAGCTGAGGGGACCTGAGGCTGTGTCTGTGCTCCTGGGTTTCAGCATGGAGCCTCTCTCAGCAGAAAGCCTTGGGACCTGGGGTTGTGCATGTTCAGTTGGGTTTCAGCATGGAGCCCTCCCAGAAGGAAGCCGGCAGGACCTGCGATTGTGTGTGTACAGTTAGATTTCAGCATGGAGCTTCTCACAGAAGGTAGCTGAGGGGACCTAGGGTTTTGTCTGTGCTCTTGGGTTTCATTATGGAGCCAGAAGGAAGCCATGAGGACCTGGGGTTGTGCATCTACAGTTGGGTTTCAGCATGAAACCCTCCCAGAGGAAGCTGAGACCTGGGGTTGTGCATATACAGTTGGGTATCAGCATGGAACTTCTCCCAGAAGGAAGCTGGGGTACCTGGGGTTGTGCGTGTTTGGTTGGATTTCAGCATGGAGCGTCTCCCAGCTTCCCCCCAGCAGAAGAAAACAGCAGGCTCTATTTCTGGAGCTGCCATCTCTGCAGGCCATGCTTGCTGCCTGCTCTTCAGGACTGTATGGCTGTCGGCACGATTTATTTCTGATTGCTTTTTGGTGAGCCTGGTAGGGATGGCTCTGGCTTCCCACCATGCTGTCTCACGAGCTAGAGCACCTACTAGGGTCAGGGTTTGGAGAGATGCATCTTTGGTTAGGTGCTAAAAACTGGCAGTGAAATGCTGCTGGAAGTGAAGGTGGGAACTGTTGCAGGAAAACAGTTTAAATGACTGGAAAAAGAGCCTGTGTGTCCAGTCCTGCCTCATGCCAGGGGCGTCCTTTGTGTGTTAATGTATGGCTCTGCTGCAAGTACTTAAGCATATGCTTGACTTAGTGTGAACTTGTGGTTCTGCATCTTTAGCGGGGCTACTCAGGCTTTAAAGTTAACCGTATATTAATTGCAGGTTCCTAGTTTGCTATTTCAGTGGTAGAATAGCAATTGGGAAGACATGTTTTAAGTAATGACGAAACAGCTTATTTGAAAAGCTGTCTATTAGCACGTGAGTGCTTTCATCGTAGAGGAAACGGAAATCAAAAACCAGGAATTTAAGCCTGCTTGACCTAAAAAATCTTGTGGTGAGCTGTGCCATATTTTGAATAAGAGTGGATGACTGTGGTGTAGGAGTAGAGAAGTTTTCTTTCAGACCTGCTGAGTCAAGATAGCAAATAAAAGTTATTCCTAGAAGAACGCTTGTATTTTTGATGTGTACGACATATAAACAAAGAAACTGCATTTATTTGAGATGCGTTAAAAAATAGGAAAAATTAATTAGTTGAATGGAAAAGGCGAAAAGTAGAGACAGCAGCACCAAGATGATCTTTTTTTTTGATTAAAAAATAAACCCCACAGTGATAACATCATTTCGCAAGTGACTGCTATCAAACAGTGTGCTACGTGTCCTTGCCCAACTGTGGCATCTCTCTTAGGATGCCTTATCCTGCTGACACTGCTGTGGTGGGCGTCTTGATGACAAATACAGCACTAAATTGCATTTCCAGTGTTGTGACAAATACCGAGCACCCCATGCAAAGAATGAATCACGGAATCACAAAAGCGAGAGAATGTTAAGAGTGTTTCTTACTCTGTCTGGGAAGTTTGATGTAGTAATGGAAAGGCGGAACTGAGAAACAGAAACTGCTAACTAGTTTGAGGGCTGTATGTAACTTGAAATCATTCTTTTGTTCTCTCTTTGATAAAAGTATGTGTGCTACTTAGTTTTGCTACTCTGCAAATGAAAACTGCTGCAAATCCTAAGTATTAGAAAAGTCCACCTCAATGCTGCCTGCTGTTTTCAGAACCTAGAGAGATCAGAGCATCATTTTTACTTGCTGTTATTGATGCAGACTGAGTATAGCTCATGAAGCCTCAAGTGGACTCTTTCAGCCCTGAATATCAGCAAGAGATCTGGTAACTAAGATATAAACTTCCAAAGGTTTTGGGTGCCTGTGTCCTGGAGGAACAGTTTGCAGCCGAACTGGACATTTAAATACACGTGAAGTGGTGCCTGTGCTTGGCTTTCATTGGTAGGGCTCTAAATCACAATTGTTTGGGTAGCCCTTGTCCCCTCTCATTTGCACATCACTTACATAATGCTCCTGTCCTGCCTCTGGGCTGCAGACTTCAGAAGGATGTATTTAAATAGTAGGAGTTGGCATGTTATTAGATAGTCGTTGTTATCTTGCCTTCAGTGTGCCATCTCTCTGAACTGTGACGGGGAGTTCCAAAGGTTGGCAGCCTAACACACACTGGAGTATTTACCTTTCATTTGTGAGCATTCTGCTCTTTAATTGACTGCCTTCACCATAAGGCTGTGATTAGCAAATGTAAGCGACCAGTTACTTTGTACTAAGAATTTTTCTTAAACTTGAATAAATCAGAACTTTAGGTCTTTTCTGCCTAAATTGTTAAAGTGTGTGGAATTATATTCCTGATTTTCATCATAACCAAATCCTAGTTTTTGCCAACTCCTGTTGTACGTCAGTCCTGCCAACTTCTTAGGTATTGTCCTAACAGAGCATCCTTAAATTGGGTGGGGTGGGTTGGTGCGAATGGTGGAGAGGACTGTGGTTCTGTTACCTGACTTCAGGGCAGAATAGATATGCTGTTAATTGCTTTTATGGGGTTAATATTAATGAATGTGTGACTGTTTAGATATGACTTATCCCCAGTATATTTTCTCCTTGCTATGTGTTTCTGATACACTTTTATCCCAAGTGTATTCCAGGAGTGCTATATTCTCAGGAGTATTCAAAATGCAGTGTGCTAGAACAAAGCTGCAAGTTAAGGTTTACCACTACTCTCATTGTTGATTCTTCTCTCATATTTCCCTAGACAAAATAGCTTGTCTGTAAAGCGGTCACTTGGCGTTTAAAGGACTTTTGTTTGCATTTGATTTGAGCTTTCATGAAATGTTTCATCTTAATTGTGAACTCAAAAGGACACTTTTGAGCTGTGTACCTTGAGCAGGAAAATTATTATTTTGATTGTTATGAATTCGCAATTTGCTGTCAAACAAGATTATTTGCATCACTTTCTTCGTGTCTGGGAATGAATTTAGATTTTGGAGTCTGCCCTTTTTTGCTACCAACATATTGTTCTTCTGTATCTCTTACACTGGTGTTTCACCTGCTCTCAAGTAACTTCTGTTCATGTTTTGAAGCAAAACTTGGGCTTTAAAAGAAACTGAGTCACTTGCTACAGGAACCGCTCCAAAACTGTTAACTGCTTAACTACTCGGAACACGATTTATTCTTCTTGAACATACTTGATTTGATGTAATGACCTGATCGTTTTAACGTTGTGCTGCTATTAACAAGTCGTGGTGATGAAATTTAATGCATGGCTTGCAAGCGTGTGCAGCCCTAATTTTTTATGTGAAAGCAGTGACCATTATAAACTCTGTGCATTCATCAACTGAAGAAATAAAGCAAACCTTCAAGCATTAGTCCTTTCTCAGATGTTCCCTCTGGACAGACCTTTACAGTAATAAGGCAGTAAGCTCAAAGAAAAACATGGAGTGACTGCTGTAGTTTTCAATGCTTCAGGCAGGGGAATCTGTGAGCATTTCCCCTTTGCTTCTCTTTGACGCAGTTTCCGCTTTCTTTTTCATTCTCCTGTCTGAGCCACTACCTGTTGTTCTTTTACACTGCGTTTTCTTTACTCTGAGGTCTTGTTCAAAAGACATAGTGGGATATCACCAACATCACTTGGTTCCGTTTTTTCGGTACTGCATTGCATTCCTGAAAAGCATACATGAAAAATATGACAATGATTTTTACGTCGATAAAGAAATTGCTGTTAAATGCTGGATATTGACAACTTTCTTTGCTCTTGACAGTATTTTTTTCATTGCCTAAACACAAAAAAATCTACTTTTGAAAGCTACGTGGACTTGTATTTTGGACAGATTTTATAAGGAGCAGATTACGGTTCTGGTCAAAGAGCGATCGTTCTCCTGAGAGCAGCACTTTCTGGGAGCAGTGAAGTTTGATCATTAGTGACATATTGTCACCAGAATGATAAGGCAGCATGTGTTAAGTGTAGCTCGGAAGTGAGAACACTCATCCACTCGCTCCCAGGAAGTGCTGGAGCTGGGCACCAGATGGAAGAGCTCATCAGTATCTGCTCAAAGGGGCTGTTTTTCCATAGTTATCAGTGAGTTTTGGCTATTTGATATACCAGCACCCACACTGCAGTCCTTAAGTTGTTGGGCTTTTTTTTTCCCAAGGGAAAACTTCACTTTGAGATTAGAAATCAAGAGCTCAAAATTAGTAAGAACATTAGTAATTACATCAAAATTACTTAATATAACTGTGAGAAACAAGTGCACTTTTAAGGTAATTCAAATTAGATAAATAGCAGGAATTAATGGCCTTCACGATGAAGTTTGTTTTGCTTCAGAATCTTTATACAAGTAGTGTGTGCTTTTGCAAAAGAGTGGTTATTCAGATTGGCAACTGCAGTGTGTATTTCATCTCAGCTGACAACTAATAAATCATCCTAAAATAGAAATGACAGCTTTACCCTAGAATTACCTGTCCTAGTAGGGTTAAAGCGCGTCAGCCAAGTGTTTGGAAGCATACTTTTTTCTAATGCTTTCCGGTGCTGGGCCTTGTTTATGTATAAGCTGCTATCTTCGTCTCGGTCTTTACCTTGATTTTGTGCCTGAATAGCGTAAGAGGGTTTGCTGAGGTTTTTTTTGTGAGTAACACACTTCTCTCAGAATAAGCCGTAGCATTGCTGGAGTTAATGTCTCTGTTAAATACTCTGTACTATAAAAAACAGGTTATGCTGGGTCTGTTGGCAGTGGGAAGAGGAGTTTGGAGGTGAGGATGCTTTAATCAAACAAGTAAAGAAATATAATTTTTCTATATTGCTAGGAGTTGCTGGGTCTGGTAGCCTGATGCGGATGAGGCTGCTGCAGCTCTCTTCCACCAGGTCCTGTTGGTGGGAAGGTTGATCCTACATTCCCTGTAGGCATGCACATACACATGCATAGGTGCACACGCATAATAATGGTATCTCTGTTTGCCTTCTCTGCTTTGCAGTCCTTGATCGGAGAAGGCTGAGGGAAATCACTCCATGTTTTAATTCATGAGGGCAGGACCTGTCCTCCAGTTACCTTTTCACCTCTAAGAGGAGTCCCTGGAGGTGTTTGTTGGGAGGGAGAACATCTGTATCCACAGTTCTGTCCTGCAGTGGATGAATTATTGACAGTGCTGAGAAGTGAAATCCTTTTCCTGGCACCACTCGGCGGCACTGAACTCATCTTGAGGCAGATGAGGCTAGAAGTGGAGTGGAAAAGCACATCAGTCAAGGATAAATCTCTTGTGTTATCTATCACGTGTTACTTGGAAAGTAGAGGTGGCTGAAAGGTCTGGTATTCCTTAAAAGTGGTCTCTGCACCATTCATCAGCTGGAGTTGAGTTTTCAGTATAGTTTTTTTTTACAGAAAGATGCAAAAGAATCATTGCATTGCTGGAAATAGATCTCTACAGCAGCGAGTGTGACATAGAAAGCGTGATATAAAACATTGTGTGCTCAGGCTTCAGTTTGTTCAGTTATTCTTCTGAATTTCAATAACCCAGCGATCTTTAGAGTAGAATAAACCAGTTTCATCCAGCGTAAGGCATCCTGATGTTTATTCCATGGTAGCTGCTGTGCCAAAGCGCTGCTCTCAGTGCCCAGCCATGGAAATACAGAAGACTTAATGAGTCCACAGACTGTAAGGGAGTGGATGAGCAATGTCAGCTGGATTTCCTAGCTGCCATTTGAGAGGGCGAATTTCCACGCAGGATGCAGGGGTAGATAGTTACCAAGCACCGCTGCTTTTTTAAAGTCCTGCATTTCAAAGTCCTGTGTGCAAACAGTCATTAACAATTATCATTCCACTGTTTTATCGTGGCAAGGCATGCTGTTCATTTTTACTAAGATAAATTTAAGACTCATTAAATTCAAGAATAAGAAAAGACTAGTGTGGAAAACTTACAGGACTTTTTCTAGAGGCCAACACTACGCAGTGAAGAGCATACAGATGTTTGATCCCTGTGCTTCTCTTTGTCCAGAGCTGAGGCAGCTCAGCACCTGCTAGACCCTACAAGAAGACAGGAGAGGAGTGCAGAGTTATTAATCCCAACTGTAGTATCTGTAGCTTCTAGGGGCAAACGTTTTCACTGTGAGTGTGACTGAGCCCTGGCACAGGTCCTGTACAGGTGGTGGAATTTCCATCCATTGAGATATTTAGAAGCTGCCTGGACATGGTCCTGGGCAACTGGCTCTTGGTGGCCATGCTTAAGCAGGGGGGGTTGGACCAGATGACCTCCAGAGGTCCCTTCCAACTTCAGCCATTCTGCGAGGGACTGGACTGCGTAGCTTGTGGGAATGGTTTAACCCCTTATCCTGCCAAAATGAACACATCAATTTGTTCATGGGATTGTTTTTATTTGCCTACAGGTCTTATTGCTACTGTCATGTCAAGTGATAATCTTTCTTTCAGGATTGCCTATGAAGGAATGACTTGAGGACTTGATTTGTCAAAAAATAAAGCTTCAAGCAAGTAGGATTAGGCTTCAGAAACAACAGATCCTCATATGAACTATTGAGTGAAGAGGGGTTGCCCCATAGGATTTCTGTTTTACCGGCTCTGAGCACTTTATATTGCGGTCACAAATTCAGCATTTGCCTCAGCTGTCACTGTGGAGAGCTGAGTGGTAAAATGATTGCGATCCTTCTTTTTTCACATGCTGCCTCTGGTGCAGTGAGCTGCTGTTGACTAAATGGGAGGCTGTGTTTTATTCTTGCAGCATGTTATTCCTGGATGCCAGTCATGCCCAACCGCTATCCCAAATTCCTCCAGAAATGAAGAAACTCCCTTAAAAAAAACCAACTTGTCAAGCTCTGGAAAAAAAAAAGAAACAAAGATCTTTTGAAAGTTGTGGTTAGCATGAAAAAAAGGCATGGCAAAAACTGTCTGATGTAGCTAATTGGTATTTTTTAAGGGAGCAGAGGGAGAGAGGAGAACAAAGCATACAGAAGGGGAAGACGGCAGCAAAAGCAGATGTAAAAGAACACGATTGTTTTCTACAGGACAAAACCCTGAGATCTAAACAATTCAAACCTGCGTTTCTAGTGTCGCTTTGCTGTATGAATAATTGCTTTTGTTGCTTCAAATGGATTGTCTGGTCACAGAGACATCATAGAGATGATTGCTGATGTGCACAAGCTTGGCAGCATGACATGGGGCTCAGGCCATGAATAATGTATGTAGCCCTTGTTAAAGGTAAAAGGGCGCAGGGTGAGGAATGTAGCACTAGTCTGCAGCAGTTTGCTTCCAAGCATAAGATAAAATTCATTTCATCACTGAGGATATGTGTTTCTTTCTTCCTAACCATTTTGTTTGTTGTTTTTTTTTTTCACCCTACAGCTTGCACCATCCCTTCCATTACAAGAAGATTTTGTTTACCACTGGAAAGCCATCACCCATTACTACATAGAGACATCAGGTAAAAGAAGAAAGCGTTTGGTTTTGTCTCTTTATTGTGAAAACCAGAATTCACGATATCAGTGTTGAAAAAAGGAAAGATTCAGAAATACTAAAATGAGTCATGTATTTTATCAAAATGCCAATAATTGCTAATTAAAAATATCGTGTACCTCCAATCATCCCTTAACAAGTAGGCGTGAAAAACTTTTGAGGGGGGGTCATCTTTCCTGAGTTACCACATAGAGAATTGTACCTTTTCACGTCTGACCTAGTTTCTGTCTTGACATATTCTTTTTAATCTAAGCAGGCAACTACAGAAATGTGGTCTCTGCTGTTAACCTTTTCATTGTTTTGCATCAGGGATTTTCTTTTTCTTTCCAGGATTTTAACAAAACTAATTTTGTGGTCATAGGTTTTACCAGGCATAGATGAATTCTCAATGCTCAGTATTAGGTATTTTTTCTTTAGTGTCTCGTTTCTATGAAAGGTGTTTTGATAACATAGCTCTAAAAGGTGAATTTCTGAGCAGATTTAGAACACCTTCTGTGAAAAGTTATAGAAACCTTATTCTGTTCTTCTGAAAAATGGGTATTCTGGTGAAATACAGCTGTAGTTGTGTTTTCTTAGGCTTTTCCCTGGTTTCCTACAACAGTTATCCAACATCAACATTTTTAATTTTTAGTCCTAGTTACTAAACTATTAAGTTTTAAAAGCGAATGTTACCATGCTTTCCTCAAGCTTATTAGGTCTGCCCTCCTGATAGAGTAGCTATTGAATCTGTTCCTGTGTCTGGAACTGGTGATGTTGTTTATATCAATATTTACTCTTACAAGCTGTAACTTGACCCTTGGTTCTAAATATCCATCTTTTGGAACGCTATGTGATGTTTCCTAAGGTAGAAAGAACAGGGTGGTAGGGGAAAACTGATAGCTGCGATTATGTGGTGCAGAGTGAAAGCTGACCTCTTTCCCAGACTTGTGAGAAACAGGTTTCCCCTCAGTGGAGATATTTCTGCAGTCTGCAACGGGAACAAAATTATGCCTAAGAAATTTAAGCAAAACGCTCTCAGTTAAATAGAGGTTGTGGCAGAGACCAAAATCCCTCTTCCTTTGCGCTCTTGTTGCCATTTCCGTGCAAGTGACAGTTGGTTTTAGATTATTGCATAAGAACTAGTAACCATTTCCTTAGTGAGAGAGTTGTTCAGGTAGAATTTAGCTGAAAAAAACCAAAAAGGAAATACGTGTGGACTCCACAGCAGTTTCATGACTTCAGTACAAAGAAATGAAAGTTTTACCCTTCTCTTCATAGAGTTTGACAGAACACTCTTTTGATGCAGAGAGTATAGAAGACAAATCTAAACACGTGCAAAGAACAGGCAGCATAAAGTTTGGGTTTTCTTTCTGGCTGACATTAGAAAAAGACATTTATTTGGTTACCAAGTTGGTAAAGGAACTTATCAGCTGCAAATTTGGCTGATGCTAGAGGCTGTTTATAGATTTCAGAGTACTATGTGAAGAGCCAGAGGGGAAGTTATAAAGACAGGGTGGATATTAACTGGAAGATTAGACTTTTCTCCCCTTAAGCTTGGTTTCTGGCTGCAAAAATTCTCTTTTTTCGCTGTATAATTAATGCATATTTTGAAATTGATCATTTCACCTTTTCCCCATTCCAAGGTCAGTGCACACATTCTAGTTTACATTTCCAGATATAGTTCTGAAAATTCGATCCAAGACATGTTAAAAAACTAACATAATATATGTAAGATCCTTTAAATGAGGAGGCATGTTTTTAAATCTTAAATTTGGAACTGAACTTAAGAAAAGTGAGGACAATATTTTAATCACTCTTAATTGCACATCTCTTCTATTTAGATGACAAAGCTCCTGTGACCGATACCAACATCCCTTCTCACCTGGAACAGATGTTGGATATTCTAGTTCAAGAAGAAAATGAGAGGGAATCAGGTGAAACAGGACCGTGTATGGAATATTTGCTACACCACAAGATTTTGGAGACACTCTACACACTGGGAAAAGCTGATGTATGTACTGAACAGAGCAGATTATCTTCTGTGTGAGCCCCTGCTTAGAATCATAGTATGACCTGAGTTGAAAGGGACCCACAAGAATCATTGAATCCAACTCCTGTTCCTGCATAGGTCAAACCCAGACTTCACACAGTATGTCTAAGGTCATTGTCCAAATGCTTCCTGAATATTGTCAGGCTTGGTGCTGTACTGCATGCCTGGAGAGCACTGGCTCCACCACCCGCTGGGGGAAGAACCTTTTCCTAACATCCAACCTAACCCTCCCCTGTCACACTTTCATGCCATTCCCTCAGGTCTTATAATTGGTCACCAGAGAGAAGAGATCAGCGTCTGCTCCTCCTCCCTTGTGAGGCAGCACTAAACTGCCGTGAGGTCTCCTCTCAGTCTTCTGCAGGCTGAACAGACCAGGTGACCTTAGCTGCTCCTCATATTGCTTCTCCTCTAAACCCTTCACCAGCTTTGTGCCCTCCTCCGGACACTCCGCAGTAGCTTTAGATTTTTTTTATACTGTGCCCTCCAAAACTGCCCTCAAGGTGGGGCCGCACCAATGCAGAGCAGAGCAGGACAGTCGCCTCCCTTGAGTGGCTGGCGATGCCGTGCTTGGTGCACCCCAGGACGTGCGTGGCCCTCTTGGCTGCCAGGGCACACTGCTGGTTCATGTTTAACTTGCAGTTGATCGGACTGCAAGGGACTGAAGTTCTACAGTAGATGGTAGTGTGGGACACTGAACTGTAGGAAAGAGCTGTTCGTTTCTGTTACCAGCGTGTTACAGAAGGCAGTCCTTTAGGAGTCTGATCAAAGCGAGACAGCCAGTAAGATGCTGACTGAGGGAGAACCCTGAGATTTGTTATTCACCGCTCTGATGATATTGATTGTGAAGATAGGTGAAACACTTTTGTTCAGTGTAGGATTTTTCTGCTTTCTTCGAGACCATATTATCCCTCTCTGTCCTTTGTTAAATGTTGGGAGGTTCTTGGGTGAAACATATTGGGTTAAATGCAAATGTTGTTTCATTTTTCTGAATGTGATGAGTTCTTGCTCAGAAAGACCTCCATGTCAGGAAGCATTAATTTAAGCTGATCCCTGGACAGCTTTCACGTCAGAGTCTTTGGTATGAATGTAGTCCTTGGCAACGTTGTGTGATCCTTCTCATATCTGCTTTGCAGTTCGTGTGAAATTAGCTTCATTGTCCCGGTGCATTTTTGCTGTCTTTCTTGGCGTACTTATGAGCTGCAGTTCATGGGATTGGATGGATCGTGGGGTGAATTAACTTGGCAGCCCTTGTTCTAGAGCTTTTTGTATCACGGTACAAGTGCAGTTAGGAAAGCGTAGTGTCTGCTGTTCCGTGGATGAATGGAGCTTTCCATGGTTTCACTGCCAGTCAGCCTTTTGCACATTGCCATGAGTTTTTAAGCTGCTTGATTTTACATATATAGACAAGGTAAGGTGCAAGCTATCAGAGACTGAGGTACTCCTTGCTCTGGAAGGAGCCAGAGTTCCACCGTTGCTGTTACTGTACCAGCTGTCCTGCAATCAGGCTAGGATGCATGATACAATTAAAAAAACACTTACTCAGATATACGACTTGTTCAGTAATCCATAAACTTTGTCAAGAAACCAAGATGAAAAGGAGACATATGTGAAGTGGGTAATTAGTAATATGTTTCTAAGAGTTGAGAGAAGTCATTTCACACTCATGCAAATATGCCTGTACAAGCAATTCTTGTACAGCCTGTCTTTATACTTTGCCACTTGTGAGTTGATACATCTGAAGTAAACAGACAGTTCAGTACTTGCAAGATGTTGCAAAGATCTGTTGCAAAAAGAATAATATCATAGAATCATAGAATGGTTTGGGTTGGAAGGGACCTTAAAGATCATCCAGTTTCAACACCACTGCGGTGGGCAGGAACACTTTCCACTGGATCAAAGTTGCTCAGAGCCCCATCTAACCTGGCCTTGAACACCTTCAGGGATGGGGCAGCTGCAGCTTCTCTGAGTAACCTGTGATAGTGCCTTGATGCCCCCACAGGAAAAAGTTTCTTCCTAATACCTAATCTAAATCTCCCCTCTTTCAGCTTAAAACCGTTTCCCTTAGTCCTATGGAGTAACAGCATTCATTAACGTGGTAGAACGTGTTAGAGTCAGGGGAGAATTAGCTAGAAACAGAGATACGTAAAGGATGATGAGCCATCAGCTCTCATGGAGTTAGGAACTGTTGTATGACGTGGTTCTTGAGGGACAGTAGAATAAGAGTCTGGATGTTCCACAGATATTTGTGATTTATTTTGTGCTTAACCTCAGGGAAAATGACAGCTTTCTCTTCTCCTGGGATGTGTGTGCCTTTATAAACACCTCATCTGTCCAGGGTTAATTGCTTGTGAATTTAAAATACCTTTTTTTAGGTATTAAGGTGTTTGTAGTTCATCATTGTGCGTTCGTATTTACTGACTCACTGAATGAGTGGACTTTAAGACAGTACGGTAAAAGACAGCTGACCAGTTAATTCACAGTTATTTTCCCTTATCCCTGTACTGATAGGGAATATTTCCTGGCAGGATTGGTAGAATTCTGCACCAGAGCAATTAACTGAAAGTGTGAATAAGTTGAAAAAGAAAACAGTAATGAGATGCAAAATTTTTTATGGCTCTCTGTTCATATCAATAAAGTAATGTGTTAGCAGATGATGATCTTTTCAAAAATACTTCTGGATAACTTTTTGCAGTTTAATTAGCCATTCTGAGTGACAAATTTGCATCTCTGTTTCTCTTTGTATTTGTTATATTTTTGTTATCGTTGATCTCTTTTTGTTTCAGTGCCCTCCAGGAATGAAACAGCAAGTTTTGGCTTTTTATACAAAACTTCTTGGAAGGATACGACAACCTCTTCTTCCCCACATAAATGTGCATAGGCCA
The DNA here is from genome assembly GCF_017976375.1 of Cuculus canorus. NCBI lineage: Eukaryota > Metazoa > Chordata > Aves > Cuculiformes > Cuculidae > Cuculus > Cuculus canorus. The sequence goes on along the minus strand of NC_071407.1, from coordinate 4,762,861 downwards.
GTGCAGGTACTGCTCAAATTTTAAGTAAACTATTTTTGCATGACAGATTTCTCTTATTCTTCTGTAGCAAATGATATGTTTAATTCTTCCATTGTCAAGCAAGTTAAAGAAACTGCTTTATTGCAGTTATCAGTTGTTATAGAATCATGGAATGGTTTGGGTTGGAATGGATCTCGAAGTCCATCCAGTTCCATCCCCCTGCAATGGGCAGGGACACCTCCCACTAGATCAGGCTGCTCAAAGCCCCATCCAACCTGGCCTGGAACACTTCCAGGGATGGGGCAGCCACAACCTCCCTGGGCAACCTGGGCCAATGCCTCACCACCCTCATTGAGAAGAAATTCTTCCCGATGTCTAATCTAAAGCCATTTCCCTTTGTCCTGTCGCTCCATGCCCTTGCAAAAAGCCCCTCCCCACCCTTCTTGTAGGCCTCTTTCAGGTACTGGAAGGCAACTATAAAGTCTTGATGTGTTGGTGATGAGAGCCTTGAACTACCACCGCAGTGCAAGTAATAAAGAAATCTTGCTCATAGCAATCTAAATCTTGAGTAAATGTTGAAGTCAGTATCCATGCGTCATTATAGTATGTGTTTAGAAAATGAATTCATCTTTCCTAGCAGGAGCTATAATTTACTCTTTGTCTTAATTGTTCGCTTTATGTGACAGAAATTGATCAGGCTGTGTGGTGAAGTTCTGGCAACACCAACAGAAAATGAAGAAATTCAGTTCCTCTGTATAGTATGTGCAAAGCTGAAACAGGATCCGTACTTGGTCAACTTCTTTCTTGAGGTGAGTAAATCAAATCAGAATTTTCAAGGTGTGTTTACTGCATCGCAGACAAAAATCTGATAGAGAATTGGAGGTATCACCTTGCGTTTCATAGCTTAGTTTTCATTCGCTCTGGTTTTTTTTTTTTTTCCTTGTAATATTAGAACTATTTTTTTTCCTACTTCCAGAAACTTGATACATGTGATTATTTTTACTAGAATGTCATTCGGGACTCACAAATAGACCTGCCTGAGGTCCTTTCCTTCTGTAGTGGAAGTGCCTTTAGAGCAGGAATATGAATTTTAACATAGAACGCTGTGTGAGGAAGACCTTGGTTTTCTTGTCTTGTTTTGTCTTCAGCCCAATAAAGACTAAGGGACAGATTGTGAGGGGCATGGAAACCTTGCAAGTTGATAAGTGTTCTGCACGATCGGGCCCCTGCTTGGTGGTGGCACATATGGTCTGGCTGCAGTGCCAGCTCTCTATCTACAACGTGATGTTATTTTATGTCTGTTAGAAAGGCAAATATCTTTACTCCCTCTTCAAACTTAACATGTGGCATTGATGAAATTGGAGTGGGAGGAGAAAGGGTTTCTAGGCTGACTTTCTGTTCCCATTTAGAAAGATCATGTAAAAGTTAAATTTATAAAAGTCCATTTAGAAATGCCTCCTGTTCCCGCTTTAATGTTTCTTATGGTGACACAGTATCCATTAAAAGAAAAAAAAAAAAAAAAAAAAGATCTCGATATAGTGTCCTCCCGGAATATTTTACAAGTTTAGCACAAACAAGGCCTGTGACAGCAGCAAAGATATGTTGTTTCCACTGAGTAAATGAGTATCACTTAGAAGTCAGTAGTAAAGAATCCATGTGGAGTTCATTTATATCTTAAATACCACCCTGATTGCCGTTGTATCCACTGCAGTTGTACAAGCAGGAGAAAGTGTAGAAATGGAAAAGTTAAGCGTTAAAACATTAGACGCCCTCAGAAGCAAACTGATATATATATATATATATATATATATATATATTTATTTTACATGCAGAATATGGTAGAAGTCTAAACTAGGATTACTTTTAATGTCATCTGTGTAAGTTGTATTGTTTGATAAGAGCCCTCCGAATGACTCTTGTACTCAAACAATGCCCTTGAAATCAAACCCGGGAACCCTAGTTGCAAGAAGGTCGAGTGTTTTGTGAGACATCAGTGTTCTTCCCCAAAACAGCAAGATTACAATACTAAAAGTCAGACAGAAAACCAGATTTTCTAAATCCAAATTTCAGAGATTTCTAGTTTCACACAGTACTGGCTATAGAGTTCAGGCAAGCTGAGGAACGTTTCTTGTAGCTCCTGTTCCCTTCACAACATTATTCTAATGTCATTGCCCAAAGCGTGTGTCTTTATAACTCCTGAGGGCTGTTTCCAGGGAAGGTGTTTGCGATGCAGAATTGTCCTTTATTAGGATGGAGTATTCTGGTTGTTTACATCTGTGCCTCTTAGGGGTGCTGGTTTTGTGACTTGGTAGCTGGTTCTGACCTTCACATTTGTGAAGGGGTAGATTTACAGACTTCTGTGCGACATTTCTCTCTCGACTCTCCAGCACACATGAAGTGAGATTCCAGCACACATGAAATGAGATGCAGATACATCTTTCTGAAACTGTTCATATCTGTTGGTTTCATTTCCTCCTTTGACTTTTCCTGATCACTTTCTGCTTTATTTTATGAGCATAAAAAACAGTATGTACAAACCCAGGATTTCCTCCGTATGATTCCATATCAGATAGTTTGTTGATAGAATGCTGTTGATGTTTTGCTAAATCTTTTCCCTATATTGCTTATCCATAAGGCTGTATGGAATAACTGTATCTCTTGAGCAAGTGAATTTTGTTGTAGAAATAAGAACTGCATTCTACTTTCTTGAACCTTTAAAATCTATGCTAGCTTTATTTTGGCGTTAATTTATTCTTTTGTTTGAACTGAGATTTCCTTGCTCTTGTGTAGAGGGGAGAAGCACACGTAGGAATGTTTGTCCGATCACCTCTGAGTCATTATTTTATGCTAAACTTGTTACCTCGTATTTTTACTTCTTTGTTTATTCTTCAGTTGCCTCATCTCCTCTCATCTTATGCAAGATACTCCTTGGAACTGAGTTGTTCCATGCAGAGGGACACGATTCTCTGTTTCAATTTCTTTCTTTCAACTGCAGATTGTGAACGTCTCATATATCATGAAAATATACAAATGTATTTTTACGTTGTCTGCTCTCCATTGATGCTGAATTCAGTTAGGAGTTGTCTAGGAAGCGTTGAATATATGTTTTATGTAACCTTTTCTATTAGGTCATTCAAGATCCTGTTTTACATCTTTGCAGGAGGCAGGTGAGCGGCTAAGCTGCAGCATTTGCATGATTAGAGGATGGAAGCTTAAACACATGCAAAACCTCTGCCTGTGTGTTGTTCGATGTGCAGATTTGCTTTGTGTCACCTGCCCAGTGTATGAGTAATGAGCTGTGGACAGATTCTAGAGGCATTCGTACATGTATATATGTTAGGTCTTCTCATCCATGTCTCAGCTAAATAAACCGTGGCCTTTCAAAAGACTTCAGAAGAGTCCAGGCATGGGGTAATAGGCCAACAGTATCCTGGGCCGCATCAAAAGAAGCGTGGCCATCATGTTGAGGGAATGATTCTGCCCCTCTACTCCTCTCCTGTGAGACCCCACCTGGAGTCCTGTGTCCAGTTGTGGAATCAACAACATAAGAAGATTTTGGAGCTGTTGGAACAGGTCCAGAGGACGGCTACAAAGATGACCAGAGGGCTGGTCTGCTATAAGGACAGGATGAGAGAGTTGGGGTTGTTCAGCCTGGAGAAGAGAAGGCTCTAGGAAGGCCTTAGAGCAGCTTCCAGTACCTGAAGGGAGCCTACAAAAAAGCTGGGGAGGGACTTCTGACAAGGACATGGAGTGACGGGACGAGGGGGAATGGCTTTAAATTGGAAGGGGGCAGACTTAGACTAGGCATTAGGAAGAAATTCTTCACAGTGAGGGTGGTGAGGCACTGGCCCAGGCTGCCCAGGAAGTTGTGGCTGCCCCATCCCTGGAGGTGTTCAAGGCCAGGCCGGATGGGACCTTGAGCAGCCTGATCCAGTGGGAGGTGTCCCTGCCCATGGCAGGGGGGTTGGAACTGGATGGGCTTTAAGGTCCCTCCCAACCCAAAGCATTCTGTGATTCTATGAAACACATTTTGGTTGCTTATGCATTTCACACTGTAAAAAAGACATGTTCAAGGAGTAATTTTTCTACTGTAGTCAGAAATCAGACTTATTTTATAGTGTGTGGTATGCTGCTTTTACCACCGGTTGCCTCTCCAGGGACCTGGTTATATGAGTGAATCACAACATGCAGTACAAATTCTCCACAAAGAGTGCACATCCATCAAGTCGACATTCACAGCAGCTCCGGTTTGCTGCCTGAGACGGTCGTGCAGTCTCTCCTTGCTGGTTTGGCTTTACTAAACACCATTAACCACAAATGGTTATGCTTTTCAATTATTAATGCTTGAGAGATATTTGTAATAATTTTGACGTTATCGCGGAGGAGGGAAACCCTTCGGATTTATAATCTCACAACCATACTCACTTGAAGAAATGTCTTGTGCAGAAGTCTAATTTATGGTTCTAATAAAGTATTATTCACCTGTGCTTGTGCTGGAAGAACAATGAATTCTTGCCTTGCTGTTTCTTTTTAGTTACAGAGCACAGATTTAAATGTCATTTTATGTGCTGGAGACAGATTTATGGGAAGAGAGAGGTGGGTTGCAGTAGAGATGTTTCTGAGAAGGTTCTCTGTGATCTGTTATAGCATTCACTGCCCGGAGTTAACTTCTCGTGTCCTCCGTCCATTCAGTCTGCTGAACTTTTTCTTCATGAGAAACACAACTTGAGAGTACTGTGTTGTCATAAGAGACATTTTCTCCCTTTCCTGTTGAAGATAAAATCTCCGGAAGTTTAGAATTAGTTTAATTCTGCTGGTGAAGGGGCTGGAGGACAGGCCTTAGGAGAGGCGGCTGAGGGAACTGGGGTTGTTCAGCCTGAAGAAAAGGAGGTTGAGAGGGGAGGGAGAGACCTTAACACTGTCTGCAACTACGTGAAAGGAGGTGGTTGTAGCAAGGTGGGCATCGATCCCTTGTCCCAGGTGACAGGTGACGAGATGGAATGGCCTTAAGCTCTACCAGAAGAGGTTCAGATTACACACCAGGAAAAATGTATTCACCGAGAGGATTCTCGAGCACTGGCAGAGGCTGCCCAGGGAAGTGGTTGAGTCCACGTTACTGCAGGTCTTTGAAAGACAGGTAGATGAGGTATTTGGGGATCTGGTTTAGTAGTGGACAGATACGGTTGGACTCGATATTAAAGATCTTTTCCATCTAAACAATTCTGTGATTTTATGATAACGGTAGTTTAATTTCCAACTGGAAATAGTGTTTCAGTCATTAGATGAATTTGACCTAGGAAGGGATGCTTTATATTGTGCACTAAGGTCCAAAGTTGCACTCAAAATGAAAAACTTCTATAAAATAATGGGCAAATCGAGCAAATATGCGCTATCAGTGATGGAGAGAAAAAAATGCTATCTCTTTGTAAGTGGCATATTCAGCCTTGAGCCAGAATGGTGCAGGGCTTAAGAGAAATTGAAGCAGATTAAAAAATGCGTTAGGTTTAAAAACTCCTGTGCTCCCCAAACCCATGACGTTGTACATGGTTGCCGTGTCCAGCCTTGTAGGGAACCACTTCAAACACAGATGTAAAAAATTTGTTTGTAGTAAATTTCTGCTTCAGGATGAACAGTAATTTCAACTGTGGAATTCCAACAAAATGCTTTCCTTTACAGAGCAAGTTAAAAGCAATGGCTTCCAAAGGATCAGCGGGTGTAATCACAGAAGACATGCTAAAAAGCCAAGACTCTTTGAAAACAGATACAGGACAGCCTGTTCAGCCAGAGGAAATGCCTAGTGCTGCTGCGGTGGAGCAAATGGAGAAGGAGGATGACCTCCTGCAACAGACAGATGATCTCTCTTTTAGTCTAGATGAACTAAATGTCACGTCATCACCCGAGTCCTCCTCTGTTTGTCCAAATCAAGACTATAATTTAGTGAATTCTCTCCTAAACCTCACTAAAAGTCCGGTGAGTTGGTTTTTTTTCTAGCTCTCTTTAATGTGATTAACTGAAGTAGTTTGGACGCTGTGTGAAGTGGGCAGAGGGAGCAAATGTACATGGGTGTACACACTGTATTTTAGCTAGAAAAGGTAAAATGAGGTTTGCTTTGCAGATTGCTTTAGTACAGTGGCAATTTTCTTTGCCAATTCAGATTGAGGTAAAAATCCTATTTTTGAAAATTATGTTTGTTAGTAGTAACATAAGTGGGTTTTGAGCATTTTCGGTAGAATACTGTATGTTTCACAGACAAGCTAGGTAAGATAATAATTAGGTTAAACATAGCATAGAGAGTATTTTGAAAACTACTTTCAGTTGTACTTACTTAACCAAACCCATTCTTTCTATAAAGGCCCAGGGTTATCTCTCAGCATTTGATTTCTTTTAGGAACAACTGCTGTATGTCTTACCCAGCTCCATCCTCAGTTTCTTACTCAGTCTTTCAGAAAACGTAGAAGAGGGTTGGGCAAGCCTGTAATTGCTCAGCAGTGTTGAGAGCAGAAAACTGAATTACCCTTGTGCCTCGTTATTAAGCGATAGTTTGTTTACATTCTCCAATATCTTCGTCTGAAGCTGCCCTACAGCAGCAGTTCTGTCAACCTGAAGGCTGCAGTTGAGTTCTTAGTATTTGACATGGATTCAAGTGAGAGTCTTTATATTGTGCCACTCAAATTCACTAGAATTCAGTTTTGATGACTGAAAAGGTAACAAAAAGAAAGGCATTCACTCACTGTGGTGGAATGGAGAGGTTTTTATTTGGGAGATATTTGCTTCTTGTTTTCAAGTGTTTTCACCCTCTAATTAATTCTTCCATGCCCTTCTGCCAGGACGGCCGGATAGCGGTGAAGGCCTGTGAAGGCCTTATGCTTCTGGTGAGTTTGCCAGAACCAGCAGCTGCCAAGTGCCTCACTCAAAGCACTTGTTTATGTGAATTGTTGACAGACAGGCTGGCCACCCTCTACAAAGCCCTGCCTCAGTCCCTGGATCCCTTAGACATTGAAACAGTGGAGGCAATTAACTGGGGGTAAGACTTTTATTTTTGTACTTAATACCTAACGTGACTTTGTGCCCTTCCCCGAAACTGATTTCCTGTAGGTAGATAAGTTGTATAAAATACTCACCACCCCCCCCACTGAAGTCCCAAGCGCAGAGGCGAGATCCCAGCACAGCAGCGTGACTTCAGGCATCGCGTATATGTGTGATTTCCAACACGGGGCCGAGTTTGGCTGCCAGTCCTTTGCAGAGATTCCTGTTGGGGTGCAGGTTTTTCCACTGAATTGTGGTGGTGTAGCTGCAGTATCAGGTACCAGTTATTTTCTTGTGCAAATGTTAAGAATTTAGGAACATAAACTTTTCACTGTAAGCTGCTGCAGGAGGCAGAAAAGGTACATTTGATAACAGGCTACTGTTGCTGAATTTTTACCCTAAAGAAGAAGAAGGAAAGAGTAACTGCATAACTTACCAGCACTAAGTGAAAGACACGTACCTGTTATCCTAACTGCTTGCTTGTTAGATCCTCGAAACACTTCTTTTCCCTGCTCTGTCCTCATTTTTATGAGTTGTTCATGATCTGTTAGTACTGAGGCGAAACGTAGGTGTGTGCAAAATACCCACCACAATTTCTAGGAGCTGGACTTGGAAGTTAGAAGGGTAAAAACAGCTTTGAATAATGGGATAAATAATCCCTGGACTGCTTTACCAAATAAAATGGTGAATTTGTTGCTCCATAGAACATTGAGCATTTAAATCGAGATACATTGTTTTTTTTTTCTGAAGTATACGGTCTAGTTCAGGTGTGCGTTGTGTGGTTTTGGTGGACTTCGAGGTTGCTTACAGAGTAGAGAAGAGTGGTTGCCTTCATTTTATGCTTCTCTAACTACAGAAATTACAGGTGCAGTTCCTGTGGTTTCTGTTTCCTGGGAAAACAGACCAGGTGATAAGTTTTGCCTTCTAAGTCAAGAAATACCCAGCAGAGTTCTTCTGCTGTACGTCCGTGGGACTATTTAGTGTTCCACTGCATAACTGTGTAATGAGAGCACTGCCAGATGAGTAGAAACCAGCAGAAAAGCTATTGTAGATCTTAAATGATTTTGTTAAGTTCAATAAGAATAAAGTCTAAAATTCTTCAATTGTAGACTGAATAAATATAATTTCCTGTGTTCTCTAGTTTGGATTCCTATAGCCACAAAGAAGATGCATCTGCTTTTCCAGGGAAAAGAGCATTGATTTCATTTCTTTCATGGTTTGACTACTGTGATCAACTCATCAAAGAAGCGCAAAAGGTTTGAAATGCTTATGGATGATATAAATCCATTCAATGAATAAGCAGTTCCAGTTGTTTCTTAGCTTTTGAGTTTGAGACGTACCATTTTCTACTTCTGTTTCAGACTGCTGCTGTTGCTATGGCAAAAGCTGTGCGGGAGCAGTTTTTCATTGATGTTATGGAACCTCAGCTGATGCAAACGTGAGTAGCATCCTACAAAGCACAGCAGAACAGAATCTGAATCAAGCTGGTTTTTTCGGCTGAAATCCCCTACATCTATATCTGACATAGAATTTTTTCTTCAGTTCAGAGATTGGAATCCTCACATCAACTGCGCTGTTGCATCGCATTGTTCGTCAAGTGACTTCAGATGTCCTGCTGCAGGAAGTAGTTTATTTTATACTGGGAGAACACAGAGAGCCAGAAACTTTGACAGACATCAATAAGCATCCATTGCGACACAGATTAATTGAACACTGTGATCATATTTCTGACGAGGTGAGAATGATATAATAATGTCTGCTGGCCAGTTCTGTCTTGCATAGAGTCTGTAAAAATGCCATCATGAGGTCTTTTCTTCATATTTGTTTCACTTAATCTTTTTGCCAAGGAAGAGTTCTGACTGCTAGCCTTACACTTTCCTTTTGAAAATGAAAGTCAAGCTGTTTTGTCCGGCTAAAACATTTTTCCCACTAATAAAGATGCTTTGCTAAATTTGCTTGCCCCCTATGCACATCTGCTAGGGCTTGCTCATCTGTAAGATAGGGCAGAATCATGTTTTGTAATTGCGTTTTGATTTAAGCTTTGTTATATATTGCATCGCTGTTATTCTCAGGGATATGATTTAGTAGTGAACAGGGATGGTGGGACTCTGTGATCTCAAAGGTCTTTTCCAACCAAACGATTCTATGATTCTCCATGTTTTGTCACTTCTGTCACAGAGGGTATAGTTAAAAACTTACTATTTTATCTATGAAGTGTGGTCTGAGGACATACACAATGCAAATTGAAAGATGCTGTAGTAACTTCAAGTGTTTTACATAGAATGAACACTGTTAAAGTAAGTGTCTTCAGTAAAATCTGTCCTCAGGTGCTGCTTGTTTCTTTTTTTCCGTGAAACAACCTGCACCCTCTACTTTTTTTAAATAAAACCCAAGCTTGCCTGAAACTTCAGCGTACTTGTCTGCTCACCCCCTCAAAATCAGTTACCTGCATAAATTAGTTGATCTTTGCAAAGCTAAGCACTCTAAAGCTGTCTTTAAAAACTGACTCTGTATTAAAGTCCGCCTCCTTTCAAAAGCCTACATAATATCTGTGTGTAAAAATCATAGAATCATAGGATGGTTTTGGTTGGAAAAGACCTTTGAGATCATCAAGTCCAAGCATGAATCCAGCCTTGCTAAGTTTGCCACCAGACCATGTCCCCAAGTATTGACATCTACTTGTCTTCTAAATGCCTCTGAGGATGGTGACCCAATCACCTCCCTGGGCAGCCTGTACCAATGCTTGACAACACCTTCAGTAAAGAAATTCCTCTTAATATCCAACCTAAATCTCCCCTGGTACATCTTGAGGCCATTTCCTCTTGTCCTGTCACTGGCTACCAGGTGCAAGGGACCAATCCCCACCTCGCCACAGATCCTTTTAGGTAGTTGTAGAGAGTGATAAGGCCTCTTATCACTCAGTCTCCTTTTCTCCAGATTAAACAACCCCAGTTCTCTCAGCTGCTCCTCATAAGGTTTGCGCTCTAAACTCTTCACCAGCGTCGTTGCCCTTCTCTGGACACCCTCCAGCATCTTGATGTCCTGGTAGTCATCTCTAGGCTATCATTCTAGTCACAATATCCCAGTATTTGTTTTATTCTGAGTATTCACTACTAATTTTCAGTCCTGTTTGGTGTCTCACCTGCACAATGATAGCCATCTTCCATCAGAAATCTGATAGTAATACGGAAAGCTAAGTTCTCTGGGTGTTCTTTTTATTATTTTGGCAGATGTTAGAACAGTGCTTGTTTTACTGGGAAAAAAGTGCATCCATATATTGATTTTTTCAAATGCATATGAAGTCGTCATCCATGTTTATATCACATTCAGCATAACAATTTCCTCGTTTTTTTGTAGAATTTTTACTTCCTTCCATAACGTAGATAAGTAATTGCAGTGTTCTAGGATGTGCAAACCACAAATCAGGCAAAAAGCATAAGGCAGCAGTGCATCTTTTTATTGAATTTGTACTTTTTGTGTTGCAGATCAGCATAATGACTTTACGAATGTTTGAGCACCTTTTGCAAAAACCCAATGAGCACATTCTTTATAATTTGGTTCTGAGAAATTTAGAAGAAAGAAACTACATAGAATACAAGCCTTTCTGTCAAGAAGATAAAGATGTGGTAGAGAATGGACAGATCGCAGGAGCGGTGTAAGTTTCTTTACTAAGGAAAGCGTTCATAACAGCTAATGTGGATCCTTATTTTCGAACAAAACAGGATTCTTTTTCAATAATTGAGAGAAAAGAGAGCATAGATGGCACTGTGAGTGCTCTGTGTTTTACTCTGTATTTGTAAGGTGATGCTGAAATTATTGTATCAGCAGCTTATGGACATTCTTAAAACAGTAACAGAAAAGCCAAAATTATCAAAAGCCTCTTTCCTGAGTAACAGGCACTCAAAGTTCTTCCTGAATCCATTTACTTAGCACCTACCTAACTTAAGTCTATGCCTATTTGTATTGGTTTTAGTGAGATTATCTTTGAAGTCCGTCACTTGGGTGTCTTGCTTACATTTATGTTCTTGAATTCTTTTTTCACTGGAAAACATAACTCGTGTAACTCCATTTTTTTTTCAGTGGGAGTCATAAGGAATAGTCACACCACTTATGTTATGTATCTTAATTTAGATATTTGAGAGTCATCTAAAATAGTCTAATGATCTCCTGGACTATAAGTTTTTAATGTAAAAAGTGTGGCTAAAGAGTTCAAGTGATTAATGAGGTGACACTTTTCTACCAGTCAAAATGTCTACTCTGTTATTGAGATCAAAGAGTTATAGTTTTTCTTCAAAACAAAGTTTGTTGGGTATTTATAAAGGTTAGTATTTCTGTATATGAATTTCTGTGTGTTTTAGTATTGCTGTATAAATTAGGTAAAATGAAGTTATCTGACCTCATAGAGGCCTTCAGTACCTGGAAGGGGCCTAAAAGAAAGCTGAAGATGGACTTTTTAGATGGTCATGTAGTGATAGGACAATGGGAAATGGCTTTAAGTTGTAAGAGGGAAGGTTTAGATTAGACATTAGGAAGAAATTCTTCACGATGAGAGTGATGAGGCCCTGGCCCAGGTTGCCCAGGGAAGTGGTGGCTGCCCCATCCCTGGAAGTGTTCAAGGCCAGGTTGGATGGGGCTGGGAGCAACCTGATCTAGTGGGAGGTGTCCCTGCCTATGGCAGGGGGCTGGAACTTGGATGGGCTTGGAGATCCCTTCCAACCCATCCTGTGATTCTATATTAGTTAGGTAAAAAGATGTGAATATGATAGGGGTCTGGAAAGCATCCTCGTTGTTCAGAGAAGAAAAATAGAAAGCACACTTTTTGAGCCAGAGGGTTTCCTGCCTTCCATAACATCCTGTGAATGATTATATTTTTGTCTAATATAATCTCACAGAGACCTAGAGGAAGATCCGTTATTTACTGATATGTCTCCAGATAACACCTTGTCAACTCAAGAGTGGCTCAGTGCTTCTCCACCTGTCAGTCCAGAACATCCAAAAAATGATGGGAAGACTGAAGTTCATAAAATTGTAAATAGGTAAGTTGAAACAAACACTTAAAGAAATCTCTGCCTGTGTGGGTGTCTGCACACACTGTGCAAGCTGAATATTCTCTGTAATGGATGTTCTGTGCCAGCTGGTAAAATGACTCCACAGGAGGAGATTATGTGGTATTTTATCAGAAAGCTACTCCTGGAAGATTAGAGCTTACAATAAGTAAAAATTATTCATCATAGATGAGAAAAATACAGGAACTTTACAGCTAATGGTCTAGTTGTATGCTCAAAAATTCATTATGAAAGCCTCCTTGATTATAAAACTTCATTTTCTCAAAAATATTTGCTATACTTAAACTGCTATTCAGGACTTGACCCTTCTGGAGAAGACTGGGGAGTCTTGCCGTAAACATTTTGGGGGGATAAAGCCCTCAAACTTGCTAAAGTTCCTTAAATGCGTGTATAAAAGTAAATAATTGCTATGATAGAGCTAACCTGCTGTTCCCTGAAAACCAAGGGGCACCTCTGTCACCTGTAACAAACCTTTGTGCCTGATAGACCTGCTGCAAATTGGATATCCCAAAGAGGACAGGCTCTGCTCTAAGCAACTTAGTGATGGTAATTCTCTTAGCAGCTGGTGTTAGGACAAGTGCTGTTTGCTCTGTTAACAGGCGGCAGCAAAGCAGCACTGATATTTCAACACTGACTTGTCTTCTTACCCAGAAATAATCAAAGGTGCTCACCAAAGGAAGCAAACAGCCGAGGGCAGTCAGCATAGAACAGCACCGTTGCTTCTTGCCTTCTTTCCCCTGGCGCTGCTGTTTATAGTGGACATGGTTTGGAGCAAAGACACAAAGAATGCTCTCCTTAATTTACCTCTTGTAATCTCCATCAGTGAATAAAAATGCTTTTTTGTGTTTTTTTAAGATCAGATGAACTCCATACGAAAAGTCAGCTACTATGTATTGCTGCAGATAAATCTTACAGGTGCTTCCAACCTCCTTGGGGTGTGGAGAAAGCTGAAATTTGGAAATGGTGTCCAAAGATCGCATTTTATTTTGCTGTCCAGAAATTTTAGGGGGGTTATATTTATTTTTTAAAGACGGTTGTCCTCTAATATCTTTCCCTCATAATTGAGGGCAAGGTCTAGTGGTGGACTTGCATTGATGGTTGGACTTGATGCTTTTCAAGGTCTTTTCCAAAAACCATTCTGTGATTCTGTAATAAGATTCAGAATTTCCTGATGCCTTTTATGTCAGTTATTGGTGAAGTAATGAGGACATGCAGTATTTGCACTACATACCTGCCAAAGGCAATGATATTTGTAACTGGCAAATTTATATGCAGATATTCTTGTATGTTCTCAGAGGTTCGTTTTCTATGAAAACAAAACTATGGTAAATAAAACTGACTTTTAACCGTAATTCTCCTCTTATGGCTCATTTATTCCCCGGTAAGTTTTCCATATGCTGTAATAAGATGGAGCCTGACCTTTAGCAAATACTTGACCTGATTATGAATATTCATTTACATCTCCATTCTGTCTGTTAATTCTCAGAATTCATTACCTCTTCTGCTAGATATAAAACTTCTGAAGTATGGATCTCGTTATTGCAAAGAGCAGTTACAATAGATGTGTTTAAATACATTTTGTATTCTGTGCTCTTCACATCACTTTATGGTAGAATCTGTGGATTAATTGGCCAGAGGATTCAGTGCTGTGTATGCTGTAACTGATGATGAGAAAGCTTTGATCTGGTGCTCCGTGGATTATAGATATTCAGCTGTGTACTTGTTTTCTCTTTAGTTTTCTCTGCCTTGTACCCGATGAAGCTAAGTCGTCATACCACGTGGAGGGTTCAGGTTACGATACTTACCTCAGAGATGCCCACAGACAAGTAAGTCATCGTCCTCCTCCTCAGTCCTTGAGAATTTGAAATGCTTATGAGAACGTACGAGTGGTTCTATAAATAGTGCTGCTAAGTGCATTTTTGGTAATGGAAGATGTGAAAATTCAATTTATATTTTCTAATGAAAACTTACCTTTGGAGACCTTTTGTCGGTGAATCCACCTCGTATTACCCTAGTGGGAATAATGGATGACATGAAATGCATTAATATTCATATAATAAATACACAGAGCGAAAATCTGAACTGCAGATAGATTGTTAATTTGCTTTGCATTTATCTGCATTCTCTTGGAGAATTGCCTGCCAAGCTGTTTGAAAGGACTAAAGGGAAATTAAAATGCTGCATAGGAGTTATGCAATCTGGGGTTTTAAAAATAAAGGCTTATCGCAGGGAATGCGCAGCCCTAAGGCGTTCAGGTTTGAAGTTGGGAGTTTTGGTAGGTAGGGAAGGGTTTATGACTTACCATTCTGAAATAGATTCGGGTTTCATTTTTATAAATCTAATCTAAAGTTGCCTTGGTCAGAGGACAATCTCTGTTTAATTACAGCTTTCTTATTGAAGCCCTGTGAATCGTCTAGGATAGAAAAATTTATGCACAGCAGTAGAGTACCTGAGAGAGCTGTATTTAGTAGGTGCTTAAAACATTCCATAACCTCTGAATTATAACATCAGCAACTCAAGGTGGGAAGCTTGGATTTATGTTTGTTATGTTGTTTTATCTGTAGTACCTCCTGAAAAGAAAGGGAATAGAAAACAAGAGAATAAGGGAACAAAGCTTGATGTAAAATTCCCCTATGTTCTGTTCTTGGATGCCAGAAAACACATATCATCTTTGTATTTCTTTCATGCCTTGGGAAAAAGAGTATTCTGGGAGTTATTAGAGAGCAGAATTGGTTCCTGTCACTTCCTGGCAATGATATGGCTACTGTTAAAATATCTTCCCCCTAAGAATAGCCCTTCCTCTTGCTGTTATTACATCCCAATAGCTGTTCTGCTTCCATATTTCTATTCCTGCAAGCCTGCACAAGTAGGTAAGATACATGCGGTGAAGAGTGCCTGAATCTGTCTTGTCTCTATTTTGCTACTGTTTATTCCCGTGTTCCTTATTTTCGTTGCTATAACCTATGCTATTTCAAGGTACAGTTCCTTGAAAGTGAGACATCAGGCAGCCCACAGCAAATCAGAGGTTGAGAAGGGGTGATAGGAAACAAAGAGGGGGAAGAGGAACCCCTGCAGTACTTTTCATTTGTATCTCCTGCATGTACACATGCCGTTCCTGCCCTGGGAATTGGGGAGCATGGTTATAGATTGGATTGTAAGATAAGCTACACGTCGTACAGTGTACGTGTGGTAACGTACTGATGACAAGAATGTGTTATGACAGTGATTCCTGTGTTAGAGGAATCATAGAATGGTTTGGGTTGGAAGGGAACTTAAAGCCCATCTAATTCCAACCCCCTGCCATGGGCAAGGACACCTCCCACTGGATCAGGGGCTCCAAGCTCCATCCAGACTGGCCTTGAACACCTCCAGGGATGGGGCAGCCACCACTGCTCTGGGCAACTGGGCCCTCATCATGAACGGTTTCTTCCTAACGTCTAATCTCAATCTCCACCCTTCCAATTTAAAGCCATTTCCCGTTGTTCTGTCACTCCATGCCCTTGTAAAAAGTCCCTCCACAGCTTTCTTTTGGGCCCGTTTCAGGTACTGGAAAGCTGCTCTAAGGTCTCCCTGGAGCCTTCTTTTCTCCAGGCTGAACAAAGCCAACCTTCTCAGCCTGTCCTCATAGCAGAGGTGTTCCAGTCCTCAGATCATCTTCGCGGCCTCCTCTGGACCTTTACCAACAGTCCAGAGGAGGGCCACAAAGACCAGGATGTGTATTGTTTTGGGAGCTCTGTTCTCCACTCGTTTTTGTAACTGCTGTAATAGCATGAAAGGAAGAAAATGAGATGTGTGCATAGAAACTGATAGTGTTTGCTTTAAAATGATTGTTCTTTTTAAGCTTAGATTTATTATTTAGCTACAGACTGTGTTTTAAAGGTGTATGGACTACTGAAAGGAAATTGAATGGTTTCCATTGAGGTTTGAGTCTGTTTTCCTACTTTTTTCTACTTTTTTCTAGTTCCGGGATTATTGTGTCATCTGCTTACGGTGGGAGTGGCCTGGATCTCCCAGATCCTTAGAAAAGTGCAATTTAGAAGCACCATTTTTTGAAGGACACTTCTTGAAAGTCCTGTTTGAAAGAATGGGCAGAATTCTTGATCAGGTAAGAAACAGCAGGTTATGAATTCCATTTCTGAGGCTTTCATCACTACTAAAGTGCTAATCTCCATAATGTTCCATGTATTCTTATTGCTCAGGAGTCTGTTATATCACATCATTGTGTAATGTCCCATGTCCTCGGTGCAGGTCTCATAGCTTGCAGGATGTTGTAGTGATCAATATTATCACTTCAACAAAAGCAGAGAACGAAAGCTGTCTTTTCTTTGTTAGCCACTTTTTTGCATGCCAAATGTGTTCTTGACCAGAAATATAGTTTAAATTGATAAGTAGGAAAAGAACATCCTTAAGATAAAGGATGAGGGTAAGACAGTATCTTAGGAATCTCTTCAGTACTAGCATCACTGTTTTCATTTGCTAGCATTCACACTTACAAAGCAAGTCTGTTAAGTAAAATACTGCACAGATCCTGTCTGCCACGTTTCAGTTAACTTCAATCTGAAGTCTTGTTCGGGGAGCAGTTTACATCACTCTGTAAGACGAAAAGAATGTGCTGTATCACAACGAACACTTTACCCATTTTTTTTCAGTTAGAATAAACACTTATCATTGCATGGAAGGTTTCTGGAAGATATCCTTTTCCATTTGCAACGTAAAGTAGCTTCTTCTTTTTTACCTTCAAACCTGTTTGATTACCTTCAAATAGTAAAAGTATAGCTGCCAAGGGCAAACAACTGAGATGTGGTCTGACTGGCTCCTTGTTCTGAAAAGGTGTGACCTGTCAGACCCAGATAAGTACAAAGAAATTTAAAGAAAGGGAATTTTCCTGACCTGTGTCTGCTTCTGTGTTTACCCAGCCTGCATGACCTTGTCTTTCTGGGGAGAAGTGTAGTGAGAGTTCAGGGAGGAGGAAAAGAGGTTGCCGTGTGTGAAAATTTAATGTTTCTAAGCCTTTTTTTAAGTTAGTTAAGTCAACGTGTCTGCTCTAGGTCAAAAAGATAGCTTTTCTTGCCAGTGAGAATGAGCCTTGAAAGTCTAGATTACCCTCCCTGTAATACCAACCAGAGTTGTTACAAATGCAGTAGTACCAGAAGTTTGTACAATTGTCTTCTGTTTCACATGTCGAGCTATCTACAGAATAAACAATTAGCAATGGTAGTGCTAGTTTTCCTGGTCATGAGAAGGACAAGAGCCATTTAAACATATAAACGCATAGGAAACATGGCAGGAAGCCAGCAGCAGGCTGTAGGTCAGCTCTGAGGGTGTTCAGAGGAGGAGGAGGATAATCAAGAGTAACAACCTTTAGAGTTGAGAAGTCAGAAAAGCCAAAGACTCCCATAGCTATATTGTGTATTCTTAGAGTTTTGCTTCCAGTAAACATGTTCTGCACACTTCACTAGTTGAAATGGTTATAGATTGGAGTCATGAAGAAATCTGGGCATTGTTGGCTCTTAGGAAGAACAAGACTTAATGGATGTGAAAACCTTGTTCGAGCAATGACATATAACTATAAAAAGTAAAGAACCCAAGTTGAGCCCTCTGGGAAACACCCAAGTGTCAGATACATACAATTACAACATAAATAGCATCTGGCTTGGAAATGCAGTGTTGATTTTGATATCCTGCATGACACACATTTTGGTTAGTCAGGTCAAAAATGGTTCTTGACTCCAGAAGAATTAAAATGATCTGCCTGAACCAGCCAGCAGGGGTAAACTCTTCTTATATTGTACCAAAACCCTGTCCTAAAACCCAAACTGAAATTCCTAGGGGTTATTCACAGTGAAACACAAATCACATGGAGGGGAAAAAAGCCAAAACAACAGCATCTGGTTTGTATCAGTGACAGGTTTGACATAGTCATAGAATCATGGAATGGTTTGGGTCAGAAGGGACTTATAGCCCATCGAGTTCCACCCCCTGCCATGAGCAGGAACATCCCACTAAATCAGGCTGCCCAAGCCCCATCCAACCTGGCCTTGAACCCCTCCAGGGATGGGGCAGCACCGCTGCTCTAGGCAACCTGGGCCAGGGCCTCCCCACCCTCACAGGAAAACATTCCTTCCTGATCTCTAGTCTAGATCTCCCCTCTTTCAGAAAAAAAAAAACCTCTTGTCCTATTCCTGCACTCCCTGATAAAAAGCCTCTCCCAGGTTTCCTGTAGCCCCAGAAATGGGTGCTAATGTCCCAAGTGAAAAGTGTTGAAAAGCCATTGCTGGGGACACAGTGCTGCTTACAGGCTGTGTTCAGTGTTTCTTTTGCTCTATCGCAATGTGATAGGTAGTTTTTCAGATTTTATGAGGAGGTAACAAAAAACATTGAGAAGTAGTCAGTGTCATTACCGTAGTTCCTGACAGAAGGCAGCTGAGACACACCAGTGAAATTAAACTTGATTCAAGGCTATTCAAATCCAGTACCTCATGTACCAGACCGTACCGCCTTCCTCCTGTTGATACTGTGCGTTTCTATGGAATTCTTTCCTTTTATAAGAATTTCCTGAACTGCAAATTTTGCTCATTTTAACCTTTTTGGTTCTAGAGAAGCTTTTTAGGATGTTATCTCATACAAGGCTGTCTTACTGACTCTGCTGACATATGGACAGGAATAAAAGCTATGTGTGAAGAAGCAGGTTTCCTTAATGCTCTCAATTAGTTCAAATCTCAACAGCAATCTGTCTGAACAATGCAGCATCCTTATTGCTTTGTTTCCTTCTCCTGAACGTCAGATAATGCTCATGGTTTCAAAGCTTCCTAATGAATTGACTGACTCAGACAACACTAAAGACCTTCTCCTACAGTTCAGTGGAATGGATTTATGGATAGAATTTGTGTCTCTGTCTGCAGAGTATTTTTCCACAATAATTCAAAATGTAGGGATCTTTTTTACCTATAACATCTCTGGTCCAGGGGCTGAAAGCTTCATTTGTTAGAAGATGTGGATGAATCCATTGCTCGAATATCAAGTGCAGAAATAACTGCTACTGACTGGAAGAAATAAGTGCTTTCACTCCGAAAGATCTGTAAGACAACTCCCTCTGCAGTGCAGCAGTGTGTGGTAATGAATTCTGGAATAAGGCACCGAACTATTCGTTAGGTGTCCACATCCAGTCAGCGGAAATTTTGTCTGAACAGCCCCAGTAGTGTCTGGAGCTGTCAGACTGAAAAGCAGGTCGGTGTCTCTGTTAGTGTGAAGTGAATCCTCATCTCAGCTTCCTTGACTGTAGTGATGGAAATCTCAGCTCTGTTGCCTGAACTGAGATATCTGTTGCCATTTTTGTGATGCTCGGGATAGTCTCTTCCTGTTACAACACAGATCTTGCAGGATCCACCCTCTGTGGAGCCTTCAAGAGACCAACAGATACTCTTGAGCATCTGAGGTGGCAGGAGATGTTTGTGTAGGCAAGTATATCAAGAGCCAGATCTCTGTTGTGTAGGCTAATGTGAGCTTAGACATGTAGACATATCTAAATATATATCTTAACCTGAAGCTGAATTCTTCCAAATCTTACAGTCTGGAAGAGAGAAGAATCTAATCTCTAGAATGCTAACTTTAGAGCATAAAGGTGATAATTTGAGGCCACAAAATCATCCTCTTGTAGATAGGATTATGCCACTGAAGGTGTTAGTGCTGATATGCAGAGGAATTGAAGGAAGGCCCTTGTAATCCAGTTCAGGTAAAATCAACAAGGTTGAGTGAAACCACCTGGGTGTTGGTGGCATCTTCAGGCTGGCATAGGTGTGTACCGAGGGAATTCCTGTCCATTTCCTGTCAATGAAATCTTCCATTGCATACATGGAAGGAAATGGCACTGGTTTGCAAATTTTTGACAGAATTAAAATGAACGACCCGAACTCTGTCAGCCTCTCCTCATAGCGGAGGTGCTGCAGTTATCCAGATGTGGCAAGCAGATGTTTGATCTAGGCTTATTCTATGCTATTTGTTTATCTCCTGAGCTGAAGGAATGTTTTACAGGAAGAGGAATTATTCTACAATAAACAAGTGTAAAAGTTTCAAGTGAAGTTACATGGGTGATATCTAACACTGAGCTGAGTTTTCTAATCTTCACTTTTCATCTTTATATACTCGTAACCCTGTATATAAGGTTATAGTAGTTGAATAAACACTGCGGGGATACAAGGAAAACAGCCTGACATTAACTAAGCACTGTGTTTTCCTTTTTTTTTTTGCAGCCCTATGATGTAAATTTACAAGTTACGTCAGTGTTGTCCAAACTGTCCTTGTTTCCCCATCCCCATATACATGAATACCTTCTGGATCCTTATGTAAACCTAGCTACTGGCTGCAGGTCTCTCTTCTCTGTTATCGTGAGGGTGAGTAAACACACCGTTAATATTTACAGCAGGGATATATTTAGTAACTTTGTAGTTGGTGGTAGTCCTTGCTGGCTGGTTTAAGTTGGCAGAGGGCTTCTCACTGAAAATATATACTGAAGCTCTTGGTTCACATATCAGAATTACATATTTTCTACCAAGAATATTCGAAAATGTGTTTCCGAGCATTTATTTTCATTCTGCATGTCTTGCAAATCATTTGCTTGCTTAGTTTCATGGTGCAGATGGAAAATATCCCCTCTGGCAACAGGTTCCTTTAAACAGGACCAGGTCACAATGTTCTCACTTGCAGGCAAGGTCAAGCAGTGCTTCAGAAAAGGCCGAGTACAGCTTTGCCCCTGAGTGGGAGAGATGTCTGCTTCACACACAAGCAAAAGATACTCGTGAATACCCCATGCCTGGATGAATAGCTCTGCTCATCCTCTTTTTTTTTTTTCCTTAGTCATGAGGGCTGTTCTTGACAATGAAATCCTGGATTTTTCAAAATTCCTTTTCTTTTCTCTCTCTGATTCCATCTCTTCCTGCCAGGCCCATGTCCTAGAAGTGCTGGCTGGGTGCCTGTCACACTGCTGCCTTCTCCGCCACCGATCCCTCGCCTACCCCACGCACCAGCTGTTGTTAAGCTGGTCAGGAACCTCATAATCATGCTTGCCCAGTGCTAATGGAGGGCTTAGCTCCCTTTTTCCCCGGCAGCCCTCCTCATTTTAAAATATAATCTTCGCTTTCCTAGTGCTTTTCCTAAACCCAGGAATTTACTAGTCAACTGCCTGCATCAGCACTTCCAAAGACAGATTACTTCTTAGGATAATTAAAATAAGTGGTAGCATTTGTGCCAACAGCTCCTAAGGCTCAAGAGTACCTGTCCTTTTGTATCTCTTTACTTTCTGCACCCACTTCCCCTTTTCTGGGAGAGAGCGGATACGCTGTGTGTTTGTTTTCCGAGGATGCTGAAGGGGGTCTGCATCCTGGGTGCTGAAGGCTGTCATTGAACCTCGCTGCAGGCACTCTGCAAAGGTGTTAACTTTGTGTACGGTTGGCATTGTGTTCTACAGGTGGTCGGGGACCTCATGGTTAGAATCCAGCGCATCCCAGATTTCACTCCCAAACTTCTGCTGGTCAGAAAACGCTTGCTGGGCTTGGAGCCAGAAGGGCCCATGTGAGTAAATACATTGCTTTTTTTTCCTCCAAGACCCGCGGCTGGTTTTTGTGTGTGTGCCAGTCCCAGCTCACTGCTGATCGTTTTCTTCTTCCTCAGCATTGACCACATGACGTTACTAGAGGGCGTGATTGTGCTGGAAGAGTTCTGCAAAGAGCTGGCAGCAATAGCGTTTGTGAAGTATCACGCCTCATCTACACCGTAAGCAGCCTTGAGGAGCAGCCAGGCTCCAAAACCACCTCGCCTGTTCCAGCCGAAAAGTCTCTTGATAACACCGAGAGGAGAAGAGGTGGTGCCTCCTGGCGAAGCGTCCGTTGACATTTGGCAGAACTGGAAGACAAGTTACGTTCATGAGATGTTGACGTTGCGAGAAAGAGGGATTCGAATGGATCGAGAATATGATTGGGTGAAACCAATACATAGCATTTCTATCCACTGTGTGAAGAGCTGCAAAAGCTGCGTGAAGAACCACAGACGTCAGAGCTTGGTTATTCTCTTGTGATGAGGATGTTTAAAGAGTTGGGTCTTCTGTATGTTCTGGGGTTCACATGCACCAGTTCGCTTTTTGTGACCGTATTACTTTTAAGAAAGGAAATTGATTTTATAATATTTTAATGTCTTAATTATTTTTCTTTTCAGTTGGATATATGAAAGGAAATCACAACTCTCGCTGCAGCGTGTGTTATTAAAAATGAAGAGGTTCAAAAAATCCCCATCCAGTGGGATATATTAGTGAGGGATCATTTTTGTTTCGGTGAATCTTACAGACAACTCTGAGCTTGATTCCCCAGTGGATTACGTTAAGAGAAAGATTAGTATAAAATCAATACTAATGGAATTAATCCTGATTCAGCATCACATCCCTAACAAATATATCTGAAGCGTACATGTTTCTAGCATGTTTGTCTCTGTCATTCCAAGTGATTGCTGTTCAGGTCATCTATATAACCAGATTTGCTTTAGGTTTTGACATATGAACTCTAGCTGCTTAACTCGTGTCACCTTTACAGGGAAGTTAATTATAGTTCATCAGCAGTTGATGCTGAAACAGTATTTTTAATTTCTTTTAAGTTGGTATTTAGCCTGAATTGGTTTAAGAATCTTTTGTGCCTTGAAAATTGGCAGCACGGACATTCTGTCAGTTTTAGAAATGGTTTTACTGCTTCTCTAACCATAGCGGTAGTGCCCAGCGAAAGAGCAACTGATGCCAGTTCAGTTAAAGCATCGATACCCCATATAGGACCAAAATTTACATCAGCTTTTTTTTGTGCTGGGATGCAGCGATGTCTCCGGTGGATTTTTTTTTCAATAGGAACACTCTCAGCCAGGGCAGGCGTTTGCGTTGCAAGTAGAGGGACATTCAGACTTCAGTACACTTTGCTTCTATTTCTTTAGCGTGATGGCAGCCTGCATATTGGGCAGTTCTTGCTGCTCACTGCCACAAATGCTGTCTGGCTCCGGTGGCTGCGCTTTAACCTCCAAGTCACACGGAATGACGTGGATGAGAGGCCTGTCCTGGTGTCCACACAGGCGTGTGCCAAACCTCCTTCCCCTCCCATGAACCGAATAGCGTAGGCAGGCAAGGTTTAGCTCCTTGTCTTCACATTGTACCTCCACGTTTGTCTTTCCTTCTATCCCAGCTGCACAGCTCACGCCTAGTTTGGATGTGATCACTCGTGTGCAAATACAGACTGATTGACTCAGTCACTGGATTTGTTCTGGACATGACTGTACCGAGAATCAGAATCCATGCCTTCAAGGTCTTGGTTTTTAATACACATGGAGCCTTGGTGTTGAGAGGCCTTTTAAGTTAGCAGGTTAATTAGAACAGTGTCACTGTTAATGGGCTGAATTTATTCTGCGAAGAGGGTCCTGCTGGAAAACTTCCAGTACAGGTTCAGCTGGAGAGAGCAGTTCTGGAACTGGGGATATATTTTGGCCGGTAAAACCTGTGTACGGTGGCTCTCGGTACTGGGAAGCTTCTATATGGAGCGTTGCATTTATCTGGCAAACAAAAGCATGTTTGACTTCCTCACCTCCTCTTTTTTGCTGAATTCAGTCCCAAAGTGTTTTCAGGTCAAAGTAGCATAGTAGGATAACCTTTTAAAAAGGATACTTTTTCATTTATGTTCTTTAGAAACATAGCTTGAAAGGAGCAAATAATTTCTAGTTGTAGGTACAGCAGCAAGTCCGTAGCAGAGGCTTCGCTTCATCAGTGCATACCTGACACATAGTTTAGAGCACATAAATGTCTGCGCAGTGTTGTCTAATATATGCATTTGTTATAAGTAAGGTCCCAGTTCAGCAAAGCAGTTCAAAATAAGCCTAATTTCAAAAATTTTACTCCTAAATCGCGATCTTTTACGTGAACCAAGTTAAGCTCTTGAGCAGAAATGCTGCTACTTTGCTGAATTTGGATCTTTGTTGGATTTGCTTGAGCTTAAATTACTTTTTCCTCAATTTTCCTGTTTTCTTTATTATTTTGAAAGTTCTGGGATACTTCCAGTGTCCCAGTATCAGTGGAAACTGGAAATGATAAAACTGCCATAAATGAAAGCGGGAGAAATGCTAAACAGAAGATGCAAGAGCATTCCAAGTAATGTAATAATGTATAAAGCCATTCAAGGAGATGCCTGATCTCAAATGGAAGCATAACATCACCTCTCTTGTTGTTTTCACTGATACTTGAGCTCATCTCACTGTGAGGAATTGCATGGGTCGGCTTCTGCAAGGGCTGCTGCAGCCTCGGTGGCATTTTAACGCAGAACAGCCGACCACGCTGCAAAGGCAATTCCCTCATGCTTGTCCATGAGAAAAGTAAGTAGATGTAACTATCGGCAATCTTAAATTCAAGATATAATTGTCTGGTTTCCAGCAACATCTGTTATGTTCTTGCAAACCAAATGTTTAGTTCATAAATTTATAACACATGGATCCATCCTGGTAGAAGTGAAGCAATCCTGGAAGCTGCTTTGGCCTAAACTGCTTTTGTGAGTGCTGCCTACAGACCTTTAGTTACCACCCATGATGGCAATGACCTTTATATTTGTAAAAGTGATTTAATCTTCCTTAAGAGATGGAACTCATTTAATTATTTTTGTCGTGATATTTTTCATGCACTTTTCTTTTTTCTTTTTTTTTTTTTTTGTTAGAAGAAGGTTAGAAGTCAGTTCAGGTCCATGTTTTCACCTTTCCAATCTATGCACATCACTGAGGTGCCCGTTTTGTTTCTGTGTGCGTGTGTTTGTGGTTATTTATTACCTGGAGATGGACACCTGAGGAGAATACATGGCACGAAGTTCACAGCTCCTCCAGATGTCAGTGAGAAATGCAAGTGATTCTCACCTTAGGAAATCCAGCCTCTAGTATTAGATTGGAATATTTGAGAGGTAATACTAGAATAATTTTTAATTTCAAAAAGAAGATCCAAACCACATTTTAACCCTGATGCACCTGTGTGTAAATAGACACATTTTATACCTTGTTTTTCCTCATTTATAGTATGTATTTGATTTAGACTCCAGTATAGAAGGTTTTGTAATAAGCCATGTGGTAGCTCTGGTAGAATGAGTTTGTCTTTAGTTTCTGATATGACTGTAATATTCCTGCTATCCGCATCCTGTCTGTGTAATGTTCTTACTATGTATTTGTCTGTGCAATATAAGAGCTGTGATTTGGGACACAGCTTGAGTCTGGTTGTACATCACCAATGTGTATATATATATACATATATATATATATATATAAGGACCAGAATCCCGGGCTTGCTTACACTACGATTAGTGTAACGATTGTCACACTTGATTTTACAGGGCACAAGCAGTCCTGGAATGGCTTCCTAACTGCATGGTAATGTCTACCATAACCTGCTGTGTAATTTCACAGATGACATTTCATTATTGCTATTTCTCTCGCGGAAAGAAATACTAAACCGAAGCACGAGGTAAGATCGAAGGATTATGTGGTAGACTTGGGGCTACATGGAAAAAATCCATCTTTTGTATTGCATCTGATCCAGGGGTTTCAAAACGGTGATCCTCAAGGCTTTGTGCCCTGTAAAACAGTGTAACTATATAAAATATAATCTCCTTGTTTTGCCTCCTGCCTTGTTTACATTAAACAGAGGATATTCAGTAAACTTTTACTATTAAACTTTGTGTAGGTCACTTACTGACACAGTGCTGCCAAGAGGTGGGATTTCCCATGAGGAATTGTTGAAACAGCTGCATGACCAGACACACAATATTAAGTTTTATGAAGGAGATTGTGATAAATACCGAGTTTTCGTGCTAAAAAAATGCATGGAGGATTAAAAGGGATATTCTTAAAATAAATTAATTTCAATGAAGCAACTGCTTCTATTATTACAGAATCTGTAACAGGTTTCGTATGGATGACCTCGAGACAAAAAATGTTTTAACATTTCACGTCGTGCCTTTGATCCTGAAGTCCTTTTGTTTGTTTTTATTATATCCTTAAGTCCTTTCATTTGTTTTTAGTCTGTCAGGGCAGCATCTTCTGGAATCGCCATGTCCTGTACTGGTAGTGGGCAGGGCTTGGAGTGAATCCGCACGCTCTTGCCCATGAAAATTGGAAGCTAAAGGAAATGCTCAGGATGGAGTCATCCTGCACACAGAGGAACGTCTGTTCTTTCTGAGAAACCTAATATCTTTGAAGACTGCAGCTGGTCAAGAACTTGGTTTTCTATTGGGTTTGAATGCGGAGCGTGTCAGTCACAACATTGGTTTATTGAATTGGGTACAAACATTATGTACACGAGTAAGCATAATCTCTTACTTCAGGGCCTTTGAGGAGGGCTTCTATGCATAAGTTTTTATATAAGTTTTTATGTAATTTATAATCGTAGTTGTTGGTATTTTTTCTTAGTATCTCATCTAGTTTTGGAGTCCTTCATGTGTTCATCAGCCTTTTAAGAATCCCGTTGCTCTGTAGGATTCCCATTGAGGGCTACACTTGGATATTAAGCTGCTTTTCCTCAGTATTTAACAGCTGCAAGTGCTTTTGCATCTTTAACAAGAAGAGAACTACAGCCAGATGATGCACTTGACAGCTTTTTTTTTTATAGCTCTCAGCATCTTTTCCCCCATCCTCTTGGGTCTCAGATTGTCATCTCCCATCCCAGATGATTTATTTGCTGTGCCCGCATGAGGCATTTAGAGATTTAGGGACATGTTGGTGCTTTAAGCAGTGAGGAAGTTGTATTGAAGTTACACATCTTATATCTTCCTGTATTTTTCTCTTACTTTGATATCCTTGAAATGACTGCATTATTGAAGCATGATAATCTTATGGCACTTGCATTCTTATGCAAGATGTTGTGGCTTTACATCCTATTGGGGGAAAAAAAACCACCCCAGTTTTATCAGTGTGTGGTCTCTACTTCGTATTCATTAACTCACTTTACAGACTCTCAGGCGAAGCTCTCGATGTAGGTACAAGAAGTGCAGGATCTACTGAATTTGTTAACCTTTAGGTATTAGCAGAACTGATGCTGTCAAAGCCTCAAGGATTTTGGTAGTTCGGTGTGTGATCCAATTGGATTAAAGTGGATTAATGCTCAGAGAAGTGAACCTGTCACAACTTGTGTGAGCCTTTTCAGCCTAAACCCACGTGTTCCTGGTGCATCCTTTATCAGCCAGTGTTCCCTTTGAAGGCTGAGAAGGAGAACGGAAGAGCGATTTGGGAATCAAGTGAAGCATATGGTGGATGAAAGTTTTCAGGTGTCATAAGCTCCTTGGGAATGCCAAAAAAGAAAGTGTGAAAAGTAAAAATTTTACAAGTTTGGACTGGTTGCTGGCATTGCCTTTGGAGTCGGAGCTGTGAGGATAAAAAGATGCATCGTGGAACACGGTATCTCACCAGGCTATTTAAATTGCCCTTGCTGGGATGGCGCATGTATATATTCTGAACTGTTCCATTAAATCCCTACTGGCTGTTAGAATAAATGCTGCTGGGGGTATAAAAGCTGCTAGAAAAGCACTGTGGAACTCACAGCTTTGTCCATGTCTTGTAACTTTGATGAAGTAGATCCATCTTGCTGGCTTTGCCTTTCTGCTCTACAGCATCATTATTCGGTGTCCTCTCCCTCTGGGAAAACATTTCACGTGCTGAAAAATATGGAACCAAGGTGTATAGTGTTTCAAGGTGTGTAGTGTCCCATTTCCGGTTTGGAGAGATGAAGCCGCTGAAAATGTAAGTCGTTGTGCTGAGGAATAACAAATAACAAGGCTACAGGAGGCTCTGCAAAAGGAATTAAACTGATTTAAGAGAGAAAGGCAACAAGGGTAACTAAGTTTAGCATAGTTAAATTATGGCTTAGGGTTAGAGGAACATTACAGCCCAATAAAAAGATTTGAAAGCCTTAAGCACCAAGACTGAAGGAATTACACAGCCTCATTTATCAGGATGCAATTAAGAATGATGTAATGTCATTGAGGAAAACTGATACTTACTGTCAAAGAAAACTTCCTCACCATGAATGCTGCTTGACCAGAAGAAACGGAAGGAGCCTGTAACCTCACATTTTAAGCCCAGACTGAACTAAACATTGAATGTTACAAGAGGAAACTAGGCTGGGTCGGGGAGGAGATGAGGTAAACATGCATTTACAACCTCAAGACTCCCAGCTAATTAACGGCGCCTGAAGAACTTGCATTTGTTCCACTGGAGAGCAGTGAGATGGGTTGATCCACTTGAGTGTCTCCTGTAAATGAGCAAAGTTGCTGCAATCTGAGAAAAGCAATTTTCAGCCTCCCAAAACATGGCTCACTTACCTAACAACCTCTTTGCCGAAGCGGCACCCATTACACGCAGCAGGCGGTACCGCTTGATTAGCGGGGCCAGGATCCCCCCTGTGCGGAGCTGCTTGGAGAGAAGAAACAAATTACCTGTGCTCTGAACCGTCATTATCCTTTACTTGAGCAGCCCACTTCTCCTTCCCTCATCTCCGCATCCACAGGAAGCACCTGTCAAGTTCAGATTTCTTAATTCGAGTCATGAATTTTTATTTCCTAAGGTTTCCTGGGACACCTATTTTTTTACTGTTAACACAATGTCCATCAATGCCGTGCATATTTCCAGAGCATTTTCCTTTCAGCTTCCTGTAAAGGCAAGAAATCTTTGTATTGTTTATCCTGCCTTTTCCGACTTGCATAATATTTCAGAAAGAGGCAAAGATAAGGGAACTGTAAATAATGTGATGCTAATAATTTCAGCCAACATATAGAATCATAGACTCATTAAGGTTGGAAAAGACCTCTAAGATCAATAAGTCCAACCATTAGCCCAACGCCACCATGCCTATTCAATCATGTCACAAAGCACCACATCTACAGACTTCTTTTACCCCTCCAGGGATGGAGACTCCACCACTTCCCTGGGCAGCCTCTGCCAGTGCTTCACCATTCTTTCAGTAAAGAAATTTTTCCTAATATCCAGTCTAAACCTCCCCTGGTGCAACTTGAGGCCATTTGCTCTCATCCTATCACTTGTTACTTGCGAGAAGAGACCAGCACCCACCTTACTAAAGCCTCCTTTCAGGTAGTTGTAGAGGGTGGTAAGGTCTCTTCTCAGCCTCCTCTTCTCCACACTAAACCTCAGTTCCCTCAGCTGCTTCTCATAAGACTCGTGCTCCAGACCCTTGACCAGCTCTGTTGTCCTTCTCTGGACGCGCTCCGGCCATGGGGCATCCGCAGCATTAGGCTCCGTTTTAAGGAAAGTACTGCTTTATAGCCCTGATTGCTGTGTCTTTTCTTGCTAATCCCTTAGTTATTTCTAAACAGTTTGCTTACTATCCACACACTGAGGCCATGCTGAGTAATCTGAGAAATTTTGATGCATTTGTAGTTTTGAGTGACAAATACGACACCTGGATGACTTAGTCTGTTAATAGGAGAAGCTGTCACAGAGGAATTATACATATAGACTTCATTTAACTTTTTGAAGTACAAGCTATACAGGGGCAATCCATCTTTTCAGCTCTTCAGTTATTAAACTGTACAGGAACTTGTTATGCTCAGCAGCGATACGAATAATTATCAGAAACCTCTAAGAAATTGCTCCAACGTTGGCCCCACAGTTTGTTACCTCAGTGGAAATGTATGGACTTCAAGAGTAAGCCAACCCAGATGCCAGATAAAGATCTTCTCCAAGTTGAAACTGGAATTTGATAAAGAAAACTTGCAGCATCGTGAGCCAAGGTCAGTATAATCGTGTGACTATTTTAGCAGCTGAAGATTCCACCTGATTAACCTATTTATAGCTTTATATTAATTCAGTACCACTTATTGCAAAAGCTCCACGATATTATATAAATATAGCCAAGGAGGCACCAATCCACGTGCATGATTTAATGAGTTGCTTCTCGTTAAGACAAGTGAACAGCGAAGTCCTGATGTTGGGCTGATCCCTATATCGGCAGCTCCCGACCTTTGGCAATGGAGCCGGGTGTCAGCAGTGCCTGAGTTGGATGGGAAGCAAAAGAGAAACGTAAGAATAGCATAATAATGCAGCTGTGTAACCCTGCCCTATCACACTGCCATTGCTAAGAACAGGAAACAGGCTTTGTGCTGAGTTTGTGAGGCCTCGGGGCTGAGGTGCGTCAGCCTTGCTTCCACCGAACTTGAATTGACTTGCCTGCAGCTTTGGTTTAATTCGATTTAGCTGTGACAGCAAGTTTTCTTCTGACCAGGTGATTGTGGCTGATTTATTTTGCTTATCGTTGCGATGGCGCTGCTGTAGTTCTACACTCTGACAACACAGTGCAGCACAGGGAAATACGGGACCGGTGGGATGGCTGAGCCCTGGAGAGCAGCAGAGCAGAGAGAGACGGGCACAGGGAGAAAAGAAACAGGGCACAGGCTTCCCACTGGAGACCCAAAGTGATGAACTCCCCCATGATCCATTAAAGAGACGCAGACCTGGACAAAACTGGTTTCAGGGATAACAAAAACAAGGAAGATATAGTCTCTAGCAAAAGGTGCAGTACATAGCAGAGTCAGAGGTGATTCAGAGCTGTAGAACAATGACAAATGAGGAAAGGTGTAAAGCAAGTTAGCAAATATATTAAAATAAACCCAAGTAGACCTTGGAGTGAGGAAGACAAAAACAGGGAAATGACAGTCCTCCTGGCAAAAGACTCTGGATGCTGATCTGCTGCAGAAGTCCCATCACCACCAAAGTGATGGCAATGACCACAGAGCCTCAAGGAACTCAAGGGAAGGGGCCATGACATGAGGAAACAGCGCAGAAGAGAGGAAGAGTAATTATAACTGGTTTATTAACTGGCATTGATATTTTTTGTGCCTGGACAAAGCTGCTTCTGTCTGTAATAATTAGATCTGGGCTGATGGTGCTTGGAACAGATTGCAAGGATTTCAACTATACTTATTATAAATTCTTGGCTTCAAAAAGAAGGTATGTTTTCTCTTTGCCTATAAATAAATTTTGAGGCACAACAATAACAAATGCATTTTACAACTACAAAAACCCCCAAAATGGCCAATAAGAAGATCAAGCACACCAGGAAAAGTTCGCTCTCCTGCTGCCAGGGAGAAGATTCTGACAAAGTAGGGACAGATATTTCTATCTTCTGATGAAAAATGTCATCTGTTTGACTGTTCTTCTCGATCCTGATACCCTCCATGCTGTGGAAAAGCTGCTTGTGGGTTTTTCCTGCATAAGAACAGTGACATTTGATCTGAAATCTGTCTGGAACTGAGACTGGGGATATGCTGGGTAAATCTCATGCTTCAACATTTAAATGGTGCTGAAGCCCCAATTTGGAGACTTTAGCCAAGAGCAGCGCATCGTCCCTGTTCGAGAAAGGAGAGAACACCTGAGTCCTGCCTCCGATGAAGAATTTTATATAAAAAACTCTTTTTCTTTTGTTTGGATCTAGACATCTCTACTCAAGTCAAATTCTCCTCTGCTACAGCCTCCAGGTTTAACCAGAATGAAAAACAGCCACTCTGACAGTCGGTATGACCAGACTGCAAAAATAGAAATGCACAATTCCATTCGGATGCTCATCATTATTTAATCCAGCAACCAGCAGACATTAAAATTTCATTTTACCAGAACGTATTTTATTTTGGATTGGATCCCAAATCACTTCATTCCCCGCTTATTACATTGTTCCAATGACAACATACCCACATCATAATTATCCTTAAGGGGGTCAGTGTGCATGTGGGAAACAAAGCGCTCATCAGTGGGTACCGCTCTCTGTATCCATTTGTCTCTTGTTTCCCTGAATCGCTGTTACCAAGCGTTTCCGGGGAGCCGATACTCGTGTTTTAAACCGTTATGTTTCCTACCATTTATAAGCATGTCTGAGCCAGAAATCATTCAGCGGCTGTTGCTGCCGCATCCTTCAGGGACAAAATGTTCTAAAGAGCTAATGTTGCTCTTTCATTAAGAAACCTATTCAGAACCACAGAGAGTGATTTTGACAGTGCAATTGGTAGTTGCTTTAGGGTAGGAGCTTGACAGGAGTCCTATTTTGAGCTAAATGAATGTATACTCTTTATTTAAAGAAGCAGAGTCAGATACATATTTTCGTATGTAGAGGTATGTATATACCTGTGTGTCTTGTGGGCTTTGCCTATTTAGACTGCACAAAATAATTCTGCCTTTATCCAGGAAAAAAATCTGAGGTTTGTGGCCAGCCCTAGCATGAAGATAGAAATATAAAGGAAAATAGAAAAAGAAAGGGAAACGGGAAAGAGAATGAGAAAAAGGAAAAGAAAAAGAAGAAGGAAGAGAAAAAGGGGAAAAAAGGGAAAAATATAAAGAAAAAGAGAAAAAAAAGGAAAAGAGAATGAGAAAGGAAGGAAAAAGATAAAGAGAAAGAGAACAAGGACTACAAAACCAAGACCGATGATTTCACCTTCAGTATCTCATGTTTTTCTAATGTGAACGCGCTTTGCTTTTTCATATGTTTTGGTGGGTTTAAGCATGAGTGGAGAGGGAAAGACATGTAGTGAATAAAGGAGGGTAAAGTGAAGGTCATTAAGGTTCCAAATGACAGAATAGATTAATTGCTTGCGAAGATGAACAAGGGTATAGTTTCCCATTATGGTTCTTTGAGTGGCCAAGGTGGATTACAAAATGTTCTCTCCTTAGCTCCCGGGCATCGTGTTTTGTTGTTGTGGAAAGAGACCGTAAACAAGAACATTTCACTGACCAACACAGCCCAAAACGTTTGACCAGCGCAGCCAAAGGTTATGAACTGCTGCATGGAGGTGGAATCATAGAATCACTAGGTTGGAAAGGACCCACTGGATCATCAAGTCCAACCGTAAGGATGAACGAGGCTGGTAATGGGCAGCAGTTTCCAGCAAGGAAGGATGGTTGCGTGGCTGAACCGTGGTCTGGGGAACGGGAAGATGATTGTCTCTGCCCCGACCCTGCTGCACAACCCAACATCTTTGTTACATGAGAGGAACATTGCTGAAAGTATCTCTTCAGAAAGGTGTAGTTACATCTCGTTAATGCAAATTTAATGGAAGATGGTATAAAACCAGCGTTGTTATCAGTCCCTCTCATCTTTATAAGTGCCACTGCGCAGGTAATTGCAGACTTTCAAAAGGAGATCTGGTAGAGCTACCAAATGCATATACTTGTGTCTTAGCAAAATGTTCTTTGCAAAGGCTTTGGAGATCAAAGACAGTCTGGGCTTGATTGGAAACCAATTATCTGCTGCTGTGGGGACCTTTGAAAACTAACAGGATTTTTATTTCCTGTATCCTTTGATCCCCCAAATGAGCAATAGAAAGATAAGGAAAAGCAGAACAAAAGAACAGATGTACCAAGCAAAGAGTGAAAAGGGAAAACAAGAATGTGCCTAAAGGTTAGTGGAACAGACTTAAAAAAAAAATGAAAGCAGGTTGCTGGATTAGAAACCTTTGGCTCATGATGGTGCGAGTTTTCTTTATCAAATTTCAGTTTCAGCCCTCCACAAACTACAAACAAGAGCAATGTACCTTCAGCTCAATGTCTTTGTAACTTAGAGACGTAAACACTGAGTCGCAATATGAATTAACTGTGGGTGTCCATAGGAAGGATATTTTTTTGCAGAATTATTTGTGCAGCTGATGCTATTAAAGTACCATTTCTGCAGCGGTGCATTGCTGTGCCTTTGATCTACTTACTGCCTAATTTCTTTAGCCTTTCTCCTACTCTTTTCCTGGTTTGGCTTCATATTCCGGGAAGAATCCAGTGCAGACAAGTGTGCTTTACGGCTCCAGCTTTATCTTGTTGTTCCCAGTGCTGTCAGCAGACCGTGGGCGAAGGGAAGCAGCTGCAGCTCCATTCACTTTGAAGCATTTCACCCACTCCTATGGCCCTGTTACTTTAATTTTAGCTTTGCTATCTGGGGTCAGTCCTTGTACTGAGACGATTAACACTGAGCATCTGAAATCTGATAGGGATTTAAAGCCAAGGGTGAGTGGTTGCCACCTGGTGAGAGGAGGAGAAAGAAAGGGGAGGATGAATGAGCTGGACCTTTTCCTTTTTCATCCGGCACACATTAGTGGATCAATGACTGAAATGGATGAGGGTGCTGCT
The DNA here is from genome assembly GCF_017976375.1 of Cuculus canorus. NCBI lineage: Eukaryota > Metazoa > Chordata > Aves > Cuculiformes > Cuculidae > Cuculus > Cuculus canorus. The sequence continues at coordinate 4,728,635 of NC_071407.1, read as the reverse complement.
GAAGTGTCACGGCTGTGTAATGATGTAGCTACTATTAATGGTGAGAGCTCCAGCCCGGAAATTATAGTTGAAGAAATGGGAAAAAAAAAAAAAATTCTGAGGGTTCTGAATCGGTGATTTGAGGATTGTAATTTAGTGCTTGCTTTCATATTTCATAAAGTGGCTACTGTGCACATTTTCAGAAGTTCGTCTGTTAGTTAAGGAAGAAATAAAGTCAGTAAAGTGTATTTGATCATGATTCTTCTTCCTTTCACCATCTAAGGTTTGACACACCATCAGTGATGGTGGCTCTCCTATAAATCAAGATCTACTTCATACTTTTGAGCAGAGTTTGCAAGGGGAAATGGACCTTCAGCCCTTTGACTGACTGGATTTAGAGCAGATCTATAAAATAGAGTCACAGAATAATAGAATGGTTTGGGTTGGAAGGGACCGTGAAGGTCTTCTAGTCCAATCTCCCTGCAGTAAACAGGGACATCTTTAACTGGTCAGGTTGCTCAGAGCCCCATCCAACCTGACCTTGAATATTTCCAGGGAAGTTTCACCACTCTCAGCATAAAAAAAAAAATCTTCCTAATATCGAGTTTAAACCTCTTCTCTTTTAGTTTAAAACCATTATCCCTTCTCCTATTGCTACAGGCCCCGCTAAAAAGTTTTTCTCCATCTTATGAGCCCCCTATAAGTACTGAAAGGCCACAATAAGGTCTCAGATTTTTCTCCAAGCTGAACATCATCAACTCTCTCAACCTCTCTTCATAGGGGATGTGTACATTATAGTTTATATGGCCTGGGAACTCAGCACAGTTCAAGATCAAATTCCCACTACACTAAAATCACTGGCAAAAATCATGGTTATCTTCAGGCAGCCTGGATCCAGACACAGTAAAAAAACCACAACTGACCATAGCAAATCAAAAATCCCACAGCAAAATCATCTTGTCTTGCAAAACTCTTGCAAAGGATAAATCTGCTGTTCTCAGCTCCACGTGTGACCTCAGGGAGGCTGTACCCTTCCACCAGCAGCTTGACCGATATCAGGATCCAGCAGGTTTTTTCCCTATTGACTTTCTTTGGGCTCCCTTTCTCCTGCAGTAATTAGACAGGTCAGACAGGAGAGCACGAAGGGAGGGAATTCAGCTCCCTCCTCGCTTAAAACAATGCAAAGGAATGTCATCTGCTTCTGAGCCACTATAAAGTGCACATAGGGAAGTCTGAAAGAAAGCTGTCTACAAGAGCACGGCTTCCACTCCCACCTTGCAGCGCTAACCTACTTTCTGCTGTTTGCTTGCAGGCTTTTCCCTTTGTCCCTGCTGTGGGCGGCTGCTGTAGCTGCTGCTGAAGCTGCAGCTGCCCTTTCCGCAAGCAGGCGAGGGGAAAGCATCCAGCATGGCTTAGGTGAAACAACCAACCAGCCCACAGGGTGCTTAATAACTGGTCCTGAAAAGCAATTTCCACCTAAATTCAACAGCGGTCAGGCCTGCTGAGGCAAGGGGAACTCTGCCCTTCACATGCTCGCGTGACACTGCCTGACCCGCGGTCTCCACTCCAGCCCGTTCTGCCTGCCCAATTAATTCCCTCCACAGCCCTCTTAGTGGATGCTTCAATGCATGGCAAAAAGAGTTTTCTCTAATTTCAGACCCCTGCCTTTTTTTTCCTATGCTTCCTGAATAGCGGAGGCCAGCTGATACGGCAGCTCAGGGTGAGCAAGGAGAGGAGACCAGGAGGTAAACAACAGTGGAAGATCGGGCATAAATATTTCAGCAGAATATGTCAGCATAAAAGGCTGAGCTACAGCTATTCCTCCCGAGGGGTCAGGTTGCAAAAGCCTCTTCCTCATTCCTGCTCTGTCTGCCTCCCTGGCTCTCCGATGTGGACACATCCAAGTGTGTAATAAATCTCAGGGATGGAGGAAGCATGAGAGCGAGTATTTACTTGGCATCAGCAAAGCAGTTCTTCTAATTCTGCCTTGTCACTGGCTAATTAAAACTTACACAACCAGTTCATCGTCAGTCAAAGGCCGCACACCCTGCTCATCGCCGGGCTGTTAAATCCAGCCCAGTGTATATCTCCCTGTTTTATCATAACTGAACGAGTTTTTGTGAGCCACGTTCCGCATGGCTGTGTGGACACTCGCCGGCAGTGGTTTATAATGGTAATTGGTACATCAGCAGTTTGACCCTTTTCTAACAGACTATTTCATAGAAGATGCCTCACTGCGACTGGTATTTATCTCAAAATATGCATTATAGAAAAAAAAAATCCATAACACTCTGTCCTAATGATCCAAAACACTGATTCAGTGCGCTCCAGGGATTTCTGCTGCGCTGGTTCAAGAGGCTACTCTCCCCCCACTGCCCCCAGCTTATCTGTCCCCAGAGCAGAGGGTGCAGAATGGGATGATGCATCTGCTCCTCACCTATTCCAATTCCCAGGCCAGCTACTGCCCTAAATGCATTCTGCTGAACTGTAGCACAACTGTGATGCTCTGCAAGATGGACAGCCTGAGCTTTTAGCTTTGCTGAGAAGATAGGAACACCTTTGCTCTGCTTAACTTTAATGAGAGCTGGAATCTGAGTCCCTATAAGCAGTCTGTTAGCGCAAAATACTGTGTTTGTAAAGACTGCTAAAGAACTTGTGAAATTTCTGAAGCCTCTGGGTTGTACCATGCAGCTATGTGCTGCCTGAAAGCCACATTCAGCCCAAAGGCTGCACCATACAGCTATGCACTCCCTCAAAGTCACATCAACCCAAGTCTGTAACAGAAGTACCTCTAAACCACTCAAGCTGTGTGAGTTAGGGTACGTGCCAGCTTGGGAACCGTTTCTACAGGTGGATTCAAGCAGTGGGAGTGCCCTGTAGATAAGGATGTTGTTTGTTCATAGTCAGACTTAACTTCTCCTAAAATTCATGTTTTCTAAATATGCAACGATCCTGGAGAAAAGGAAATGGAGCAAAACCTCAAGTTCTGGGTTCATCAGAGGACTCATGAGTTCCTCTTTTGCCCTTGAAAGCACAGCCAGTTCTGGAGTCACAAGACAAAAGTATCCTCATTGTGTTCCTGGAAGAAAAAACGCTGTCAGGGTCTCGAGGTTCGAAGATTTTGCTGGTGGACCGTTTTAGAAAAGCTTGTTAGCACATTTAGCATAAGACTGTAGAGATCAGGAAATATCCAGCAGACAGCATGACCAAAATCTGAGTTCATCCATGACCAAATAAACAAGCCACTGCCCTTACCTTAAAGAATTTTCATTGACTGGGCAGTGTCTCCAAGCTGAGTCTGACACTGAACATTACTAACCCCTGTCTCACATTATACGGGTTCTTTAACATCTATATGGAGGGAAACACTGATGAGATCGCTGATAATTTTTCCTTCTGGTTCTGATTGTTCAGAATTAAACTGCTAAAGGGGACATTAGAAGGTCAAGCTAACATTGCAAAAGATACAATAGAAGCCTATTCTAAAACTCTTTCTTTCTTTATGTCTATTTTTTCTCTCTGTCTGCCTCTCTCTGTAAACTCACCTGGCTGTATTTACATTGAAGATATATAATCAACATAATATTAAGGTCCTTTGTGGCAGTCCGTGTACTTGGTGTATCTTGAGAAAATATAGCCAGAACATAGATTCTCCTTGTCAGGCTCACAGCTTGTAGATAAATTATTCATCTTTGCTTTTAGATATAATTTATTAATTTTTAATTAACAGTACATACAATACTGGACAATTATTGTTTCTTCTTCTGGCTTTTTCCCGTTAGCATAGGAACTGGGAAAATAAAGCTTAACATATTCAGAAAGTTCAACAAAATAAACTAGGAAAAAATGTTCCCTCTGAAATTGTGTAACTCCCAAGGTTGGTTGAAGAAAACCAAGGAAATAAAAGCAAATCTAGTATGTATTGTTTGAAACTGTAAGGGAAAAAGCGTAGAACCAACACCGTGGTCCCAGCCTCTTGTCCTCTAGAGGTCAGCAGTGAAGATGTGACACACTGTTAATGTACCAGTGGAAGAGAAGCTGAAACGAAAGAAAGTCTTGAAATAAGAAAAATGAAGACTTGAAAAATTCCAGATCACTATGTTGTAGTTCTCAGAACATCCAATCGCTCTGTAAACATCACTTAATTAAATGTACTGAGATTGACAGCAATATTTAACCCCAGTTTCATTAGAGCGGAATCACTACCTGCAATATTAATTGCAGATACCAGATCAGAAGCGAACTTGGGAGTAGGTCTGACTGATCAAGAATTTATAGCTTAAGTCCAAAAGCCCCAAGTCAAAGTACAATATTATTTTATTCCAAGGTCATACAGACCTCTACCTCCTTGATTCATGTTCTCTGCCCCCAGCTTTACCGAAGACCTGTGCAAAGGCCAATGGTGTACTCTGAATGCTCTGAAGAAGAATGAAGCAAATAGGGTTACCCCTTCAAATTTTAGCTTCCTAAAGAAATCTGGTGCTACATCAAACAGATATTTATCTTGGATGCTGCAGGAAGGGAAAGGCATTTTGGTTCACGGTGCAGTGGCTAAATGGGAAATCTGACATAACTACAAAAAATGGACTTATGTTCTGTAGCAAATTAAGATCTGTCAATCAGATGAAATGTCAGACTCTGCTAAACTAAATGGGCTTGTTTATCACTGAAATTATGTAGTTTTACAATGATAAGGTATTACATATACATGTCTCACTCTGTGCCAGGAGCTGTTCTGCAGAAACTCAGTAAATTTAATTATGAAAGGAGGACAAAATTTTCTCTATTTCATGATCTTTCCACGCCTGCAATGATTACTCTAGGGAAATTCCCACTGAAGCCAAGCAGATGGTTCCTACCTTGTTGTACGCCCAGCTTATTTTCTTTTAAGCTATGAAGTGGTTTACAATGCCATTTTTCTCTGGAGCTGCCTTGCATTTGGCAGACTTCTGACTGCGTGTGAATTCCTTTTCGTTGTATATGTGAGTGAATTGTTTGGTTCCTTTTTTACCCCAAATAACAAATCCCACTTTAGGTTCATATAAATAACGACATGAATCAGACAAGTATCTAGTCCAAACATGCTTTCACCAAGATGACTCCCATTTGCTTTGTTACAAGGGAGTCAATAACCAGATTTAATGTCACTGAGCTACATTGTTCCTGGTGTATTTCCAGGAGCATCTGTATTGACCTCTTAAAGACTTCTCTATGGACCATTGTTGTGTATTTCTGCTTCTGATTCACTACTATCTTTTTGCACAGATATATAAGTTTGTAGCAAACTTGAACTGATGTCAGTGCAATGAGGGCGCCGCCTGCTTTCTCCGTGCCTGCTAAAAACCTACAGTGGTCCTGAGGACATGATGAAATATGACTGTGATGCTCTCCAAGGAAAACTTTGGAGCAGAAGGCAGCTCAAATTCTACACACCAGTCCAAGGATGTAGCCAGGACAGAGGTGTGGTATTAGATCGTCCTCAGCAGAAGGGTAAATTTCTGCTATATTCTCCTTCTTCTCCAAAAAAATTTCCAGGCTAGGAGAACCTTCAGAAGAAATATCATACAGATTTTGGAAAACTGGTGAACACTGATGATATCTCTCAAGAAACTTTTCTTTAAGACAAATCTTTGCAAAACTAGAAGTGCCCAGATTAAAGGCTAAACCTAAATTGGCAGGTGCCTGGTCAGGGAATGGTATAGACTTTATCTGATTTGAGACTATGTAGCTCCAAGGAGTTCTTTAAAGAGAGATAAATCATTAATCCTTGCAATCAGTTCAGAGCAGCCAGAAAAGAAGATAAAGCTCCTGTGTCTTTGTGCCACGTATACCTCCAGGCATCTTCTAACAGATTTCTCTGCAGTTTGAATTCAGCTCGCTACTTCAGAGTCAGAACCACAGAGGGAAGTTGTGTTTGAAAAAAATAGCTGAAATCTCTCATGAGATATAATTTAAAATGGATGTTGTTGGGGGGGAGAGTTATTTGCAAGCATTCGGGCATATTTTTTCCTCTGATATCCATTAAGAGCACACACAATACCTGGATGACTTAACCTGTGACCATCATTTATTGTAACCTACTTTTTCCCCAGAGCGATTGCCTGAATTCAAATCTTCCATTTATCACTAAGTGCACTTCTGGGAAGGGTAAATAGAACAGCAAAGGCCTGGATCCATAGGCAAGAAGCACAGAGCAATCAAAACCAGCAAGTAGAAAAGTGGCTTTAAGTATCGTCTTTGCCCCCTGAGCCTTGGCTCTCTAAGGAGGGCCCCAGCGGAAACGAGAAGACCCCGCAGCCCGCTTACTGCTCTGATAGTCTGCTTCAATCTCTCACTTTTTACCGTGGAATAACGACCCCTCCTTGCAGGCTTTGGGGAGAAAAATGTTCACCCAGGAATGGCTCTGGCACAGTGATTTGTGTGATGCACTGATTTGCCACAGCATCTTTGATGCAGAATTACTGTGATGATCAAAGCAAGTTTAATCAGCTCAGCGGTTAGAAGTGTCTGCTGCCCCTCCTGCCTGCCCGTAACTGGCCCAGATGTCTCCTTCACTTTGGACAGCAACGATGCAGGGAAAACCAATAACAGTTCTGTGGCCAGCCTTCCCCCAGGCATGTTTTCACCCTCATCCTTCAATAGGAGGACAGACGGAAATATGAATTAGGAGTGGGAGACATTGCCAACTCTACCCATTGAGGGAAGGGTTTCCGAGGGAAGGTCATCCTTTCTATCTGTTCCCTTCCCCATGAAACCTCTGAAATGAGCTCAGAAAATGTTCAGAAACATTTATAAGAGAGTGCCTATGAGCTGAAGCTTTGCCAACCAACATCATACAAGGCTGTTGCTTTGGCTGCTGACCCCAGGCACAAAGCACAGCTGATTTTGGAGACATGATGATGATTCTGACACATAAGCATCATCCTGTGAGCATCTGGTCCAGCTCTACTATCATTTTATGCTGGTAAGACAATGAAAAGCTTTCTGGGGAAAAGCGAGTGTACTATATTGCTGGATCTTATGAAAGCCACAGTTTTTGGAGTTCAAACAGTTGGACTTTGAAGCTATATCTGGATGAATGTTTCTGAAGAGGAAAGCAGATCTTCTTTTAGTTCTCCGAATCATTAATCTGTACTTAAAGAATGAGCAAAATGTCTCACAAGTCTTGTTTGATGCAAGCTGCTATTCTAGGTTCCATTCCTTCCCCAGCTGGTATTTCCTGCTCTTCAATATGCAGGGGAAAGCTAAGATGTTATTTAATTGGATTTATCTGAATGAGGAATCCTTAAATTCCGCTGTGGCAGCAGGAACATGGGTAGCTGAGGGAGCTGCACTGCCAGTACCTGCCGAGGCCTGAGTGCTGCACAGACCACCCTGGTGAGGGAAGAGCAGAGAGGCTGCTGTACCATAAACCTGCCTCTGCCATGTCCTAGACAAATCTAATTTAAGCTTTATTTTTGAGGATTTAAGTGGGGAAAAACCTTGCCCTTGTCTTCTGCACAAGAGGTAACTTTTCATCAGCTGGATCTGCCAGCTGTGGAGCAGTTACAATAACTGTTGCTTTATTGCTGAAAAACAATGTATTAATTCGACTATCAAATCACACCTATCTTTCAGAGTCCCTCTCTCCCATTGCCAGCACGGAACGGGCAGGTTCCCATACTAACTTTTTGAGTTGCTGTCATTTGCAGCAGTTTGTCTGTTCCAGCTCTTTCCTCCTTAAGCTCTTTTGGACTGAAACAAGTCTAATCTCCTTGCAGTTCATTCATTGGGGTTCTCGGCTTGGCAGAGTATCAGACTGATGCCAAGACGGCCATGGCCATGGGATTTTTTTAAGGACGCTTAGTTCCTGCCATCTGTCTGTTGGCTCAACTCTAAGAAATTTAGATTGTGTTGCTTTCCCAGAGTTGTTTTTTTTTCCCCCTTGGACTGCTGTCAGGATATGCAATCTGTCTCTGTGAGTGTTTCAGTGAGACAGCACTCGAGATACAATAAAATGCCTCCAACTCTTACATGTGTTCCTTCAGTTCTCAATAACAGGTGATGATAATGATGCTCTTCCACCCATGGCACCTGAAAGGAAATGAGTACAAAGAGAGTCCAAATTTTAACGGGGACTTACTGTTTCTTAGGAACAATGTACCAACATTTGCTATGCTATTTGCCCATTTTGGCCTTTTAGACCAGGTTGTTTGGTCAAGCTGAGGTGTGGGAATGAGTGACGTGTGCTGCCACTCATCTGGACTGGGGCTCTCCACAGTGAGGTCATGTCATGCAGCAGTCAGGCCCTGAAGAAAAGGTGGAGGTAGCTGCACTGCTTCTGGGTTCCTCTTGCTTGTGTGTAACATGTTTACACCCCACTTTATTTTTGATATTTATATTCCCCTGAGATGTTTTGGAAGGAGGTGGTATTTCACTGACGCTCTGGTCCCCTCCCCGTGAGCCTGGTTTTGCCCCAGGTTGTTAGACAGCCAATTATGCTGTGATAGCACTTAGGGATAAGCCTCAGAGCCGGTGCCTGAGGTGCCCGATCCAATTTGGTGCTGGGCATATGCACATCGTCCATGTAACGTTTAAACTCAGAAGTGTTTTATGAACCATAATCTCTACTAGAAGATTGGATCAGAGGATGCAAATCTCCTTAAGTGGGCTGTTCTTATGAAATTCCTGTTTTGGTGTGACTTGGGATACATCTGAACTGAGCTCTATGTTGTGGTCCTGTTTTCAGACATAGCTTTTAAGAACGTGATTTTTAAGATGTGATTTTAGATGCTACCTAGACTTAAATCAGACCTTTTCCCTCATAAAGTTTATTTACTTTAAAGACCATAAAAATATTACATTCACAGTGTGTTTCTGGATAAAACCCATACAAAAGAGACATTTAGGAACCATAAAAATCTAAAAATGTAGGAGTGCAGCTGGTTAATATCTGTGTTCTTGTCTAATTGACAGCTTTAAAAAAATACACTTAGCTGGAAAACACAATCGCTACTTCAACAAAACAAATCTTCCCAGTCTTAATTGCAGGGCTCACATTTTGTATATGCAGCTGAAGTCCAACTACATTATCTTTGTTTTTAGCTGACTGCAGTACTTCTGCAGAGAATGATGATAAATCTGCAACAGATAAAAACTGGATGTTTTCAGTTTCAATAAAAATTAGTGACTTTTTAAAGTAGGAATAACAACAAAGAGGCACAAGTTAGACAATGTATGATTTAGATAAATTTAGGGTTACAGCAGCTCTCTTGCCCTCAGCCAGTATAATGAATAATTTAGAGTCAAATTCAGGGGGCACTCCAGAAGTAAAGTATTGCATTATCTAATTTCTGTTGTTACTCTGTGGTCTAAGCAGCAAGCCTATTAAATATGAATGGGGTAATCAGACAAATTCTATGGCTGTGTGCGTGAGCTTCTCATTAATGTTTCACAAAGAAGCATCAAGAAAGACTAAATAGACTGCACTGGATTTAAAAGTAATAAATATACTCCAGAAACAAAGTAACTGAATGACCTTCCTGTGAACAAAAGGGCTTAAATCAAAAGAGTACTCAAGTGCAGGACGCCTGCTGAAGCAGTAAGTCAAGTAGATCATCTTTGGCACATCCATGGTCACCTCTTGATTGTCATTTGCCAAAACATCATTGCCACGGTAGATCATTCCAGTGCCTCTTCTCAATATACGGTGGTAGTCGCAGCCACCACAGCCTGCCAGGACTTTATTACAGCACAGGAGGATTGCTCTAAAGTGTAGGGCTGGCTTCTTAGTAGGACACAGAGTGCACCTTCAAGCCAAGTTAGCAATTAGGGCATGATTTTAGGCATCCTTTACCTCTCACTGACTTCAACAGATAGCACTCCAGGGATCCAGCTCTTCAGCTGTGTAAGTGAATACAGCTCCAAAGTGAGCTCCTGAGCAAAAAGAAACAAATGCGTCGGCCTTTTTTCAGCTTTCCAGGAAGGAGGTCTCAAAATCTGACAGAGGAAACCATTCTTTATCTTACTTAATTTCATTTTTTTTTTTTTTTTACATTTGAGACTGGATGCGCTGATGTTCCTTTCAGAAGTGGAATGCAAATCAGGATACCATGAATAGCAATTCCTTTCCTCATCATACAGCTTAGGTTCAAATTAAACTAAATCAGTTAAAAAAATAATCCAGTCAGACTTTCTAGGTGATATCAGAGTCATAGTTCTAGCAAATAAGGTCTTTTTTTTAAAAGCAAAAATATTTCTAAATAAAATTCTCATTATCGTGATTACTACAAAAAGCAAACTTTTTGTCCCTCTGTCCAGACAAACCCTGCAAGATACAACAGCCAGTGCAGGAATCATAGAAATACAAGAAAAAAAGTATTTCTTGGAAGAAATGTGAGAAAACTGACAAATACTTAAGTCCACTTTACTTTCGTATTCCAAAGAAAAGCAGAGGACTTCAGATGTGACAGGCAAAAATATATCCTCATTTTAGGATTTCTCATTGTCGATGATCAAGATATGAGATGGGATAACCAAGATAGGGTAGAATATTGATGTAGGTATGTGTGCTGGTGAAAATAGTTATTACTTTATTCACACAGACATGTTAAATATGGAACCTCATTTTAATGATTACAACCCAGAATAAAAAGCAGAACACTTGTCAACTTTTTGATCTCCTTATTTTTAACAAGGTATCTGCAAAATCAAATTCTGTGATTTTAAGTCCAACTTCAAGAAAATAAAAAGCAGGCATCACCAATTTAATATTACAGCTAGCAATTAGCATCTTTAGAGACTCCAAAGCCTAAACAATTAAAAGCTGAATAATTTATGGCAATTGAAACAATTTCTGTCAACAGTATTATAACATGCATTAGAAATACACTTCACTGCCTGGAGCTGCTGGATTATTGATTCTGGAGTCCTCATTAGCGATGCAATTGGCAGCCCCTGCCTGTGGGCAATGGCTACTTGTGTTTGTCTCCACTTCTGAATTAATTGGAAGTAATCCATGGTTGCTGGTGCTTATTTAGGGTGAGATTTTGCCAATAAGAGAGGATGGAGGAGGTGTGCTATAGTTGTCCTCATGCCAGCATGACTCCACTAATTCCTTGGGCCAGGGAACAGAGCAAATACCTCCTCAGCTCTGACTTCATTCCTAGGACAAGGGATAATAAATCCACAGTTTTGACCTTCTTATCATAGCTATTTGCTTAGGCTGGTGATGTTTACAAGCCTCTCAGCGCAAAGAGGGGGTTAAGTATCAGTAGATACTCAGGAGCAGTTGCAAGGGGTGAATGATCAAGAAGAAGATCAATATGGGGAATGTGTCTTTGAAAGTTAAAGCCAGAAGGACAGAATCTTTCTAGGGAACAAAAAAAAAAAAAAGAAGGTGGCTTGGAGTTAATTGTCAGATTAGAGTTAGGTAGAGAAAGGCCAGTTTCTGCCTGTGCATGGGATGACTGCTGTGACTTGAGTTGGAGGAGTATTTTGTTGGTTGAGGTCAAGTCTGGGGGCAGGTCATTTACTTACACTGCAACTCTTCTTGGCGTGAAGAATCTGAGATGTTCAGACATTGCCCTTTATGGGGTTTCTGGACAGCCCTTCTTTAGTGTGAGGAGAGATATTTCTTTCTTCTTATGAGAATATGTAGACCAAAGCATTTAAGAAATTGTTACGTTTTGGACTGTAACTCCAAGATCCTAACGTGGAATGAACCTTCATCTCTGTGCTTCGCCTGCCTGCCTTTTGCAGAGGGGCTTTTAAGCTGGTTCTTCACTTTCTTGGTATGAGTCACCCAGGACATTTCTGGGAAGGGTTATGGAGACTTGTCAGACTGGGAGGAAAGATTAACAAACAAATAATGACGTGTGCTATCCTACTTCTTTTCCCTAATAATATAACTTGTGGGCTTGCCCATCAGAACCGCTAAAAGCATCCATGCAATGGAAGAAGGAGCATGTAGGGAGAAAGAGAACAGCTATCAGGCATCAGGCAGCTTCCCTTGCAAATACACAAAGTCAGATAAGCGTGGTGAGGGCCTGAGATGCTTGCTACCATCTGCCCCTGCTGTTCACGATGCTACACTACCAGAAAAGGGCTCTACAGCTGTGCCCGGGAGGTCAAGCTTTGCACCTCACAGAAATTAAAAAAGTAAATCAGGTGCTAAGAATTTTGGAGAGGAACAGAAAGCACAAAAAATGGTCTTTTCATGCCACACTATAAAACCAAAGCATGGCTATATTTTAACTGCTTAGTAAAACACTGGTCAGCCCATATCAAGAAGGATGTTGTAAAATCTAAAAATAGATGCAGAAGATGATAGTTACAATCAGAATGAAGAGTATAACTAACAAATAGCCTCTGCCCAATGAGTGACTAAACAGAAAGCTTCAGAAAGACTTAACAGGATTCTTCACATTGAGAAGAGACAGAGGAGGTCAGAGCAAGATACAGTTTAAGGCCTTTCAAATCATGAGAGAAATAGGGGAAACAAATGAGTGAATTTTTCATTTTTCATTTAACTAGAAACAGGAGGTACCTACTGCATGTCAAGGTAGCTCAAAATATAAGACAAAATAAATAGGACTCCTTCACACAACCTCCAACTAACTTATGAAAGTCATTGCCTCAAAGATATGGTGTCAAAGCAATTGAGCAGATTAGATGACAGAGGGAAGATCTACTGATGATGGTTAAATACAATGGTCCACATTCAAGCTTCGGCTAAAAATGCCTCCAAATGCTGACAACGAGAAGTTGGGAGGGTATGTAAAGGAAGAAGGAAACTCCTTGAAATCTTCATTTTTATGCTTTCCCTAAGTATTTGCTACAGGCTTTCAGTGTGGGCTGGGGACATGAACAGACCCAGTTGTTCATGCAGAGGAGATGGCTCTACCTCCACTGTAGTTACAACACATTGAATCTGGAAGTGCAGGACTGTTTCGGAAGAGAAGCTCTTCACTGCCCACAGATAGAGGCTCCATAGGCTTTAGGTTTTCTGTGCTAAGGAAATAATACCGTATTTATTTAACTTTGCCGTGAGTTTAATGCTAGATGTTGAAGGTGGGTTTTTTTCTGGAGGTACAATCTCTTTCTTCACTCAAATGTCTAGGTCAAAAGGACATCATTTGAGGAGCTCAGGTATTCTCTTTTCTGCACATCCTTCATAAACTATTAATCAGAATCTCAAAAGATGAGAATGAGCCACCAAAGGGCTGATTATTAACATATTTATCTGAATGCTGAAATTGTACAAAGCCAGTTCAGAAAACAAGGATAAATTCAAGCTACCAGTGAAGCTACAGATATACTTTTTTCTTATCTCCCAGTACCTCCAAATCAAGATAAAATGTTTTTCAAGAAAACACACTCCAGTTCAACTCATATTGCTAAATTTATTTGCTAGCTCTGGCATTTAGCAGCTTCTCAGATTTAATAGTGTCTGGGCTCTTTTAACCTCATGTTCTGAATTTGCAGAAGGCCAGGTTGGACTTGAATTGTCCATAAAAACAATCCTTCATGTCATACCTTCTTCCATATGCACATCTGGTGAATTCTTTCTTGTTCCTAATTAGGATGCAGCTGCTTGGAAAATTAGCTCTTTGACAGCAACTGTAACAAGAAATTGCAAATTTAAACAAGAACTGAGAAACCCACTGAGACTTTTATTAGAAACAAAATCAAAGAACTGCAAAATTTTGTTTTTCTTCCCCTCAGCATTTCTGAATATTCTGATTCCAGACCATGCATAGTGCTCTGTCATTACAGACACACCTGGGCATGTAACAGTCCCTAATAGATCTGTCCTTACTTAGTAACGCAATATGTTTAGAAAGGGTCCATAAGAAGAAATTGAAACCATATCTGTATCATATTTCTCCATAGTTCTGCATAGTCTGTGACCTACCAGTGGTCAGGACAATTTTTTTGTTCAGCTAACTTCCAGAGCTGCATTTCACATACAGAAGGAAGAGCTAAAAACATTTGGATTCTACTATATTCTGTCCAGTTCAGCTCAAACTGACACTATAAATTTGCATGAAATCAGCTAACCCCAAACCTCTTCTTGTCTAAACCATTCTTGATTAAAAATAATCCCTCTAATATAGAACCACTGACTCACAGAATGGTTTGGCCTGGAAGAGACCTTAAAGGTCATCCAATTTCAAGCCCCTTGCCATGGGCATGGACACTTCCCACTGGATCAGGCTGCTCAAAGCTCCATCCAGCCTGGCCTTGAACACCTCCAGGGATAGGGCAGCCACCACTGCTCTGGGACAATATCAAAGAAGCCAGAATAAAGGTGGAAAAAAAATATTCCTAAAAGCAAACCAAGCCTAGATGTAAAATCCAAATTGGTGCAAACCTTAACTGCTGATCTTCTTCTGAACAAAATACAAAAATCTGTTCATAAAATGCTTGCAGTTCCATCGGTAGAAAGAGTACAAAAAATCGCTAACCCTAGGATTAGTGTATGTCATGGGTAGGTGTATCTCTCCCTGGCATGCAGTAATTAATGTTCTTTTTTCAAAATTGCTGCAGTTGTACAAGATACTAAAGAACCTACTTTTGTACAGAAGAACCACTCCAACACAATGAATTATGTGCTTTGTGCCCACCTGGATGGGATGGGTTGAACAAGTCTAGGAGTTATTTATCTATGCCTTATTATCCAAACAGATGGAACAATTAAAGGAAAAAAAATCTATGTATTTGAGGCTCCAAAAGTTCCTATTATGAACAGAATTCCACTAGCTGACAAGGGAGCACTTTATGTGTCTATGGCCTAAACTTGCAAATAGCTGCTACTCCTTGTTTTTATGGGAAGAACATGAGCTGCGATTGACTGCCCTGCAATTGTTTGCTCTGATTGGATACAGACGATAAAGCTGGAATCATAAAGTGAACAAAAGCACAGAAATGGCCCGTTGCTACTGGATTGACTTTAAAAGCTGTAATGCAGAATCATTTTCTTCAGCATTGTGGTCTCTGAGCGTTACCTCAGAAAAACCCAGTCTGAAAGCACACAAAGAAGTGAGCATCTTTCTGGAGAATGAAATTTTCCTTCTCTTTCTGCACAAGTAACGGATTTTGCCCATTACAGCTACTGCCCATTATCTCTTCTCTATAAAGCATTATTGCACCAGATCCTCAAAGCATTACTTAGTGCAATTCACTGACCTGAGTGGAGAATTTGGCCTGCCTCTGCTAGACACACTATGTGCCATACATAAAGCAACATCATCCTTTCGGCCATTTACTGAACTCCGTTATTAAGGTTGCAAATAACGTCTGTAACTCCAATCATGCTTTTGGTTGTTGTGGATCCTGGTTTGGCTAGGAATCATTGGGAGATAAACATCTCATTTCAAATAGACTACTGAGCAGATGGTAATGACTTTTAATCACAAGCAACAGGAGGCATTGCTGAAATAATGCTCTTGAGATGAAGAGTTTGCTACATCACTCCCACCATTTGAATGCTGAATAACTTTGCCCCATGAAGAGAGCCATGTGTGATTTACGTACACGTATCTTTTCCAGCTCAATAAAATACTGACAGTCATTGACAGCTTTTCACAGTTCTTACTTCAGAATCTTATCCAATGCCCACTGAAGTCAAAGCACACCTCTTCCTTCTAAGCCTTCAAAGACTCCACTAACAAAGTGTTGTGTTTTAATTGCTTATGCAGAAGTTTGGGAGACCTACTTCCTTCTCAATACTGAAAATTGAGTAGGGGGTAGTTTCTTTAGACACCTGAAACCCTGTGGAAAAAGTTCTGGGGGTCAGACACTGACCTTCAGCTCACACCCTCTGCCTGTGTCAGGTTCATTAAAACATTTTAGGTCAGTCCTGAGAAGGCAGTACAGGGTGTTTTTTCACAGGCCATATCTGCTGCTGCACTATTGGAAAGCTGAGGTGTTAAGGACATCTCTATGCAAACAGTGGAGCTCGTATTTCTGCACAATGTCCCTCTGATCCTTTGTGATGTTTTCAGAGCCGTGTGCTGGCCCAGCAATACTGTTGGCCATGACTGTGTGACAGGTCGGCATTTCAGTCTTCAGGCTGCAACCTCCTTGCTCAGACACTTACTAATGCCATTTCTTAACAGTAATGTTTAAATAGTTTTGCTTGAGCTCATTTACAGAGAAATCATTATCATATCATAGAATCATAGAAGGGTTTGGCTTGGAAGTGACCTTAAAGATCATCCAGTTCCAACCCCCCTGCCATGGGCAGGGACACCTCCCACTGGTTGAGGTTACTCAAAGCCCCATCCAACCTGACCTTGAACACCTCCAGGGATGGGGTAGCCAAGACTTCTCTGGGCAACCTGGGCAAGCATCTCAGTGCTCTCACAGAAAAAAGTTTCTTCCTAATATCGATTCTAAATCTCCCAACTTAAAAGCTTTATCCCCTGTACTATCCTTGCACTCCCTGATAAAAAGCCCCTACCCAGCTTTCCTGTAGGCAATCTGTGTTTAAGCTCTTTCTAGCAGTGAATTGGTGAAAATAGTTTACAAAGGGTTAGCCTGACTAAGCCACGTCTGCAGCAAAAACTCCAACACGATTTACAACGTGCCTTCTACAACTCCACTTACATTTTAAATCCATGTAAATCAGTAGCAAGTTTACTGCTGACCTTTTCCCCAGGCCATTTTATCCATACCACTCACCAGGGAATCCACCCTTGCAGCTTAGGTAACAGCAAATATTTCCACAGTCAGATTGCAGCTATATAGATGAGATCTAAGCAAACAAGGTGCTTAATTAATAATATGCACAAGAGGCATGCACAGGAGGCTGGTCGGCATTGCTGGTGGCAGGCAGCAGGTACCAATCTCATGGATGCCACAGAAGCACCCTGCAGCTGCTGTGGAAGGCGTGAGCAGGTACGGAGGGAGCTGGTGACTGTGGCACAGCCTAAAACACCACACAGGGACCTTGATCCTGCTCAGTGCAGAAAGAGCCACTGGCTTCAGCCGGAAGATTTGCTTCCGCCTGTTGAAGGTGCACTCAATCTTGCTGTGAGTATCATTGATAAAGATATTACACAGCACCGGTCCCAGTATGGACCCCTGAGGGACACCATTCATCACGGATCTCCATCTGGACTTTGAGTCATTGACCACTACTCTGAATATGACCATCCAACCAGTTTCTTACCCACCGAACCATTCGCCCATCAAATCCGTCTCCCTTCAATTTAGAGAGAAGGATGTTGCGAGGGACTGTTACAATCATATTCTTCCTAATTGCAAACCAGCCAAGATTCCCTTAAACTTATTATTTTTATTATCATAGAATCATGGAATCCCTAGGTTGGAAAAGACCTCTTGGATCATCGAGTCCAATCATTCCTATCAGCCACTAAACCACATCCCTGAGTACCTCATCTACCCATCTTTTAAACACCTCCAGGGACAGTGACTCCACCACCTCCCTGGGCAGCCTCTGCCAGTGCCCAATGACTCTTTCCGTGAAAAATTTTTTCCTGATGTCCAATCTGACCCTCCCCTGGCAGAGCTTGAGGCCATTTCCCCTTGTTCTATCACCTGGGAGAAGAGCCCAGCACCCACCTCTTTACAACCTCCTTTCAGGTAGTTGTAGAGAGCAATGAGGTCTCCCCTCAGCCTCCTCTTCTTCAGGCTAAACAACCCCACTTCCCTCAGCTGCTTCTTGTAAGACTTGTTCTCCAGCCCCTCACCAGCTTCGTTGCTCTTCTCTGGACACGCTCCAGAGCCTCAACATCCTTCTTGTGGTGAGGGGCCCAGAACTGAACACAGCACTCAAGATGCAGTCTCACCAGTGCTGAGTACAGGGGGAGAATCACCTCCCTGGACCTGCTGGTCACACCGTTTCTGATCCAAGCCAAGATGCCGCTGGCTTTCTTGGCCACCTGGGCACACTGCTGGCTCATGTTCAGTCACTGTCAACCATTACCCCCAGGTCCTTCTCCTCCGTGCAGCTCTCCAGCCACTCTTCCCCCAGTCTGTAGCGCTGCATAGGGTTGTTGTGCCCCAAGTGCAGGACCTGGCATTTGGCCTTGTTAAACCTCATGCCATTGGTCTCGGCCCAGCAGTCCAGCCTGTTCCCTTTGCAGAGCCTCCCCACCCTCCAGCAGATCCACACTTCCACCCAGCTTAGTGTTGTCTGCAAACTTGCTAAGAGTGAACTCAATGCCTTCATCCAGGTCATTGATATCAATGTCCCCATACGAGGACAGGCTGAGAGAGTTGGGGTTGTTCAGCCTGGAGAAGAGAAGGCTCCAGGGAGAACTTATAGTGACCTTCCAGTACCTGAAAGGGGCTACAAGAAAGCTGGAGAGGGACTGTTTGCAAAGGCTCAGAGTGACAGGACGAGGGCGAATGGGGATAAACTGGAGAGGGGAGGATTTAGACCAGACGTTAGGAAGAATCTCTTCACCTGGCCCAGGTTGCCCAGGGAGGCTGTGGCTGCCCCATCCCTGGAGGTGTTCCAGGCCAGGTTGGATCGCCCTTGGGCAGCCTGATCCAGTGGGATGTCTCTGCTCATGACAGGGGGTTGGAACTGGATGATCTTTAAGGTCCATCCCAACCCTAAGTGTTCTATGATTCTGGACCCAGCCCTGGGGGACACCACTTGTGACCGGCCTCCAGCTGCACTCTACTCCATTTACCACCACTTAATTATCACTTAAACTAATCCATTCCCTTCACAGGATGCTTTACCCCCTCTCCCACACCCGAGCAGCAGCTTCTCCCCCCCACCCCCTCCACCCCCCCCTCTACCCCCCCCCTCTCCCATCGGCCCCGGCGGGGCGGGGCCTGCGGGCACCATGGCGGCGGGAGAGGCGGCGCTGGGCAAAGCGGCCGAGAAGCTCTTCTCCCTCAGCGGGCTCTTCGCCGTCTATAAGCCCAAGGGTCCCACCTCTGCCGGCGTGCTCAACCAGCTGAGGGAAAGGCTGCTGGCAGGTAGGGACAGAGTCTGGGATCCCCCTCCACGGGGGAGGAATGCGATCCCAGGGGGGGTGGTGGTGGTGGTGGTGGTGCCGGTGGTGCCGGTGCCGGTGCCGGTGCCGGTGCCCAGGATGGTGGTGGTGGTGGTGGTGGTGGTGGCCAGGGGTGGTGGTGGTGGCCAGGGGTGCTGGTGGTGGTGGCCAGGGGTGCTGGTGGCCAGGGATGGTGGTGGTGGTGGTGGTGGTGGTGGCGGTGGCCAGGGGTGGTGGTGGTGGTGTCCAGGGGTGCTGGTGGTGGTGGTGGCCAGGGGTGCTGGTGGTGGTGGTGGCCAGGGGTGCTGGTAGTGCCCAGACTCTTAACCCTGCTATTTACTCCTTTCTGAGCAGAGCATCAGTCTTTTTCCCAAGTCAGGTTGATACAAGGAGGAGTTCACTTAAGGGTACAGACTGGAGAGGAGCAGATTTAGAGTAGACATAAGGAAGAATTTCTTCACTATGGGAGTGGTGAGACACTGGCCCAGGTTGCCCAGGGAGGCTGTGGCTGCCGCATCCCTGGAGGTGTCCAAGGCCAGGTTGGATGGGCCTTGGGCAGCCTGATCCAGTGGGAGGTGTCCCTGCCCATGGCAACGGGGTTGGAACTGGATGGGCTTTGTGGTCCCTTCCAACTCAAACCTTCCAGAGATTCTATGGTGTTGGAGTGAAGAAGTCATGACAGGGAGGCAGGTGTTGGCCCTACCTGTGATCCAGGGCAGGAGCAGCCTGTTCTGAAGCAAACACACCTTCAGCCCTTTAGCGTGTTTGCCAGGGTCACCTTGCCCACCATTGCTGTGTGATGGGCAATGTGCAGGAGCCTCTGCGCTCCTCAGAGTGCAGAACCACACCCCTTGTCAAACCTCTGTTCCTCAGCATTTAGAAAACTAAGGGAGAATTGGTGTTTGATTTCTCTTGTGGTAGTTGACAGCCATGGTATAGTCCAAGATGGGGAATGGCGCCATTCCTGGATACGTTCTGGCTCTCCATGAGGAGCTGCTGGGTCCCTCCAAGGCTCTGTGTGTTGGTCACACTGTTCTCACCTAAGATACAGCATGATGTGAGGCTTCATTTTGAATAGGGCTGAGATTTGCTCCAGCAGAAAGCTCCAGCCCTGCAGTGTTGTCCATAGGGATTGAACAAGCTGGAGAAGTGGCCCATGTGAACTCGTGAGGTTCAACAAGGCCAGGTGCAACATCCTCCACCTCGGTTGGGGCAGTCTGTGGTTTCAGTAGAGAATGGGGAATGACGTAATTGAGAGCAGCCCTACAGAGAAGGACTTTGGGTGCTGATTGATGAGAAGCTGACATGAGCCGGCAATGTGTGCTCATGGCCCAGAAGGCCAACTGTGTCCTGGGCTGCATCAAAAGAAGTGGGAGCATCTTGATGAGATGATTTCAGGGACTCTGCTGCTAGTTTTTGCATGCTTTGTTGATAACAAACACTTCACAGGTGAACTGTCCTACAGGTTTTCTAATAGTGTTTACTGAACATCTGTTTATAACGGTACGTAAGACTTGATTAGAGTCTAAGTGAAAACGGCTTGCAAACTGTTCAGGTTGGAAGTAGATCTGGGTGAATCATTGGTCTTATTCAGTACAGCAATTTCTGCATTACTAATTCATAGTTTAAATAATTGATTTTTATAGCCTTTTGCAGTGCGGAAATGTGTACAATTTTTACTATGTTCCAAGCTTATCCTATAATTCCTTTCAATTTGTATTTGCAGAAGCTGGCGTGCAAACAAATGAGAACAAAAGAAACAAGGTTTTGAAAATTGGACATGGTGGAACTTTGGACAGTGCAGCAGCAGGAGTTCTGGGTAATGAAAAATATAAATACAGTCATCAAAAGATGATTTTAGGGAACATTTTCTTGCCTACGTGAAATCAGAGGTGGAGGAACAATTTAAAATAGTCACGGCAGGCTTTGTGGTTTAGCAGGAAGGACAGATTACTGTGGAAGAGTGGTCTGGGTTCAATTTTCTCTGCATATGCTTTTACATGCATACAATATGTTTCTTAACAGAAGGCTGTATTTCCCCATCCCTAAAATCCTGAACGAACTCGTTTGTTATTACGTGAAAATAAAAACTCTTGTGTAATGAATCCTAAATTACCTCAGAAATTGATGGCTTTTTTTACTTAAGCTGGAGATTTATAATCATCGTCATTTTCTAAAGTGTTTGTTCTTCAACTAA
Organism: Cuculus canorus; assembly: GCF_017976375.1. Classification (NCBI taxonomy): domain Eukaryota; kingdom Metazoa; phylum Chordata; class Aves; order Cuculiformes; family Cuculidae; genus Cuculus; species Cuculus canorus. Next base: position 4,707,500 of record NC_071407.1, on the reverse strand, counting down.
TGCTTTTCTGAGATTTTGAGGGAGCCTTCTCGGTTGTAACACTCGCCAAATGAAAGATGCATAAGAGTGATGCAGCTATGGCTGTTTTTAAGGCTCAGCACAGAAACAATTTTCGCTTGCTGCCCTACCTTGCTTCATAAAGAGATTTTGTCTTTTAATTTTGGTACCAATTGATTTATCCAATCCCTTTTTTTGTTAAGGAACGGGGTGTGGTGTTGAAAACTCAGCTGAGGGTGTGATTGGTGGGCTGGCTCACTCCCCTGTTATACATTGTCACCCATAGCTCGCTTAAATGGTAGCCGTGTAGCTCTACAGAGCTGGTACAAGTAATAGCAATACTTCTTTGGTTTTTAAAATCAACAGGTGCATCTATGAGCATACGTTGGAAGTCAACCCACTGAGTTTTGATGCCTTCTTGGGGAGAGCCGCCCTTCAAGGGTGTGTTGTTTGCTGAGGCTGTTGCTGTTAGAGGCCTATGGGCTGGTAATTGTCTTTCTCTGTCACCTGTGAACATTGCAAAATGTAGCATTCTTGTGCTAGAAGTAAACTTGTTTTGTTCCAATTTCCTCTGCTGTGTGGCTGCTCACCAGAGACTACTGTGTACAGTGCTGAAGCGGACACTTTCCGTTTACACAGATACTCCCTTTGAGTGTGCTACTGCTCATGGTAGGAAGTTCAGAGCATTGGTCCATAGGGAAAGAAAAATCGTTCATGCTTCTTAATTGCTTTTCCTACTGTTCTCTAATATCCTGTGGCATGAGAAAAAGTTCTTGGGCTTGATGTGCTGGGTAAAGACTGAGGCGTACGTCACCATAATATGCTATGGATCATTTAAAGAAAGGCACAGGAGGTTTCATTCCACTGCCATACAAAACACAAAGAAAAATCAATGGTAGTTAGTTCGGAAAGAACTAAACTGGAGAGGGGTGAGAAAGGGAATGTGCCCAGATTTCTTGTGGGTTCAGGTACGATAATGAGAAGGGAGGACACAACAGAAACAAGTTATTCAGAAAGTGTGTGCTGCTTTTTGCCATGGGGTTGTGAGGCAGGAAGCTTTCTCATGGACAGTAGTGTAACAGAATTATGTATTTTCTGAAAGCTCTAATCTTTCTTGATCTACACTGCTGTTTACGAAATTTTATGTACTGTATGTCTGTAACTTTGTTCATGGGAGTTAGCTGATAACAGAGTCTTGCTTAGTGTGCCAAGTAGTACTGCAAATATGTGGGCAGTGCATTTCACGAGAAAATGCAGTTTTGTGTTCCTTTTCCTACTGACATCAAATGTAGATGTAGAAGGACCTTGGAGAAGAGATTAGTGGTCTAATTAGCGAGTGAAAGGCACCTTAGAGTCCGAGTGGCTTATGGCCACGTACTGGTAGGAGGTTGGGGCAACCGCTGTTCAAGAGGCAATATATTTTTCTGCCCCTATCTGTAGCTTCCCTTGCATTCAGAAGGTGGTGGAAGCTGGGACTTAACTTCTGCTTCTCACTGTTGGGTCTCATATTTTAGATACAAGAGGCAAGGAATTGTAGGTCAAGTATTAGTGAGTACCTTCTTTTAGTATCTGTCCAGAGCTCTGGTTCCAGTTTGGTGTTTCTTGCTGTATAATGGGAATTGTAAATATTTTCCTTGTTTCTACGTGGCAGTTGTGAACTATGCTTCCGTAGTAGATGCAGAGATGAAAAAGTATCAAAATTAAAGCCAACTGGTAAAGTTTCAGAGGAGAACTGTGATTACATCTTTTGAGGATGAGCACATCTCTGTAATGTGTGCTCTGCCATGTGTAAGGAAGATGGGAGGTCCTCTGTCCTAAGAGAATCTAAGCCATTTATAAAAACACAGAGGTAAGCGAGTGATGCTATTTCTTTTGCAAAGAAAGTGGATATTCTTTAAGACAAGTAGCAAATGCCATTCAGTAAGTTGTTTAGAGGCTGGCAAATTAAAAGGAAAAAATTTAGTTAAACCTTGTTATTCTCTCTGTTGCCGTTCAGTAATACACATGGTACATGAGCTGATGATTAATTGGGAAAACTGTTAGTGTCTTGTTCACAAAAGCATTCAATATTTCTTTAAAATTATTCTGTTGAATCTTTTGACACTCCAGCTGATTTCAGCTCAGCAGTTATGTTGAAGTGTGAGTGATGTCATCACACTGCAAGAAAAGTGCTGGGTTGTAAAGTTTTATCTTTGTGCTTATCTCCTTTCCTCAGCTGTGTCACAGCTCTTTGCTTTCTGGTGAATACAAGAGGAGCAGGCTAACCTGGAGGTACACAAAAGCACAAGGACATGTGTGACTAAAACCCCTCAGGAACACGAGGAGAAGTAATCAAGAATAAGAAGTGGTCTAATGAGTCTCAGAATGTAAAGATTGAGCAGCAGTAGAGCAGAGGTGTTTGTTTAAGTAGTTCATTGTCTAGTTTGATGCTTTTGGGACTGGCCCCTGGTTAACACAAAGCTATCCTGCAAGCTCCCTTAACTCCTGTAGTTTTGTTAAAGTTGAGGACGTTGACTTGATATTGTTAGATATTCCATGAGTTGTACCCGAGTTAATTTCCATCTAAAATTTTCATTGTTTCCCATCTTCCTTCTGTTGTCATTGTTTCTTTGGATTGCTGTATGTGGAGAAAATAAATAGAAAAGCATATTTAAGAGAAGCACCTCGCTGTAAAAATCTTGAAAATAAAATATAAAATAGAGCTCTTCTTCCATCTGCTGCTTTTAGGAAAAGCTGAGTGGTTGTTTTGTGGAATACTGACTTCAGATGGGAAAAGCAGTAGCCTGTACGTTATAGTAGGAGGTAAATAATAATAATAAAAGATTTTTGACAGGGGTAATTGGACCTTTTGGTTATTTTACTTTCTTGCTGAAAGGCTGATAAACAATTTCATTATGCTGTCTTGGCTGTATTACTCTTGGTCACTACCAAGTTACAGTGAAGGCTAGATTCATGGTTAGTGAGCCATGGTCTTCATCAGACCGGAGGTGGCATTAATTGCACTACCCGTTTCTTTGGTGATTAAAAGAGGAATAAATCTAGGGGTTAAATGAAAGGATTTTAACAATAGATGAAGCTTATTTATCTTCTGCTTTAGATTGTTTTCCTTTCACTAGTCTTGTATTGTTTGAATGTAGAATCATAGAATGGTTTGGGTTGGACGGGACATTAAAGATCATCTAGTTCCAATCCCTCTGCCGTGGGAAGGGACACCTCCCACTGGCTCAGGTTGCCCAAGGCCCACCCAACCTGGCCTTGAACACCTCCAGGGATGGGGCAGCAACACCTTCCCTGGGCAGCCTGGACCAGTACCTCAGCACCATCAGAGGTACTTTCTCGTAGGCATTGACTCTATATACTAACAGAGCATAAAAGGCTCTAATATTTAGCCTAATATTTAGTACTGAATGCTGTTGAATAAGGGAACCTCAGAGCTGATTTTGAAGTGGCATTTCTCCTGTCTTTGCAGTGGTTGGTATTGGAAAAGGAACGAAAATGCTGAAAACTATGTTGGCAGGTTCCAAGGTAAGGAGCACTAAATGACTTCTTTTATTAGAGTTTTTTTGTATGCTTTCTCTTTGTCTTCCATTAAGAGCTGCATCAACATAGAAACGTTTCAACTGTCCTGCATATTTAGTTTAAATGTGTGCTTCAGTTCATTTTTGCATTTAGTCAGGAATTTGATATGAAGACTTTTACATCCAGAATGGTTATTTTAAAACCTTTGTTTGTCTTGTGTTTTCTGCAATGTGTTAATAAAGACCAAATTCCTATTTTACAGGAGGATTTCTATAATATTTAGTGTTTTCAACAAAACAAAAAGAAAAATAAACAAGGGTGGTACTGTAAATGATGTCTTTCGGATGTAATTGTGTACAATGGTTCAGTTTTTGGTTGTTTTCCTTATGTGTAGATAACATAATTGCTATTTAGCTTGCAGTAACTAACAGATGGTCTTTGTTTCTTTTCTGTCTTCCTGAGTACAATGAGGCCTTAAGAGACACCTTTTGGAATTAAGAGTGTTTTGCGTTCGTGGTAGTAGCTATTGTGCAGATTGCAGCTCCTGTAGATGTGTGCTCTACGAACACCTGCATAGGCACATGTAAAAAGACAAAGGCTGTGGCTGCCCGAGCTGATCTGAACTGGAGCCTAGGATAGGTAGCAAACTTGTTCTCTTTTGATTAGTTGTGCGATGTCTTCAGGGAGTGCATTCCGCATCATAGGTGTTGCATACACAAACGAGTGCATGTACTCCCAAGAATAATCTGCCAGTGTTGATTCCTTTTTTGCAACTAAAATTCTGTGGGTTTAGCCATTATTTTTTTTAAATAATGGTAAGAATGACAGATGCAGAAATCAATTAAGCCTTCCAGATTTCATCTTGCAGTCAGGGAAAATCAGTAATGGGCTCAGTAAATTGTTAGCCTTTCTAATGCATTCTGTTCTCCTATTTTTCCCATTCTCTTTTAATCTGAACAGTTAAGCTCTTTACAGGTGCTGAACTGATAACTTGAGGTAGAATTTGATAGACTAGCTTCAGTTCAACTCAAAGGAAAATAATTTGGCAGAAAAGAATGCAACCAGCATAAAAAGACATAGCTGTAGAGTCTATTCCAAACCTTACCCTAGTCAGTGTCAGTCTCCGCACTGACTGCAGTGTGATTGCATTTGATTTGTAGTACCACATTTCAGAGGCATCTGCGTTTGAAACATGCAGGAAGCAGCTGGAGCTCGATTTACAATGGAAGCATGAGCAGTTACCACCTGACATCTCCTTTTGAGGAACTTTTAACTTACAAAAAGCATCAAATCAGCTAAATTAAGCCATCATAACTAAATGTGTGAAAATTATTGATTTAAAAAAACATAAAGCAATTGAAGTATCTCTCAAGATGATGTTCACAGTGGAAACAGCTGTGATCGATGAAGTAGTTTCAGCCTTTTTGGCAGAATAGAGTGTGTACCAGTTCCTTGGCAACTTCACAGTGAAGTCCTGTAGCCAGTAGGAGTGTTATTGAGCCAAGCGTTGTGCCCAGATGGCTCAGGAAGGCTCATAGTTGCTGCCAAGGGACAAGGGAGGGGAATACATTGGGGAAATGAGCAGTGGGGGCAGTCTGGTAAGCTACCCCAGTTAGATCCATCAGCTCTTACTTGGCCTTGGGTTGGTGTAGGCTGCAGGCACATGATTTGGTGAGGCAAGCAAGGTTACATCTTTAGAGTAGATTGGCTTTTCCACTACATCTGTTTGAGTGTTCCAAGGTGATGGAGAGTGTGAAGTTGCTAACACCCTGCCAAGTGGCATGGCTGTCGTGAGCCTTCATTTGGAGCTTGTCTCTGCCTTCCTATTTTCTATTTATACTTCAATAAATCAGGCACACAGTAACCTGAGAGGCTTAAGGAAGTTGAAGGGGCTCCCACAGATATCTGCCTATTTGGTTGTTTTGACCACATTGACAACAAAGGCTCATAATGTAGTGCAAGGTGTGATGCAGATAAATCCATGACTGTCTAAAGAGGTTTGAGTATTGTTTTGCATCTCATGCCGTGTGCTAGAAGTTTATACTTGTATTTAATTACCTTTCTTACCATTATGGATGCTAAAGTGTGTGTTGAAGTGTGATGTTTTCCCTTTTGTTACTATTACTATAAAGATTCAGATAAACCGTCTGAGCCTCTCGGGTTAGGATTTACTGTTTGGTTATAGGAACGTGTCTTGTAAAGAAATAGTTCAGTCTATCATTGTTGGCAGCAGAGCTACGCTGAGTGGCCAGAACGTATGTTACCACAGTAAACTCCATATGGTGGCTCTGCCAGAGATTGGACTGTTTCTGATTTCTTCCCAAACATTGTGTGAAACTTTCCTGACTCTGTGTGGCAGCTCTGAACATCATCACTTGCTTTGCAACTCATGCACATTATACAAGGAGTGTTACTCTTTCACTGTAAATGTAATTCTCCATTGCTTTGACCTCCGTATGAATTAACTCAAAACAAACAGAAATGTGCAGCCAAAGGCAATACCTACTTTGTGTTCCAGATTTCTCATTGAATTCTTAATATTGATCCAGAAATAAAAAAGTATGTGCAAACTGGCTTAGGTTTTGTTTGTTTGCTTTGTTTTGTTTCAAATATTCCAACTAAGGGAGAGAAGCTGAATCTTCTTAGGTCAGGAATTTTAAGTACTGAGCTTTTATTTAATACATGGTCCATAGGAGATTCTCTTTTCCTTCTTTTGTTCGGGAACATGGACTTGGTCTTGGTTGGGCATTTTGCACCGCATTATTTTGAGAGAAATTGCTTTATTTTGTTTGTAAAATAAAGATCATAAAATGACAAACTGTATCCTGCTTCACCAGTAAAATATGATGGGGGAGTGGACCAATTTATATTATGGCAAATAGTTTCTGTTTCGCAAGTCTTATGGGTGAAAAGTCTGTCTCAAACAATGTAGAAATGATTTTTTTTTGAGAGGAAATGGGTTAGAAAATGCTAGCTAGCAGCATATTTTCTAAAGCAGTAATCCTGTTTTAAAGCCTCTAATCTACCAGAATGTGCTGTCACATAGAGGCAATGAGGGAAATTATCTGGGGCTCATTAGAGAAGAAAAAAAGGGAGAGCAGTGAAATTCTTCATTTTTCTAATGCTTTCCATTGAGAGGAGATGTCTTCCAACACATACAGCCTTTATTTTTAGGTGGGATAAAACAGGATAATTGATGTTTTCAGACTCCAGTTCTGTGCTTAATTTGCGTATTTTTCAGGAAGATAGCATCTGGGTTCACCCTAAGAGCCTTTGAGTCATATTGATGTGAATTAAGCCCAGACTTGGCTATTCATCAAGCTGTGCTTGAAATCGCTGCCTCTTGATGAGCTGGAAGCATGGATGGATTGTTTTTGTCTGAGGATGCAATTTCTTGTCATGGTCCACGTATAATCTGAAGCCCCAAGTGCACAGTGACATGAGGTGAGCTATCGTAGAGTCATAGAATGAATGAGTTGGAAGGGACGCACAAGGATTGAGTCCAGCTCCTGTCCCTGCATCAGACTACTCCAACACCCACACTGTGTGTTTAAGGGCATTGTCCAAATGCTTCTTGAATATTCTTATGCTTGGGGCCGAGACCCCCTTCCCCGAGGAGCCTGTTCTGGTGCTCCACCACCCTGTAGGTGAAAAACCTTTTCCTAATATCCAGCCTAACTCCTGCCCAGCACATCATCCTGCCAATTCCTCAGGTCCTGTCATTGGTCGCCAGAGAGAAGAGATCGGCACCTGTTCCTCCTCTTTGCCTTGAGAGGAAGCTGTAGCCTCTTCTTATGTGGTTTCCCCTCTAAACCCTTCACCAACTTTGTGCCCTCCTCTGGACACTCTCCAGTAACTTTAGATCTTTTTTTTATTCTATGGAACCCAAAACTGCAGTTGCCCAAATGCTTTGCGTTGGTTGAACAAGCTGGAGCAGGGACTAGTTAGAATATAAAATTTAATCTCGGGAGTTACTGCTTTTCAAGAATGAATGACTATCCAAAGGAAACCAAACCAACAACCCAAAATCACCAGCTGGAATAAAACCCAAACTCCAAATGATCACAAGGACTAGAAAGAGAAAGATGTAGATACATCACACACGTGATATGTGAAAACATTGATCTATTATAGCTGGAAAAAAATTCTGTTATTCTGAAAAATGGGAACTAGATGATCTGTAAAGTCCCTTCCAAGCCAAGCTAATCTATGATTCTACGAATCCTGGATGGGAAATGAGTGCTAGTTCAATGATCAGGTTTTAAAACTTGCCAGTCACGCTTGTGTCCTATGAGAGAGGGCTTGCCTGAGCAGGCATGGGTTCAAATCACTTAAGAGAATTTGAGGGATTTACAAGTGACTTCTTGCAGCGTGATTCCAGGATTAGCGTTTGTGTATTGCAAGACTGTTTCTCTAGGGGGTTGGCACCAGATGCTGCAGAACAAAGTGTCCATAAAGAAGTGGGGTTTTTTTACATCCTGTGGTTATCTTTCTGTCCTAAAAATTAAGCTTTAATTTGTATCCCTTAACTGCTCAAACATAAAGGTTGCTAGCTCTCTCTGTGAATTCCTTTTTTTCTGAATTAAGTCCTTAGCTTCTGTCATTGGGCAGTGAGTTCAATGAATTAATAATGCATTGAAAAGCACATCTAGTAGTTCTATAAGGAGCAGAACTAATGAAGTCCTTCCTTGTGACTTTCTTTACAGCTCATTAGATACCAAATCCCCGTGTGGACCCTTTGGTATCTGGCAATACAGTGGGGCTCCCTCTGGAGCCTTTTTCTCAGTGGAAGCTGCAATAAATTTATTTCCTCTATCTGTCTGTTTTCAGGAGGTTTATAAGTACTCGGAATCTCCGAGACCTCTGTTCCTCTGCTAATGTATGTGTGTTTGCACATTAACATGCACACCATGATAGCGTAAGTGCTATTCCTTTGGAAATCCTAATTATCTTTTTAAAGAGCTTCACTGTGGATTTTTATATATATATATATTTCAGAAGCAGTTTGTGCTCCAGTTCATGTATGTGAGTTATGAGTGCAAGAAAATTGAGTTGACTTTCCTTTTGAGTGATCCGCTTGGGCGTGTGTACTCTTACTTTTAATCTTAAAAATTTTACTAGCTTACTCTTTGCTTCGTCTTGCTTTTTTTTAGAGCTGGTAAAATCGAAACTCTGTATTCATATAGGATACAGTGGTGTGTTCTGCTTTATTTTTCATATTCTAATATTTTTAACTTCTTGGAAGGGCAAGATTTGTGGATAGTGGTAATATTTTTTATTAGATTGATTGGTATACTATGGAATACCAGGGGTTTGGTTGCATAAAGCCTTTCTCAGGTCTAAAATAGAAGCCATCCATACGTTTTAAAACTAAGTGTATTTCAGATCTGTTTAGAGTTCAGTGAACTAGATATCTTTTAGACCACTTCTGAAGGAAAAAGCAGTTCATGCTTGTGAGTATGGTGTGCCAACAGTTATGGGTGGGCAAGCATTATAGGTAAGACCCCAAAAAAGACATCCACACAGATGGCTACCTTTAATTACCAGCTTTAATGAAATAGAGTAAGAAAATTATTTATCTCTTCATGTGTTGTAGCAATGTTTGTTCAAAATGGATCAGCCAAGCTTCTAGTCTCAAGGTGAGGGGTTCTGTTATTGCTTGCTGGATGATCCTTCAGATCCCATCTTGCTTATATTCTGTGGTTTTAGTTGGGCTTTGCTTCCAAACTGCAGTGTTATCATATCCAACTGTCTACATTTGTCCTGGAGGGATCAAAGCAAAAGTGATTTGTTTGCTTTTTAGCTCTTTTCCTCGAAAATTTTTCACCTGCAACACCTTCTCATTTCTCACTCTGTGGTTCGTGCCCTTTTAGGTTATCACACCTCTCTGTTTATGGTATCCATCAACAATAAGCAAGGTTATGACTGAGTTTCTGTTTGTATTGAGATGGGAAAGGTAACAAAAAAACAGTGCAGTATGTGACCTGTTCATTTAAGCAAAATGGATTGTAGCTACACTAAATGTCATTATTTTGCCTCTGTTCCAGCCCAAAGAAATTATTGTTTCCTTACAAGGGAAGCCAGAGAGGAAAGAAAGAGATGATAAGGTTATCTCCTAGGGGAAAGAGAGAGCCTGGTAGATTGTACCTTGTGGCATGTGAAGGGGTTAGTGTGAGGTAATGTTACAGTATGCCATAAATCCAATATCACTACTGAGCCCTTTTTTTTTCTGAACCCAATGAAGTTATGAATTTTAGTTCCCAGGCTTGTTTTGAAAGGTGTTTTATAGGTTTTCCTTGAGGAACAGGACTGACAGATTGGAGATGGAGTTGTTTCATGAGGGAAGGTAACCTACAGGTGGATGGATGTGTTTCAGCTCTTGTGGACTGGCTGGGTGAATTCTTCCTGACACATAGTGGTTGCTTAATTTCACCCATTTAGTTACCATTTTGTGCATTAGGTGAGGTGCATTACGTTCTCCAGGACAGAGAAGTCTTGACATTTCTCTTAAATGGTACTTGCAATAGTATTGTGCAAACGTTCAAGGAATACTTCCATGTGTGTTTGCACAATACAGTGCGAAGATGTCATATCTAATAATAAACTTGTCCTATTTATGCCTGTGACGGCTATATCCAAGTACTGCTATACTGCTATAATAGTTTACCTTTTTTTAGCCACTATTGACACCTGAGAAAGATTTCACAAAACCAGAGCTTCCTATTGTAGTTCGGTGACCTCTTTCCAGAGCAGAGGGGGTTGATTCAAAGACCATCATCGTTTATGTAATCTTAGCGTTGTTTCTGTGTTGCATTTTTCTATGCTGTTATTTTACGTTACTAACAGCGAATTTCTTGTTCCCTGAATGTCCCACGGTATTAACTAGAGATCTGTGTCAGTTCTGTAGACTAGTTTGAGTTGGAAGTGACCTTAAAGCTCATCCAGTTCCGTCCCCCTGTTGTGGACAGGGACACTTCCCACTGGATCAGGGTGCTCAAAACCCAGCCTGGCCTTGAACACTTCCAAGGATGGGGCAGCCACAACTTCTGTGGGCAATTTGTGCCGGTGCCTCCCCAGTTTATGAAATATAGTCATCTTCCTTATTTTATCACAAGGAAAATGCTTATATAAAAGGCAGGCTGAGTAAGGACGTAAATGATGTTTGATTTGATGTGTTTTGAGAATGCGTAGAAGGTGTTATCAAACCTTGAAATTTTGTATGTACAAAACAATATGCACTGTGAGAATGTTACACCTGCCTAGTGGAGGATGCAGAAATCAGGAAGGACTGAAGTGTTTGCTGAATAAAAATGGTCTTAAATATGTGCCCCTTACATGTTATGCACTGTGGCATCTTTACTTACCTGTTACTTGAAAACATGTGAAACATTTTTAACCTGCTTTTTTTAGGTAACAAGTCATAAGAAGAGGCTGATTTGAATATTTTCTCTGCCCTGCCCATAATCCCTAAAACAAAGTGTAGAAGGCGCAGCTGTTGAATAGCACAGCTACACACTTTCCTGCAGTGATACTATTAGTCAGCTGGCTTAACGCGCTGCCTGTCGCTTGAGTCTCTTTTATGCTAACCCCAGAGGCCTCATCTATTAATAGCTCGGCTTCATGCTCTATTAATATTCACACTTTTTTTAAAACTGTTGAAAATCTTGAAGAGACTGCACCTATTGTGCTGCAGAAGCTCTTTCCTCCAAAAACACAGGGTATTTTAAGAGCATGCACTGGTGTGAGGGTTCTTTCTGTTCTTCCATTCATGAGGTCAGTGCTGCTCTCTTTCCTCTTGACCTTTGTGTAACTTTGTGCATGTCTGTTCTACATGTACATGTAGAGTTCTGGCTTGCATTAATGAAAATAAAATTAATAAATCCAAGCTGCAACGTGGCGTGGCTTTTTTTATTTTCCTTAATAAAAGTCACAAGAAAAGAAGAAAATATGTTAACAGATTTAAACTCACCCTTCTGCATTGTTTTCTGTAGTGATGCTTTCTAGTAACTTGGATGTGCTGTTAGCACTGCCTTTTAGAATTTACTGCCTCTTAGTCCTAGCAGTGTCTTTGAATTCACCTGAAGGCTTTCATGCATTTAATTTTACCTGTGAATTTGTGTGTACCCATAAAGTCTTACCCTTTGGAGTGTCTGTCTTATATTTCTGGGCAGACAATTATGAATTTCCTTAAAACTGATGCTCAAATAGGAGCTGAAAGTTGTCTTGTTTATTTTGTCTAATCTGTGATGTAAATGCTAGGAGGCAGCATGAGGAAACAGGTAAAGAACCTGTGCTGAAGCTGCAGATCAAATTTAAAAGCCAACCTTAGACATTTTGGTGAGTGTGATCGGTTCCCCCAGAGAGTATTTGTCAGAAATGTTTGCATAAAGGAGGCTGTGGGTTACAAGCAGCTGTTTTTACACATTAACCTGCATCCCTCTTGGTTGTTGTGAGCCAGTATTGTGTTTATAAGTGATGTGTAGCCACGGTGCTATCTCAGGTGACTTTAGTGTCTCCTGTTAATGTTGGGATTGTTTGGTCATTTTTCCTACCTTCCCTCTAACAACAAAATCTAAATCTGCTACAGTTTTCAGCTGCCACCTTAAAGCTTCCCTGAACTCCATGTGAAGTATCTTTTGTGGATTCCCCTGTTACAAGTGGTTTTAGTCCTTCACATTGAAAATCTATTCACCCTGTATGTTTGAACTACTTAAACAAGAGGTCAGAAAATCCTGTTAGTCCAAGAGTAAAGATCAGGTAGTTCTTCAGCAATGACAGCACAATTACAGCATCTAGCAGTAAATAAAATTTAGTGCAGGCTTAGCACAAAGTCAGCTTTTTCTTTTAGGAGAAAGAAATGAATGGTAGAGAAGAGAAGTTGTCATATTGTGTATATTAAAAGGACATGTTTGGTGTTTGATTGTTTTGAATTTGCTCTGTTGTAGAATCGGAGCTCCTCCTTTATCCTGCAGTCTTTATTTTGCCTGCAACCTGCTTTTAAGAGATTAAGGCTCTGTGCTTTTAATATATTGGAATCTGCTTAGTGAGAGTACTTTGTTTAGGAAAATAAGTGAAACTATGGCAACCCTCATTTTTTTTCCCAGCTTATTTGTCTACCTTATGTACTCCTCTGGTTTGGTGGATGATCGGCATACTGGAAGCCACTGGGAATTGCTAGTATGATACAATCAGCAAATATAAGTTATGTAAATATTAAATCCAGAGCACCTTAGCTGTGCTTTAGAAACCATTACATATAAACTGAATGTCATGCTAGAACTGACAGCTTAAGGTCTCTTCCGTATCTCAGTGAAGTGTAAGTGCTTGCACCAAGCGTGCGGACTGAGCACTAATTCCAGTCGATGCTTGCCTCCTGTATGCTCACTCTAATTTCCTTCAGGTTCTCCAAAGCACTTGGTTTTTTTTGTTTGGTTCATTTGGTTTTGTTGTGTTTTGTGTTCCCTCAAACTGATCAGCCACATACCGCCAGCAGTTTGCATAGATTTCTGTTTCTATCTGGTATGGGTTCCCTTTCCCCACTTCCAGTCTCCTGCACAGGGGACAGTAGCCTTTATTTATAAATTATCCTTTTAGGCTTCTGTGTTCCTTTCCTGCTGTGATTAGAAAATGGGTCATCCTTGGATGAACTCTCATGAACTGCCTCTTCCAGAAAGCTTGCTTGTCTGGGAAATCCTTGCAGTGGGAACCATCTTAAAAGCTTCCTGACAGCTACTGGTGACCTTATTTCATAATTACTGGTGTTTCTGTCTAGCTGTTCTGAAATGTTGCTTCTCTGTGTTTGAAAAAGCTTTTAAAACGTGTTATAATTTAAGATTTCAAGTCCCTGGCTTCTTTCCAAAAAAAAAAAACCCTTTGATGTATTAACAGTGAGAACTGAGAAGCTCCCTGCCATGGTCTGTCTGGCATTTGCGCGGGCAAGTGGGGCAGACGTGCCTGGCGTCAGCCCAGGGGCTTCAGCCTCCAGGAGCCCTCCAGGGTGGGTTGTGCAGCTAATGGCTATGCTGGCTGTACAGCCCCTCTAACGGGAGAGGATTCTTCCTTCTCCTCCTCTTCCTCCTTTCACATTTAAATATTTATACTGATAAGGTCTTGCTTTTTTCTCTCTCGTTTTCTGGATATACTTTATATAAAAAAAGCCAAATGATAGCTATTTTCTTATAAAAAAGCCAAATGATAGCTATTCTTTACTAAAACAATATTGTAAACATCATATCGTTTATTATTTGAGAGAATTTTGGCTGTGCCCTGTGGTTGTGACTCTAAACCAAAATTCCGCTTCCTAAGGTCTGTCAGATCTGTTAGTGGGTTCGTAATTGGTTTCTTAGGGGCTCCTGTAATCATAGCATCATAAAATAGTTTGCATTGGAAGGAACCTTAAAGATCATCTGGTTCCAACCCCCTTTGCCATGGGCAGGGACACCTCCCACTGGATCAGGCTGCCCAAGGCCCATCCAACCTGGCCTCGAACGCCTCCAGGGATGGGGCAGCCACAGCTTCCATGGGCAACCTGGGCCAGTGTCTCACCACCCTCATGGTGAAGAAATTCCTCCTTAAGTCTAGTCTAAATCTGCCCCTCTCCAGTTTATACCCGTTGCCCCTCGTCCTATCACCACAAGCCTCTGTGAACAGCCCCTCTCAAGCTTGCTTGTAGCCCCTTTCAGGTACTGGAAGGTCACTATTAGGTCTTCGTGCAGCCTTCTCCAGGCTGAACAAGCCCAACTCTCTCAGCCTGCCCTTGTATGGGAGGTGCTTCAGCCCTCTGATCGTCTCTGTAGCCTCCTCTGGACCTGTTCCAACAGTACCATATCCTTTTTGTGTTGAGGATTCCAAAACTGGACACAAAACACCAGATGAGGTCTCACAAGAGAGGAACAGAGAGGCAGAATCCCCTCCCTCGCCCTGCTGGCCATGCTGCTTTGGATGCAGCCCAGGACACAGTTGGCCTTCTGGGCTGCAAGCGCACATTGTCGGCTGATGTCGAGCTTCTCATCGACCAGCACCCCCAAGTCCTTCTCTGCAGGGCTGCTCTCAATCACGTCATCCTATTCTTTCTCCAGTCTTGACTTTTATGACATGTTTCTTTCTAGTCACAGGTATGGTAGCAAGCGTATGACTGGCAAAGCACTATCTTTCTGGTCTTGTTCTTGTGTTGCATCGACCACATCCCCCAGTCTGTGTGACAGAGTTTTTGCATTTTCAGTGATGGAGTGCTATGGTTTGTCACTGTAAAGCATCTTCTTAAACTGTTTCCTCACTAATGTGAATGAAAGAGTTGCTTATACTTGAGGAATTCTGATCACTTTGCCTTTTGTTTCGGTTGCCATAAGGTCAAGAAAATGATTTCTAGGCAGCTGAGAGATGCCATTCTCTAATGCAGGACAGGTTTTGGAAGGTCTATACACCCTCCGAGTTGTTGTACAGTTGTGAGGCTTTGCTTTGAGACCATGCAGGCCACCATTAGAGGCTGGAATTAATGCATGATGTGCTTGCAAGTTGTAACTGGGAATGCTTGATCTTAGCTTTTAATGCACTACGCTTCCATGTTACGGAATCCCATAGGGATGCTGAGGTGCTGCTTTTCATCATTAAAAGGTTTAGGTCCTGGTCTCTTGAGTAGGAGGCAAGGATGTAGGGACTATTGATAAGCAGAGTGTTCTGTGATGAGCTGCCAGTATAGGGACATTTCCAGTCATAGTCTGCACTTGCTAGGCTTTTCCACTGCCTGCAACGCCCACTACCTTTCTTTTTTTGTTTCTGGTTGAGTGGGTTGAAGGCAGCATAGTTGTGAGCAGTTGCTCTCTGTGTTCCTGCAGTGATTTGGAATTTAAGACTACAGGAAGGGTGTCCCTAGATGTATTTTATAAAACTGGAAGAAGTAAATGATTGCCAACACAGGTGAGAAGAGGTCACCAAAGACTTATTAAATGACTTAGAATCCATTGGGCGCTTCTGAGGGCAGTGTGAGTTAGAGTCTAAAGGGAGTTAATGCTGAATTTTGACACAAAATAAGAGGAACAAAAGATTAAGTCTGGACTGTGATGTTATCTTCTACAGTCTGCATGCTAACAAAGGGAAAGGAAACTGTATTAAGTGGCCAGTAAGAATTATGGTATATAATTGTAGATACCCAAGGGCATTCTAGAGACTGATCGTAACCCCACTATAATTCGAAATTTCCTGATCTGTTATAGCCTTCTTTGTGGATTATTGCACTGCTGGCTAGAGTCTTTTTGTGGCCAATTTTTAAGGATGCTCTTTTTACAAATTGGATGGCTTTGTGCAGAAATTAAAGGGGAAGTCAAGTGTTGAGATGTGGATTGTATTGTTCATACAGTTTGTGTTTGTAAATGGATGATATTACCTCTCTGCTGGGAGTTCTAATATAACATGTTATTGTAACAGACAGCCTGAAGTAAGATAACCAAAACCAGAATTAAGAGGAAGAAAGTAATTTGAACTGAAGTAATATCAGTACTTCAGAAACATCTGAAGACGGTGTGTGAGGCTTCAGACTTTCATATTTAGAGTTTTACTGAACTGCTAAGGTCATTCATCATGCTAAAATTATGCTCATGTGTTTTTATTAACCTCTAGAAGAGTTGCTGAATAATGCCTCTAGCTATGTTATTAAATGTTAAGAACTAGATCATTAAATACCTAGGAAAGCAGGCAATTTTATGGTCCTAAAAACAGATAATGTACTTTAAATTTTATTTAAATAATATTTGTTGTGGAGCAGCCTTCATACATTTTTCCTTTCATTTCTTATCCATGCATTCTGAAAGTATGTAAACTCCAAGAATTTCTTTTTTAAAATGCCTAATTTTGCACGGTTGTCAGGAGATTCAGATGTCTGCACATTTTAGGAAAAAAAAAAGCCTTAATGTGGTAAGCAAATACAGTTATTTTTATGTTGAAGTCTGCACTCCACTGCCTTTGTGTGACTGTTCCTGCTGGTTCCACTCCATGGCATTTGCTTGAAGAAATACATTCAAGTGGCAGGTTGTCACACGAAACAAAATCAAGGCATGTCTCAGTAGTCCCACTCTGTAGGTGTCATTTATATGCCTACGCTATTATTACTTAAGCCTGTTTGTACTTTGCGAGTCCATGAAAAAGGACGCATTGCATCAAAGAGTAAAATGTTAGCGCTTATGCCTTCTTGAATGTGTTCCAGTAGAATTCAGTCAGCCAGCTTCTAGAAGATGCATCCTTTTATGAGTTGGTTAACCCGCTACTAGCTCAGCTGAGAGTAAATTCATTGAAACATTACTGCGAATTAGTCCTGTGGAACACCTGGATCAGGTTGGATATCAGAAAAAAATTCTTCACGGAAAGAGTCATCGGGCACTGGCAGAGGCTACCCAGTTGGTCGAGTCACCTTCCCTGGAGGCGTTTAAGGAACGGGTGGATGAAGTGCTTAGGGACATGGTTTAAAGGGAGTTTTAGGAATGGTTGGACTCGATGATCCAGTGGGTCCTTTCCAACCTGGTGATTCTGTGATTCTTCATATATTGGTGGCCTTGTGAAAAGGCGTAGGGCAGCTGTGTCATGAGAAGTCTCCTGTCAGCTGCAGCAGCTTCTGCTGTATGCCCACAGCCTGGCAGCACTTGGGGTGGAAAAGAAGGACATCAGGTGAAATTCAATAAAGACAAGAGTTGCTGGCCTGGGAACAGGTTAATTCCTTCTTGCAAGCTACAAACGCGTACTCTGAACAATTCTGTAGAGAACTGTGTAAGGAAAAATCCTGGCATGGAAATATTCAGAGAGCCTGTGACAAGCAGAGACGTCGCTCAGTGGCCTTGTGCTCCCTGTGCTGGTCACAAGGTCCTTACCAGATTCTATGTGTTCAAAACTCCGGTTTTAGTCTATTGTACATCAATGCATTTCATGGCAGAACTGCTGTAATGCCTTACCTTGGAAGACGGTGTTTTACCTTCAGAAGTAAAGGTCTTTGTGTCATTTTTAAGTTGTGAGGGAACAGAAAAATTGTGTATGAAAGGTACTTTTTGTGCCTTGCTTCTGCAGTGACATGTGATGCCCCACAGAGACTTTGATTTTGCTGCCCTGTTATTTTCTTTATGATATTGGTGTATTTATAGTAAAAATTAGACTCCATGTTGCTTCTTCCTGGGGTTTCTAAAACTAAAATCATAGGTGCACGTAGTGCAAGATTTAATTTTTGTTTAGTTCCATGTCTTTTCATCTTTGCTTTTGTTTACCCAGCCTTGTTGGGTTGACTATTCCAGTAGCATTCTTCCTTTCCTGAATTGAAGTACTAGGTACTTGCCGTCCTTATTTAAAAAAAAGAAAAGAAAAGGAAAAAGAGACAACCCTGAAGACTAGACTCACTACTGTCTTTCTTTTTCCTTCTCAGAAGTACACTGCCATTGGACTCCTGGGCAAAGCTACTGATACATTAGATGCTACAGGAAGAGTAACTGAAGAAAAACCTTATGGTAAGCATAAATATGTCTATATACCCAATGTAATTTGAAGGCATAAATGTTCTGTGTCAGAGAAGAGCGGAAGAGATGTTTGAGACTGTGAATTAAATTTAAATGTGAAATCGAACTAAGATTATTTCATCTTCAACTTCAGTGCTCATATAGTTCAATCCAGCTTCATGCAATTATGTCCAGTGCAAGTGTTCATTTCTGTTGGAAAAAAATAAACCAGGCATTAGATTAGGAGGGAGAAAATAGAATTGGGCAGGACTGTGTTATTTGAAATCTTTGACAGGCTGACAGATGATGTGCTGTGTCCAGTAAAATTTTCCTCTTTCAGTGCATAGTCCCAAGGGTGGGGACTCATCCGTCTAGGATGCCTCTTTAACTACAGACTGCTCAGCCTCAAATGAGGATG
The DNA here is from genome assembly GCF_017976375.1 of Cuculus canorus. Lineage (NCBI taxonomy): Eukaryota > Metazoa > Chordata > Aves > Cuculiformes > Cuculidae > Cuculus > Cuculus canorus. Next base: position 4,689,098 of record NC_071407.1, on the reverse strand, counting down.
GCATAAACTGCTTTCTTCGTACGTTTACCTACCAAACCTTGCTCTCGTTTGCAGTCTGTGTCCTAGCAACTGTAATAAATCAACTTTTCTGACCTACAAAGCACAGTGCAAGAGCTTAAGGCTTCAGAACTTACCCTGACTGTGACTTTGTTGGAGTGGACATTCCACAATACCCAGGAGGTCTTAGAAACAGTATGATTTAGGGACACACAAAACATACTCACTGTTAGTCTACCATAACCTGGGAAAAAAGAGGAAAAGTAGGTAACGAGTTTGGCAGTTCTTAGAGGTTTCCACAGTGTTTGTGGTAGCTGGTAATCGGTACATGAAGTAAATTAACTTTTTTTAGTAGGATGATGAAAAAGAGAGCCTGGATTCCACCCCTAGCCCCCAGTCTCCTTTCTTTTGCAGTTTTTCTTTTTGCATGAGGCAGGTGAGTGTGAGCTACAGTTTTAAGTCCTGTTTCTAGGAAAAACTCATGGCCTGTGATATCGCAGAGGAGGATATTTTCTGTGAGGATATTGGGAGGAACAGGCTAATTCTTGGCAGCAAAGACAGTGATAGATGTGTCCTGCAGAAACATCTCTCAACCACTTACTCAGGAACGGAGAAGGGAAGTCAAATGGAGAAAGTTTTGGGGCTGTTGATGCTAATTAGCCTTTGTGGCTGTGTTCATACATCATGCCTGATGGAGGGCTGAGTCCAAATACTGCCCTGAACTTGCTGACCAGACAAGCTGTTAAGCCCGCAGCTCAGTTGAGGGAGACAGGTAGGCCACGGGCCTGAGGGGAAGCAGTTCTCCTGGGCAGCAGGGCTGCTTTTCCCTGTGCCAATGTCATGAATGTAATGTCTCTGGGAGCTGAAAAGTAGTAAAGGAGCTGGTTCACAGTGTGGGCTGTGTGCCCTGCAGAGCCACGAGTCCAAACCCATGCCTGAAACAAATACACAGTTTGGACATGGTGAAACTGTTTGTTTGGGATGAGACTAATAAACCATTCTTTATGAGTGAGAGCTGGATGAAAGCTCCGCCAGCTTGTGTGTTGTTCTAGGAGAGGGCAAGAGTCCAATGCACTCCATTAACACAAAGGCAGTGCCTGCTGAAAGAAACCCAAAAGCAAAGCATGTCATTTTAGCTTCTCAGAATATAATACCAGCCAGCTTGTGCCACGATTTGCAGAAGACAAATATGATTTATTCTAGATTGTAGCAAACTCATCTGTAAATATTTACTTTGATACACACCACACAACTTTGTTTGCTAATGGCTTAATACATCATTCCTCACATGGGGAATTCTTTTTTTCCTGAGGTAGACATTGCTTACAGCATGAGTGATTTCCTCAGAAAGTGGATGCAACCTCTCCATCAGGGGAATGTGAGATTAGAGCAGGAACTGAACTCCAGTATCATCATCTCAGGTGTCTGGACCTGTTGGAGTGGGTCCAGAGGACGCCACAAAAATGATCAAAGGCCTGGAACACCTCCCCTGTGAAGAGAAGCTGAAAGAGTTGGGGTTGTTGAGCTTGGAGAAGAGGAGACTCTAAGGAGACTTTGTTGCAGCCTTTCAATAGGTAAAGGGAGGCTCATAAGAAAAAACGGGAAAAACTTTTTGGCAGGGCTTGTAGCACTAGGACAGCTGGTAATGGTTTTAAACTAAAAGAAAGGAAGTTTGGAATAGCTATTAGGAAGAAATTTTTCACTCGGGTGGTGAAACACTGGCGCAGGTTGCCAAGAGAGGTGGTGGATGCTCTGTCCATTCAAGTTCAAGTTGGATGGGGCTCTGAGCAACCTGGTCTAGTTAAAGATGTCCCTGCTCACTGCAGGAGGGTTGGACTGGGTGACCTGTAAAAATCTCTTCCAACACAAACCATTCTATAATTAAATGCCACAGCCACAAATGCAGCTCATGGGCTGCAAATTGAGATATAAGCCCAGGTGACACTTATGTTTAGATCTTAAATGTTAAATTATAGCCTGAAGTAACGTGGGCTTCACAAGAAGGCTGACAGGATCACTGGTGGAGAGCTGAGTCACACTAACTTTCTGCCATGGAGTTTTGGTTTGGTATATTGCTAAACTAGAGTGATGCAAACAGAAGACTGACCTAACCATGTAAGAAGCTGTTCAGAAGAAGATCTAGTCTTACTGTACAATTGATTTTGTTGTTCCTACTCCATATTCTGATATACAGTGGTCTCTCTCAGCATCCCTAGCTGACTTTTGTGCCTTGTAAACTTGCTGTTAATGGCACTTCTTGAGATAGCTGCTGGGTCCTAGGGACAGCATCTGCTCTTGAGGCTGCAAAACATGCTTTGCAAAAGTCAGGTACTGTGGAAAGAAACCTCTTATTTTTTACTTTATAGCATAAAGTACACCTGTTTTGTATGGTTTGCAAGAAAAGGTCTGTTCCAAAACATAATGCAGGCTCAATAAATAAATTTGGTTGGTGTATGTTCCAGACTGCTGTTGACTTAGCAGGAGGGCACTAATTGAATATAACTTAGAAGAAAGAGGATTAGGCAAGTCCTAGACAGAAGAAATGCACTGAAGTGTATGTGATTACAGATCTTATGTTTATACTCTCTAAACAAATTAGGGATGAATTTCCTCTCTGTTGAATAGTATTTCAAAGGACCAATGCAATCAGCTATTTAGGTTATAGCCTTCTAATAAAACTGGGACAGATGTGTATGTGTACTTTTTAAAAAAGTAGATTGCCTAAAGCAGCTATCTTTTTCTTTACAGGATTTCTTCACTAAAATTGCGATACTTAATATGTAACAATACCCTGGTAGGCATTTGCAGGTTAGTTGTTTGATATGCAAATTTGATGTGTTCTTGCAGATGCAGTTTTTTTCTTCACTAGAAAAAAAAGCCATGATGCTTTTGTTCTCTAATGATCTGTTGTATTTTTCCCTGCAGTTAGGTACTCTTAAAGAGAATTTGCCAAGGTTAGATGAGCGTTTTATTCGTTTTGGTCCTTTACCAAAAATTGGAATAGGACAAATGTCATTTTTGCATGGTTCCCCAGAAAAAATGAATTTGCTAGTACTAATAGAGAGAAATTGCAAAGAAAACTATGTGTATTGGGATTTTTGCCCTTCTGGAAGTGTCCAGATTGTCTTAATCACCTTGGACAGTTTCTTTCACTCTTTTTGTGATAATTCACACTCCTACTTACATTCTGGTTTTTATTTCTTTTCTTTGGTGTTTTTCACCCAATCTGAATTCAGACGACAGGGAACTCTTCTTTGTATCTGTTTGCAGAACTTGATTGATGCCCTTAGTCCCACATGAATAATCAATGCTAACATGCTTACTGTTTTCTGTCTACAGACCAAATAACAAAAGGAGATCTTGAGAATGTGCTGCAAAAGTTCACAGGGGACATCATGCAGGTTCCTCCACTGTAAGTTCCACAATATTCACTCGCTCTTGGTAGTTGTTTTCCGCTGCACCTCAAACACCTCAAATACTGTGTTCAGTTTTGGACCCTTCGCTGCAAGAAGGACATTGAAGTGCTCAGGTGTGTCCGGAGAAGAGGAACGAAGCTGGAGAACAAGTGTTGTGAGGAGCAGCTGAGGGAACTGGCATTATTTAGCCTGGAGAAAAGGAGACTGAGGGGCGAACCTTACAACTGTTTACAACTCCCTGAAAGGAGGTTGCAGCGAGGTGGATGTTGGTCTCTTCTTCTAAGTGACAGGCAATAGGACAAGAGGAAATGGCCTCAAGTTGTACCAGAGGAGGTTCAGATTAGATATTAAGGAAAAAATCTTCACTGAAATGGTTCTCAGGCACTGGAACCACCTGCCTATGGACGTGGTTGAGTCACCATCCCTGGAGGTAAAGACAGGTATATGAGCTGCTCAGGGATATGGTTTAGTGGTGGACAGGTATGCTTGGACTTGCTGATCTCCAAGGTCTTTTCCAATCAAACAATTCTATGATTCAGCTATTGGGACTCTCCAACAGAAGTCGGTTCTCTCGGAAAGAAAAAGACACATTTTGGCAAGAGGATAGAGGCCAGGCAGGCGTAGGCGTTTAACATTTGCAACCGCTGGTCGTGCTAATCTGAACATCAAGCACAAACGGTGAAACGGAGTCTGCAGGGGTTTGGGGTAAATGTAAAGGAGCAAAGCAGTCTTAAACAGCTTCACAGGGCTTGCTGGTTTCTGTCCCGTCTTCTAATTAGGAAGTGAGGCTGCAAGTCTTTAATTTTAGTTGTGGGGTAAGAGGAAGCTTAGTGACATCTGTGTGGAAGTGCCTTAAATGACTTCATATTAGTTTTCTGAAAACTTAGAGTATGCGTGAGTGATTAGTGACTGAGCTTCTGAGGCTTAGCACATTTCTTCCAGTCAGGTGAGCCATAGTAACTGGCAACGTGCAAACACTTATCTTGTGACAGATGGCTTTTATGGTGATTTAAGCTAACACGCTTTCCTTTGCATTTGTGATGGGTCTGTTACTGCCGTTCCAGTGTGAGCCCTTTAAGGTCAGTAATTCAGTAGGTGTTCTGCTTCACATGACCTGTTTCAAATTATCCTCTGCTAATTTAAGCACGATCCTTTTTGATTTTTCTGTGGTCATCTTTCTGTCAAGACTGGAGTTGGGGCTTTGGATTAAGTTTCATATAATCAGTGAAATATTTTCTTTGGTTCTGTAGTGGTGCCCTAAATACCCTGAGCAAGGTGCCATAACTTGGCAGTTGCTGTTCAGGGAAGACCTTGGTGCAAGGCAGAATTACGTGACTTGCCTGAGCAGCTCCCAGTGATCGGCTCAACATAACCCTGAAACGGAGTATGCCCTGCAGGCTTCTGAGAGGCAGCTGCAAGGGTTGTACCCCTTATAGAAACCCTTTGTTTTCATAATCTACAAGTTGATTGATGAAACACTTTTCAGTCTGTAGAGCAAGAGATAAATACAGGACCGCCTCTTGTTTTCGAGTTTACATAGCTACTGGCAAATGGGATGATTCCGTGTCCAAGAGATTTCAGAAGCACTTGCTAGTTGTTTGGGTTTTTTTTTTTTTGTGAGCACTTGGAGAGGATTAGAAGGGTAAAATGTATGCTGCTATAGTACAATATTAACAGGATCTGCAGGATGGAAAGCTTGTTCTATTACAACCTTATGACACACATTTTCATGCTTCATCTGATCAGCTATTCTGCTTTGAAGAAGGATGGAGAAAGGCTATCAACTCTAATGAAGAGAGGAGAAGCGGTTGAAGCAAAGCCTGCTCGGCCAGTAAAAGTGTACAGCATCTCTCTCCAACAGTTCCAGCCACCACTGTTCACACTGGGTAAAGGCCAAAGATTATTACACAGCGCGATGTGCCCAGCTTGTTAGTGCTTATTTACACTCAGAATGGAGCTGAGATAGTGAAATGGTTTTCATTTCCCTCAGCTACTTATTTTGGTGTGAGCCCATGTGCAGAGACTTTCGCTTTGCAGTATAAGCATCGTGTTTTGGTTTTAAGTTAAGCTGATTATGTGTAATCCTTCTGTGAGGGAGAATTCTGAGAGGCCGGTCAGGGGATTATTTGCATCTGTCCATGATTTTGCAACCTCTAGCTCACTCTTCCTTTCTCGTGTCTGCTTACTTTCCTTTGCCCGTTCTTTCCTCAGAAGCCCAGACTTGCTGGCATCGCTCCCGAGGTGCAGCAAGGATTGGTATCTGTTTCTGTGAGGCCTCTTTCTTGATTGAGGAGGCAGGATCTTACCCTTCCTTCTGCCATGCGTGAAGAAACTTGGATAGTACATTAAGAAGCACATTAATAAATAAACCAAAAAGACTGTTGTAAATGTTTGATGCTACTGTAAGGTCAAGATAATGTCTCACATTGATCATCAACCTCGTTGACCCGTAGTCCTGATGGACCAGGTGTTCTGTTATGACCTGGTATGAGTGACAGAGCTCAGTGTCGTATGAATTCAGCCCTTGCTTTATGGTTGGGTGATGAGCAGCTGATTGCTGGCAGAGGGGCAGGAAAGGCTGAGAAAGCGGAGAAAGTTAAAGGTGAATTTTAAAATTTTACTGGAGCTATCTGTGTGCAGTATCTTAAAGGCATTGATAGTTTACAGTATACTTGAAATAATTTGTTTTCATCTTTAGAAACAACCTTCTGAAACGTTTAAAACTAATAGGGCTGAAGCATTTGTTAACATACCACAGCAAAGACTTAATTTCTAGTGAGTTAGTTCAGTTACCATTGTATTTGCTTTCCCTCCTGTCTAGCTTAGCAATCTCACCCGCACATATGCACAGGATGAATAATTGATGTTGCATCCTATAAATATTTTATCACCGGGTTGTTTGCTTAGCGCATTTTTACATGTATGTGGGGGCATGGTTTCTACGTAAAGAAGATTTCACATTGCGCTGACAATTTACCATGTCACTGTTAACATTCCAGATGTTGAATGCGGCGGTGGCTTTTATGTCAGGAGCCTGGTCAATGACATTGGCAAAGGTAGGCATGAAAAAGACCCAGCAGTTTAAGAAGTGAATGTGTCCGTTTATGGAAAAAATAGTCATTTTGTGTATCTCCAATGGCCAGACTTATGCATTATTTTGCAGAATTGTAGAGCTATCACTTGGTTTTATATACTAAGGTATTTTCCTTGAAAGCAGGGGGAAATGAAGGCTAAATAATTGCCAGCGGACTTTGGCTGCTGAGGGATAAAAGTGGAGCAAGTAATAGCACTGAGCAAGATAATACAAGGCAAGAGGGGATTTTTTTTTTTCCCTCTTCTCCTTATGTTAAAGCTAACTCAGATTAAGGGTGAGAAAAAGAAGAAAGATACTGTCTTTTTAAACGTTATTCATCACATTTTGAAAACAGATTGCACAGAACATTACCATGCACATAATAAACCCTGTCTGCTGGGAAGACGTCTATGTTTGTGCTGATTTTTCTAGTGCTTTCTTTCTCCTTTACCTGAGCTATGAGTGGTTTTGCTTTCCCACGGGGTTATTTGTCTAGTGCACTCTATCTATCAAACTGCATGATGGAGAACAGATAATCCACTTAAATTTTTTTTAATGATGCATTTGCAGATCAAGAAAGCAAATGGTGTGAGCAAACCTTATGAATTTCGATGTTGTTATTTGTACTTAGACAAGTCAAAGATTCTCTTTCTGTTACTGCTTTCTGGGCATACTGACTTACGTTTAGTCCTTTAACGACAAACTCAGATAAAGTCTGTTGTCAACTGGTTTCTTTTCAAAGATTTAAAATGTAGTAAAAATCTTCCTGCATCAGAAAGGACAGGAGAGAATATTTTACTATAGCTGTGAGCTTACAAGCCATCTCTGATTGCTGCTCTCTTTTGTGGCCTCTCATTATGTAATTATGCCCTACTTTTATTTATTTAATATATCAGAACATTTGTTTATATTTTTTTATTTTGACTTCTTTTAGTTTATATTGTCCTCTTAGGTGGTGCAGGGTGAAAATGTCAAAAATCCTTCTTGAGGGAAAGATGTGCGTTAAGGCCTCCGAGTCTGTGGAAAAATAGTGCATGGTGTTCTAAGTCACTCGTGAATACAGAATGTTCTGCTTACATCTGAAGTAATCATTTCCTTTCTTTTCATTCTGATTTAATCTGGAAAACCTTTTGACAGCTTCCAGGTTTTGAACTCTTTACTGCACTGGAGATTTAATTCCTTGGCTTAACCCATTTAAGAAGATAAAAATGAGTGATAAATCTTTGTTAATTTCCTTCTCAAGCAAAGCAGAGTGATGTGGAAGGCTACATGTAAAACCACATTTTGAATAAGCTGCAAATAGTTATTAAACTTGACCATACACTTTCTCTAAATGCTCTTTTTTTTCTGTTACTGTAGAACTCTCTACCTGTGCCACTATGCAAGAGCTGACCCGGACCAAGCAGGGGCCGTTTACGCTAGAGGAACATGTCCTTTATGAAGACAAATGGACAATTGATGAAATTGCACGATCCTTAGAGCATTGCACGTCTCTCCTCCCAGGAGAGCCATCTCATAAAAAATTGAAGACAGAGCATCCAGGTGAAACTGCTCTGAGCTGTGAAGATAAGTGATAAGTTGGGTCAAGGAAAAAGACTGAATGATTGAGATATTTTCAGATTGGATTGGGATTGTCTTGCCTCCTGTGTAAATTTACAAGTCTGTACTCAGACGGTGACAAACCGCAATGCAAGAAAAATTATTCTTTTGTTTTCTGGGGTTATAACACACACTGAAAATATCCAGTGCTTGCTGTTTCTGGATCTGCTTATTTTCTTCCTTCTTGGACACTGTAAATGGGCCTGCCAGTAATGTCAGATCTTCGTGCATTTTTAAACAATTTATAGGGCACAATACAGCTGTTGCTAATTTCTCAATAAAAATTGTAAAACTTTGTTTGATAAATATGCGCCAAAATATCTTTTTTTTTTCTTTATAGCTGCCAATCAAACCCTGAAATACCATGGTGACAAGACTGTTATAACCAGAAGGATACAAAAATGTGGTGTGGCAGGTTGCTTTCTTGAATTCCATTTCGGGAAGCGTCCTACTGTAGTTTTTCCTATGCAGAATGGTCTTCGAGTCAAACGTTATCCAGAATGCATTAAATGTTAGTGCTAATATAGAGTCATAGAATATTCGAGTTGGAAAGGACCCATAAGGATCATCAAGTCCAACTCGCTGCTGCTTGCAGGACTACCTGAAACTAAATTGTATGACTTTGTCCAGATGTGTCTTGAACTCTGACCGGCTTGGTGCCCTCACCACATCCCTGGGAAGTCTGTTCCAGTGACCAAACATGCTCCCAGTGAGAATATTTTATGTTATGTCTGAAATATCAGTGAAGGTTGGGTCCATAGTTCGGGTAGTCAAGAGAATTTGATTGCACTGATTATTTCTCACCACGGCTTCCCTTGGGATTTTCAAAATGATTAAAATACAGTGTTTTGAGGATGCTAAAAAGCACTATAGTTTGTTTCCATGTGTGTAATGGACTATCCTATAAGAGGACTTCCTTGTGTAGCTCCATACGAACTAGTACTGGCTCTATTTGCCTCTTGACATAATGAGGAACACGAGGGGTAGTTTAAACACGTGAGTGACATTTGTGGGAAAGCCCTGCTTTTGAAATTGTCTCTGCAGTGTCACCAGAGAGGAACGGACTGACCGCTGGTACAGTTTGTTGCTGCTGCGTGCCCAGTGGGCTGCTGTGGCTTTGCACAACTCCTGCACCTTTAGGTTTTGGTTCTGAAGTACAGGGACATGACACTTCTACTCTGAGTGGCTGATGCTGTAACGCCAAGAGTTTGTGCTTAGATTAGGGTGTTTCTTTTACAGAGAGACATGGACGTTTCATTAAATTACTGCGTTTGTGAACTTGCTACTTTCTATGGTAAGTTACAGCTAATTACCTCTGTTGCTTAAAAGAAGCTGGGTTTTATTCCAAACTTGACTTGAATCTCCCCATGTTGCATTTTATGTCTTTGTCTGCACCTTACAAAAAAGCAATTTCTCTGTGTGTTGGTATTATGTGAAATGATCAAGTTCCAACCTTACTTTCAGTCTAAGAAATGAAATAAATATTCTGAGGTTCCTCATTGCAGGATATCTATAGGGGTTTTTTGTTTTCTGCACAATTAGAAACTGAAGTCTGTGTGAGATCAATGAAGCTTTTGTTTAGAGGGAGGATAGGGTTTATGTTTTATTGTTCAGTAGACAGAGAGTTTTCATCTTTTGAATATTCTTATAGAGAACTTTAAGGGAAATATTGAAAATATCAGAAGCAAATTGATATCCCTGGAGTGGCAGCAAGTTTAATGTACAGTGTGGTAACAGTTGTGAGAAATTTGATTTCAGAAATGGGAGAAGAGAGACTTGCGATCAGTAAGAGAACAGTGGGAGGTTTTAGTTATTTTTGGAGTGGGTTTTTTTGGTACTTTGGATAGAAACAGAGAAGAAAGAGATTATTTCCTAAAGAAATCAAATAAAGCAGAAAATTTCATTTTCCAGTATACTTATCTTGAATGATCAAAGACTCTGATTGAGACACAGCTTCTTTTATTGTTGAAATCTGTATTTTTTCCAAGAACCTAATATATGTTACTCCAGTGGTCTTCTAGATAAAGTTCTCTTTTTTATTTATCTTTCTCCTTTTTAAAAAATACGCCACTAGATGGAATTCTATTAGTCTACTTCTTTCATCTACGGGGATTTATTTCTTTAAAAATTAGTGCAATTGAGAAATCTTTCTATTAATAGGGTACATTTGTATACAGTGTTATAAGTGTCTAGCACGTTTTTTTAATCTCATCTGTTTGTTTAATGCTCACCATGGCTTTCTTGCTATTCCATGTAAGACCCTCTGATATGTTTAATTTCAAAAGGAGAATTATATTTTTATCAGCTTTTAGGTTAGCTTGCAACTGGCCTGCTGTAATTATTGCTAACAGATCTGTGATCTTGAGAAGATAAGATCTGTTCCATAGTCTCGTGGCGCGAGAGAAATGAAATGGCAATCAAAAGCAAGCATCCTGTTGGCATCAGCAAGTTTTGGTTTAGGCTGCAAGTCCTAATGCATATGGAAAGAATCGTAGAATCATTAAGGTTGGAAAGGACCTCTAAGATCATCCAGTCCAACCATCAGCCCAACTCCACCATGCCTACTAAACTATGTCCTAAAGTGCCACAGCTACACGCTTTTGGAACCCCTCCAGGGCTGCAGACTCCACCACGTCCCTGGGCAGCCTCTTCCAGTGCTTCACCACTCAAAAAAAGAAAGCATAGGGAGAGAAGGAGGAGAGAAGGAATGTAGTTTTACCCATTCAGGAATCTTTGTTAAGGTGTGTAGATGGTGTTCCTAAAGACTGGAGATGTCTTTTGGTTTGTGAATGCCACTTCTTCCCTCAGCGCTTTTGTTCTTTCGTAGCAAGTAGAGAGACATCTACCAGCTCTAGGCAGACCTTTTTTTTCCTGGGATTCCTCTCATCTTCATAGAATCATAGAATGGTTTGGGTTGGAAGGGACCTCAAAGCCCTTCCAGTTCCAACCCCTGTTACGGGCCAGGACGCCTCCCACTGGATCAAGTTGCTCAAAGCCCCATCCAACCTGGCCTTGAACATCTCCAGGGATGGGGCAGCCACAGCTTTTCTGGGGAGTCTTCCCCCAAGGCTAGGTTCTGTCACCTCCAGAAATAAAGGCAGAACCTCTTTCTCTCAAATTAATAACCAACTTCTCCCAACATAGCTTGGGCTGAACTAGAGATGTTCTTTCAGTTGCAGGCTGGGTAGCGAGTGTGTTTGGCTCTAGCTGCAAATGGCCAGAGAGCACACAGAGCTGTGGCAGGCACAGAAGAAGGCGCGGAGTAAAGAATGCATGAAGTCATGAACAAATTATGCAATAACAGCATATTTTATGATGACTGATGAGTGTCAGCCCTGTTCCAGCCCTAAACAACCGAGCTATGTTTTCAAACATTCAGATTCCTCTGGCACGCGCTTGCATGCTCTTTCCTAGGTACCCCTAGACTTTAGTGGGTTCTGCCCCTTCATCTGTTAGTACTAGTGAACAGTAACCAGGAAAAAAATGTAGGAATACCTTTTTTAGATATGTTTTAATAAGTGTTTAACCCAGTATCTTGAAACTGTCCAGATCTGGAAGTAAATGTTGTGTTCCCATGGGAACCTAGGGAAATACTCTTTTTAACTTCTTTATTCTTATTCACGTGCATATCCTGGAGATAGTAGACTTCAGAATCGTCCTATAGCCACAGAAAAACATATTTTTTTCCAGAACAAAATATCCTGTGATTCTGAATCTTGATGGCTGGAGGCAGGATATCTCAACATTAACGGCTGTATAGAGGGAGAGGAAAAGTGTGTATACACTGTTTCTGAGACCATTAGAGGAGCTGGCACTAAGTACCCAGCTGAGACAAACAGTAATTAATGAGAATTTTATGCTACTCGGACCAGAAAATATGCATGTCTCTGTGACTTACCATTTAAAATATATCTATGACAGACTGAAAGATTTGTTTCATTTTAATAAGCGTTGTTCATGGGGTAAGTCCTAATAGAAAAGCGTGTCCAGCTTTTTGAGCTGAATATTGTCTGTCTTGCATTTGGACCTGTGATCTATAGTCCCTAGCAGTGTTCTACCATAGTCTGGCCCTGACCCTGCCTCCACTGCTGGTGCTGCTTCAGCTGGCGAGGGCTTCATAATTTATCTCCTTCCACTGTCTCTGCCTGGCTGGCTCTCTTTATTCCTCATTTAAATGGTAGTTTTTCAGTTGGTGTCAGTGTATATTTCTGCTTCCAGCATGTTGAGCAATTTTAAAATGTTTTTTAAGCAAAATCAATACAAATTTTTTTTGTGTATTAATCAAGACTGACCCATTAGCAAAATATTCTTGGAGCGCCTTCATCAATAACTAAGCTTTTAGCATCCTACCCTGCAGTTCTGCTTTGATTTATATGCTTATTAGAAGAAAATCAAGTCAAATTTGAATAACTCCTCAATTTTGGGGATACCTTAGGATTTTGTTTTTCATTGTAATAGTGAAGCTGCTATTCTGAGCACGGATGGCTCTGAGCGTTTAATGGCTGGGGTTGTTCTGTTTGCTTGGCAGAGTCAAGGAATCAGTTGGCAGTAGTGTTAATTTTATTAAAAAAGCCTGAGAGAGAGAAAGCAAGAGTGCACGTGTGCGTACGTGAGAGTGTGACTACAGTATACAACTGGAGGGAAGTCATAGGGACGGGCGATGGGTTCTGCCAGCCTGGGCAAAATCACTGTCCTGATTAAATTGCTAACAGCCACGGGTTTAATTTGCTGCTTTGTGAGACCTAATTAAGTGAATCGCCAGTATGTAAGGGTCTGTGAAACCAGCAGGGCGCTCACCTGGATGGTTCTGTCTCCACTCTGGGTGGTGAGATAGCGCATCTTTTCCCATTGTCTCTGAGATGAACTGCTAAGATAATACAGGTGTTAAACAGGCAAAGCAAAAAGTTGATACTGGGGACCGGATGATTTCAGTGCTCAGGGCAAAAAGGGACTATAGCACAAGAAGAAAACCGTATTTTGTTTCCAATTCTGTTTTTTGGGGAGGTGTTGGAGATGCTGCTGCGGCTCAGAGAAAGCAATAGTATGGCTGCCCGAGCCAAACTTAACATTTTTGTTACGGAGTGAACATCTTGGACGTCAATCCTTTTCCCTTCTCAGCTCCAGCTCAAAGAAGGTGTCGGATCAAAGCAGCAGCCTCTCCCTGCCTTTTCCATGCTACGTAGCTGTGTGGTGTAGATGCTGAAACAACCTTACCTCAGACTGTGGGCTGTATAAGGGCTTGTGTAGCTTGTCCCAGACACTAACAGTAACTGAGAATGAGTAGGATGAGAAAGGGGGCAATGAAATTAGTCATATAAACACAGAACTGTCTTTACAGCCTATGAACTAGCCTTCCTCTTACCAGGTCTGCTCATCTTAGGTTACAGCTCCGCGCCTGGCCTTTCCGCTGAGCATCCTTTTAACTTCTCATAGAATCGTAGAATGGTTTGGGTTGAAAGGGACCTTAAAGATCATCCAGTTCCAACCCCCCTGCCATGGGCAGGGACACCTCCCACTAGACCAGGCTGCTCAGGGCTTCATCCAGCTCATCCTAAACCTCTCATCCTCTTTCGGATTCCTTTCCTGGTACACGTGGGCCTTCAGAAAGCATGGAGCAAAAATACTGTTTAGTTTCTAGGGGGATAGGAAACCTGGTAACAAAGTGCAAGGGAACAGGGTTGTCTAGTCTGTTTCTTCCCCTGCCCTTTTCATAACGAAGACGTAGTCCTAGATGCTTTAGTGCCATTTCTCTGGGACATAGGATTATTTTAGATATTTCAGAATTAAGTACCTCAAAGTCAGATCTGCAGCTGAGTGCATGCATTAAAAATCAAATACATCATTTCGCAGATGTCACACTGCTCTTAGTGGCTGCAGAGCATGATTTTACAGCTTAAAAGGAGGGGGGTAGAAAAGGAATGGCAAGAGGTAAATGCATATTTCAGTTAAATTTTTTAAACAGATGAACTTATTTTAGGTAATCGCGGAAGGAAAGACATTAGTATTCAAGAAGAGAAAATCTAAAGAGAAAGGACACAATTTTTACTACCTTTTCTGTTTCTTTTAGCACACGAAGCAATTAGCTTAAATACACCATTTCAGAGCTTAAGGAGCTTTTATGTGGTTGTTGCTGTGTGCCGTGTGCTGATGTGAAAAAAAAGACATCTCATTTCAGCAGTTGAAAAGACAGTCTTCTGTGCTGCCCTTCAAAAGGCAGGGTTTTGTTTTGCTTGTATGGAATTGCTGTAAATCCTTAGAAGCATCACTTATTCTTTTGTGCGTGGTGTGTTCCTATGGAATCATCCCCTGCAGCTGCCTTTCCTGAGGGTCAACAGACCCGTTTCAAGCTCTGCAGGTACATAGCACGTATTCCCAGTGTAAACAGAACGTTGTGTACAAACACTAAATATATTTAGAAAACAAGATTAATTCTCTGTAATCTTTGCTATGCAGGTTGCTCTTTCAGTAAAATGTTACCCGGATTGCATTAAGCCTGGCTGCCGCGTTGCTGCCGTGCTTTGTAAACAGGTTCTTCTTTATACTCTAATTTGACACAGGGCACTGGCAGACTATGTTGATTTCTTGTCCAGGTGATTAATTTTACCCAGCTGCTCCTTTGCACGCGGAGAAGTGACTGGCTTTAACTTCTGAATTTACTAGTTATGATTTCCTAGTGCTGTGCTCAGCACCTCCGTCAGAAACTGGCAGAGAGGTGTGCGCCCACCTCATCTTCCCCGTTCAAACTGGCGCCTGAGGTGTCGTTGGAGTAAGTGTTGTTCAATTAGAATCAAAGAACCATTAAGGCTGGGAAAGACCTCTAAGATCGTCGAGTCCAACTGTCAGCCCAACCCCACCGTGCCTATTAAACCATGTCCTGAAGTGCCACAACTACGCACTTTTTGAACCCCTCCAGGGATGAAAATTCCACGACTGCCCTGGGCAGCCTCTTCAGTACTCTCAGATAAGAAATATTTTCTAATATCCAATCTAAACCTCCCCTGGTGCAACTTGAGGCCATTTTCTCTTGTCCTATCACTTGTTATTTGGGAGAAGGATATAAATAGAATAAACTGGATGCTGTTAGAGAAGACCATACGTCTCGTTGTGTTGCTCGGCTAACTTCCAGCAAAAGATAGAGTAGGCAACTAATGTTCTAGTACTCCTCCCTCCAAACAGGAGTCGATGGAAGATGTCCACAAGGCATACGGGTACGTAGCTAACTTAAAATGTGATTATTTTGTTAAACTCCTGCCCTGTTTTACTAAATTACGTAAACGATTGCTCGCTGAGTTCAGACCTTATATATTTCATTTCACCTATCATGGGTTTTGTCTTTTTTTTTCTTTTTATTCTAGCAGTGCAAACAAACGGGTTGAAAAATTGTATTTCTTTTTACTAGAGAAATTAAAAAGAGTTAAATATTAATAGTGTGGCACAACCCTTGGTGGTGTTCCACACCTAATGAATATGCAATAGTTCTATTTTCTACTTAAAACCAACAAAAATTGTCAGAATAGGACCAGGGTTCCTCTTTAAAAATGTGTTTATCTAGGAAATGCATTTCTCTAGAGAGCACTAGTAAAGTCTCGGCAAAATGGATAAACCTGATTTGTTGAGTGTAGAGCTAAGAACGTGGCACTTGTATGCATACGATTTCCCTGCACCAGATTTATCTGTTCTCCTCCGCTGTGCTGTAGATGTTTGTTACTGGAAAGAGCGTCGTCATGCAATCCGTGTTGGTGTTCAGCCGTTCCTTTCTATTGGTGGGAATACAGAGCACTCATCCCCATGCCAACACCTGCCATTAGTAAATCCAGGCTGGTCCTTCCAAATTGTGTAGAAGCAGTGCAGAAATAAGCCATCATGCTCCATAGAAGGCAGTACATGATGAAGATTTGAGGAAATGAAGTTTATCTAAAGGCAGAGCGTGTTTTATGGCTGCAAAGACAAGGCAATGTCCAGCAGGATAGCCTGTGCAATCTGATCCTGAACACATAAAACCAAATAGCTTTTCCAAAAAAAATGCATTTTTCTGAGAGCGTTCATTTGCTGCATCGCTGGAGGAAAGCTCCCAGAGTTGGAGTTGCTCAGCCTGGAGAAGAGAAGGCGCTGGGGAGACCTTAGAGCAGCTTCCAGTACTGAAAGGAAAGCAGGGAGGGTCTCTTTAGCGGACAGTGCAGGGGTAGGATGAGGGGGAATGGTTTTAAGCTGAAAGAGGGGAGATTCAGGTTAGACATTAGGAAGATAGGTTTCCTGTGAGGGTGGTGAGGCACTGGCACAGTTTGCATAGGGGTGGCTGCCCCATCCCTGGAGGTGTTGAAGGCCAGGCTGGATGAGTCTTTGAGCAACCCGGTCTAGTGGGAGGTGTCCCTACCCATGGCAGGGGGGTTGGAACTGGATGATCCTTAAGTTCCCTTCCAACCAAACCACTCTATGATTGATTCTATGATTTTTCTGTGTCAGCGTAATTGGGTAAACTTTCCACCTCTCCTTTGCAAAAGGAGCTCACCGTTCCTGTTTTACTCTTTTCGTTGCAAAGCCATTTTAGCTTGTTTAGTTGGGACAAGAAAATAAGAGGAAATGGCTGGCAATGTCTCTTTTCTTCTGGGGACAGAATTCCTGCTTTGTGCCTGTGCTTGTGTAAGGTGAAGCCGACAATGGGAGAGGGCACTCCGCAGCTGAATCTATCCTGGAGTGCCTTTTTAATTGCCCTGTGTAAGAAAACCACAATGTTTTTCTTGTCTGGAAAGATACGGATACTTCTGGAAGATATGCATATTTGTTTTTCTTTAGCAGGACAGCCTTTCCTAAGCCCTTCTGCTCCTCGGTACCCAAGAATCATTTATCTCTCAGTGCAACAATCGAATGGTTTCATAACTGGCCCAAGGCTATGAAGCAAAGTTACAGTCTGGGCATGTTGCCGACTGTGGTCCAGAGGAGAGGGAAAAATTGGCCGGGAGCAAGTAATTGTGGAGTGGCAGAAACAACTGGGGATTCTTAGTAAATCAAGAAAAATGGCTAGTGTTTGAAAACACTCGTGTGGTACAGAGCTGGAAAATAGCGCGCTTGGGCTTCCTGAGGTGTTTTTATAGCATTTAGCTTTGTTCTTTCTTCACAAGGTTACACTACGCTCAGAAAGGTGATTTTATTGGTATCAAGTCCAATCCAGTTGTAGGTTTTGGGAAGCTCACTTGATACAGGATTTGTTCATTTTCTGGCAAACTTTTGTGTATTTATAAATCCTTAAATAGAATGCAGTAGGTAGTCAGCAAGGCTGAATTTCCATCTTGCACGCACACACCTTTCCTGGTGTACTTCCCTAGGACCTCAGCTCCAAGAGGAGCGAGTACGCTGTGGGTCCCCTGCAGCGCCTCTTTATGGGGCCCAGAACAATTATTAGGGATGATATGGGCATTTCAGGGAAGGAGGTGGCTGTGAAGAGCAAGAAATCTTCAGGCTCCATGTTAGCATCTTTAATCCTTTAGTGAGGAAAATGATTTTTTAGTGTTCATTTTGAAGTGAGGTCAACCTGGCAACTTTTTTATTATGTATAAGCCAAGAAGTGTGTTTCATCTTCCTTTATGGAGATTTATGTGACCCAGAGAGATCAGAGAGGAGCTGTTGTCAAGGGGAGAAAACACTTTGTGTCGCACAAAACTGATAAAATGCTGAATGTGTGCCTGCGATGAAGGAGATTTTAGGCTACATTCAGGTGGTTTACATTTACCTGAATTCATTGTCGTGAAGGAATAAGAAACTTAATGATGTGTCGTTTCCCAGAATGTTTTCTCATTATTGGGGGGTCGCTTCACTGAAATAATTTAAATCCATTGCTGTATGTGTCACAGTATATGAGTGTAGAGAGAGACTCGATTCTTGCCTCTAAAATGTATGATCTGTCCTGACTGCAGCGTAAGCATCTGACCTGAGGAGCTGAATGGTGCGCTCACCCGACCACAGCTGCTTTATTTTCATTTTGTTGAGTATGAAAAGTATGAAAGAAGAGAGTCTCAAATAATTATTTGAAGGACAAAAAAAATATTTGTATTTTGAAACTTTTTGCTTTATAGAATCGTAGAATCATTAAGGTTGGAAAAGACCTCTAAGACCATCCAGTCCAACCTGTCAGCTCAACACCACCGTGCCTACTAAATCACATCCTGAAGAGCTACAGCTACACGCTTTTTGAACACCGTCGGGGATTGTGACTCCACCACTTCCCTGGGCAGCTGCTGCCAGTGCTTCCCCACTCTTTTGGTAAAGAAATTGTTCCTAATATCCAATCTAAACCTCCCATGCTGCAACTTGAGGCCATTTCCTTTCATCCTATCACTTGTTACTTGGGAGAAGAGACCAGCACCCACCTCGCTACAACCTCCTTTCAAGTAATTGTAGAGGGCAAAATGAAAGAACCCGTTAGTAATCTCCCAGGGTGAGAAGGGAACTTTTCCAAAGCATGGGATAATGTCTAACTAGAGAGCGGGATTACAAGTCATGGTGTATGCTGGTCGTTTGGTTCAATGAGCTACTGCTTCTGTGGGTCTGACTGACTGACACAGGGCTGTTCCTCCCTGGGGTCCTCTGAAATCACAAATACTTCATTTGGCTTCTGTGTTTCAGTCTTGCTGAGCTGATCAGTGTGTTGGCCAGTCTGTCCAGGTTACAGCCTGATGTACCAAAGCTTGAAAGCTGCCACACAGCTGGCTGAGTGTAGGTGATCAAGATTAACTCTGTGGGAAAGATGCCTCTCACCAAAGAGCACAAGATGTACTGAGTGTAAGCGTACGCGGGGAAAAAATGTGTAAAATTGTGTGAAGAGAAGGGAGAATTTAGTTATTGCTTTAGAAATCTATTTTATTGTACTTTATCTGGCTTTGGTTGCTCATGGAATTGTAGAATCATTAAGGTTGGAAAAGACCTCCGAGATCATCCAGTCCAACTGTCAGCCCAACACCACCGTGCCTGCTAACTCATGTCCTGAAGTGCCCCGTCTGCGTGGTTTTTGAGCACCTCCAAGGACGGTGACTGCAGTATCGCAGGCTGAAGGCAGGATGAAGAGAAATTCATAAATTTACAGTTCTCCAGGTCAAAACTGTGATGGTTAATTTGAAGAACTGTCTGTGCCATAAGCGTGCATTATATAATGGCACTTAATATTCATCTGCTCGCCGTCGTTCAGATCTGGAAGTTCTTCATTTGCCCAGGTGCGTACCAAAAGGGACAAGCCCTGGAAATGAAGATGTTTGATTATGCTTTAGTTTTAGAAGCCAACGGTAGAGTCAGGACTGTTGACTCCTGGTCACAAGGGTCTCAAACAGGGCTTTAAGGCAATCATCGAGGCATTTAGTTCACTTAGAATGGGACCTGACAAGTGGATGTGAGACAGCATTAGTGTAAAACATTAGTGGTCCTTTCCAGACTGTGTATCCACAGCAAACAGTAGTTTCTACCTTTCCATAAGTTTCCCAGTATAAATAAAAATCCAGGCCATATCATAAGGAGAAGAAAAATCCTTATGCATGATGGTTATGGATATGAACTCCCATAGCAACTAAACTCAACAGATTGCTTAGTTGAGCTGAGATTAGCAGCAAATTACCTGGATCATGGCTCTTGTCACCAAGATGAAATGTTGCTTATGATATAATTTAGGATTCATATACATATGGTTACTGGAAGCATAAACGGGTATCTTAGATAAGACAGGAAACGGGTTTTATCTAGTATAAAGCTAGTTTTAAAATAGTTTTGGGTGTAGTTTATAGTTCTGTATTGTGTGCTTTAAAAACAAAGCCTGCAGCTTGTAGGTGATAAAGCCAGATTTGTTCAGACACCACCTTTTCAGAGCACGCATACAGCTATGCTCCCCATTAACTAACTGCAAAACATTGCTTCTTCTTGTAGTTACATCAGTTTTGATCCCTTACGCTTAAAACTGTGCAATACCCAAATATTTCCGTGACCTTCACAGACATTATTCCAGTTTTATATTGGTGTGATGTAGAGCAGAAATCTGCCCTGGAGAACGTGGAATCCCAAAGGCATTCACTAAACCCATTTTTTCAGTAATAAAACATAGATGTCATAGTTGAATGTCATTTGTCATTGTCTCCCATTTGCTTGTATCCAGTTATAAAGGAGGAATGCAAGAAAGCTTTCCCATTTGCTGTTAATTCAGAAGTACTTCAAAAAGAAAGCCCAGTGCCTCCAGGTATGTTTCTGGCAGCGGTCTGATCTTGGCAGGTTGCTGTTCAGAGTTATTTTAAATCAACCTGTCCTTCGGCTTCGAAGTACCTGTTATCTGCAATCCCATTTAACTTGCAACTTAAAACGTAATTGAGGATATTATTTCAAAGCACGGCGCTTTCTGAAGCTCCAGTGCTGAGAAGGATTTTGCACTTTTAACAAGTCGTCTTCTGCTGCAGTGAACACTGACCTCTGTCCTGTTCTCAGGGAAGGTAAAGCTAAAATGGAAAGGCTCTGGCATTCTTTAAAATGGTCCAGCTAAAATATCCTTTAATGTTTCTGCGGTCAAAAATGCAGGTGAAATTTAGATTCTCTTACTATCTTTTTTTTTTAAAGAAGGAAATTGCTAAGGAGCAAATTGTTCCATAAGCAATTTGTTTTTCTCTGCAAAAAGTTCTGACACAAGGGCTCAGAACGTTCTTTTATACGTTCTTTTATAATGTTACGTATTTGTAGTGTATCTATTACTTGGAGATATAAAAATAATTTGGAAGTGATAATTAAGGATTCCACCCCAGTCAAGTGATAGGATATTGATAGATTTTTCCCTGGGGAAAAAAAAAAAAGAGGTCAGAGACAGCATTTTGGTGTTGTGTTGATGGTTGGACATGATGATCTTGGAGGTCTTTTCCAACCTTTCCATGATTCTATGGCTGCAGATGAACAGCATGGGCCCTCTTGATAAGGTTGTCCAGAGAAGTTGTGGACACCACATCCTTGGAGGTATTTGAGGCCAAGTTGGATGAGGCTTTGAGCAACCTGATCCAGTGGAAGGTGTCCTTGCCTGTGGTGGTGGGGTTTGAACTGGATGATCTTTAAGGTTCCTTCCAACCCAAACCATTCTATGAACTTTGCAGGTGCAGAAACTGAGGAAGAGTCTTCAGCCGGCTGCAAACTCAGCACCTGCAGTCCTGACTCTGGTTTGTGTTCTGGCATGGTGCTTAGTTGTTATCATGCCCAATAAGCACTGAGAAATGGCCCCTTTACACTGCTCTGTTTATCAGCAGTCTAAGGGAAAGCGTGTTATCAGCTGGTGATTAGCAGGTAGTGAATTTTGCTGAGCAGTGAGAAAGAACAGTGAGGGGCTGTGTTATTTCAAACAAAGGCTTCTTGTTCCTTCACATAACAGTTCTGCAGTGACACTACTGCAGCTTGAGCTACATTAGCAGAGGCCAAAGGCAGGAGAAACTCAAACCTGCATGTTCCTGGGGTGTCAGGCTCCCAGGATGGGAAGACACTGAGTAGTTCCCAGCTCCAAAGTGAAATAGGGAAGAGCAGTATGGCCCAGTCCTTGTTTCTGCAGCCCACACTGCTCCGTCAGATTGTCCTTGTGGTCACCTGTATTGTGCAAAACGTGGAAAAAAGCGCACACAACCCATAGGAGATGTGATGCCCTGGAGCATCAGACTTGGTAAGAAAAGGATGAAGAACTCTGGAAATGCACAGGTGTTGAAGGATGATCTTCAGAGCCATCACATCAGCAGCTACAGCTTTCACCCAGCGGAATATGGAGCAGAAACTTCGTGGCTGGAAACTCGTTCTTCGGTCCTTCATGTCCTTGTGGATGGTTTCTGATGGGGTCTGACCTGGATGCCCTGAGGATCTTCTGCCTTGTCCCTAACACAGACGGAGATTTAAGGCCTGTGACAAGTTTATGCATTACCCTGGGGTGAAAGCCAAAGTTCCTCCTAGATTGACTGCCAGATTGAAGAATTGCCGTCTTCTCTTAGGAAGACTATATTTAGACTCTGCAGAGGAGGTCTGCAAGCAGAGTTCAAATGCTGGTGGAGCTTAGATCTCTTTTCGTTCAGGTCCTCGCCTGCAGCTCCCTCAGCCTGCTGCAAGGCTGCACTTGGGTTTACGCCAGTGCAGGAGGAAAGAGAGGGAAATCCAATCGTGTAGGAATCGCAGAATGTCAAACTTGGGTTTTTCATATGCTCATGAGTGTGATTCCGATTTCGCAGCCATGGGAGCTCTCTCACATAACGATCAGGCGACGAGACTAGATTTTCTGGAAGAGATGAACCGTTTGGTTTGTATTTTATGCAATACTGGGCTGCAGGTGTGCTGAGGGGTTTTGTGTCTCTTCGTAGATGCTCAGAAAGTGGAGATGCTGACCTTCAACTGTACCTGACAGTACTGTCACAGAAAAATTTCTTGTTTTCTGTCAGTGACTACTCTGTACCGGGCTGGTTTCCTCCCAGCGGCTGCAGAGCATGAACCAGCACAGCAATTCAAATCTGAATTTATGGATGCCTGTTAAAGTGCGAGGGGCACTCTTATGCACTGCTTGTCCTCAAACACGCTAAAGCAGTTAGGAAATAAAGAAGCGGGTGGAAAGAAGGCACAGTAATGTAATAATAATAGTGAAAAGCACACTTTGCCTTCTAGTCGGCTAAGGAAAAATGTGTTAAAAGATTCTGAAAGCGTGCTGAAGGCTTGCTGCTGGGCTACATAGCTCAGAAATTTGAGAGGGGGAATGTTCATCCAAGAAGACGTTGCCTGCTTCTCAGGCAGAAGAGCTGGTGTGAGCTCAGCTACAGCAGCAAAGCATAATTAGTTCTGTGCTCCTTCTGTATGCAGAATTACAGTTGAAATCCTGGATATAACTTGGGATGCAAAGACAATGAAGGGCTTCAAGTGGTGGAGAAGAAAAACCTTTCTAAACACTTTTGAAAATCCCAGACATCAGCCATCACAATGGTTTTACTAATTGGCACTAATTATTCCTAACCTGTTTTGGCAGTAACTATTTTTTAACCTTTCCAGGGTCAATTCTGTACCGGGGGTTCCCCACGGAGCACATTTCCTCCTGACCTCTGGTGTGGCAGTGTTATTCCCTTACCTCAGCATTTACTTCTCAAAGCACTTTCTGCTCATAGTGGTTTATAGCTCGCTGGTTCTCTCCTTCACCCTGCTCTATATTCTTACTACACACAATCTTTTCCTTTTCCTGTCTTTGCTTGGCACTCTCTTTTACCTCTGTGGTTTTGTTGTTGCTCCTTTGTGGAAAGGGATTGTGAGTGGAAACGCTGAGCTCTGTTTTAGTTAGAAGGGGTTGCTCGATATCTGCCATACGCTGTTGGGCTGTGGCTTTGCTCGAATAAGGGCGATAGATTAGCTTCTCTCCTTTAGATCTGAGTCATCAGCAGTAATGGCTGAAGAATTTGTGGATTTTGCAGCGGAAAGACTACCCAGAGACAAAGCTCTGAGGGACAGAGGGGACCAATAATATGTCTCACGGTGACCCTCTTTTCACTTTACCTCCTTGCCACACCTGGAGGAGGTGAACATCCTCCAGAAAATGTACTGAAGGAGCAATTAAAGATTAAAGGAATACTATTTTCCCCTTTCTCCTTATTTTCTTCATTGCTTTAAATTAAATTGTTTTCCCTTCTCTCCTGCCAACTGAATACTTCTTCCAAGGGTTCCCATTGCCTTCTAAATGCTGTCACTTCCAGCGCTTCCCTATCCTCGTGTCTTTCACCTGCTCTCTCTCCAGCATCTACCTCTTTCCAGTCTCACTTTTCCTTCTTCGAATCATTTTCTGAGAGTTTTATCTGTGCCTTTTTCCTGTTTGCAGGGAAGGCAGAGGCAGCTTTCTTTAAGAAAAATAAATGCCTGTGAGCACGCAGTTTAACTCTCTGAGAGCAGAAGTTGAATTGTCATTTGTGACGCTCCTCAGCTCAACCGATGCAAAGCCGTTTGCAGTGTAAGGCTGTTACACAGAGCTGTAGTCTTAGATTTTGAGTTAGAGATGTCAGCAGTGGTTACCAGGGAAACTTCTAAAATTACACTTGCACTGTCTCCACTCAACTACTCTATCAGATCTTTGGGAAATGGAACCAAGGGAACACGGATAGATTGGGAAAGGGGCACCGTGTAAGGCTCGGGGATGCTTTACATACAACTCAAATAAAAATCCTTAAAGCTTCAGGATGATATGGGGTCCCTGCAATCCTAAACGAGGAAAATAGCGTGGATGAAGTGCGAAACACTGGTCCTGTTAAAATTTCATAGAGACAGTAGCTTTAACAGGATTGTACTTGTTAACCTCCATTTTAGGTTTTGTTTTTCAATGCGAAGAAAATAAGAGTTGCTTCTAAAACAGGTGATTCACAGCGATTGTAACTTGTTACTAGAATCTAATGGGAGGAGAGGTCCTGCACTCTGCCACCTCTGAGCCCCCCAGAAAGGTAAGAGTTTAGATGTGTATCATGCATATTTAAATGCATGCTAATCAGAAAGAACCTTTGGGAATAAAGCCAATGTCAGAGACCTATAAAAGGAAGAGTTCAACTTGCACTTGAATGGGCTCTTCCCCTAAATACTGCATTGCCTTCTCTGGCTGAAGAGCTCCAAGCCAGAAGCTACAGCACATGGGGGTAATATTTTAATCACTCCTTATCCTCCCTATCCTGGTTCTCTCTGTTGGCTGTTCATCGTTGTCAGAGGCTGGTCAAAATTCACTTATCAGGCTTGATGGTCTTGGTTCTGACCTGACACAGCTTGGGCTTACATAGGGACTAACGCCTGTCCTTCCTGGAGCTGTCAGTCCACTGCTCCTTGGAAGGACGGGGCTGTTATCCTGTGCTTGTGTACCTAGTGGGAATTTGTCCATGGCTGGACTTGAGGTACAAATAGTATTTTGCCCATTTTATCTGTCTAAGTTGTGCATATTTTATTATTGCCTTCACTCATACAAGTCTCCGCTTGAAAATATATATTTATATATATTTTATATATATATAATATATATATTATATATACACATAATATATATATATTATATATATAATACTAAGGAGAAAGCTGTGTGTTTCACATTACTAACTAAAACAGAGGTTTGTGTACGTAAAGCAACTTTGCTTTCAAAATATATTGCCAGGCCAGGTAAGCCACAGCTATTTATTATCTGATAATAAATGTTGCTGGATCAGCCTCTTCAACAGCATTTGTGGAAACTACGGTTACATTTTAATACGTGTTAAAACTATCTCTTCTTGCGTGGTGTTGACCGCAGTGTGTTGATGGGATAACTTTTGCCCCTTCCATGCAAGTGCTCTGAGAATGTAATCTAAACATATGAGAATGCGCACAGGAATCTGCTATGTACACGTCTGGTGACAGATAATCGGCCAACTTCGGAACCCGGGAACAGGCTGCTGTGAGAAGCTGATTGCTATGCCGAACTCAGACCATAAGGAGCGCAAATAATTAATCACCTTATGATTAATCAAATGCTCCTCGCTCTCTGGATGTTATGCATGAAACAAAAAGTGTTCTAAGTAGCAAATTCCTTTGGGGTTGTGAGGAAGTTATTCCGGCTGCTGCGACATGAAGAACAGCGGTGCTGCTGCAGGGTGGACGGCTGCTCCAGCTTCCAATGCTGCCGTAGGAGCAGGATTCGGTGGTGTTTTGCTTAATGGGGATGCCCGGATATCGGAGAGTGACTTTTCTTTTAAGACTTAGTGATCTTCGAAGATAATATCTATTCCAATTATCACTAAAAGATCAAGTTCTATTTTAATTTCGCCTGCACAAAATTTTGTTTCTTTAGGTGTCAGTACGACAGGATCTGCTGGCAGAGAGTGTTTGTGCAAGTCCAGTCCTGCGGAGATGGCAGGAGGAAAGCTCCAAAGTTCAATGGTCAGGTAGGGTGAAAGTAGCTTATGGCTGTAGGGACAACTTTCGGAGTATGCGACCACCTCCTGATACCATTTCCCTATGAGTCCTATTGTTTCATCAGCAATAAGTTTTTATTCTTGCTGTGAGAAGCTAATGTTCTGAAAACTTCAGCATTTTGAGTAACATACACGCTGAAGAGGTGTTACCATCGCTTTTCTTTTTTTTCTGTAGCAGAAAGCTACTAATGATCCAGCAGCTCCCTGCCTGAGGAGCGGAGCTGACACACAGATCAGCAGTTCCCAGAAGCTGTGGGAACATTTAATGAGATGTACAGCAGCGAGTCTTTCAGCTGAACCCAGCGCCGTGTGCCATGCTGACAGCTCCTGGGGAAGGGGTGGGTCGGTGAGCCCGTTTGGGCTCTCCAGTTGCAGGCAGGGGTTTGCTGAGTGGGAGCCAGCAGAGCTGCCCGGCAGCGCGTGACCCAACCCCACGCTTTCTCGACCCACCGCGGCTCATGATGTCATCTTGCTTGTGGGACAAAAGCAATGGAAGTAAAACGGTCCTTTTGCTCTGAGAAGCAAAATTGCACTTTAGAGAGTGAAGTGAAGGATGTTGTTCCCTAGCTCCACAGAAAACCCGGCAGGAAATGTAGGGGTGTTGAGCATCACGTGCATTTTTCCTCTCAGTCACAAACTATATTTTAGGCGCAGTTATTTGCAATACTCTGGTATAGACAATAAACACACAAACCTATGAAAGCTCTTAATTTAAATCCTACTTTTGTTCCTTAATCTTCACAAGGTGTAGAGAAAGCCTGAGAAAGCGTGGGTGAGTATATTATAAGACGTTCCTGTTTCTTTAGGGTAATGTTTAATGATCAGTCAGCGACTGAGTTTACATACATGAAATATTTATTTCTCTTCTGTGGAGCTGAATGGGGAAATGTGCTCACATTCCTGCCAGATCGCTAATTGGGTAACTGCGGCTGCTTGGGGTAGGTCTGAGCAGCAGTTTTATCTGTGCTACTTGTCTCATTAAGGATTTTACTGTTTGTATTGCAGAAGTCATGAATTCTCCAGCAGGGGCTGAGGCTTTGATAAATCGTCATTTTGTATGCTTGAAACGTAACTGTATTACCTCTGAGTAATCACAATTGTCAGTTGGCTTTTTTTTTTCTTTTTTTTTACATCTTTACAGCAGAAATTTCTGTTCATTTTCAGCGTTTGCAAAATCAAGATTTTGTTGAAATCGGTGGGTTTCTACGAGTTGATGTGGCTGCAGAATCAAGGCTATAAATCTGGGGAATGCGTGTGGTTTCGTACTGGTCCCCTATTTCTGTAATTTCTGTGCTCACATTGCCGGTGGGAGTGCTTTCTCCCACCCCATGTTGCTGTACTCTATGTCTAGAACCATTCTTCTACAAGCATGAAGTTGCCTTGGCTCTTTTTTGGGGGAACAAAACTCAGGTGGTGACTGGCAGCCACGGGAATGATCCTTTCTCCCTCCTGCTATTGAGTGGTCTCTTGGCAGCACCAATCTCCATTTCTCACCTCATCCCTGAGATATTTCCGGTGAGCATCTCATCTGTGCTAGGTTGAATTCTGCCCCAGACACAGTCCCCTCCACCAGTAAAGGGCAACAGGATCGACTTTTAAAGTGGTGCTCAGTGTTTGTTAGGGAAGGTAAACTGAGGCCATAGAAGCTGATCCTATTGGAGTGTTATTTAAGGTCATCCCATGTCCTGTGTGGGCTTTTTTACCCCCATGGGGTAAGGCTTCCCTTCCAAGCTGCATCCTTACTCCTGCCCAACCCCCAGTGGTGACGCTGGCAGCTTTGGTTTGCTGTCCTCTGCTTCCCACACTCTCCTCTTTATTTTTTTACAGTGATATCCCTCCTCAGGAACTCTCTTCTTTGTCAGAGCAGAGCTATAACGTCAGTTCAGCCCAGCAAAAAGGAGCTGAGTTTGCATTAGGTGTGCAGAGGAGGATTCTCCTATCCAGAAGGGTCAGGGAATGAATCACAGATTTCTCCTTCTCAGGAGAACTATTTTATCTACTGTTTATTTCAAGTTCTGCCCCATCTTCACTTCAGGAGCCTAAGGAACGTTAGTACCTTATCTCTCTTTTCTCCAGCTTTCAGGTGGAAAATCATCTTCACATAGCAGACAGGTGCTAAATCTCCCACTTGTTCGCAAAAAGCCCCGAGGTGCTGAAGTATTGAACTCTTCAGAGAAGAATATTTATTAATACTCTGTGTTATTCTTATAATGTCACCCTTAAGTGTGCACCGTTTGCTGCTCGGAATGTTATTGCATAGCCTAAATGCCGCTTTAACACTGGAGCTGGTGTTGAGTCTTGAGAAGAATTTTCCCTGGTG
This sequence comes from Cuculus canorus, assembly GCF_017976375.1. Classification (NCBI taxonomy): domain Eukaryota; kingdom Metazoa; phylum Chordata; class Aves; order Cuculiformes; family Cuculidae; genus Cuculus; species Cuculus canorus. The sequence continues at coordinate 4,660,763 of NC_071407.1, read as the reverse complement.
GAATTTTTAAATATGGATAAATGAACATAGGACATGCCATGTCTTTTTCTTTTTTTGTGATATTTGGTTGATCTTGAAAGTTTTTTGTAGTTATGACTGTTTTTTTTTCTTGGCGCATTAATAATATTTATATATGGAGCACCCTGAGGAGCCTTCCTAGCCAAAATATTTGAAGTGGCAAAGGGTCAAAGCTGCCATTCTGAAAGCTCAGTTTAGAGTTCCATTAACGACATCCACAGTTAGTCACTTCTAAGGTCACATAGGGGCAGGTTTCCTTATCTCTATGTAGCCTGTGAGCAACGTATTTAATGACTGCTCCTTTTGTATGGAAGACAAAACAGAATTCAAGACAGATTCTTCGGCGCTTTCATCTTTAAAAATATTTAATATTTATGCTATCATAGTGAAAACTTCCTTAAGGTAATGACAACTGAAATAATTCAAAATATTCCTGCAAGAGGTAAGCTGTCAGACTGATGCTCTGCTTTCGAGTATTGCTTTCTCCTTCACCTGCCCATCCCCCTGCTTCTTTCTTGATTTATCTGCCTTGAAGCTTTTAACTCATGGTTCTCTCTCCTGCCTGTAAGGTTTTCTATACATTTTTTAAATGAAACAAAGGTTATTTGTAGGGTGTTCTTTTTGCTGCAGCTAAAGGTTATTATTTATCTGAGCCAGTGAAGCACTCCACTGTTATAGTGCTCACTGTAAAAGCAAGATTTTTCCTTTCTTTACATCCTCTCAGATCCACAATAGTGCCATGTCCATCCACTTTTGTATTTATATATGAAATAGAACAGCATAAGAGGCTCAAACCTCGAAATAAACCAAATCAGCTGTTGAGTTAACGAGTTTGTTCGATCATTTTCAGAGTGGTGAGATGCGTTATAGAGGAAATCCGTCTCAGTGTGTTCTACTTCAGCCTAATCTACTGAATCAATAGTTTCTAGAAATAATTTTAAAGCTGAAGTACACATCCATGGTGTTGTCATTAGGCAGTGATTTTCGGTGCCTGAGTTATGAGATGGGTGTCATCTACCTTGAGTTTTTAAGTAGGGTGATTGATCTCAGTGAAGGTGCCTACAGGAAAGTTGTGAGCTGTTTCTGACGGGGATCCTTTTTTTCCTCCCCCTTCAAGTATTAAATACATTCTCTAAGCTTGAATAGTCAATTTATTTTGATAGAATCGGGTGAGTTTATGCTGATCTATGTATCTAAATGTCATGTAAACTTTGTGTCCATGGAACTGATGAATTTGCCATTGCTTTACACACATAGATGAACAGATACACATGAAAGGGTACCACTAATAGATTAACTTAATGATGCATACTGAAAAATTATATAAAGAAAACCTTTTGACCCTGTTAAAAAAACATATAAGGGTAGAGATCTACACCATTGTCTGCTCTGCAACGGTGTCTTGATGCCAACAAGGCCAGATTTACAGCCACTGATACAACAGCACCGCTGCACATCGGTACAAGGTGCAATGTAATCATTTTTACCATTCGAATGAGCAAGAAAAACACCAGTTTCAATGGACTTTGTTTTACCTTGTGAATACATATGTTTTAAAATTTAACTCCTTTATTTAATAAAGCACACTGGTATCGTGCTCACTCCAGCGTGCGTTAGAGAAAGTATTTGACAAGACAGCGGGGATTGACCCAAAAAGCAGATTCCAGTGTGTTTACAAAACCTGGGCAGTAAGTGGTGTTTCAGCTCCTGTAGAAACGTTGCTGTGGTAGATCTGTTCTTTTAAGGGTACCAAAAAAAAACCAAAAAAAAGGGAGCCAGTGGAGAGAGGTAACATCTTTTAAAGATTTTAGACCAATGGATACGGAAACAGATGGGACGTGAGGCCTGACAGCTTGCCAGTTTTCTTCCCTTTATCATCTCGCCCATCCCTAGTCTAAGTTTCATGTTGAAGAAAAAGCAAAAACTGAAGAGCCCCACTAGGTTTTACGGTTAAGGAACGTGCATCCAGACAACAGGGTTCCCAGGAAGCTCTGATGCTTTTATTGTCCGTAAGTAGAGTTTGCAAAGGGCTGGAACCCGAGAGCAGAATGGGACCCTGTGTCTTCAGTAAGGTATTATAGTTGTATTTCTTAACTAATACCTTGAAAACTAAGCTGTAAGGATTCTACTCTGCAATGTGAAGCTGAAAGGTATGTTATAAAATCCCTGAATTCTGCTACATCTAGGAAACCTAACGGTTAGCCTGGTCCCACCCTCACCACAGCTGTACCCTGAAGCAGGTAAACTTCCCAAATACAGTAGCTTTTATTTCTTTATCCTGGAAGCATTCACCAAAGATGGATGTTGGTTTTGGGAAAAAAAAAAAGTGTTTTATTCTGCATGGCTTCTGGAAAAGGTAATACTTGCAGTAGATTAAAGCCACTTTTTCCTCATTTTTTTATTTCAGTGCTTGGTCAGGACACATTAATGCTCTGGTGCCGTTGTATAATGGTTTTGGTCTGTTTCTGAAGAGATCAGAAAAATGTTTCTTTCTGTTCAATTTTTAGACCTTATTTTTGTATCCCTTGTGTATTATCTGAAATGATGGCATACGCTTTTCATTCTGGTTTTGGCTTGTGCTCTTCCTGAAAGCAATGTTCTGTACTGCACGTTGCTCTGTAATCTTCTTAAGTCATCATTTCACTTGCGCTGTAAATAGAAATCCATTTGTGTAATTAATGATTTTGTTATTAAAGGAACTTATTTTTTTTTCCTTTAATTTAATTTCTCCTATGCGTAGATGTCAAACAAGCCATCCGTAGCCTGGAACTATCCCACATAATGTGCTTAGTGGTCTGCTGCTTGTTCAAGGCAAAATTGAGGCTTGCAGGTAAGATGCTATGTTTTCAACTTCATACTTGCAAGATTCTTCTGAAAGTGGGAACGAAACAGCTGAGAAAAAGTGTTTGCCCATGCCAGTGTCTCTGAGGGACTATGAAATTCCCAGTCCCATTACTCCTATTTAGGAGTTAATCTCCAAATCTAACGTATAGAGCAGCAATCTGTTAACTCTCTTCTTACAAGTGTAGGAAAGCATAAGATGCAAAGGTCACAAATAAAGGGAAGGAGCACAGAGGGAATCAACAACTGTTCCGAGGAAGAAAAGAGAAAGACATGGAAGAGGCCACAGGAAAGTGAAAGATAACAGTATCGGTAGCGGTGATCCCAAAAAGCAGCAGATATTTAAAAAAATTGAATTATGTTGATTGCAAGAACACAAAATTGGAAAGATCACATCCTTGGTGTGTGCTTGTAATTAAGAGAGTATCTCTGAAGGGTGGTTTGTATGTGACTTTCACTTTTGTGTCAGTCTTTTCCTGATAAGAGAGCACTTTCTGCTGCCGGCGAACGAACTTGCAGCCTCTGCGGTTCTTATTGGGGCTTTCCCCAAACACAGAGTTGGGCTCTTGGGTGGAATAACCCAGCTAGGCTATGTAAGAAGAGGAAACACACACAGTCAACTCCCAAGCTTTTTTTCCCCTTAGCCATAGCTAAAGCAAGCAAGAAGATCTCTAAACTGAGGGAGGGAAAGATGAAAGTAGTTCCAGCTTCACTCTGAAACTGTTCATTGATAGGTTGTTGTTGCGAGTTGTAGCGAGACGGGGAAACTCTCCTTACTCCTTTTTAAACAGGAAAGTGGTTTCAGGGTGTACAGTTTTCAGTTCTCTGCCTGCTGTGAGGTCTTCTCTTGGATCAGTCACCGAACTGATTTAATGCATGCATTTTTCAACGCATTGATATTTAATTTCTTCAGGTTCCCGTATCTGAGTCTGATATTTTGTATTAAAAAGGAATTACCCCAAGCCTTTCATTATAATGAAAAAGCAGAAACCTAGAGCTGTCAGACACTGAGGCAGCCACACTCCTTTACGACCCTGCCTCGCCCTTTACAAAAGCCAGCTTAAGTTGGTTCGAACTGCCTGTGATTGTTCATCTTTTCTAGTCATTACTTCTTGCATACACATAGCAGCAGAAAAGTCTTGTGCCAAAGAAGATTAATGAAAATCTACATTACACTTCATTCAAAGCATCTGCCTGCTTTGGAAGTCGTGCACTGGCACACATACTAATTAGAGCAGAACAAAATGTGCCTCCTTTTTTCTTTTTTCTTCCCTTTTGGGGAGGAAATTGAAACCCAAGAAGCTATTTTTGCCTTAATTTTTTTTAAATGGTCACACCAGCTGCGTACATTAAATATCTCATACGCACTGTGCATTTTCTAACTGAGACTGCTGCAGGGGTTAAATTAACAATTCTGCTTTCTCGGAAAGAGCAAAATATAACAATAATCCTTGAAAAGGGAGAATTCTGCTATTCTACGAATGAAGAAGTCAACATGATCACTAAAAATGTGTCTGCACCCTGACAGAATCCCCTGATGCTCTTGAACATAATGCTTATACTGGCTGCTGACTAAGGGGGAAACCAGATGGTACGTTATGACTAATTTTCACAGTGGGAATAAAAGACAGGTAATAATATGCCTGTTAACAGAGAGGACTGTTGAGGAATTTCCTGAAATTGTGGAATGAAATGTCCAGTAATTCATGCTCATCCTGGACTGATTTTCCTGCCTCATGGCTGGGAGGGGGAGGTAAGGGGTGGAAGACAACTTAATCAATGAGCAAGTGAAGTTATTCAGCTAGTGCAGGTGTTGTACTGGGACAAACGCTCCCTGTCCCTTCGCATGCCTGCTGGCTGCACGCTCTTCTCAGAAGCAGTGTAGATCCAGACTCCATGTGTGTTCCTGGGCATGACCTTGCCCTCAGCAGTGGGAAATCCCTTTGGTATGGGGACCAGGACCCAAGAGGTACAGATGAGTTGATGCAATCGAGCATTGTGGTCACAAAGGGGAAGTCATAGGATTATAGAATCATTATGGTTGGAAAAGACCTCTAAGATGATCAAGTCTAACCATCAGCCCAACACCACTGTGCCTTCTAAAGCATGTCCCGAAGTGCCATGTCTACGTGTTTTTTGAACACCTCCAGGGCTGATGACTCCACCATATCCCTAGACACCCTGTACCAGAACTTCAGCATTCTTTCAGTAAAGAAATTTTTCCTGATGTCCACTTTAAACCTTCCCTGGAACAACTTGAGGCCATTTCCTCTCATCTGATCACTTGTTACTAGGGAGAAGAGACCGGCATCCACTTTGCTACACTCTTCTTTCAGGGAGCTGTAGAAAGTGATGAGGTCTCCCCTCAGCTTCCTCTTCTCAAGGCTAAACAACCCCAGTTCCCTCAGCCGCTCATAAGATTTGTGCTCCAGACCCTTCACCAGCTTAAAGTCAGCAGAGTTCCGTTGAAGTTAGAAGATCACCCAGTTGTCCTGTCAGTTACGAATGGCTAAGAGTCATCAAGGAAATGATTGCACATGATAGAGAAAAAAGGGCTGAGTCTAGACAGTCAGTTTAACATTTGGGAGAAGATGTCTGAAAAAAACATTACCACCAGATATATGTATAACAACAACAACAACAAAAAAGTAGCATAATTGCACTCCCAGGGATCCGCTTCCAGGAGATGGATGCACTCGAAAGGAAGAAACCTTTACAGAGCTCTTCATCTGCCTTGCTACACAGCAAGATAACATCCTTCAGTCTGTCAATGTCTATGAATTTTTTGCCATCAAAAGGCTATGAAATTCAAAGAAATGTGTTCTTTATACATTATTCAGTGTAGCTTTCCAGTTTCAGACTTTGTAAATAGTATTTTTAGGAGTTTTGAAATGATGAGAAGACAGGGGCTGGCCAATTTTCATTAGCCTACCTTACAATTTTCAGCAGAACACTAAATAATTCTCCGGTGCTGTAGAAAGAGCAATAGTGTATGAGGAACACAACCACTCATTTTTTTTCTAAGTGTGTGGCTACAGGAAAAAGACCCTTCTGTCACTGAAATGGAGTTTGAGTGAAAAATCAGAGTGCGTTAGCTATGTGGCTTCAGTTTTGTATGTAAATTGCCTTCCCACACCCTCCCAGGATTAGTGCTTTGGTGACAAGCAAAGAATGTAATTCTGTTTTGAGCTTTTTATCTGATGATAATTCTCTGTGCTCACTGCTCCCTAGCTTGTCACTACTGTGGTGAGATCGATTGCATCTTAAGTGCTCCAAGTTGTAAGATATTTAGCATATATTCATTAAAAATCCGTACTTTCCTCCATTGATATTTTTAAAGTAAATCCCTGAGGTTCTGTGTTTCCCTCAGGTTTAAAGCTAATTTTCTGAGGACTTGTTTCGGTGAGTTGTTAGAAATATTTACTTAATGTTAATTTTTTTAGGAGAAGGGGGAATATATTGCTTTTCTCCAGTTCCATTGAACTTGGGTGCCTCAAGGACATATCCAGAGAGTGTTCACTTTAGCAAATTGGCCTGGAAGACTTCAGGTTGAAAAACTGGAATTGATTCCACCTCAAAAATTCATGACATAGATATCCGTCTTTGGCTGATAAAACCTGAACCCAGAAAATGGAAAAAAAAAAGAAACCCCGAGAACTTTGATTGTCCATCTTTGTGAAGTCAAGTCAGAGAAATATTAATATTGATAGCCACGAAGAAATTGTGGAGCAGAGGAGTAAACGCCAGGGAATGTCAGAAAGTACTTGAGGTAGAACAGATTGTAACACTGACTCGAGAGCAGATAAATAGGTACTTGCCCCAAGTACGTATAAATTGGAAATTAGATACTTTGAATGAATAAAAGACTTCAGCTTTGCAATTAGTTTTATAACAGAAGTAGCAAGAGCAAACTACCCAAAAAGGGCTAAAGATGAATTTACTTTGGGAATGTTGTGGCCTCTCTCTTGCACTTGCAGGCGGCTTCAGCCCATGGAGGGACCCAACCCCCCCCATTCAGTCCTAGGATTCCAGAAGCTTTCAGCCTTTGGATTTCACACAACTGTTAAAAGCAAAGCTATGTGCTGGAGGAGGCAGATCCTGCGTTTCAGTAATGTGGTATTTACAGAGTTCTGTCACAAACTCTCTGCCGCCCTACAGAAAAGAGGGGGAAAGAAGGGAAAGGCAACTTTTTTTTTTTGAAAAGTGTCAATGCAAGAAGATTAAAATGATGCTTAAACCACTCATAACTTTCATGATTGCACCTTCCTTTCCTCAGCTGCCGTTTCCTCCCATACAAATAATCTAGAACTGTGTTCATGTGGGATTAAAATACATTTAAATAGATTTAAGAAGAGAGACACCTGAATGATAAACATTTAGGTTGAAGTTCAGTGCTTCTTTTGATAGTGCTCAAGAGTTTGAAGAATGAAGCTGCGCTGAAGGAGTGGCTTAACAATAGCATCTTTGGCTGCTGTCTTGGTTGCATTGGCTTGCAGGGAATTGTGGCTTCAGGATCAAAAATAAGTAGTTGAGTCACCATCCCCAGAGGGATTTAAAGGTCGCATAGACATAGTGCTTAGGGACATGATTTAGTGGTAGCTTGGGCAGTGTTAGGTTAAGGGTTGGACTCGATGATATTAAAGGTCTTTTCCAACCTAAATGATTGTGATTTTATTGTGTTTGGAAGGAGACTACTCTAAGGCACATTAGGATGGGGAATGGAATTAGCCTCCTCACTTCTCCCCCCAAAATATTGTCATGTAATGAAGCACGATGAAGTTTTTGAATACAAACGAGTATACATTCAAATTGATGAAGTAGCTCCTCCTTACACTCACACATGTTGTGACTGGGTCTGAGCAAGAAAATCTTGCCTTGATCTGTCTCTTTGGACTATGCACTGGTCTTCAGTATATGTTATTGATAATAAGTAAATAAGCTAAGAGATTGTGGAAAAAGATCTGACAAAGAGTCTTCTCTCAGAATCGGGAACCTGCATTCTGTCACAGCAGCCACAGGACTTTAAACATTGATATTATCTCCTGTATTAAGCTTTCCCACTCAGTGGGGAAGGGAATACAGGTTCTCTGCAGTTTCAACACTGAAATACCACCAAAAAAAAAGTCATAATAAGGGAGCAGAGAAACCATTCAGCGGAACTAAGCCTGGCATGGACTGTAGATAATGCGAACAATGTGCATTAGGTTGTGCTCTCATCTCTGTCCTCTTTTCGTTTTGAATGTTATAAACAAATTCCTGTCACTTCATTGTTTCTTACAGTGAATGTCTTATTAAACTAGTCTTGTGCACCCTTTATTCTCTCTGATGTATTAAGATAGCTTGGCACATTGTTACATTCCAATTTTGAGATGCTGGAGGTATAAAATATGAATTCCTCTTTTAAAGGTGGTGATTGTGTTGTTTTGTTTTAGTGGTTTGGGGTTTTTTTATATTAAGTTTAGGGGGGTTTTCCTACTTTTACTCCTCTCTTTCAGTTCTTCTCGGCGCTGGGCACGCGAGCAGGCAGATGCCAATACATAGGTGCTACAGGACATATTTCTCAATCCCTTTTTTATCTTGTATATCACAGACCCTGTGGGCAACTGAAGTTTGGTTTTTGCTCGGGATGAGCAGTGTCCAAGCTACACATCTGATTTCAGAACTGGCTGAAGTTGCTGCAACAACTCAGGAACAAGTGTGTTTGCTAAACCTGCTCCGATATGTCATGCAAAGATAGCCTAGAATTAGACAAATCTGAAGAACTTAGGCCTGTAAACCTGTAGGAGGCCGCTTAGGATAACAAGTAAATCCAGATTTAAATATTTTAAATGTTTAAGTATCTGAACACTAATGCGTATATTTGAAGCCCCAGAAATCTGTTTGTCATCCTGCGCGTAAGGTAAGGTGACTCAGTTATATCATAGCGTCTCGTTTGAACTTCCAGTGCGGTATTTTACTTCTGTCAAAATCAATTGCTGAGGTGTTTAATGTGTTTATTTAATTGTCTCAGTCAGTGGCGCAAAGTCATATAAAACAGGTCTCCTCACTGGAAAGACAGTTTGTAAGGAAAACAAGTACACTCAGTTTCTGCATATTTTAAGAAACGCTTGAAAAAGTCTGCAGGATTTATTAAAAAGAGGTGGTTTTAACTGTGAAACAGCAGGCACGCGTCAAGCTTGCTACTTGGGAAATGCTGAGAGCATAACTAAAGAGGAACTGCCATAGACGTGGCTTTGTGCTTCATCTATAGACAGTTATCTTTGGAGAGAACTAGCTAGGACAGAGCTCTTCACTGGAAACACCATCTTTGGATGAATTATTGTTTTTTTCTTGTGTCCTTTCATGCATGCTATGGGCATAAATAAAAATGAGCTGATCTGGCTTGGGCTAAGAGTAGTGTAAAAATATAATCCCTCTAAAGAAATGGTCTGTGCACTTCAGCTTTGAGGCTGGCTTCAAATTCGCACGATTCTTAGAGCGTGATTAAGTGTGCAGAGTAGACATGAGCTATTATTTATTGGAGGGTTTTTTTATATTTTACTTTTAGATTGGATATTAGGAAGAAACGTTGTTCTGTGAGGGTGGGGAGGCCCTGGCTCAGGTGGCCCAGAGAAGTGTCTGCCCCATCCCTGGAGGGATTCCAGGCCAGGTTGGATGGGGCTTGGAGCTCCTGATCCAGTGGGAGGTGTCCCTGCCCATGGCAGGGGTGGGATGGGATGGGCTTTGACGTCCCTTCCAACCCAAACCATTCTATGATTTTACGATACTATGAAATAACAGGCTTAATGCTATTGTAAGGCTTGAAACAGAGAGAGACTTTGTCACCTCATAGTGCGGTAAGATAAATGCAAGGACTGGAAAAGCCTAGTCCCTTCTGATCTAATAAAAATGATGCTTCATCTGGAAGAAGGTGCAAAATTACTTCCTTTTTATCCACACCCCTGCTGAGGCAAAAATTAACCTAAAGAGGTGCCTAATGGCACCTACTAAGCCATCTTATTAATTAAACAGCTTTATAACACTTACTTTCCGGGAAAGCACTTCTTCTATTATTTGTCTGCCATGAATGCTTATGACACTGTAGAAATGATATGCACAAATAATTCTCATGTCGCTTTCAACATTTTTTTGAGAAACAGCTCCCACACAGTTCTTGGCTATATATATGCATATATATATCTTTTAATAAAGTGATGCTGGCAAAACATCTCCTGCCATCACAGACACTGACAGTGGAGGCAGCCTGGAAATGCCAGTTAATTTGACCACTATTTTTATACTAAATTTTGTCTCCTTTTTAAGGGGGTTGAAGGAATGCAGTAAAAGAGGTGGAAAGGCTGGCCGATGAAGAAAATGATAAAGGGTCTACTTGAAATAATTTAAGCAAGGAAAAAAAATCTAAATAACTACAGTGATAAAATATACTGAAGGTGATGGGTGAAAATATTAATTGTTTAGCTTGTTTAGCCCAGAGAAGATGAGAACAATACTGTGAGGGTGGGGAGGCCCTGGCCCAGGTTGCCCAGAGCAGTGGTGGCTGCCCCATCCCTGGCGGTGTTCAAGGCCAGGCTGGATGGGACTTTGAGCCCCTGATCCAGTGGAAGGTGTCCCTGCCCATGGCAGGGGTGGGACTGTATGGCCTTTAATGTCCCTTCCAACCCAAACCATTCTACAATTCTATGCTAATTCTTCGCTTGTCTTTTGTTTTCTTTCAGCATGACATTGTCTGAAGATTTCACAGATACCAAAGAGCTCAGCCCCCCTGCGGCCTGTGGGGCAGAAAGTGCTGTTCTGGTGGAGCACCAGAGGAGCAGAGAATATCAACCAGGTCTCCTCCTTCATAGTCCCATATTTACATTAACAATCTTCTTTTTGTATGTTGTAGTGAAATTGGTGCTGCTCTAAATGCATGAGAAAAATGAGGTTTGTGACAGGAAGGTGAAGCTCAGGAGAGGACTGTACCAACACGGATGGTCTGGATAATAACCTGTGCTGGTGTGGGAACATTTTCAGGGATCTGGTTCCCCATTTTAAATGACATATCTTTAAAACGGGACTGACAAACCTGGCTGTGTAAAGGTTTCATTTTTCTTTCTCTTTTTATAAATATTCAAAAATCACTGGTTTTCTTTCTGGGTAAAGATTATATATACCTTATTCCAGACTTTTTTGTATTCTTTCTCCTTGTGCTTCCTTTTAGCCATGTCAGTAACACTCATGGCTGTAGCTGTGTTTCTGACAGAAGCCTGAGGGGTGCACACACCGTTTGCCTCTGTGGGCACATCTTTCCCAGCAACTTTTATCCTCTTTGCTCCTGTGCTTCCTACAAATAATCAAAAAGTAGTTTTCCCTTTTTTTTTTTTTTTAAACTGTTATTTCTGTGCCCAGTTCTTATATCTGAGATGATTTTCCTTGAAAATCTAATTTGACTAAAGACTGCTCCCTAAATTTCTACGATCTCATCTCGTGACACGGTAGCGCTCCTATCAAAGAGTATACGAGGCTCGTGCTGTCAGTCTGGATTCAGAGACGTCCAAGTCAGCTCCAGAAACACAGAGTAAGGGAGGGAGGTGGTCCAGCGCTGTCCGTCCACATGGACACACTCATTTCATGAAAGGATGATTCTGAGTCTCAATACCTGGTTACAAGGGGAAAACTTTAACCGAAACAGTTATCCTCGGGCACTTGCCGGTGCCTCGCGATCCCTATCATAAACGATGCAATGCATTCCTATAACTGTCTGTATAACTGCTTGCAATTCAGTCCCTGGAGTCTGGCTGAAGCCTTCCGCAGAAAGGAAATAACGAGTCTGATTTAGGAAAGAAATCAGAAGAAATAGCTACCACTGATAAGAAGTTATTGAAAGCGAAGCCCAGGATCCCCTGCCAGCTGGCATGCTGACTTATCAACCAGATTTTCATCAAACGGATTTGGATCATTTTGTAGTGAGATGCAGGAGTGTACGCTTGGGCTGAAATAACTAATCAGCTCAAGTTTTGTGTTAAATAACTACTCAGCTACAGTTACTGCGTCAGTCCTGCCCACCCTAAAATCCTTTCACTAGCTCGGATCCCCTGAGCTGGAGCATTGTGCACTCGGTGAAAAACATCGCATTTCCCTCTGTGCGTTAAAATAAATAAATATATAACTGTTTAGAAATGATGAATGGTTGGATTCACACTAATTGTCTGTTACATTGTAACTTGCATTTACAGATTCCAACTGTGATACAAAAGCTGAAAGTGGTTTTCTTTCAGCTGGTTAATGTATTCCGAATCTTTTAACTATGGCTGGAAGTGATGAAAACATGTCATTTTTCTGACATGTATTCTCAACGAAGAACTCTTCACTTGTCTTTTGCAAGTACAATAGACTGTCTATAATAATATCTCAGCTCTAGCTGTGGTGTTTTTGAAGCAGATGCTCATGTTAGTCATCAACTCTTGCTCATATTAGTATGCCTTAGATATACCCACATCTCATTAAAGGCAGAGATATTTTCCCATGGCATAGGTACACTCCAGCATGAATTGGGGCTGCATTATCCAGTCCTTTGTGTCAAGATCTGTGCTCAAGGCAGGATGTAAACTACTCCTAGAGAATGTAGCAGAAGGAAATTGCAAAATTTATCTAAAGCATATTTTGTAGGTAGCGTTCGCGGCGCATTTCGGAACGGCTACCACGCAAACTCCAGGTTCTCTGGGCTCTGGAAATTGTTCTGGGGAATGAAAATATTTTTGTTTTCTTTTTTTTTTTTTTTTCAGAGAACAGTTTTTACCTTTTTTAGTTTTGTTTAAATTTAAGTGGAAACAAGACACAACAGGATTTCTCAGAAACTGTTATTTTGTATATGAATTAAACTCCTTAAATTACAATTTTATAGCTATTCAGAAGGTCAGCTGGAGTACTTACATATTTTAGGAGTTATGACATACTTAGGGCACTACATTTCCATTGTGGATGGACAAAATATATAGATAAACAGCCACAGAGGAATGGATACGTACCCTAGCACACAAAATGTTCAGTATACCACTGTTGTAGGGCCACGTATTCTTGCCTTTAAGTGTGACAACCCACACTTGTGCTCTGGTGGGTTTCCCCTTTCCTTCACAGATGCTGCTGGATTGCACGTGTCCTGTGACCTTATTCTGCAAACACCGGTGAGCATAATGATCAACGCTGAGCTCCCCAGGCCACATCAGCACAATCCTCCATCCAAATCTGAAGCGCAACGTCTGAATGCTGATCTAAGGCACCCCAGGTACGCGACTCCTGAAGTGATGTTTGTGAGATGATGTGAGTTGCCTCGGGAAGCAAGGATATGGCTACAAGACACGGCTACTTTTGGGGTCTTTTTTCTGGCCCATGTAGCCTCAGGACAGTCGTGGTTATGGGCGGTCTAAGCTTAGCCCGTGTATTTTCAGTGATCGACCTCGGTTGCTGGAAATAGTCCTGCATATGACGCATGTGAGAAGGAATTACTTTGGTGGCTGTGCAGTGAACTGATTATTCAGGTATTGTCATTTTATCTTGCTCCTGTGAGCGTGGATTTACATACCTACAGAAAGAGCAGCGAAGAATTACGATTTCTAGAAAAGTTCACCTTCTGAGACCACAGTGAAATGATTAAATTCTTTTTTTAATGGGGTTTTTTAGAAAGTAAAGCTGACAAAACCGAGAGGGTTCACTACGTGATTCAAGGTTTTGAAAACCTGCCATGTACTTAGAAGCTTAATTAGCTCATGCTTCTTTAAAAGAAAATTAAAATGCAATTTGACCAGCCTGCAAATACTTATTTTGTTGTTCCCAGTGACAATTTCTTTCTCTCTCACGTGAAAGCATAACAACATCCAGCCAGATCAGTCAATACCTAAAATAAGAACCTCTATTTCTAATCAGAGAGGTGGATAAATGATCAAAAACAGAATGGGTACTTGAAATCTCTAAATAGAGACCGTTGACTTCCTAGAAGGAGGAACTCTGCTCAACCACAGCTTGATCAGGGCTAAAGGGTATTCACCGCCAAGGATATCCAAAAGATCAGTTTGAAGGAGGAGGCATGATGACAGCAATTCCTTCTGCCCTTGTAATCTGTGACTATATATAAGGGAGATAGATGGGTAGTAGAGAACAGAGATTATTTGGAATAGGCACTATTTTACAGCCTACTAAAGACTTCAAGGCCAAAGTGAATTCCATCGTAATGGCAATTAAGGCATAGCTGGCTATCTTTCCAGGCTAGATTTTTGAGTTAATCATGCAAAGGTCATTATTAATGCCAGTCAAGCACAGCAGATACATGTAAAACCACCTTTAAACCACCTCTGACAAAAACGTGTTGCGAATCTCATCTTTCCTATATAATATATATGTATGGGGTTTTTTTTGTAAGCTCTACAGATTTTTTTTTAAAAATCTGCTTTAGAATACAAGGCCCATCATACATATCTGAAATATTTTACTGGTATTTCAGGTGTACAAATAGGATTTACTCGAAATTGTATTAATGAAAAACAATATAGTATCACTAAGTTCATTTATCTTTACTTCAGAAAAGTAAATAACTACTGAAGTGAGATAAATGAATATTGCCTGAGTAGGCAGGCAGACAGAAAAGAAAAATCAAATAGTTTGGAAGTATGCTGCAAAGAATGGGTGGATATAATATGCCGTATAGCATAAAATACGATGGTTTATAAAAGGAAACCAATTGTACTTCTGTTTTGAAACACAAACCTGGCAGCCTTATTCAGAGTGTTGCCACCCGCTATTCCATGTGGTTTCAAAGACTCTTGATGAAAAGAAATATTTTCTTCATTCACTGTCGAGGAGCTGTTTCTACAGATACATGGCGGCAGTTCTAATTGTTAAACCTTGCTCCTCTTCCTTTGTGCTCCCATTGCATAATTTTCTGTCCCTCAATCCCCCTTTTCCTTCACCTTTTCTCCTTAATTAAGAAGCAGTCACTGTTTGAGTCTTTGTTCGTAGAGAAGGACCTACGTTGTCAGGGGCTGTGTGGTTTGCAGGGGACGAGCTCTCTGCTGTGCCTCTGCCAGGAACATTCTGCCAATTATTTTTAGGGAAGAGCCCACTAGCAGTAAACTTCTCTTTTAATGGGGGAAGACTTAGTTAGGAGACTGAAATAATAAATCTTATAGAAAGAGGGAGATAACTAAATTATGGAAGGAAAAATCGCTTCTGCCAGGTAAGAGAAATTTAGTGCCAAACAGCAAATCTCCCAACCCTGGAAGATGTTTTCTATCTCTTCAATAATACTATTCTGCGTTTTTAGAGCATTTCATGTCTTCGAGGTGCAGAACAGATGTTTCTTAATTCTCCTAATGGCTCTGTGAAGTGGGTGAGCATTATCTTGGCTTTACAGATGGGCAAAGGAGTAAGGAGAGGTTGAATGATTTGTCTCGGACCATGGTATGAATCGATGTCAGCACCAGGAATAGGATCGAGAAGTGCTTGAGAGTACATGCCCGTGATGAAACCACTCAACCGCACTGCATCCTTCATATAAATGGAAATTAATTTTTAATATTCGCGTTTCTAAAGTGAGATTTTGGATTTTAGAAAAATTAAATATTTATTTCATTATGTATGACTTCATAAGCCTATAATTTATAACAGATAGATTTATTTGCTTTATTTCCCCATGATAATGATATAGTCCTTGTTGATCTAATGGGCTTGTCATTTCTAGTAATGTATCCATCTGCCCAAAGAAACAGCATTACTTGCCTCTTATGTACTTAGGAACAGAGTGGAACACCATGAACATAAAGATTACACTGAACTTCTATATTAAAATGAATGGATTTTCCTTCTCCTAAATGCAGATTAAATACACTAAATTAATTTGCAGCTACTTCAGTTTTCTAAACAAATTTAATCTTCTGATATTTATCAGGCTGGCAGCATTGCAGTCCTCTATTTACTTAAAATATTGAATATTTAAACTGCTGATATGTAGCAGTGACACCAGGAGATCGCGAAGGGTTTACAAACGTTAGTCAGTCTGCCTTTAATAGGGATAAAAAAAGCACTCAGTGCCTCTAACTGGGTGGTCACGCAGACCTACCTGCAGGACAGTGTCTGACACTGACTTGCAGAGGGAATATCCAGGACTGAAGCAACTACAGAAAGAGAGGTTTTCTCCTAGTCCCAGCAACCTCCTTTTGCTTCAGAAATTCACTGATTACTTTATTGCTGATTATATGATACTGAAGCCTCTGCGGCCATGACGTCACCATAAATATAAGTTTAAAATTCCAGTCCTTCTTCCCTGGTCAGCCTCAAAATTAATTTCATAGAATCACAGAATAGTTTGGGTTGGAAGGGACCTTAAAGATCATCCAGTTCCAAACCCCCTGCCATGGGCAGGGACATCCCACTGGCTCAGGCTGCCCAAGGCCCATCCAACCTGGCCTTGAACACCTCCAGGGATGGGGCAGCCACAGCTTCCCTCAAGAACCTGGGCCAGTGAATTTCTCTCAGTGAGTCGATTTTTTTTAATAAAAAAATGCCCCTTCTGAGAACCACGTGGCTCTCGCTTTCCCTCTGCAGGATCACAGAATGATAGAAGCATAAAATCATTAAGGTTTGAAAAGATCTCTAAGACCATCCAGTCCAACTGTCAGCCCAACACCACCGTGGCTACTAAACCACGTCCTGAAGGGCCATGTCTACACATTTTTTGAACTCCCCCAGGCATGGAGACTCCACCACTTCCCTGGGCAGCCCATTCCACTGCTTCAGCTCTCTATTGGTAAAGAAATTTTTCCCAATATTCAATCTAAACCTCCCCTGGTGCAACTTGAGGCCATTTAATCTCCTCCTATCGCTTGTTTCTTGGGAGAAGAGAACAGAACCCACCTCACTCCAACATCCTTTCAGGTAGTTGTAGAGAGCAATGAGGTCTCCCCTCAGCCTCCTCTTCTCCAGGCTAAACAACCCCAGCTCTCTCAGCCGCTCCTCATAAGACTTGTTCTCCAGCCCCCTCACCAGCTTCGTTGCTCTTCTCTGGACACGCTCCAGGGCCTTAGTGTCTTTCCTGTATTGAGGGGCCCAAAGGAAACGAGTATCAGTCTCCTTGCCCAACAAGTCAAAGACTCTTCTTGCTTCACAGGCCAGATTTGTGTCCCTAACATTTTTTTTTCCTAGGTGAAAAACAGATTAAACTGCATCTTTTGAATAAATAGTATATAGGAAATGGGGAAAAGTGTGACGTTGAATATAGCAACACTAAAAAGTAAGTATCCTGACATTTTCCACAAATGAATATTACATTTTCAGCTAAAAATAAAAAAACCTAAGTTTTATTGTGTTTTTCATTCCTGTGTTATCATGCTCATGATAAATTTGGAGAATCTTACAGGTGCATTCAGCCAGAGAGTCAAAAATAGGGCCCTGCTGGGTGTTTTTAAAGAAATGTGTCTTTAAAGGTTAAGTACAAATGAAAGGATGTAGCAGTTTTGTCCAATTACACTAATGTTTTAAAGACAGCAGTACTGTCATATAATTCAAGCTAAATAACATCTTAGAATATAACAAGGATTGAGGGACGGGTAACACATGGCACAGAGGCACCCAGACCCTATATAAGTATAGGAAAAAAGGCAGCAGTGAAAAGATTGAATGGACTGGATTGTGAATGGATATAGTGAATATACTGGTTGTTATCCTGCTTTTGCTGCTTCCTTCTCTTTCGGTCACAAATCAGACTTTGTTGGTCTGGACCAACATTCTTCTCTTTCTCTGCTCACCGAATTTCTGCTTAGCATTGCAAGGGTCGCGACTAATTCCTGAAGCAAGAGATTCTTATCTGTTTTCCCTCTCTTAAATATCTCAAGAGGATGGGGCCAGACTCTGTTCAGTGGTGCCCAGCGACAGGAGAAGGGGCAATGGGCACAAACTGGAACCCAGGAAGTTCCACCTGAGCATGAGGAAAGACTTCTGTACTGTGAGGGTGATGGAGCACTGGAAAAGGCTGCCTAGGGAGGTCGTGGAATCTCCTTCTCTGGAGACAGTGAAAACCCTCTTGGATGCATTTCTCTGCACTCTGTTGTAGGTGACTCTGCTTTAGGAGGGGATCGGACTGCATGAGCTCCAGATGTCCCTTCCAACCCCAACCGTTCTGTGATTCTGTGACCTCCCCTGGGCGCTCTGTTCCTCTCCAGACAGCCTATGCACCCGTGTGAGAGAATTTGGCCAACATGAGACCAAACAGGGAAGAATTTACAACAGAAAAGTAATGCAGATGGCTGAGAACCACGTGTCAAGCGTTCTCCAGGTGCAGAGAGGTCAGTGATGCTAACATTAAAAAGCAAAAATACTGGAAAAATCAAGCTGTGTATGATAGTCAATATTTTTCTTCACTTCATATGCTCTTTTAGTTCTCTTATAATAGCTTAGGTATAATTTTTCCTTTGTCTTGTACTAGATATTAGAGGCATCCTATTGTAGTTGGTTTGACAGTCATATCATTTTTGTTTATAATACAATTTGACTGACAATAAGTCAGGGGACTGTGATTTGAACTCCTCACCATAACCAGCCTGGCAATCATCTTTCTCATTTATAGTGCAGTTTGATTGACAATAAGTCAGGGCATTGGCAGCCGGTTAGTTTGTGTTTTCCCCCGAATGCATATTTCTAGCTAAGACAAAACATCTATTCCTAAACAGTCTGGGAGATAATTTATACAGAATTCTAAAAGGGTGATATACCTCAGCATTATCACTAAAATAATATTATTCTTTGGCTTTCTACCAATTTCACTTTTAAGATGATGGTTTTCTTTCTTTCTCCTCTGCCAATTGTGTCTCTAGTTTTCATCAACATTATTAGAGCTTCGTATAATTACAGCTTATATCTTAGCAACTGCTATGTAGGTTCTTGACAATTTTTCTTCTTAACAAGTATCAGAAATGCTATTACCTGCTTTGCAAAAGCAACATCCATCTACTATAATTGGGTTTTTTTGGGGATTCTTTTCAGTGGTGGCTGCTCATGCAATGTTGATTGTAGCCAGTCACTTGCAGGATATCTTTGTTCTGGCACTCACTATGATGTTGATAAGTGTCATCTCTAAATAAATACATTTTCTTTGACATTTGGCACACTACTGCCTTCCACTAGTAGGTCTCAAAGCCAAAGCCAGCATAGTTTCTGGTGATGTAATAGCAAAAGGGCAGTTTGCAGTGACCTTGTCCAAAACGTGGCCAGGAATCAATGCCAAAAATGTCCATGAAACACTCCCTCTGCAGCAGAATAACAACCTGTCAGGATGCCTGATGCATCTGTGCCTTCCCTGCAGCGTCCAAAGAAAGACGAAAGCGAGAGTATGGAAAACAGACACCCTAAAAAGCATTTTTCCTTACGAAAATAAAAAGAAAGCAGACATTTGCATATTAGCGGTGCTCTGCAGTTTCAGTCTGATCTTTAGCCGCTCTCAATTGGATATACTTCGTGAGCGCAGCCACTGTGGAGGCAGGTTGAAGGGCAAGGGAGAAGGGTTCATGGGCAGGAAATCAATAATGGTGCAATTCCAAGGATGAGGCAGCAGATTTTGCAGCCACTTAGAAGTCCATTATTCACATCGGCTCTGGTGTCCATGGTTTGCAGGGTACTGCCTGCGTTATAAAGGGCAAATTCTTCATACTCCCTATGCATCCTCACAAGACGCGTTTAATTCAAGAAGTAACGCAGCTACAGAGATAATACTAGTTGGGATTTTTGTGGAGCACTCATGATTTTTTTAACAAGAGGGATATGATCCCTTCAGAGTTTAAATGTGCCACCTTCACGTGCAAATGTTTTGTATACAAATACTGTAAAGATTTACTCTAGTCATTGAGTATTCTGCTCAGAAATAGTTTCAAAATCCTTCATAAAGAATCCAGTCAGCTACATCATTTCAATGTGCTTGAAGGGCTGAGGTTTGAACCAGCAAAAATATAAATTGCACTCGAGCTACTGGGGAACAAAAAGTAGAACAGGTATGCTGGTGTCTACGCTTATTACTAAAGGATGAAAGGGTGAGGAGAAACTTTAAATTGGTACTGAAAAGACATTAGGCTGCAGAATCCGTACGCAAAAATATTCAGTAGAAAAAGAAGCCTAAAATGAGACCTGAAGGCACTAATACAGAGGATTGAAATGCAAAGTTTGTTCACAGTGGAGAGAAAAATATTTATTCCTTGTTTTCCTTTCCAAATAAATTTCTTCCTGATGCTGTAATCTCATGCTGCTGTTTATCTTAACCTGTGACTTTGCTTATTTCCTCTTCTCTTCCGAAAAATCATCGGTGCACTTAATCAGCCTCTTTATTATATGATGTCAAATAGGGACCATCTTCCCGTCAAACACCTGAACTGGTGAATTCCCCCAATTAAACACCACCAATTTGAACAACGAAGATTAACAAAATAAAAAGATCAAAGGAAAGAGAACTAAATTTCAAAGATACCCAAGGCTAATGTAACACAGTGCTGGGCTCAGAGCTCATGCAGAGAGCTGTTGGCTGTAGGCAAGCTAAATGCAACCTGTTTTACATCTGGATCAAAGTTAGAGAAGTCTTAATACTGTTATCATTTCTTGGGATTTTTCTTTTTTTCCCTGAACAAATGGCAAAGAATATAGCAGCAATTATTGCTATAATATGGATTTCATAAAAGAACATAATGGCTGTGTTCTCTTACTTCTGTTCCCTTGATGTTCAGCATTCAGGTAACAATATTCGCTATCATCTTTTCCAGTTAACCACTGATGGGCTGTTTGGGGCACAACAGTAGTTGGTTATGGGGTAGAAGCAGACACAGTTGGTCTTGCCAGCTTTCCATGTCCATTTAAAGTGGTTTCTCTTCTAAGACCAGGAGCTGAAGCAGCTATTGCTATGAGCTGGAAAACAGAAGCATCTATGAACTCTGTCCTTAGCTGTGCTTTCAGTAGTAGTTAAATTTCAGGAATTTTGTTAATTATTGACCACCTTCCTCTGGTAAAAAAATTGAAAAATAGACCATTTTGTCCTCTGGTGAACTATAACGGAAGACTGAAGTGCAGGGTAGAAAGATACAAAACCAAAATAGGAAGCTTTTAATTTTTGAAATATGAAGTCTTTCCAAGTTGATCGTGCAAAAAGGGAAAAGCAAAACAACAGCTTGGACCCAGACCAAAGGGAAAACCGGGGAACCCAGCTTCCCAGTTTAGTAGTCTGTTCCTAGGAAACACTACTTAAAGTAAATACGCGAAGAAAATAGCAAAATATACTGTCTTTTATTGTCATCTCTCTAAGAAACTGCCAAACAAACGGCTTTCTCTGATGTAACACAGAATCACAGAATGCCAGGTTGGAAGGGACCTCTGGGATCATCTGGTCCAACTTTTTAGGTAATATATACTTTAAATGAGATGGCCCAGAGCCCTGTCAAGCTGAGCCATAAAAGCGTCCAGTGTAGATAAATCCATCACTTTCTTGGGGAGATTATTCCAATGCTCAACTGTTCTCACGGTGAACTTATACCTACTACACTTTGTCTTTTCCATGTGACTCCTCGCAAAAAGGGAGTCTCCATCCTCTTGGTAGACACCCTTTATATACTGCATTACATTTATTAACACTTAGCCATTAAACAGTATCAGGGGTAACATTTATTCTTTCTTTCCATACTTCCAATTATCATGTCCAAGTTATGTGTTCATAGTTTTAAATAACAGAGAAATTCTTAGGTCTTTGTGAAAACCTTTTCCCTTATCCTTGTATTATTACAAATATAGATTCTCGACTGCTTTTATTATTGCCCAAATAGTGCAATGCTTGGAAGTCAGATTTGGGTGTGGGGTTTTTTTTAGTTGGCCACTCCCTTTTTTATATTAATGTTTTGCTTTGTAGGAGGAAAAGAATACAGCTAGTCAAAAGAGACAATATTCACTCTTTCCACCACTACTGGTTAAACATACTTACATTATGTGATTGAAAGAATTGAATTTAAGTTTTGTTAGGCTGTAATAAATGACATTGCCACTGTCCAGCAGTTCTTCTGCACAGGAGAGGTAACTGAGGACATGAATAAAATATTGGCATTCGAAAAACATTTTAAGTTAAATCTCAAAGTAGCTGATGAAACATTTCTACAGCAGATCTGTCAGCTCATGCTCCAAGTAGTAACTCTTTTGCTTGTTGTTTGTTTGTTGTTAAGCAGTGAAAAAACAACCCCAAACTGAAAGAGCTGAGCTTGGGGAGAATGTAAGTGTCCCACACTCAGAATCATAGAATACTTCGGGTTGGAAGGGCCACTTAAAGGCCACCCAGTCCAACCCCCCTGCAGTTAGCAGGGACATCTTCAACCAGATCAGGTTCTCAGAGCTCATCCAACCTGACCTTGAATTTCTCCTACCACCTCTTTGGGCAACGTGTTTTGGTGTTTCAAGACCCTTATTATAAAGCATTTCTCCCTTCTATCTAGCCTTTATCTACCCTTTTTTTAGTTTAAAACCGTTACACTTTGTCCTATTGCAACAGGTCCTACTAAAAGTTTTGTCCGTGGGTAAACCCACTCAAATTACCTGAGAGAGACACTTTTCCAGTCTTGTCATTCATATGGATCCTCTTGCTTTGCTCTTTAGTCTCCATGCCCAATCTCACAGTACCCGAATACCTTACAGTGCAGTTTGCTTCTTCTTCAACGAGTCGGCGAGGCAGAGGTGTACTGCGTTCCTCTCCTGCAGGTTTAAAGCTCGGGCTGCCTGTACGCTGCACTCATAGAGAGGTCTTGAATCCAGACTTGATATCTGTACCTACCGCCTGCTCGAAGGTGCACAGCCACCTCCGGCCAGCACATGCTAGAGACCGGAAAGGCACTGGAATTTCTAAGCTGTGGGACCACATCAGACTGGAGGTTGGGTTCCAGTTCACAAAAGGTGTGGAAGCAGCTGGGGAGATAAGCTGGTTTGTCCAAATTGGTCTAAATCTGTGGCTTTGTTGCAAGTTGACGCTCCCTGAGCTAAGCTAGTGCAATGCTCTCCAGTGCAGAAAGAGGTAAGGGGAATGCAAAAATGGTCTGGGCGTTTATTAATACTCCTAATGAAACATTACCTTTATTTAATATAAAGAACAATGTGTGACATATAAGGTCTGGTCACGGGACCAGATATTCAGGGACACGTAATTTAAATCTAACAGCAATTGACAATTCTAACATCAGCTAAAATATCTCTGTTTGGATTTTAATTCTTCTCCAGCTATGGGATGACAGCATTGAAGATTAAAGCTTTTTTTACTTCTCTTTAAGATCTCAGCAAAGTGTAGATTTGAAACACAGAAAGAGGTTGACCTTCGTATTAACCTGAATCTCTTTTCCTGTTTCGTCTTGAACATATTTTATTCTCTTTATGCACAGTGGGGCTCTTTTTTTCATGTGCTCTGCTGTTGAACGAAATGCCAAAAAGATGGAGTGTGCACTTTTACATCAAAGAAATGATGAGACCATAAAAACTCATTTCCCTTGTGGCTTCTTAAATTGTTGCTAAGGAATTGAATGAGTCTGTCTGAAACAATGTGTCCCTTTAAATTCTGTTTTCTTATTTGTCTCAAAACACAAAGACACATTTTCATGTAGATCGTGATCCAAGGCCACTAAAGTCAATAAGATTCTTAGTTACCGCAGTAAGCGGTAGGTCAGATTTTTCAGCTGTTTCACTATGTAACCCCCTGGACAAATTGTTTTATAAAGAGCTCGTTATCTAGAGGGGGGAAAAAAAATCCCAGTGTATGTTGTTTTTTCATCTAATTATAAATTTTACCTTCACATGGGCAAGAATTAAGTGAACTTCCTTCTTACTGAGCAGAATGAATCCAACAAGGACAAGAAAGGTCAAGCAGTAGTTAAAATCAGAAATACAAACCAGTAAAAATATTGATTTACTTCAGTTTTTCTCGTACATAAAGGTGATGTGCAGTAGGAACAAACACAGGGACAAAATCCTCAATTTAGACTCTGTTGGAGGGAAACCTTCCCCAGTTCTATATAACAGGTTTGGATAATCACTCTTACTGCTGGAAGGAATGATTTGTTACTACTACAACCCAGTAAGTTGTGAGAAATGGTCTTGATTGGAATGAAAAGACATTGTAAAGCAATTAAGTTCTGACTATTAACAAAGCTCCCACAGGGAGCATTAATTTTTAAAAGTAGACAAAGCCTGCATTTAGTAGCTGTATTGCTGTGGCTTCACTGAAATATGGAAAAATGCTACAGCAACTCTACACTGTTGCAGATATTCTTTATCAGTTCCCAGGGAAAGGTTGTGAAGTTCCAAATTAGAAAAGCATTTAAGCATATGATGAACTTTCTTTCATTTTAACCGCATATAAATTAAACAATTTGCTAAGTCCTTTGCTTAATAAGGAGCAATTTAATATCTGCTTATAGCCCAGGTTCAGATTTCATTGACGTCTCCATTCCTCTGAATTGGAGCCTTAATTCCCTGAATTGTTATGGTATTTTGGGGGTTTTTAGTCCAGAAAATTCCGCTTTTCTCCCAGACGCAAAGCAGTCTTCTCCTTAAAGATACCCATAGCGTGTATCCATGTTCCTTTCCAAAGTTCCAGCCTTCTGCTCTCTTTAGTTTACAGTTTATTTCTCACTTCAAAGGCATTTAGTAATTTAAGAAGGTAATTTTTCAACTGTTCAAAATAGCTATGTCTTCCTCTGCCAGTTCAAGAAAAATCCATTACTGGAGAAGCTACTAAACCTTTTTGATGCAGGCCTCTACCTCTGATCATGCTGAGACGTTGACACTCGCTTTCTTCCCCTATTCTGTACATCACAGACTCCTGCCACTCTTACATCCAATGTCTGATCGATCAGTCTGTTTTATGCCTAGAAAGAGACATTTCCAGTTATGATTCCAGGCTGAGACAGCAGAACAATGGGAAAACATTGCTACCAGTAAAATATACTTAATATTTTAAAAAGGTTGGAGTGAGCCAACAGTCTCTACGAAAGCCTTTGCGAAGGCTTCAAGCCAGTTTCTCAGATTACATTGTTTATAATCTCACTTGGGTTATTTCCCAGCAACTGTTGGGAAAACCTGACTAGTTTTGTACCTGAAACGAGTTTGTCCAGTGCTAAAGTTAGAATACAAGAATACAAGGCTACCCAGGGTGACCTTTAGGATTCCGATTAACTGAATGGTTGTAGCAATTCTGGAACTGAAGATGTTCAAACATCTGAATTACATCGGAGTCTTGGCTTGGGTCTGATTTTTTTTCCTGTGTGTTTCTTTTCATGTCTCTGTGTTTTTTCCCCTCCCGGTATCATCACTCTGGGCTGAGTGATAGAGCCATGTTTCGTTCCACACTACTGGTTTTGAAAGTGTCGATGCAGCAGATGCAGGAATACGGGTTCAGAGAATCACAAAGGGATAAATGGGTGAATTTGCTCAATGCTTCTGATTGCAGAGTTCCTTGTATTAAGCATTTATGCTCTAGTAGTTAGAAAAGAGAAGCCCAACTATATTGGTATTTTGTTAAAAATAATTTCTGGCAAACTGCACTGAAAGTGAGTATTTCATATTATTACTTAAAACTCAGAGCATTAAAATTTGGTTTCATATCCAAAGAAAGCAGGCACTCATTTTCAATACCTGTACATAGGATGCTGTCATGTTGGGTACTGCAGCCCTGATTCTGGAAGATGGAGGATCACTAGCTTTGGTGTTCTTGGAAACAGAGAAGAAAAGCAATTCGGAAAGGGAAAAGAAGTCTCCAGAAGATCCAGTTTTCATTTTTAAACCAGTAAGTTGCATTTTTAGTATCCCACGTTGATGTTTTTTCCTTTGCCATCAGAAACAAGTGTAGAACAAGTTCATACATTTTAATCTAAGAAAAACTGATAGACCTCACATGTTGAAAACCTGCTGTACAAACAGCTGACCCCTTCAGCTAACTCCTCCAGGAGTAATTCCATTACCCCTGTTCTTCCAAGATGCTTTTTTTTTTCATTTAAAAAATGGTGTTTCCCACCTGAATAAACCTTTGACATTTCTGCAACGGGTAAATCACTACCATTGGGGTAGTTACCCATTTTTCACCAGAATTAATTTTTGTGTGTGAAATATCTCAATGTATACGTTTCTTTCCATGCTAAAAAATGACTTTGAAGAAGTGGGAAAAGAGGAATTTTCTGCATTGATGTTGGAAAGAATTGTTTTGCTATTTGCGAAATGCACTAATGCCTTTTGATTAAAACTAAAAGTGAAAAATCTGACTCTAGTTTGAGAGACAAAATTTCTTCAGTGAGTCAGAGAATGAAAACACCATCAGGTAGCATTGTGACTTCTACGTGGTCTCAAAAACATGCTGCTTTGGAAGAAACATTTCTAGAAGCTCAAGAGCATTTGTCTGCAAACACTCCTTGAGCCCAGGTGTTTAACTTATGTTTCGCTTTTGTTTCTTACAAATTGATGTCCAGCACAAATTCAATTGAATGTGAAATTCAGTGGCCAACTAGCTCTGGACCAGTAAAATCCATGTTAAAACAGTAGAGTACATAACAGAGATGAACTCCATTCAGTTACCAAGCTGAGAAGTTGAAGATAAAACCAGAAGAATGAGAGGTTCTGCTGTCTTTTTCAGAAGGCAGAACCCTCGATTGCATTACTTGTGCTTCCAGAATGTCACTGGCTTTTGCAAATACACAAGGAAAGTTCTTCATTTCCTGCTGTGATGCAAAACAAGGGATTCTCAATGTCTATGCTTGTACTTTGTTGCGCTTTCCAACACATCCCTCTCAAAGAGAACATTTATAGTGGAGAAGAACTGAGTCTCTGGTAATGCAACAGAGCTAGAAAAAGGAAGATTGTTACTCCCTTCCACCTAGACTTACAATGAGCTTTGTGGAGTAATTTGTGATATCATCTTGCCACCCATTTTCATTCCAAATGAGCACTAGAACGTGCAGTTTGTATTTCAAAACCTGCCTATTAGACCTACAATAAAGGAACGGTGCGACTGAGCTTAAGGGTGATGTTGAGAATAGTAATGAAATAATGACTTCTGTTGAGATCTTTAGTAATGTTTATTGATTTCATTTTTGTGTAGGCATATAGTTGAAACCAAGAGCAATCCTTACTTTGCAGGACTGTAGATTTCAATGTCCACTACAACAAGAAGTCTGTAGACTCGTTACATCCTGAATATATTCATAAGAGGAGTATTTTCATGAACATTTCAAGACGACATTCTAAAACAATGCAGCACCAGAGAGAACTGAAAAGCCTTTGTACAGAGCTGATCACGGTCATTCATGATGTCCTAATTTGTGCCTATGTTTTAGCATGTTTATGAAGAATTTCTACATCCATTTAATGAAAATAATAGAAATGTACTGATTCAGTGCATTACTCTCTTAAAACAGTCATAAAAAAAGATTTATCTCAATTATCCAATGGTAAAAATTATATTGCTCAATTTCTTCATCTTTAGTGCATATCGTAACATAGAAAAACCACTTTGCAAAGAGCTTTATGTCAAGGGAATTCCAGGCCAGTAAAGGAGTGCACACTGAAATGACGAAAATTGTAGTTTGAGGATATTCACAAAAGAAATGATGGTGTGTTTATGAAAGTTAAACTCTGAATTTGTTACTTGGCTATGTGCTAGTAAATTGTACAGGCATATAAAAAGGGAGCATACTTAACATTGAGGAAGAAGTTGTTATGCCATTGAGGACATGTTATTACTGGAAAAGTATCTTTAGTATGGTTGCATTTACAATTGATAAAAATAAAAAAAAAGTTAAAGGGAAAAGGGAAGTTAAATAAGGAATTTAGTTTTGCCTTAGAATCAGTGCCCTTTCAGTACAATGGAGTAACCGTGAGAGTGCTTTTGGAACAGAGATGGTAGAGACCAGTCAGAGGTCTAGAAAATACAGTCGCTGAAGAAAGACTCTGTGAACTAGTGCTCTTTTAGATTAAAAAAGAGAAAGCTAGGGCTACGTGACCTCCCTTCCAGCTTTATATTTCTGTGGTAATAAAAGGAACTGAAGGAGGATCACTGCATCCAAAGACATAATCCTACCTTTCAGGAAATGAAAATTACTTCTGTATAAAAGTTGAACTGTCACCTTTCCTACAGATTTGTATAAAGAAATAAGGGAACATCAGTGTCCTTTTACTCCCAGAATAGGCAGGAAAGCATCTTGCATGCGATGGCAAGATTTTGTTTTTATGCAGGAGAGTAGGCTGTTGATTAAATTTTTGCTCTTGCTGGACTGCTCTTTGTCTATTGTTTTACTATTTTATTAACATTTATTATATAAATATTTAGCTAGCAGATCAGATGACACTTGGAGCTATGCAGTATTAAAGCAGTAAGCAAATAACTGTTTTTTAACTGTAGGTGGTAAATGTGCTTACAAATATCTTCATAAGAAGCACCTCAGGTGCACATCAGGTCTTGACAATGCAACTTTCTAGCAAGACTCCTAATCAATAATATACATGAAGTATATGCCATATGGCCACATACAACTCACTGGAATAATAAAGGGTATTTTAGTTTATGAAAATCATCTTTCTAAAGTGAAAATTACTCTTAGAAAACTATCAGACAAAAGGTGAAGGAAAACGAACCCATTCAAAACAGGTATACCCATTAAAATTGGGAAATTCTCTGTTTACTGTTCTCCAAATAGTCTGTGATAAAAGTCAGGGGTCGCTTTTTTTTGCTTTGCTTACAGGAGTGCAGAGAGATGCCTTTTCTTCTCTTCTTGGGTGGCGGAGGTTATTGCATACAGGATGTTATGAGAACAGGTAGGCAGAGGAGGGAGAAGATGGATGCGTTACAAAGGCTGTTCCAGGTTTAGAAATTAAAGGCAGATAAATGGAATGCTGTGACATCCTGATATAGAAAATCGGTGGTAGAATCAAGCATAGGACTCCAGTCTCTTGATGCCTTGTTTAGTATTTGCTCTCTGCCATGGTTTCTCAATACCAATCCTGTTTATCTGCCTGGACTGTGCTTATGTCTCCAGGTTTCTACTCCGCCTCTGCACTTTCAACCTGCCCAATGCAACAGAGAGTTAGCAGGATAGAAAGTTTTAAATAGATGCTTCTTCAGATTGTCTTTGCATTTAGCTTATTTTTTTTTATTATAGCAGGAACACTGGAATTGTTAATATTTTCCATTGATTAGATGTAGAAAGATTTTGAAGGTTACTGGTTCTGTTTCTGAGAAACCATAGCAAGACACTTTGTCTTTCAGGCAACTGCTGTGGAGACTTGTATAGATCTGGCACGTTTGTTCTTGTATTTTTTCTTAAATTTTATTCTTGAGATTCGCTTAGGAAGGAGTTGTTTTAAAAATTCATTATTATTTGATTGCAAGTTGGATGTCAGCCAACTAAATTTTTGAATTTGAAAGAAAATGCAGCATCAGCTCCTCTGGAACTATAATGGAATGAAACCCTCCAAGCACTCATTAAAAGGGCTTCTGACGTCTAGCAAAATTAAATGAGGTGTAAATCACTGAACTACCATATGTGGGTTTGAAATGGAATATTTAATTTTGTAGAATCCAAACCCAAGGCTAAAGGGAAATTTAACTACACCAGCGTAATGTTTTGATGATGGAAGAAGTAATGCCATTTTAAAGGTTTTATGTTTAAAGTTTAATTTTAAAAAATATTTATCGAGGGAATCTCCATTGATATCTCCATGGTTATCTGGGGTAAAGGCAAATGCTCGAGGAATAATACTAAAGCATAATAGTAACTTTCTTCCACTGCAGAGTTTCTGAGGGCTGTAGAAATATTATTGGAAAATTCTGATTGTAGAAGCCTGATCATTATTCCTTCTCTTAGCTTCCTCCTGATGATTTTGTGCCCTTTGATACAGCTTATATCAGGGGAAGTTTGTTGTTGTTCCTCAGTCACTGAAGGATGGAAGTGGTTCCATTGTGGAAGTAGAAGGCATCAGGAGCTATCAAACAGTCTTCCTTTTATTCAAAATGCAGCCGAAAAGTGCTATTTTTACAATAACAGTAGTACTGTAAGTAAATGTTTTTATTCCTGCTCTTTCCATTGACCTTTTTTTCAGAATAGAGGCTTCATTATTCTGATGCCATGCAAGTTCCAAAGAAAAAAATGCCTGTCCTGAAATCTTTGTGAACAGACATAAGGAAAGGGGTATGGGCGCATCACCTGAACAAATAAATACACAGAAGAATGGGTCACACTTTGTTATACATGAAGTAAGTTTGATTTTGATCCCTCCTGGCTCTATTTGAATTATAGCTTTGAGAGATTATATGGTTTATTTTATGGTTTTACAGTAATTTGAGTTGTCAGGCTGTGATTCAGCCTTTCACTGAACTGTCAAGAATAAAGGTGAGATGGTGTTGTTTCATCATTATTATTATCTAAATGCCTTTATGAAAGCAAGCAAGGATTCATGTCACACGCTTCAAACGGGTAACCGCCCCAACGTGAAAACTAGTTTGAACAGATAAACATTTTTGTTTTCTTGTTTATATTGCACCTAAGAATGGAATACTTCTGTACAGAAATGTACTTCCTTGTGATGGGATGGATGAATAGACTTTGATTCCTTAAAGAGAGCTATTTGG
Source organism: Cuculus canorus (assembly GCF_017976375.1). Taxonomy (NCBI): domain Eukaryota; kingdom Metazoa; phylum Chordata; class Aves; order Cuculiformes; family Cuculidae; genus Cuculus; species Cuculus canorus. The sequence goes on along the minus strand of NC_071407.1, from coordinate 4,630,267 downwards.
TTGTCTCTTCAAGCCAGACAAGGTGGGACTCGTGAATTACATTTTAAGAGGAATCACTCTGAAGGCAAGGGAGAGATCTTGTGAGAAACCAGCATTTGAGGAAATCAGAGTTTCAGATTTATTAAGAATAAAGGCATTTTTCAGAAAAGGAGTGAGCTTTGAAAGACTCAGGATGTGCAGCACTGTGCTGAGAATAAGGAAGAGATTTGGTCCCTTCGCATTGTTCTCTGGAGTGGGGAAGCTGAGCAGTGGGAGTGTGCTGGGATCAAAGGATGGCTGGTAATTTATTTTGTGTTCTTTTCTACAGCTACTTTGATACCCAGCATAAGCTGAAATGAATAATGTTATTTTTTTTGAAGAAAATATGGTGTATTTGAAAACCAATGTTCAAATGAGCAATAATCCAGTCTGGTTTCCTTTGTGATATCCAAAGCAGCAGCATTTTCAGCTTGAGATAAGGGTAGGAAGACTGCTTAATTTCAAAGGTTTTCACTTTTATCTTAGGCTGGGAAATCTAAATACTTTAATGGGGTTAGTTTTTTAATTTAATTCCAGGTTGCTCATCATTTCACCTTTCAGCTGGACTATAGAGATAATTCAATCATATTTCCCTTGACAAGTTATCTGAATTATGCTTACATTTCTCTGCAGACGTGAATATCAGCTACCACAATAGAGAGCGTGGCAGACACTTTTGCCTTGCTTCTCTCTTTCTCCCTTCACTTAGGGACTACACCGATCTTGGTCCAAAATATCAGTGTCCTCTGACAAAGGCATGTGGAAGACAGCCCTTGGACAGAAGCGTAATGTGGTACTTCTGCACCAAGAAAATGCCAAAAGATTTGGCAGTAAGGCCAGAGAGCAGTAATCAGGCAAGAAAGGATTCAAAGATGCATAAGCAGTGTATTTTGGAGGTTTGGAGAGTCTGGACTCTGTTTTTGCCCAGAGTTTAAATAGTGTACTGATCTGTTTACATACTTTCTCCTCTTCGTTATTGTTTTGCAGGAAGACTCCTTTCATTTTCTTTTTCCAGAGCTATTCCCTTGCTAACCAGCATCTAAGCAGGTCTTCACCTTAAACCCAAATAGGTGAATACAGAGGAGGATTCTCTGATCTGATTCTTGATCCCAAATGGGTGATCAAGAAAGATACGAATATGAGGTCATAGTTTGTTAAATTCAAGTTTTTATGTTAGTCTTTACAAATTACTTTCATGTGTGAAAGGTCTTCTTTTGGAGATATCCCAACATTTCACAGATCTGGGTGACGGCACACTGAAATGAATGTCATGACATTTCCATGCTGGAATAAAGTCTGTCTTTTTAATGTTCATCTTCCTTTTGAGATCACTAAACGTGAAGATAATTTTTTTTTCTCCAACATTCATTACATCACTTCTGTATTTATGCAACCCTTGAAGGTCAAGATGGCAACAACTCCTCAGGATTTAACCAGTGCTGAACCATACAGTGCTTTGCTGCTTTTAGAAGTCCTCAGGTGTGAACTGCTACCATGATCCCACCGAGATGTTTCTGCCGCCTTTGCTGTAGGAGCCAACTGTACTACTGGTGTTTTCTTCTAGTTAAGAGGCAAACAGGCAACAAAGGTGCATTAAATACTTTTCCCTCGAGGCCCAGACTGTAATTCCTGAGTTTATTCTCTTTAATTGTAGATTATACAAACCTGAGAAAGCTCAGGATCTAAACGTACCCTTCACTTGACACACTGTTGTTCCGCTGCTATAGTTTGCTGACCTTCTTGAGAGAGATGGGGGCATTCATACTCGCAGGAAACATCCATACTGTCTGCTATTTATAAATTAGCCATTCGTTTTACATTTGGCAGGTGTTCATCCACAACCCTGGACATGAAACAGCTTTTTTATTTGAGGTGTTTTGGTGCCTCACAGAAGATGGTCCCTCTCAGCTGGAGAAACACCAGGATCTTTCTTCTTCATACAGGCAGCCTCTAGAATAATGTGTGTATGGAGGTGAGGATATACGAACAAAAACCAAATCAAACCAAAAAGCCTGAAACGATTATAAAATGTCAGAAGTGTGGCAGTGTGTGCAGATACATATCCGTGTGTGTGCACATGTGTATTCTCACAGGACGGTGCCAGATTGACACAGACCGATGGGTGACAGAGGTAACAGTGTCCTTTTGTAAGGCACAAACACTAGACCTGTTCTTTACCTGAGCTCTCTGTCCTATGCTGCTTTGATGGAATCATGAGTGCTAATGGAATTATATAAAAAAACAGAATGTAGGTTGTTTTCTGCAAGTTATTTTGGTTTGTTATTTTGTTTTAAAAAAAGTAATCTAGAATATACAAAATGAGACAGCAATAGGAGGATAGGTGTAACACGTTGAAGAACACTTACTTTAAAATCCAATTTAAAACACCAAGGTAGGCTGGTCTGTTAAACAAAGATCATAATCCCATGAGAAACTCTTGTTTCAAGTACAATAAACATACCATTTTGATCTTTAATCATTGTCAAAAGAGCTTTATAAGCTCTGTTTTACCATCTACATTTTCATTTAAGAGGGTGCACTCTTAAATTCTCCTCATGTAAAAGTGAGGAGTATTTTGTTATTATTTCTTTCAGTGTAGAATTACTTCTAACTGCCCTCAGATTATTAAAAAGCCCTGTATGTTTCGAGGGTCAACGTGGAATATAAATAGAAGGCCAAATTTGGAAATCACGGAAAAAGTGTGTTCATGTTGATAAAAGCAACAAAGAAAGTGAACAGATAAGATCAATTTGTTTTCACTAAGTTAGAGCTTTAAATGAACGTTAAAACTTTCTAACTTGCCTTACGTTGCAGTAGCTCTTCAGTCAGTAAATTATGCAAAGTTTATTACAAATTATCCTATGTGGTGTGATTAGACATTGGAATTATTTAAACGGATGGAAAGTGGCTCAACTCTAATCATGATTTTTATCACTTTGTTTTTTGATAAATGACAAAGTAGTCTTTCCAGAGTCTGGAAAAATGAGGGAAAGGGAGAAAATACAGAAGCACAAAATACAATAAACTTTATTATACTGCTGTGTAAAACAGTATTGGGAAATAAGTATACTTTGTGTAAAAATTTTTTCAGTGTCATGTTATTAAACCTTCTTAGTCTTAGACTTTCTTATAGTCTGAAGCCATGTGTCTTCATGGCATAACAAAATTATTTGTAGTTAGCAGTATAACCCACCCAGAGTGTTACCTTCCATGATGCGGCTCTCGATCTTCACACTGCTGCACAGGTAATAACTTTTCTTGGCAGTGATGAAGCCACAGATCTGCTCCACGGGATGTAGTGAAGAATCATATTTCATAATCTTGTTTTGAACATCATTTTAATATTTAGTATGACCATGTGCAACTCTGACAGAAGTAAACTGTGATACATGGAATTCATTTCAGTGGGCCAGACACGTGCCTCGTCTTGGAATGACAGCGAGCAGTAAAAGTCAACAAGGCTGGGAAAGACACCTGAGAAAATGCAACTCCACCATCTGTCTTCGCTTCACTCGTGTGAAATTGCTTTTAGACAACTTAAAGAACTACAGCATCGTATGAGATGTAAAATGTGGGGAGGAAACCTGGTCAAAACCGATTCACAAGCCATTGCAATGTGCTGCAATCCTTGTGGAAAACAGCAGTCTTCCAATACAAAGCAGTATAGGATTTATTGCTATTTCAAGCACAGTTCTGTCCCATTTGAACTGAATATGAACATTGCCATGCCACTCGCGACTCAGTCTGTGCTTCAGCATTTTTTATTTTATTCTGGCTTGCTTGTGCTATTTCTTTGTACTTAGCATTATATATGTGTCCCTTTTTCTATATTTTATGATTTTCTTTTAGATTTTCAGATTGTTAAAGAGTTCTTGATGGAACCATATTAATTTTTTATGTACTTCTAATCTTTCCTCCCTGTTAGGATAATTTGCTGTTGTGCCTTTATCTCTTGCATTTCTTTTTTCCTTATCACTTCTCAGATACTTGCATTTCCCTGAGCTATTTGAAGTCCATTACCCTTATTTTGTTATTTGCAATTTAAAGGAAGAATGGAAGACTTATCATTTTTATGATCTTTTTCTCTTGAATTAACTTCCACTTTAAGTTTCTCAACCACTTCCTCCTACAGAATTTGAATTAAATCTATAATAGCTATTTTCTGTGTAATTTCCTCCACTTCATAAAAGAAAAAAAGCAGTCTCTAGCACATCTAAAGAATTGAAAAGACAATCTATGTCCTGCCCTACTGCTTTTTCAAACAGATCCTCAGATAGTTGTATTCCCATCTAACCACTAGGTCCTGCCATGTAGACCTTTTCCCTTGGATACCTACAACAGTTGCTCTATTGAAAAAGCGTCCTGATCAGAAAATCTTTGCTTTAAACCTTATAGCAGCCTTATAATACTCAAAGAGGGCCTATAGGAAAGATGGGGAAAGGCTCTTTATTAAGGACCGCAGGGATAGGATGAGGGGGAATAGTTTTAGCCTTAAAGAAGACATTTAGATGAGATATTAGGAAGAAATTTTTTACTGGGAGGCTGGTCACCCAGGTCTCCCAGGGAAATCGCGGCTGCCCCATCCCTGGAGGTGTCCAAGGCCAGGTTGGATGGAGCTTGGAGCAAACTGATCCAGTAGGAGGTGTCCCTGCCCATGGCAGGGGTTGGAACTGGATGGGCTTTGAGGTTCCTTCCAACCCAAACCATTCTATGATTCTATGATAAACCTGTCACTGTGTGCACTTTCTTCTTTTTCTGTCCCATATTTCAACTAGTATTTCACGTATCTTCCTTTGACATTTTCCTCGGGACAAGTAAATAGGCCCTACACGAGGAACAACATCTGACTCTTCCTACCCTTCCTACACCTATTCTTCTAGAATTTGCTCTTCCCTTCCATAACTATGTCCCAGCACGATCCTGGTCTTTATCCCTTGATGAGGGCACAGATCTCAGCATCTCTCCTCGTAGCTTCTTCACTCACATCATACTGGCAGGAACTCCAGTGCAAGTCCACAAACAGGCCAGGCCAGATGCAAAGACGTTTTGCTCTTTTGTGACAATACCCATATGCCGAAGTATATGTAAAACTTGTTACCTCAGGAAAATAAGGTGCTTCTCAACAATGGTTAGTTCTATCATTATTTCCAAATGCAGATATGGAAGGTACTACTTTATATCCTCATGAAAATTAATGTCTTCAGCTAATTAAGTAATTGCTTGTGTGCTTGTCAAAATATTATATTTATACATGAAAATTACTTCTACAAGTTACTGAAAATAATTTCAAGGAATTAATACAATATGCCAGTTATATTCTTGGCATGTAATGGCTGTTTTGACATTAATACTGATTCAAAACTTGATTTACTCAATTCTTTTTTGACACCTATATAGTAGACAAGACAGGGATCAATGTATGTATAGCCTCTCATTTTTGCCAATTTTATGCAAATCCAAGGGCAAAAGAGAGCATAATTTTATTCTATTATTCCACTATAGGTCATACAATTTTTGTTTCATTATCCTTCTACTTTTTGCAAGTATCACTTCACAAACTTTAACAGTACAACTGCTCAAGTACTAACAGACTAAATAAAGAAGTATTTTGTTTTTTAAATACATAAAAGGGAATGAACAGAAAAATTCACTAGGGTCCAAGAGTCGTAACTGGAAAGGAAAATGCAATTTCAGGAAAAGCAAATGATTCCGTTACAGAGTTCAAACAAAATATTGAGAAATTAAGAGTAAGAGAGGTTACAACAGTAGCCATTAATAACAGTTTTTAAGAAGAAGAGTAAGAAATCAACATAAGATCATACTTAAAATAGAATAACTAACATTAGGCAGTACCATTCCAAAGGAACTGAACTGTGATTTAAATATAAAGATGGAAATTGTATTAATCAAAATAGTGAATGTACTGGTGATTTAGCTTACCCCACATTTTACTGTTTAGGGTTTTTTTTTTTCCCAAAGAGATGAAATTTGTGAGCCTGAAAATATGGACTGAGAAGTCACGCTTTAGCAGCCTTCGAAGGAATTGTTGTAGGACTTACAAAGCTCTTGGGTGAAGTATAATGTGATGAGGAAAAAACAGTAACCCACTAATAATAAATGCAGTCTTCGTAAGTCTTGCAAGGAAAAAATAGTGGATAAGAGAGAAATGGACCTAGTGGTTTATTTTGATTTTCAAAATCTTTTAGCAAGGCTTTTTTGACATCATTCAGCGTTATCCAGAAAAATGTGGGAACCTCAGCATTTTGCTGAAACTTAGGAATAGAATGACCAAATACAGAAATAAAAGCAGCAGTGGTATGAATCCCAAAGATTATTTCCTAATTTAGAAAAGAACGAGAGAAAATAACTCAAAGTAAATGCTTTCTCAGCTAGAAAAAGTCTAACAGCCATGCCCCTTTGGGATCATTAAGGGTACTGGATAAATTCAGTATACCTACTAATGATGTGTAAGAAAGGTTGAATTGAGAGATGGAGCTTTGCTGACAAGGAAAAAATGCCTGAGCTTAGTCAAGATTAAGCAGGATTGTGAAAAACTCCAGAAGGAATAGCAGTGAAAAAGAAATGCGGCAGAACGGATGCCGAGAAAAATATTCAGCAGAAGGGACATTTGCACTGGAAAATGTCAGTGTTTTCCAGATAATTTGTAACATATTGTAGCATGGATCAAGGTTTCAGCACAGCACACAATTACACATCTAGTCAGTAGAAAGACATCTGAAAACCTTTTATTTTTTTAAAAAAAAATCAAAGCATCATCCTGAGAGCAAAGCTCAATGTCAGCAGACTCATTCCGTCATAGATGGAAAGGCTATCAGGAATAACTTGGCTATTTAATTTTTTTGCATCTCTACAGAAAGTACGCATAAAAAAAATCATAATTTGATTTTATTTTCTGGTTCAGTGGACTTTTATTTGGAAGCAGACAGGTGTTTCAAATAATGACAATGTCACTGTCAGTGGTGATAGAACTTAGTTTTGTCTGGTACCTCCATTTTCCTGAAGTTTCTTTTGGTTTCAAGTGGACCTGAAGCAAACCTGTAATTTACCCCATTATTCTTGATCTAAAGTCCTCCGTTTTCAAATCTGTGTAAAAATGCAATCACTTTTTTTCCCTTGATGAAAAAAATTGGCAAAAGGAACAAACATTTCAGTAAAAGTCTGACATTTTCTTTGTAGAACAAATTTTGCACTTTGGCGTATGGAAAAATATAGAACCGACCCTAATTTTTTTTGTCCTGATAATGGCTTTTGATAAAATATCATAAATATTGATTTCTCAGTCCTCTGTTTAGCAGTTCTTTCTGAGTTTGGTAAGCTTCCTACAGTGTTTACATTCTTTATTGTAAGGTACTTTGCTCACCAATACTTACAGGAGATGACAATAACAAAGTGACTTACTTCTGTAGCAAAATACACACATGGGTGTTAATAAAAGGTAAGAGTTTCTGGCAAGGTTTCATTTTAGAAGGGTGCCAGTGAATTTTCTGTGAACTTCAGTTCTTTCTAATTTCTTTTAAAACAGATAAAAACTAGTCAAGGGAAGACTTATAAATTTAATTGTATAAAATTGATGCTTCTCTGGACGTGACTTACCGGATAAGGCAAACATGAACAGAAAATTGTTAATGTGTTATTCTGTTAGCACTAGAATCTGCTGAGTAGGGATAAATTTGTTTTACCTCTTTGGCACAGGCTGCCCAGGGAAGTGGTGGAGCCACCATCCCTGGAGGCATTTAAAAGATGTGTAGCAGTGGCATTTCGGGATGCAGTTTAGTAATCTTAGAGGTCTTTTCCAGCTTTAATGTTTCTATCATTCTATAATGTCAAAAAGGGTTATACGGAATGGTTAGGGTGACTCAGTGTCACTCAGTGAAAAATCAGCAGAGGATTTAGGAAAAAAAGAACCCTTCTGTTGCCCTCCATCCAAAGTGTTGTGTGTATATTTGGAAGGAAAAGGGAAAGCCTCGAGTCAAGTGACACTTGCAAGCTTCAGCAAGAAGCCTGTGCGGTGCATACCATAAGATCTGTCGGCTGCTCTGATGTGTTAAGCTAAAACAGCTCTTGAAACTGTATCTGATCACTCTGCAGCTATTACCTCCGCTACAGTACTCTACATGTTAGTTTTACCAATATGTCGTAAGGCCAACACAGATCTATATATCCCTGCCCAGAAGCAGGGCAGAGCTTGCCCCCTTTTACTTGGTGAGTCTGATAATATCTGTCCCAAGGAGAAGGGAAAGGGCATAGAAAACATTTATTTCTCTTAACGTGCTTGTAAAGAGGTCAACCACAAAGGTAATCGTTTTTTTTCCCATCTCCTGTTCAGCTGGTTATACTGTTCTTCTCAATATCACTGCAAAAATACATCTGCAGTAGATACTGTAAATAGTATTAAGCATCCTTAAAGAAAGATGTTGGCTGCAGCAAGGCTTGATTGATATTAGCCTGGTGGAGAGGGCCAGCAGAGCAGGGAGGGGGTGGTGCGTGAAGGAGAGGATGGATTCTGCTATATCTTGTCCTCGAGGTTTTGCAGAAATCCTGAGCAACTGAAGAAGTCTGTGCTCGAGGGCTGTTTCCCTTTACCCATTCCATCCTGCCTCACAACAGCAACCATATAGATACGTAAACATACTTTAGGCTGTTTTGCTGGATGTACACAAACATATCCGTGTTTTACTCCTTGTATACTAGAACTTAGGTTTTGATAGTAATAGCTGAGAAGCCTTTATACTTGTTTGTTCTATTTTGCTTTCCTATTTTTTTTTTTTAATTCACTAACTGAAAACTTTTGATAAGTTATTCAAATTCAAAAGTTGTAAATTCTACCCAAGATGCTTTAGTACATTAGTCCTTTAAAAGTGTAAATGATTTCTGTGCCAAGAACTGGAAAGATGAAAGGTGTAAAATGTCACAATTCCAAGAAAAGTGGAACTTTGAGATATGCATGTAACGATCAAAGGATTGACAGATCTGACTTCTTTCAGCCAGATCTGTTAACTCCATCTGACACCAAAAAAATCCCATCAAATCAGCATAGAAGAGAACCAATATTGGCATTTACACATCATTCATTTCCTAGAATTATGAAATATCTACTGCGTTGATGCTGAGATAAAGCAGCCAAAAGCTTCCTTCTTTGTAGCCTGTTACATTTAGCCAGGAGATAGCTGCCCAATGCTTCCCGCACACTGTTCCAAATTTAGAAACCTTTACAGTTGTGTTTAGGTTTTTAGTTACGATTGTTTATGCAGTAACATTGCTGTCATACTATTTTCTGCACCTCTTATAACAAGCCAAGTCCTTTCCTGGTGGACTGTTTGTGTTTTTCTTCCAGCTTCACAGAATCATCTAAAAAAGCTGTTCTAAGTTTGCCCTATGCAAATTTGTATTTCTTGATTTTTTTTTTGTTTTTATTTTATTTTAGAGGTATTTTTTTATTCGTTACTGAAGAAGAAATTTGACATTTAATGCATAAACAGACACTGATCATTGTGCTTCTGAATAGATCTCTTGCCTGGTAAAGGATTGTTGAGAGCTCAGCTTTGCTGTGAACGTTGATGTCAAAAATAAAGCTGACTTCTGTAGACGTGAACCAAAATCTTTCAATCTGAGAAAAAGAGAGTTTTGGCTTTAGAACATTTTTGGTTAGTATGAAGGAATTGAGAAAGCGGAGGAGGAATATCTCTCTCTGCCATGGTATGTAGAACTATTGCTTAATCTTGGACTATAATCTCATATTAATTGCACTTCTGGTCTCATAATGTTATTTAACAGAGGACAGTTGTTTGGCAGCCTTAATCACATGTAATATCATACAATTAGCAGACTGTTTGACAAAGGCTTCGGCCTCAGCTTCTTTTCATGAAATATAAAGCCACAATAAAACCTCCATTTCTTCTCTTTGCATCAACTCACCAATGCATTTCAAAACACATACAAAGAGATGTCTAGTAGCTAAGACATATGTTTGATCCCGAACAATGACCTGATCTATCTCAGCTCTGTTAGGAAGACAATGCACAGGGTCCCGGACTGAGAGCAGCTTGTGGGCCTCCTGACATCCTCTGGAATGAGACTGGACAAATTGCTTTTCGTCTCTGTTCTCCCCCCACACCTCCAGGTATTCCCTCTGTCAAGACTGTGAACACTTTAAGGCACAGTGTGTTTCTCTGTGATGTTTGTATTGTGCCTAGCTCTGATGTCCTGACTTGTACATCACAGCCAAGTACAGATTAGATACCACTGGATGTTCTTGTGCTCCTTACTGTAGTACTGATGTACTTGGATTTGGTTTTGGAAATTCAAGTGGTTTAATGATATTCCTGTGAACACACGCTAAACCAAACCCCAAAAAATTCCTCCACAAGCATAAGAATGATAGAACATGAAAAAGCATCAGTTTGGGTTTGATTTCAGATTCTAACTTGGACGTGTGTGTTTTGAGGTGGTACCAGGAAATGAAATTAAATGCCTTGTCTTTATCATCTTGGAACACAGACATCATAGAATCATTAGGTTGGAAAAGACCTTAGAGATCAACTCCAACCACAGATGACTGTTCAATAGCTAAAACAAACCTGCACACATCATCTCATGAATTCTCCATTTCAGCATTAGAAGAAAGCTTCAGACGGTCCCACTGTTCTTATTTTCTTCGTTGTTTGACTGCAGGGCTCATTATTATATTCCTATTTTGTAAAAAAAATGTAAAATGAAAACAGGTTATGGCCAAGTTGAAAAAGATGAGCCATATATGGCAGAACTGCTGAAAAAAAGGACGTTTTATGCAACTTTATTACTATAACTGCTCTTGTACTGCTGCTCAAAGTCAGGAACTTTAGTTACTGCTCATCCGGCTGGAAAAGAGAAGGAATTGAGGGTGCTGGTTGATGGGAAGCTTGACATCAGCTGGCAATGTGTGCTCGGAGCCCAGAAGGTCAACAGTGTCCTCGGCTGCATCCAAAGCAGCGTGGCCAGCAGGGCGAGGAAGGGGATTCTGCCCCTCTGTTCCTCTCTTGCCAGACCTCATCTGGAATATTGTGTCCAGTTCTGGAATCCTCAACATAAGAAGGATTTGGAGCTGTTGGAATGGGTCCAGAGGAGGCTACAAAGATGATCCGAGGGCCGGAGCACCTTCCCTACAAGGACAGGCTGAGAGAGTTGGGGTTGTTCAGCCTGGAGAAGAGAAAGGTCCAAGGAGATCTTATAGTGACCTTCCAGTACCTGAAGGGGCTACAGGAGAGCTGGAGAGGGGCTGTTTACAAATGCTTGTGGGGATAGGATGAGGGGGAACGGGTATAAACTGGAGAGGGGCAGATTTAGGATTGACATAAGGAGGAATTTCTTCACCATGAGAGTGGTGAGGCACTGGCCCAGGTTGCCCAGGGAAGCTGTGGCTGCCTCATCCCTGGGGGTGTTCAAGGCCAGGTGGGATCAACCTGATGCTTGGAGCAACCTGACCCAGTGGGAAGTGTCCCTGCCCATGGCAGAGGGGTTGGAATTAGATGATCTTTAAGGTCCCTTCCAACCCAAACTATTCTACGATTCTATGAAGAGGAAGGCAACGCCTTGATCTGAGCTGTGAAATGCGAAAGACAGAGTAAACCTCAGGAAGAAGAAGGATTTGCAAACAAGCTGTAACATCTCCCCTAGCATTAAACCGCGATGACTTCAAAGGAAACCTCCTCTGAACTCCGCAAGACCGGAGGCAAACTTCGCTCGGCCCGGAGCGGGGCTGAGGGCTCTGCGGGCGGTGCTCTGGGCCGGGAGCCCCGCGCTGCCCCCCCGGGTCCTGCCGCCCCGCCGCTGCCCCCCCGGGCGCTCAGCTTGCCCCTGCCCCGCCTGCCTTTGGATGCCTCTGGAAGCGGGACCCGCAGAAGCTCCATCCCCTCCGCTCCCCCCGCTTCTGCTCCCTCCTCCCTCCGGAGGGACGGGTCCAAAGGGACCGACGGGGAGGCGTTAGAGCCGGCAGGCGTCTCTCCGCGAGGAGATGACAATTAGCCTTTAAAAATGGCTGCTTGGAAGCTGTCAGCTGGGATGCGGCGGGGCTGCCGGCCCTCCTCCCGCTTCCCTCCCCGGCGCGGCTGATAACGGAGAAGGGAGAAGAGCCCCTCATCCCTCCTCCTGGCTGCCGGTCCCCCCCTCCCCGCCGGTGCGGGGTGCTGTAGCGGCCCCAGCATCCTCCATCCCATCCTCCTCCTCGTGTGCAGAGGGACCACAAAGGAGGAGGGGGAGCTGGGGGGCTGCACGGTGGAGGCTGTGTGTCTCTCTGAGTGTGTGTGCACGCCGGCGAGGAGAAAACGCAAGGTCAAGAGGCAGTTCTCCTCCTCCTCCTCCTCCATGGAAGAAGAGCGATGAGCCCTGAGGAGGACGACGAAGAGAAGGAGCTGCTGGCTGGGGGCTGCAGGGCATCCCCTCGGGAGTGAAGGAGGCAGAGCTGGGGTCGGGAGGGAAGGAGGGAGGGGAGAGAGAAGGAAGCGGGGGGTTTGAATCTTCCCCGGCTGGATTGTTTTCTCCTCCATCGCCGCGCGAAGATGGACCCGGGCAGGAGGACGGGACCTTTCCCCTCCTCGTCCTGCGGCTGCTGCTTCTCCTCGCTCCTGGATCTCAACAGCTGGCTGCTCTTCTACGGCTTCTTGTACCTGGCCCTCTACGCCCAGGTGTCCCAGTCCAAGTCCTGCGACAAAATCTCCTGCTTCTCGGGTCATTGTGTCAACTCCACCTGCGTCTGCGACCAGGGATGGGTGGGAGACCAGTGCCAACACTGCCAGGGCAGGTTCAAGTAAGTCTCTGCTCCTTCCTTACTCCCTTTTCCTCTTCCTCTACCCCCTTTTCCACCTCCTTCCTTTTTACCCCCTTTTCCTCCTCTTCCCTTTTTACCCCCTTTTCCTCCTCCTCTTCCCTTTTTACCCCCTTTTCCTCCTCCTCTTCCCTTTTTACCCCCTTTTCCTCCTCCTCTTCCCTTTTTACCCCCCTTTCCTCCTCCTCTTCCCTTTTTACCCCCCTTTCCTCCTCCTCTTCCCTTTTTACCCCCCTTTCCTCCTCCTCTTCCCTTTTTACCCCCTTTCCTCCTCCTCTTCCCTTTTTACCCCCCTTTCCTCCTCCTCTTCCCTTTTTACCCCCTTTCCTCCTCCTCTTCCCTTTTTACCCCCTTTCCTCCTCCTCTTCCCTTTTTACCCCCTTTCCTCCTCCTCTTCCCTTTTTACCCCCTTTTCCTCCTCCTCACCCTTTTTTTTTCCTCCTCCTCCCTCCTTACCCCCTTTTTTCCCCCCTCCTCCCTCCTTACCCCCTTTTCCTGCGGTTTTCACTTGAATGTGTCTGCTATGATTTTGTTGCTGTGTGGTGGAAGTTAAGGATGAAATAGGCTTCTCCACCTCACGATCCTTCGCTCCGAGAATATAAGACGCAGTCCTCTGGTGGAAAACTATTCCCACTTTACTGCTGAAAATAGGCTGCTCCGCTTGCTGGGAACAGAGGAGGAATCGGCCTAAAGCTGTGTCTCTGCTGTCCCTCCTGGAAATGTCATGGAAATGACATGTGCACTTCATGGAAGCGAAAATTACTAGTGGATTTGAATGACTTTTTCCTTCTGGAGAGCAAAAGTCTCTTGATCATTCCATTCTTCCTCCCTTTCCCTCAAGAGCTTTTGCCCAGTGGACATTAGTCAGGCGCATTCAGGGTAATATAAATAAACAAATATAACTTTGTGTAATATACATCACTCCTGACAAGGTTTTGCAGGAGAGGAGTGAGTGATGAATAAAAAAACAATACCACATTTTTGCAAAGGAGTGAGTGGCCAGGAAAGCTACATCTACCTTCTCCTTCTTAAAAGTGGACGTGATACAGAGTCATTTATCAGGGAGAAGGAAGCACACCCTGACACTTGCTTTTCTTTATGTAGTGGAAAAGAAGATATAAATTATAGGGCTCTCACTTGCCTCCCACCCCCTTTGCTATCAGTGTAAAGACTGGCTGTGAAGAATACTGTTTGCTGTTACTTCACTACATAACCTTGGACAGGACATGTCATTTCATTCCCTTGTAAAACATCCATTAAAGGCTGGAACTCTATTTATTAAGTGTGTTGACACACACACAGCTGGAAAGTGTTCTAATATCGAGCTGGTGACAATACATCGGTGAGGCTGCGCCTTACAGACTTAAAATTCTGCCTTTGAAAAGTGCTTTAATAGGCAGAATTATCAATAGTTGTCTATTTAGAATTGTCTTCAGTTTTCTCTTTGAGTACTAAAATTAAGTTATATAATTTACATCCTTTAAACGTTTAATCCAAGGTCATTCTTCCCTAAATAAAGAGTAAAACCAATAACTTGTTAGCTTGGGAAGTTAAGTAGCTGGAAGTCAGTGAAGTAATGGGCACGTTGCAGGGGAAGAAACAATTCATGGGTAATACCTGATGGATTGTCCATCAGTGAGACTCTAATTTAAAGTTATGAAGGTAATATAAAGCAAATAGCGTAAATCTTATCTGCATAGGAACTTGCTAGTAAGATTTTTAAGTTGGGTCATTTGTTGCCTGAGTGCGTTTAGGATTTGGGGTTTGTCTTGGAACAATGTGCTAATTGCTGGGGATTGAGAGTGAGGAGGCCCAGGTGAATCTTCTTTGTGTGTGATGAGCTGCAGGAGACAGGCTTGCAGAGCTATTATTTCCTTCCTTTAAAGAGATTACTGCTGTCCTTTGTCTTGATGCTGCGCACAACAAACACCAGCAGTGCAAAGGCTGAAGCAGATTTTCATTTCTTAAATTTCAAAGCTTGTTGTGAATCAGTACATTCTCTTCATAATTACTGGAACCGTTACCCATTCCCTACAGGTATTTCCTGGATTATCTGTTAACACATTTACGTTTCTTTGCATGGGTTCTATTTGTCGGGTGGGGAGGCACAGTGGTTACATTTTCACTTCTGGTAGAAAGTTAATAATCCATCCCCACCTAGAGGAAGTTCTACCCGAATGTTGGAAGAGCATCTCTGCGGAGCTAAGCTAACACGGTGGCTATTCGATGTGCTGTTTTGGTGAGTTTTTTGAGGCGTTTTGGTGAGTTTTTTGAGGCTGTTTTGGTAAAATCAGAATAGTCTTCTCATTAACTCCTCTATGTTCTTTCATGCTTAGCTTTAGATGGGACTGTGATGCTTGCATTATCATTTTTATCATGGAAATGAGCTGTTTCTATTATGTCGTAAACATTTCTTTTTATTGAGGACATTTTTATAGTGCTCTCTTGATAGTTCATCTTTAATCTTTATTCTTAGAAGCAACATATACTCTGCAATGAAAATAAGCATTCTAAGATTTAAAGCTTTTCAAGTGCTGCGAGTTGGGGCTGCCATGAAATACGTTCACATGTGTTCAACGCAAGCAGCAACTCGGAGTGGTTTTATTTTGAATCCTGATAATTCACATGGGTGTTGAATGGGTGATGAGTCAAGTCTCTCTATTTGTAACTGAAGAGTTGGAAACTGAATGTTAGTTTGCCTTATGGCCCTGTGATTGAAGACCTTTCTGGCTTCTGTGACAGCTGATGGTTTGCATACTGAATATTTTCATCCTCTTTCTGTGAAGCACGAGTGCTCTGTACACAAGGAGCCACGGTTGGACTTCTGCAGAGGTAATACTTGCACTTGGCAAGTAGCGTTGGATGTTTATTGCTTTTGCAGAAGTTGATTCTGTAAATAAGAATTGTTAAGAAGAATGGTTCAGAATGATGCAAAGGCTGCAAAGCATGCTTGGCTATTATAGCAATTAATTTACAGGCTGCAGATGCAATCTATACGAGTGTTAATAGAACCTCGTGCATTACTGTAGATATTTACATCTTTTCAGCAGTTTGAGGTGTCTGAGCGTGACTGTTAGGCGAGATGAAAACTGAATTTTTAATGACTTAAACTGGACGTGTATAAAGGCTGTTTCCTGTCATTAGATTATTTGGTGAAACAGACTTTTAATGGTAGGTTTAAATACTTGATAATAAAAGGGTCTTTGTTTTTCTTCGTGTAAGTGAAGCGTGTTTACTTTCGCTATTGTAGGACTTGCACTAGCAAGCATCAGAATAATTATAGTAAGAGAAATACCCTACCTAGGGGTAACTTGTGACCGTTTAATCGTTATTGAGAGATACGTAGTATTTTTGGCTTTGTTTTCTTTCTTTTCTAGACTGAGAAATAACAACATAGCAGAGAGACATCAAAAATAATTTATCAATCTTAGTAAGCAAGTGTTCAAATTAATTGACAATACTATGGTAACCTTGCCTTTTCCCTGTGAGAGAACTACTGAGTAAGCAGACTCCATTGCAAATGTTGCTCTGGGCTGGGTGAAAGAAGGATGGATGGGGAAAAAAATGGGCAAAAGGATTCTACGGCACTATTTTATTCCTCTTATTTATCTGCTTTTGTATTTAGTCCTTCTATTGTGTAGCATGTGGTGATTATGTGAGTGGAAGTGTTGCTCTTACTGCATTGCATTCACATTTATGTCAGTCACTCTTCAGCATGATCTAGGCTAGAATCTAGGAATTTAGTCATAAAAAGGGAGGAGAAAGGAATTCTGTCTTCTTACTTACGGGATAAGAAAGCCAAAGGGTGAGCAGGTTCTGTTTTTATAATGGGGAGCTTCAGACAGCACAATCCCAAGACGTAAACAAACTCACAAGCATAAACGCAGTCCAGTTTTATTCTGATAGATGGACTTATTAAGGAAATGACATTTTTAATGCTACATCTGCCACTCTTCCTTCCCCTTTCTTATACCTTTGAATTTGTTGGTTGGTTACAGTTTTCATGATGATATAAGTTTAGGCACAAGGGATAGGGAAAGGCTGCCCAAATCAGTTGTGTTTTGAGACTCCGGGGAATTCGGGGAGACAAACATTATGAATGGCCCAACTGAAGGAAAAGCTGCAGTCACAGCTTATCCGTATTTAGATGTCAAAGTCAATCAGTCTTGAGATGCAGCGCTACAGGAAAACAGGTTTCATTAGCTTTGCTACTCGCAGAAGGACTTCTTGGAAGAAAAAAAAAAAGTTTCTTTCAGGAAGCAAAAAGTTACCTATTTCTCTAGCCCTGGTTTGGACACTGGTGTTTAGAGAAAAAGATGTGGATAAAACTGCTTTTCCTCTTAAGTTTTTGAGTGACTAGAAATATCCAGTTTTCTAAAAACTACTGACTTTAAAAAAGTTGATTGTGTTTTCAGATGGTTGGCATTGTTTGTTAACTGGTAAATCCCAGCTGGCAAATCTAATCAAGCAGACTGTAACACGGTAGGTTGAGCACCTTTGAGTACCTACGTTTCAGTAAATCTTCTTTGCCTAGTCCTAGTTACCTAGTTGTAACAGAGAGAGAGCAAATTGATCTGCTTGATTATTAAGTGCCTAAAGATGCTCTTATTGCACTTCCAAATTGCCTCCTGCATTTTCTCCTTAACTTCTTGAGCTCCTCTAACAGATTCTGGTTTCTTCAAGGACAAAGCAACTTCCAGGTACAAGAATCTTCACAACCGAAATGTTAAAAGGATATCAAGTTTTATTCTTCCAGGCAAATTCCTTATTTCTGTTTAAAATTCTGAATTCTGCTGTCTGCAGAATGACTCACAGGAGAAAAGCGTCATTAAATTGCAGATTGTAAACAAGCAATTTTGTAATAGAAAAAAGTTACTTTTAGCTGCAGGCAGCTGAAGTTTAGGATGCTGTGAAAAGGGTTGATTTATCCTTCAGGCTAGTCTTTGGTTACGTCTTTGTGCTTCTTAAGTAAGCGTTAATATTCCCCCTGAAAGCTGAAAAATATCAACAGGAACATCTCTCCCCACCTCCCAGCCAACTTCTTTTTCAAGCTGGCTCAGTTTCCTCCTGTTACTTCCTTGTGTTAAGTCACTTATTGACCCAAAGGAGGTAGCAGGAATGAGCTGGTGTGGATAGGGAAAGAAAATCGTCCGTTTTAGAAATGATACAGACTTAGCTTGCCTTAACTTTTAATGTTTAACAACATCCCCATTAAACTGTTGCAACCTCTATTATCCAGGGTGAAATCGGGAGTCAGGATCAGTTGCAAAGCTGCCTTTGCCATCAGCATGGCCTGCACTTGGTTCAAGACCTGCATAATTATTCTTATTGACATCAGTGAATTGTGTGTGAGATTTTACATGTGCAAATTGCCTTACAAATCAACGCTTGAATGTTGATATTATTAAAATAGTGGAAACGTCAGTGATGATGATGTTTTTCTTATAAAATGTGACCTTTATTTAAATGTTTTTTAGTGATGATGCTTTGAAAAATATTTCTTCCAGCATGAGTGATTCTCTGCCTGTGTTAAAATTTTACAATAGAGTGATAGTTTGAGTAATAGTTTTGAATTCATAAGGAATACTTTTTTCAAACTCAAATCTTGTTTTGGAATGTAGAAGGATAAGCCATATGAGCATAATAAACTACCCTTACAAGCTAAACCATCTGCACTGAAAAGTCTTTTTTAAAAGGAAAGCAATCTTTATGAAAGCTTAAGAAAATATTTTTAATAGGCTGTATTTTTTGTTGTTTAATACTTCCTGTATAGAGTTATTTAAGTTGGAAAAGACCCTTAAGATAGAGTCTAACTATTAACCTAACACTACCAAGTCCACCACTAAGCCATTTGAATGTTTTCTGTTGGTTTTTATAGATTAGGAAATGAACCCTCTAATTATGCAGGCTGGAGGGTAGCTTGGAATAACACCTGTTGGAGTTGACCACATGCTTTTGAAAAGCATCCATACAGGTCTGAAAACACTTCAAGTGACTGGAAGTGCATGACAGGCTTTTAACAATTATTCCATTGGCTACTTAACATCGCTGGTTTCTATAACCAGCAAACCCAAATGCATAATCCTCCTAACCCAGAAAACCTACCCTACCCTACCTCACGTTTTGTCTCCGAATTGCCTTGTTTTCTTGTGTTTTGAGTCGGACCTTCATCGCAGGGCCTTCAGAATGCTAGTCTGCACTCCCTTGGTTGGGAAAAATACTGAAGGGGAGTGTTCCTTGAATCATCTCAACATAAGTGACAGGGGACAGGACAAGGAGGAATGGCCTCAAGCTCCGCCAGGGGAGGGTCAGGCTGGATATCAGAAAAAAATTCTTCACGGAAAGAGTTATTGGGCACTGGAACAGCTGCCCAGGGAGGGGGTCGAGTCGCCTTCCCTGGAGGTGTGTAAGGAACGGGTGGATGAAGTGCTGAGGGACATGGTTTAAGGGAGTGTTAGGAATGGTTGGACTCGAGGATCCAGTGGGTCCTTTCCAACCTGGTGATTCTATGATTCTATAAAACAAGTTTATCCATCCTTGATTGCTCTTTTTGGTTTTTAGCCTTCCCGATTTTATCCGCTTTCTTCAGCCAGAACTAGATGCTTGTCTTCTGGTGATGGTTGTACTGGTGAAATGTAGGAGCTGAGTAACCTCTCCCCTGCTGCTTGGAGTCCCGCTGCGCGCAGCTGCGGAGAATGCTTCGAAGCTTAGCACTGTGCTGGCAGCTCAGTCCTTTATTTTCTGCCTCACAAGCCTTTTCAGAGTTGCTGGTACCAAAGGGTTGATGTGTGGTCTTGCTTTGCTCAAACAAGTCTGAGATCTGAACGCAGTCTCCCCTATTTGGATAGATATTTAATTGCGGGGCTATAAACATGTGTGTTTGAGATGGAGCTATGTTTTTGTTTTTCTTTTCCCCTCTCCTCCCCAAGCAGTAATTAATTCACAATGTACGGAGTCCCTCCCTGTGTGTAAGACCATCTATAGGGCTGAATCCAAATGCAATTTAGGCAAAGGGCTTGTGGATTCTGGAGTCTAGTTTGTTTGCAGACTAAGCAGTTCGTTACTTAGGCACGTAAATGTGGGAACAGATGGTTGATGACCCTGTCAGGCTTTCAGATATCACCAAAGGCTGGTTGCTATTGCTATGGGTGCGTAGAAAGCTCAGTTGTATCAACTGTATGCTTAAGTGTATCCATAAATGGTGCCTAAATGCCTGTACCAGTTATAGCATTTAATAGTTATTATATTTTAAACTTATTTTTGGAAAATAAATGGTCTCGCACTGTGTATCTCGCTTCTTTTAACCAAAAAGAAGGCATGATGATCATATTTTGGGAGGAGTTACCATAGCTCAAGTAATCCTTTTAAAAAGAGTGTAAGTACTTTTTGAGAGATCAGTCTACCACACTGCACTAGAAATTGATTTGAATTGTATCAAAATGTAGGCAGAAAAGGAAGGAGGTAATACAAGATGCTACAGGAATATCCTTGGGGTATTTTTACACCTATTATCTGAAGTGCTGCTAATAAAAACCCCAAAACCGAAAAACCGACTGACTTTAAAACACTACTACACAGACAATAAAAAAACCTGCATTGGAGAGCTCATGCAGTACTGAAGAATAATTCTCTGTCAGTGTCCATGGAATTTATTATTAGCTGTGTAGTCCTGTCTTGGAAAACACACTACAAAGTTCATTTAAGGAGAAATAAATGATAGTGATACCTGAAAACATGGGCACTCCGGTGAACTGCAGCTGTTAACGGTTATGAAGGGTCAATAGTGAACTATAAGCAAAGTGTATGTTTTCATCTGAGGTGAGCAGTGGGAATTTTCAAACTAGTACTATAGGTTGCCATATATATTATTAAAAGCCTAACAAGTGGACGTAAGAGTTACATTGATTTCAGAGCTCCGTGTGGAGCGAGACCTTACTGATAAGTGATGGAACTGAGCTCCACACTGTCTGTTACTTAGTGCTCATTCACAAGGTGCAAGAACCGTGTTTGGCTTTGAAGTCAGAAAAACTTAAAGATTTTAGACCTTTGAGAAGTTATTTAGCCACCGGCTCTATAGAGTATTCTGGGGTAAACATCTTAAAAAGGACCTGGTTTTAACTATGCACGTTTTCAGTTGCAGCGGTAGGATGTGAGCAGTGATGTTTTTGGTCAAAAGCCTGGGAGGACAGCTGGGGTTTGTAATGTCTTTAGATACTCTGGTGAGCTTGTCAGAAAGTTTCTGCTCAAGGTGCTAAGTAATGCACGAGGCATTGTGGAACAAGAAGACAAATGGGCTTCATTGATTGCCACCCTCAATCCAAGGACAGAGAAGAATTAACCGGAATAATATCTTGCTAGTCATGCACCAGTTTAAAATACTTTCCTTTTCGTAATGGATAGTAGTGGTGAATAAAATATGGTAAGCTTAATTTTCTTGATAAGTCATCTCAGCTTTCAGAACTCAAGATCATTGGTACGCTCTGACTTGTATGAAGGAGAATTTGATAGGTCCAGCTTTACTAGTAAAACTGCAATGCTCGTTAATCCAACTGCAAGATAATTTGCACCTTTAATTGTTCTTTTTTGATTCTGTAGATTAAGAATGTGTGAATGTAAAAGTATGTATTTTATCACAAAGAATATCCAAAAGAGTAAACCAAAACACACACAAAATAGCTCACATTCATGTTTGTGTGTGCAAGCCCAGTTGATGAATGTACTTTGGAGAATACCTGATAATCAAATGTATTTGTGGTAAATGCAAGATGTGCCACAGTAGTTATGGGAAGAGGGAAAGGAATTGTGTATTTCATAGGAAGTATCACAGAGCTTGCTGTAATTAAACTGCGTGTGGGTGTAGTTCGCTCCTATCAGCAGATCTGTTTTGCTTCCTAAGTCAACTGAAGCTTTTGTAAAAGGTAACTTAAACCATTGAGCAGGAGCTGGAAAGAGTTCCTGAAAAATGATAAATACTGGACAAACGGCTGCTTTTGAAAGCACACAAATTAGCAATTGTGTGCACAGCTGTAATATCATCTTAAGACAACTGTGCTAGAAGATAATTTTGCAGGTGTTCTCTAAAACCTGATGCTGACATAAGTATTAAATCCAGAACGTTTTAAATACAAACTTTGGGATTTTCTTCCTGAGTATTTTTAATAGTGTTGCACTTACACGCTCACAGATTATTCTTACAGTTTTACAATAAAAATGACACAATTTTTCTAGTGTTTTTAATGTTGAAGTTGCTTAGACTGCTTAGTTTTCACAGGGGGAAAAAACCCTACCTATATCCAAGGAATTGAATACTTACCTCTACACATCTGTATCATATGTTGCGTCTGGATATCATGTTTAAGCATTTGGTACCAAGCATCACGATGGCCTTGAGAAACAGCCAGTTATTTTTTGTGCTGGTTTACATGTATGAAACCTGGAGTTGTGTGGTTGTCTAAGGTAGGGTAACAAATAAGTGACTGAATTGAAATGGAAGCTTGAGAGTCCCAGTTCTCATTTTAAGCAGATTGAATTGTTTTCAAATTGTACATTCTTTTTCTGCCAATATAGAATGTAGATTGAAGTGCTGTGTTAGATTCTGAGACCTTTACTGGGTAACATAATCAGGTGTAGGAGAGACTATGAAGCTTATTATTCAGGTATGGATACACAGCTAAGGAGTTTTGTGATGTTATTTCAAACTGACAGTTCCAAACATATACTATATGTCATTCAGTGAGCACACGAGGAGGCTCTGTTAATGCAGGTGTAAATGCCAATGTAGGTTAGAGGTTGATGACTACTTAGAGAATTGATCTTGAAAGGTGTCCTCCATTCAGATGAGCCCGGACGGCAAAGCTGGACTGAATCTGTGTAGTAGTTGGTCTGTTGTTTTTAAAGGTGACAGGAGGGAAATGGGGAACAAGCAAACAACAGCTTAATATACTGAGTTCACAAAAGCTGTTCATTAACAAAAACGTTGTTGGATTATTTTATTTTCAATTTTATATATATCTTTGAAGTGCACTTACTGCTTTTGTGATTTATTTGCTTTCAGAAATCTGTCCTCTGGCATAAAACTCTGAGGTGACGGGCAGCTCAACGTAAGCAGAGTAGACCTTTAAGGTTCCACTTAGGTTCTCTAAATTAGATTGACTGCATTTAAAGTAGCAATTGGACTGGAAAACAGGGCCAGTGTGTGTTAGATTCCCTGGGAATGATTGAGGCTGACAGTGTGGCACTGAAATGGAATTTGAGAATGTCTACCTGAACTTCTACTTTTCATTGTCTTAATAGTTTTGAGGTCATGCTCAGTAAAGATCTTAAAAATCCTTACCTACCATTATTAAAAAAAAACCCCCGTCATTAAAGCTTTTGCCTATTAAGGTTAAGTTTTTAAAGTTTATACAGTTCTGTCTCACACAACCTGTTGCTCTTCAGAGTCACTCTTTTTTTTTATCATCCTCATAAATTCAACTTTATTTCCATTTGCTAACGCGAACCAAAGCAGATGAAGGATATGCTTCATCTCTTTGTTTTTAGATACAGCAATTAAGATTTAGTCTGTTTTTCTGTGATGATCAAGGAAAGCACTGTGCAATGTGTGATATACTATTAACAGATATTATTTCTAATCTACAAGTTCCCTTATTGTCTTTCTGTAACTCGCTGGATATGGAGTAGTTATTGTGCTTCAAGCCTGTAAGACTGACAAAACTCACATAAGCGAATTTTGGCAACTATGAGCAGAGCCGTGTAAGAAGAAATATTCTTTGTTTTTCTCATAGTTATGCTCTTGCAGGCCTAAACTTCACTTATTCTGGTGCTACTTGAAGGCATACTTTTTTGAATTAAACATCGCGGTTTGGTGAAGGAAGTTCTCAGGTTTCCTGTGTTTAAAAATCTACACATTTTTAAGAAGCAGCAACCTTAGGGTTTTTCATCCTTGAGAATTTTTCTCATGATGTGGGTTTTTTTTTTGTCTTTCTCTGTTTTGGTTTCTCTTTTGTGTGTTTTTTTTTTGTTTTGCTTTTTAACAGACCAGAAGCATTTAGAAGGCTTTCTGAGATTATGTTAATTTATAAGATAACACGCTATGCAAGCTCATCTTCAGATGATCCAGTGGGTCCTTTCCAACCTGGTGATTCTGTGATTCTATGTGTTTATGAAGTGTACGTACTCTGATGTTATAGTTTAAATGATAGGATACTGTACTTTTGTGGATTTTATTCTGTTTTTTAAGGACAGCTGATCATCCTTGTGGAATTCTCTGCATGGCCATGTGGATACGTGTGGTGTCTGCATATCAGAAATACTATGTATTTGTTCATCTAATTAATCATGTTGAAGCTTTTGGAGGGGGAAAATACACTTCAGAAAGTAATTTTCAGCAGCTGTGTGGATAACAAACTCAGTTCAGAGGTTGTAGAAGTATTCGCTTGAGGCAGGTGGGTTTGAAAGGAGCTCTCTCCAAGGAGGTGGCTTTATGCAAAGTAAGGGGTGTTGTAGGAACAGGGGAAATTTAAGCATGTCCACAAAATAGGATTTAGGACTTGTAATTGATTCAAGATGGGAAGCATTTATTGGTTTTGGAGACGAGTTAGCTTTTTATGAAGGTATGTACCATGAGAAAGCATTTATGAACTTAGAGGTAGTTTTATGATAAATGAATATAAATATTTAATTTAATAATTTAGCTCATATTTATTTATACTTAATAACAAAAATATTAAGAAAGAGAATAGGATTAAATTTATTTAATTTCTATTAAATTGACATCTATGGTATAACAAGGAATAATAAGACTGTTCATAACTTTTGCACTTGCAATTAGACTGTAGTGTTAAGATGTTGAAATTAATCTCTTTAGGGCTTATAATTTTGGGGCCTAATCTACTTAGGGCACCTTTTGTGAGATGTTTATTCTCCTGTAATTTTTTAATATCGTGTGTGTGTACATATGCATCTCCTTGTTATGTTGTAGAATATTGAGCTAATTTACCTATGATGACTGTCTTCATTTTTTTAAATTACAGCTAAATGAAGGGAATTTTTCAATAAAAGAATGTCAGGATAATAATAGGGGAGAGTGACGCTGACAATCAGTGTTTGTGATACTTTGTGCCCTATGCTTTTGAAGTTTGTGTGAAGGCTGGATGCAGTCAGTCCTTTTCAGCGGGATTTTTAAATGATAAAAATAAGAAGTAAATTAGTGAAAAAAATCTTTTTACCTAATGAACTGTTGGGGGCTGGATTTTTCTTCCTGGTACTTTTAGAATCAAGCTGTTAAGGTGTTGTACCATGCTGAAAATGTCTTAATTATACAAGCATTCTTCATAAGTGTGATTTACTTACGTTAGTCTTGCATTCAGAAGGAATAATAATTATTAACTATCTGTTTTTAGTTAGGATTGTGGCTACAAATATTTCCATGAGTTAGAGATGTCCTAGGGAACACTTGCTTAAGCATGTTTTATGCTTGTGAAGAAAGGGAAATGTGAGCCTCTGTTCAAGTAGAATTCCCCTTCGTCCCTTGAATTATTTTAAACGTATCCTTGTCAGAAGCTTCTTTAGAAAAATAAGAACATTTACTGTTAGGAAATCTCTGGGATTTTTACAGTGTGTGGATGCAGAAGAGAAATTAGAATCTTACTATAGAATAGAACGAAAACACTTGAAATACAAAACAATTGCTGGGCTATGGTCTGTGACCATTATTTTGGGGTACTTGGGTTTTGAATTTATGGTAAAGAGCACAGAAGGAAAACATTCTAGATGGATATTTTTTGATATAATGTTATATGCTCAAAGGTAGGAGAAAAAAAATCTTTGAACAAGCGTTTGTTTTTCATACAACTGTTATGACAAATGGATATTTGATTGTGTATCTGTTTAAGCCCGTTTCTGTTGCTTCATTGAACTAAACCAATATCTTCCTTTATTAATTCTCCTGCTGTCTGCAATAAAATAGCAGCATCTGCATAACTCTGTAGCAGTATACGGTTTTGTCAGGAATGTCTGAAGTTATCGGTGTCGTGGGAAACATTTCTCAACTAACCTTTTCTGCTGTTGGTGCTAGACATAACTTGATGCTATGAGAATCACGCCGCAGTCTGTTAGCTAAGTGCATTTAGTTGTCTGATCTAGTGACGCCAGCACCGTATCTAAAGCAGAATTCTGCTCTTTGTGTCTGATGGACTGAATTTGCAGGATTGTATGAATAGAAAGGCCCATTGTGTTAGATAACGTGACAAATGCATCTGACCAACGGGTATCGGCAATTAAAGCATTAAAGCAGAACTTTTAATTACACGTAGAGAGCATTTCTGATGGTAAATGAACATCTTCCAAAGATTCCAACTTTTTCTGCGTTGAGGGGGGAAAAAGCAGGTAGAAAAGAAGTTAATGAAAACTGATCAAATCTATCAATCTTCCTTTTTTAACATATAAATCTATACTTTAGGTAGTGCAGATCCAGCGGTTTGTATTCTGTAATTGCCATTTTTAGCAGAAGTTGTCTCAGCTCCAAGGGATTTCATCCTGCTTGGAAGAATTCCATCAAGGGGGTTGCTCTGTCCCGGTCAAAGACTGAGGAATGTCTTTGCATGAGCCCTGTGGGTGCTCTATCGCCGCTTCAGTCAGCCTTTCAGAGTCAGACATTTGCAGTCTGTGCCTCAGAAAAAAATATAGTTTCTTATTTTATTCTGGACTCAGACAGGGGCTTTCATATGCTGGTTGTGCATCATTCTCATATACAACTGTGTAATTCTGTAAGCATCACGTAGGGCAGGATGCTCTGGCAAACAAACACTCACATTATGACTCTGCATCAATTGCCTGGTCTTAGTTTTTAGAATAACTTTCAGTCTATACAGTGTGCAGGTGATTTACACGTAGGACTTTATTTGCTTATCTAACATTCCTGGGGATAAATGCTGACTTTATCAGAAAAACTGAGATTTTTTTTCCGTATGTTCAAGTAATTTTTCATATGGCTTTTTCTGTTTATTTGGCTGGATAAGCAACGTGTACCAAGCTGCTGTGAATGCTGTGCTGGTTTTAACTGGGATACAGTTAATTTTGTAAATAGTAGCTACAATGAGGCTGTGTTTTGGAGTTGTGTTGGGAGCAGTGTTGGTAGCACAGGAGCACTTTCATATTGCTGAGCAGTGCTTACACAGCATTGAGGCGTTTTCTGCTCCTTACCCCATCCCACCAGTGAGGAGAGCTGGGGGTGTGCAAGGAGTTGGAGGGGACACAGCCAGGACAGATGACACCAACAACCAAAGGGATATTCCATACCTTATGGTGTCGTGTTCAGCCTTTTATTACTCCTTAGACCTTATTACTCTCTACAACTACCTGAAAAGAGGTTGTGGAGAGAAGGGAGCTGGGCTCTTCTCCCAAGTGACAGGGGACAGGACAAGGGGGAATGGCCTCAAGCTCCACCAGGGGAGGGTCAGACTGGATATCAGAAAAAAATTCTTCACGGAAAGAGTAATCAGGCACTGGAACAGACTGTCCAGGGAGGGGGTCGGGTCGCCTTCCCTGGAGGTGTGTAAGGAATGGGTGGATGAAGTGCTGAGGGACATGGTTTAAGGGAGTGTTGGAAATGGTTGGACTCGGTGATCCAGTGGTGATTCCAACCTGGTGATTCTATGATTCTATAAATGTTGGAGAGGAAGGAGGAGACATTTAGTCTGGCATTTGTCTTCCCGAGTAACTGTTAAGTGCGATGAAACCCTGGAAATGACTGAAGTGGTAAATAAATTCCTTGCTTCGCTTGTGTGTACAGCTTTTGCTTTACTTATTAGACTGTCTTTATCCCAACCCACAGGTTTTCCTCACTCGTTCTTCTGATTCTTTCCCCCATCTTACGGGGCAGTGAGCGAGCAGCTGAGTGGGGTTTAGTTCCCGGCTGTGGTTAAACCATGACTACTGTTAATAGATTATATTTTAATTGAGTTTTTCAAAGTGGAGCTTGAGAGAAGGGGGTGCTCTGGATGAATTAAAGCTCAGTATTTGATGCTAGAGTTTGGTTTTGTTTCTTCCTGAGATTGAATCTTGGGGAAAAGTAACTTGAAAGCAAATAAATGCCCGACAATCAATAAATGTAAGATCATAGTGAAATTTTGAAGGAAAAAAAAAGTTAAACAATCGATCAAAAAAAAAAAAACCCTCCCTTGCAAAATGGTAATCAAATTGATTTTTGTGAAAGCTCTGAAATGAGTGCTTAGAGATTGTCACTATTTAAAAACTGATGGGTGATAGTGAGTTTGAGAATTTCATTTCTATGAAAAATGCTTTAGAGGTTTTCTTATTGCCTTTACAATAAATTATATGCTTTCTTTTCCTATACCTTCTACCGCTGTGTAAGTCAGCAGAGGCGTTATGAATTTGTTTCATATTGCTGTGTTGCAATGAAACTGCTTATTATATCATAAATAGATTGAACTGCATAATCTCACAGGGGAGGGGAGGGTGGCTGAAGAAGTGGAGGAAACAAATGGCATTAGAAATTAGCAGATAAATGGAGAGACAGTTTTGTTACTAAGCTGTACCAGCTATGCAGTACTTATCAAATGCAGAATGAAATAGTTATTCTGTTTTTTCTTTAACTTGAACAATAATTACAAATGATAATTTACATATAAAGAAAAAATGTCTAACTAACAGAAGATTTGGTAGCATCCTTCATAGCATGGCTAAATATTACCTGTGCGTGGACACTTCTTGCCTTGACTACTGCAGTTTTATTTTCTTTTGAGCTGTCTCCCCTCCAGGGTGTAGAAGTGCTGGAATAAAATGCTTTGATTATGACTTAGATTTTTATCAGCCAGTAGTGAATCGCTGGGAAAGGATTCCTCATCTCAGTTCTCTGCTAAATGGAAGGAGAAGAAACTGCAGCCCCACTTGAGTTTTATTCTTAGTTCCTCACAATTCAGGAGGCTGACAGTAACCATTAGATAGTTTCAAACCTCAAATTCTGGAGGTGCAAGTCTGCTTTATTGTTTTATAATAGGAGGTTGGTGATACTGGAGCCCGTTCGCTCCAGATACCAGTTTAGAAGTATAAACCCACCACCTCTCTGCTGGTGCTCTTTCACCACCAGTGCAATTATTTCACCAAAATGACATGTTTGAGTCATGAACTATGATTGAACTATTCTGGCAAGTTTAAGATAAAATTAGTGATTGAAATTATTAATAATAGAAGACTAGTAGGGTTTAAAAAATATGCTTTTAGTTTAGTTCTCCAGTGATCATCAAAGCTCTGTTGCTTTCTTTTTTTTTAAACTTTCTGTTCTGCTCTGTGGCAGTTGTATCAAACCAGTAAAAAGGTACAACCCCAAGCACTGGTTAAAGAGGAAGCTGAGCCTTATGGAGGAAGGAACGGGGAAGCAGGGAGCTTTACTTTAACAAAAAAAAAATATGACCAACATAGAGAATGAAAATTAAATACTAGACATGTCAAGTTTGAATAAACATAAATGATGAAGTTTCTTTCTGTTTTGATTCAGCTTTCCTAGCTCGTTATTTGGCTTTGTGTTACAAGTCACAAATTGCAATTAATGTTGTATTTATTGTGGGGATAAACGAAAATTTAGTCCTTGAGGTGTGTTAATTTACGGTTGTCATTTGTAGTGTATTGTGTTCTGTTATTTCAATGGAAGCTTTTGCTAGGTAGTTTTGTCTCAACTTGTGAATTTTTATTTTTATGATGCCTTTCCCCCCAGCCCCCATTTTTTATGTGCTTTGATTTTTCTAATAACTTGCCTGCCTTCTTGACACTCTTGCAAGTTGGGATTAATTAAGAAGGTGGGTGAGTTGGGATTAATTAAAAAGGCTTGTCTGTAAAGCAGCAGGGATTTGTATGAGTTTGAAGGTGAAGTCTTGCATATAAAAGCAAAATATTTCTAAACCAGATCTGTATATATGTGTGAGTGTATGTATCTACTTATATATCAGTGTTTGTATAGGCAAATATACTTGAAATTGGAGATTTCTAAAGTTTACATGAAAGTCTGTATTTCGGACCTTACACTTGGCCCTGTTGAACCTCATGAGGTTCTCACAGGCCCACTTCTCCAGCCTGTCCAGGTCCCTCTGGATGACTTCCCGTCCTTCTGGTGTGGCAACTGCACCACTCAGCTTGGTGTCATCTGTGAACTTGCTGAGGGTGCACTCAATCTCGCTGTCAATATCATTGATAAAGATATCGAACAGCACTGGTCCCAGTACAGACCTCTGAGGGACAGCACTCATCACGGATCTCCATCTGGACTTTGAGCCATTGATCTCTACTCTTTGAATACAACCATCCAGCCAGTTTCTTATCCACCTTAACGTCCACCCCTCAAATCCATCTCTTTCTAATTTAGAGAGAAGGATGTTGTGGGGGACTGTGTCAAAGGCTTTACAGAAGTCCAGATAGATCACATCCGTGGGTTTACCTGTGTTCACTGCTGCTGTTACCCCATCGCAGAAACCCTGGTCATGCAGGATTTGCCCCTGGTGAAGCTGTGCTGGCTGCCATTAATCACTTCCATGTCCTCCATGTGCTTTAGCTTCTAGGAGGATCTGTTCCATGATTTTTCCAGGCACAGAGGCGACGCTGACATGTCAAAAAGTTCTTGAATTTCACATTTCTGGCTGTTAGTTAACATTTCTTGATTCAGTCTCGTTGATACATGCGTATTTTTGTGTGCATCTAGTCATTTAACAAATGAGCTGTTCCTCTCCATTTGCTTTTCCTTTGCCCTCTTCATACATACAGAGAGTGTCATTTTCACTTTTGACTTCATTAGGCTCGGGTAAGCAATTACCTTCTTCTAGGCTCTTATTCTTCTAGCATTCTTTGTTCCTGCTCCAGTTTAATTTTCCTATTCTGTTCCTTGGATATGGCTTTGCTTATCACCTGTGGTGTGATCCTACTTCTGCCTGACTGCTTCTGGGAATCCCCCATCTGGATCACTGCCTGATCCCTGGAAATCCCATACTGTAGCATCATTTCTCTTTTCTCTGGCTATACCCCATTGATGGCATATAGTCATTCTGCTACTGTTTTAATTGTTTGCCTTTCTTCTCCAGCGGATTAGTTAAAAATATTTTTCTCACTTCTAAGTGCATTATTTTGCAGACTAAATTACTGAATTTAATCTGCTTTCTGGTAGTCAAGCACTGAGATCGCCTAGCTCTTTGCATGGGTTATGTTCATCTCTAACAGTATGAGCAACTTCATACCACCAATAAATCCCGATGTAGGCTGAGACTTTTATTCTTATCGTCAACCTGTTGGTCCCATTTTTGTCAAGCTTGTTACTTGCATTATGGTTCTCATGTGAACCTGATCTCCAGGTTTAACTAATTGCACAGCTTATTAGTAATTCTTCATCTAATGGTGATTTTCTTTATAGTTGCTTTATCAAAGATAGTGTGTGATGTTAATAAATTCATGATGCGTTTTATTCTACTTTCCCCTCACATCCTTTAGATTAAACCATGAGTATAGAATAATGAGAAACTAGACTAATAAGCTCTATTAATTCTGAGTGTTTCCTTCCCTTTTTTCGCATTAAATTTAGGTACAATATTTGCTGGAATGTGACAAATGGTGTAATTTAATATATTCAATAAAGTGCCTACTGTGTAACTTGCAAGTTAATATCTTGGGTCTTTTTTCCCCTGGTTTTCTTGCATAGATATTCTTGTCTCTGTCCTGCTAGGACAGTGTCCTTTGAATTTAGTTGCTACTAAAATAGTGATATTTTCCATGACCTGTCTTGCCAGATAATGGTGATAGGATGAGGGGAAATGGGTATAAACTGGAGAGGGGCAGATTTAGACTAGACATAAGGAGGAATTTCTTCATGATGAGAGTGGTGAGACACTGGCCCAGGTTGCCCACGGAGGTTGAGGCTGCCCCATCCCTGGAGGTGTTCCAGGCCAGGTTGGATGGGGCTTTGAGCAACCTGATCCAGTGGGAGGCGTCCCTGCCCATGGCAGGAGGTTGGAACTGGATGATATTTAAGGTCCTTTCCAACCTAAACTATTCTATGATTCTATGATAGTACTTCATGCATCATCATCCCGAGTGAAAACTGTTGGGGGTTTATATTTCTTTAATTTCCACTGCCTCATGTTTCCCAGTGTTTTTGCCAATTGTTTAAGTTTGCAGTCATACATGTATACAGACTCATATAAACACATGATCTTAGCTTTCCTTAACTGAGAATGCTTTTCTTTTAAAATTTAGACAGGAATTGTTTCCTCTAGGATTATTAGTGTTACACATTAAAACTCGGATGCCTCGGTTTTATGCTCGATTGCCTCATTGTGTATACATTCCTTAATAAAAAAAAATAAAGTGGAATTAGAATAGAAGGTAATGCTGACAAAATTACAGATCATAATCACAGCATCCCAGTTTATCTTTTAAGATGTGTTTAGATATTAAGTAATTCAAGGCTCGTTTCGAGTTCTTAATTAGATATGATTATTTTAGCCTCTCTTGGAGTTTGAGCAGTATTTTAATTCTGACTTGAATTTCCGCCTCATAAAGCAATTTTCATGTTAGCTCTAAGGTAAATAGCACCAGGTTTATCTCCATTGCTCCATAAATTTTAATTATTTAGAAAGGAAAATTAATTGTGCTGAATACTACTAGAAATACACGCTCAATGTTGTTTCCCTATTTGCTTTCTATCAATTATCTTAATTATTAGTTGAGTAAATGAAACTATGATATACTTGGTAAGATGCTGTGGAGTGAACAAACACTACCTGTTACTCAGAGGGCAAGTTCTAGCCGGCAATAGTAAAGAAATAATAGCTACTTATAACTGGTTTATGATCCCATGGCATGTATTTTGCCAAGCAGTTTGTAAAGATGAATTATTTCTGTGCTTGTGTAGTTATTCAAGGTAACAATTTAATCGGTATAGTTGACTAATCTTCATCTCAGATTACAGTTGGAGTGCTAATGAGTCTGTACAGCTGCTTTGGCTTTTCCGTTTTGTCCATATGGATCCTCAAAGTGACACTGGTACATTGTGCATGTGTATAATGCTCTCACATTTTCTCTGTTCTTTCTTCCCTGCACTAGAAAATGAGTTGCTGATGGTAAATTTAAATGAAAATAAATAAGATTTAAGGTTCATACATAATGGCTCAGAAAGTGCTAATTGGCTACACTTGATACCTAGTTATTATATAATTTGCCTAATATGAAAAGCTTTGGTGCTGTTATGCTCCAGTAGTAGTCCTGTTGTTAAGTACTTAGGCACATGTTACATCTGATTTAGTATGTCTGGTTGATGTGTTGTCAAAGTAAGTATTTATATTGGAATTGTGTAGTGGAGGAGAGATTTATAATGAATAATATGACTTAACAAATCCCATCCTGACTAACAATAATGTTTATTGAGGAGACTATTGAATCATAGAATGTCCTGAGTTGGAAGGGACCCACAAGGATCATCAAGTCCCAACACCTGTCCCTATACAGGACAATCCCAACATTCATAGCATGTGTCCGAGGGCATTGTTCAAATGCTTCTGGAATATTCTCAGGCTTGGTGCTGTGACTGCTTCCTGGGGGAGCTGTTCCAGTGCTTCACCACCATCTGAGTGAAGAACCTTGCCCTGATATCCAACCTAACCTTCTCCTGCCACATCTTCCTGCCATTCCCTCAGGTCCTATCATTGGTTGCCAGAGAGGAGAGATCAGTGCCTGCTCCTCCAATGTAAATGTATCCAACAGTAGTGTTCACAAATGCCTGATTTTCATAAACATTGTTCTCCTGAAACGAGTGAAAAAACATACTTGCATAATCTATTCACACCTCGGCTTTAGATGGTAAACTGAATGGTTTTTCAAGACAGGTTCTTTTGTATGTGCTCATGAATCATTAACAAACCCAACTGATCAGTCTGCTCTATAGCCCAAAGAAAGTGGGAGTTTTTATGTCAGTGTGCATCTGAAATAGAAACTAAGTTATCACTATTTTTGTGGATTTCTCTTGGTTTATATTTCAATCTTTATTCCTTGCCAAAAGCAAAGAGCTACCGGTTATTGCTACAGAAGGAACCCTCCAACTACCTTGTTAGGAGAAAATAAATCAGCTTTGGAAAGTTTTTAAAATTTGCTGTTGATGTATTTTATGTGCTCATTAACTGTGACAGTAAGATCAATGGATTAAAGGAGTTTTAAAGGCAATGGGAAACGTCTGACTAGAGAAAGTTGGCAGACATAGGAGATAAACCTGCTATAAAGACTGTAAATCTGGGTTTTGTGTATTTTTTTTTACTCATCTGTGAGATTGAGTAAGGTTTATGTCACTTAGAGCAGTGCGTAGCAGGCTGGATGATGATGACTTGTGTGTTGGGTTCACTAACAGTGTCTTGATGTGTACCAAGATGTCTTTCATCCTGATATTTTTATGTCACTTTTAAAGGGGGAATCCCCCAAGCAATACAGAGAAGACTAAGCCTCGAGATCTTTTGGAATAGAGGGCTAGCTGTAAACATCTGAATTTGTTCTCATAATTTCTGATTTGATTAGTTAACCTTTCATGATAAATTTAATGAAATATTAACAGGGATGTCCATCTTTGTCTGGAGATGAGTGGTCTAAGGCTGACCACGTTTTTGCTTTATTTGATCAGAGTGACTTTCCTTTCTGGAGCCTTAGCACTTCTATCTCCCTGATTCTGTGATGTTTTTTTTCCCCTTTGCAACATGGTTCCCATGCAGAAATCCCTATTTGCAGTAACAGTGGTGGATACGAATGCAATACTATCCTTGTTAAATATTGCCACGTTAAGCTGGAATCAAGAGCTCTTGCAAAGCTTGCAGCCTGTAAGTGGTCTGTGACATAATCCACACATAAAACCATGCCCAAACAGGTAATCCTTGAAGATCTCTGTAACCTTATTTTGTAGTTAAGTTAATTTTATAATTATTTTCACCTTTTACGTTCTGAGGAAGGCTTTAATTTTGAAATGAGAAAAGCAAAGACTATGCAGATATTTGGTTAGGTGAGTCAATGTGTACTAGCTGCTGTAGTTGGCACATCTTTCCATGTTGACCACTGCAGATCTTGGAGATGGGAGCTTTTTGACCTCTCTGTCTTTTTTTGCAACAGGGATGTAACTGGGACTTTTCAGTGTTGACCTAAATTATGCCGTCCATCCTCTGTTCATCTGACCTTTTATTTAATTTGTCTTTGACATTGATAGTTCTTGAAAAGAAGTTTCTCCTTCAGGGTGATTTTTTTTTCATCTTATGCCTTCACTGTGGATTGTGTGGTTTACTTGAAATTTTTCTCCTGACTTTTGTGATAGAGGGATCTCTTGGCTTGAGTCTAAAACAACTGCTCTTTTAGTGTCTCGACAGATTATTTTCCTTAACGAGACTTAAAAAAAATCATTGCAACAAGTACTCTTTGTGCTTTTTTAGCTGTCATTTTCCGTGTTTCCTTATCTGCAAACTCTATCTCTTGCTGCTGATTTAAAAAAATTATTCTTAAAACTTAGCCTGTTTTATTTCTTTAAATAATCATGTCCTTTCATCTACTGAGGTAATCCAACAGTTTGAAGCATCTGAAACTCTAAATGTCCAATTATTCGCTAGTGTACTTAGCTTTTCTTGTGAATGCTTCAGGAGGCATGAAGATAGTGATAGTGGATTAATTTACAGGTAAACCAATACAACTTTCACACCTTTAAGGTAACAAAACTAGATTTTTATTGTCTTACTAAGCTCTTATGAGAGAATCCACAGTTTGAGTCAAAAATCTGTAAGTAGACATAGGAAAAATTAGTCCTTTCGGATATTCTCTTAAAAGAAAGCCTTCAAGAGCTTAAACCAATTGTCATGTTTTTGACAGAGCTTAAGCTGCGTAACCAAAATTATTCTGAGCAGTTTGTGCTATCATTATTATTAAATTTAAAAGTGGCAATGGCAAAAGAGTTGTGTATTATGGCTGCCTCGAAGAGCAGTGCTGCTGTGGACCAGCTGTTACTCAAGCTTTGAATGTCCGAATTTTAATAGATTTCTGAAGGCTTATGTACCTAAAAACCTGTGTTACTATCCATCCTGTTGGCTAATAAACACATTCAAGAGCACATCGACTTACATGTGACCTAATAGATTCTACTGAGCACCTACCATTATAGCACAGCATAATTTTTGCAGAATGTAATACTTTAACATCCAGGGTGTATATATAAGCATTTCCTATTTTTTTGGGTTTTTTTTTTTCCTGTAACTGATTCTAAAAATTTCTAGGTTTTTTTCATAGAATAAGTTTCATATCACAGCCAGATACAACACAGTTATTGATCAATGTACCAGTGAAATAGTACTTTCAGAACATGTCATGGCATTCAGGATTATTTGAGCTTTATTATATACAGGATGTACTTTGTATGGAGGATTTGTCTTTAAGCTATATCTATTTTCATGATTTTGAGTGGTGTAGTCCATAATTCTTGCCATAGTTATTTTTTTTAATAGTATCATATACTCCTAAATGTTCAAGTAAAATTGTGTGAATTCAACACTGATTTATTTTTCTTCTCTTTCTCTAAGGAAACAAGTCAGACAGCCGAGTGGTTGCAGTGCTTTAGAATGCTCTCATCAGTGCTGAACATTTAAAAAGTCTTTCCCAAACTCCAAAATATGAATGTGGCAGACTTGAAATTCATGCATAGCTTTTATTTTGTATGGAAGAGAACTCTCTTCAACTTCATTCATGGCTCTCCGTTCTTGTCCATCATCAGAGCCTGCTGAAAACTGTTAAATTCTTTTTATGCAGACATTTGTGCAAGGTAACCTGTGACCTGACGATATGTAGCCTCCCTATTTTCTGACGGAATAGCAGGTGGCTACGCAGAGCTTCCTTATGACTAATTCATATGTCCCAGTCTTTGCTCGTGTCAATGTATTAAATGCATTACTGAAGAGGGTTCTTTGCTGTTTTGAAGCAGGCAGATGTTACTGACCTCATTTCGGCCGTTGCCTCATGTAGTATATACAGCAAAGGTATCAATCTTTTATGTAGGCTAAGCTGCAGCTGAGGAAATCCAAACACTTGGGAGGCTGCCCAGGGCAGTGGTGGAATCTCCATCCCTGGAGGTATTCAGAACTTGTGTAGACGTGGCACTTCAGGACACGGTTTAGTGGGCACTGTAGTGTTGGCCTGACAGTTGAACTCGTTGGTCTTAAAGGTCTTTTCCAACCTCAATGATTCTATGATCTGAATGGCTGTGTGTAGAATGAAAAACGGGGACTATGAGGAACTGTTCGTAGAATGTCCAGAGTTAGAAGGGACCCACAAGGATCATCAGGTTCAGCTCCTGTCCCTGCGTAGGATAACCCCAACACTGACACCTTGTGTCTGAGGGTGTTGTCCAAATGCTTCTGGAATATTGCCAAGCTTTGTGCTGTGACTGCTTCCCTGGGAGCTTTTCTAGTGCTCCACCACCCTCTGAGTGAAGAACCTTTTCCTAATATTCAACCGACAAATGCATAATTACTCTGAAAGCTTACTAAAACATGTTCCCCTCGTTATATGTTGTCTGCTTAGTAGCTTAAATCTACTTCTGAAGATTGATGCTTTCTGCCTTAAATATCTTTTCTGCAATTTAGCCGCCCACTTAAGAGAAGTCATTCAGGTTGGTTTACTCCAGTTTTCTCAGTTGCTGCCTAAGGGTTGCAAAGTTTCTTATGTGTTTATACCTGCCTTCTGTAATGAGTTATAGAAACACTAATGAGAAGAATGCTCAGAACTGCAGCTTAAAAGCATCGAGAGCCTTCCAGTAGGTTTCTGATGCTCTGTCTTGCCCATAATACCCCATCCTGTTTGTCTGAAAACCCACACCAGAGGTGACATCGGACATTGCATCAGGGCATTGCTGGGGATGAAGGGAAGGAGAGGTGGCTCTCTGTGTGCATGTTAAATTTACAGAGAATCTATATTGAGGCTGATGTTCTGTAGATGATCTCGACATGAAAAGCTCACTTTTGCAAGTACCTGCCAGACTTGATGTTCTTCTACACAGTGGTCTTAGCCTAAATATGAGTCAAAAGTGAGATTCAAACTCTTCAAATTTTGTGAGGTAGTACAGGGTATGTATTGAAATTCAAGAAACGTGAGTAAATACTTCCATAAACTTCACTTACCAACAGAAGGCTTCTTAAAGCAGCCTTGTCAGTTTAAATTCTATAAAAGTATCATATGTAAAATTATATACGTGTGGAGTATAATCCTATCCTTGGTAAACGGATTTGCAGCCTAAGAACTTCTATGAATCAGAACACTTGCATCTTTAGGCTCATTCAAGCAAAAGCATTTTAAAATGTAAAGGGATTAAAAACTTGTATTCCCTGTGACTTTGTAAGCAAAGATTGAGATTGGCAGCCTAATGTCAGCTTTTGCACTTAGAAAACAATTCCCAAAATCCAGGCTGAAGAAGCTGTCTCAATCTTGTCTGTATAGATGACTTTTAGACTTGATGTTTAAAAAACAGCTATTTTATGAAGACAGTTATTTGAGGGGGAGAAATTGAGGCAAAATCAGACTCAATTAGAGCATCTCCCGTGGTCAGGAGATGAGCCTGGTCTGCTGTCGCTCTGGCTCTGACTCCAGACTCCCCAAGGTGGTTGAGTGCTCCTTGGTGTGGTTGCAGCCTGTGTCGTGCTGGCCACTTCCAGGTCAATGTGTTCAAATTACAGCTTGTGGCCGGCTTCCATCCTGGACTCAGAAATTACAGGAAAAGGAGCTCTGCTTCATTTTCGGTTAGACGGGATGCAGGGAGGGAGCAAAACGAGCCCTGTAGGAGATTGTGCTTTGTTCTGGTAGGGGTTTATATAGCCTGACCCATACCTGACGTGTATTTGGGGAATACACATGTTAAAGTAGAAATGCAGGTGTGGGTTTTATGAACAGTGAGTGTAAGTCAATGAATTCACAGATGAAAAGAAAACATTTCCACAG
Organism: Cuculus canorus; assembly: GCF_017976375.1. Classification (NCBI taxonomy): domain Eukaryota; kingdom Metazoa; phylum Chordata; class Aves; order Cuculiformes; family Cuculidae; genus Cuculus; species Cuculus canorus. The sequence goes on along the minus strand of NC_071407.1, from coordinate 4,591,434 downwards.
GTGTACCATTTATATACTCCGTATACTTCATTTGCCTTGATTTATATGGTCACTGAAACTAAGCTACCACATGTTTTGATGAACACTTTTTTTTTTAATCCTTGCATTTCTTCCCCTAAATAAGTTTTTTATCAAAATAGCTGTATTTTTAAATGCTGAGACTGAAACTTTTGTCTCTTAAAGAAATGAATGAAGTATCTGCTTCCTAACTGTGTGTTTTGGGATGCTGTACAATTTGTCTAGTCTTGGAGTAATTTTCTTCTCTTTGGAATTTTCTGTGGCTATTTTTCTTTTTTTTTTGTTAAGGAGTGAGCAGCTGTAGAAACCTTTTCTACTTTTTTTTTGCTGTTTTGAGTAAAAGCTTGTTTTGGGGCTGGCTTGGCGAGCCCTCCAGCTCTCTTCAGACTGATGATGACCCTTCAGCTGCTTTACTGAAGAACAAGCCATGCTAGAATCGGTTTGAGTTTTACTTCAACTGTAATATGTTCCAGTTTAATGACCTGTGCACAGTCCTGTGCACATTGCTGTCCTCGGAGAGCTGAGGTCAGGAGTGATTGAGTCTCAAATTAATGATATAAGAGCAACCCCTGGGGACTAATCAAAGGCCCAAACCGTGCTTGTTTTGCTTGTGGGATGCATGTTTAAAAATGTATCCACAAATATATCCTGCAAACAGATGTGATACCTTTTTTGCACAGGAGAACATAATGAGATATAGTTTTCTTCTTAGCCTTTCTGCTTCAGACCCTCTTCTCCTCTGCTCTTGCTCTCTTCTGTTCTTTATAAGTGTTGCTGAAGGAGTGCTTGTGCCAGGTAAGAGCTGACGAGAGGATAAGGATAACCACAAACTCTGACAAAAATTGCAGTCCAGCTGTGGTCTTTGGCATAGCATTTTTCCGGAAACAGCACTGAATGTTCTTTTGTCCTTAACTCCAGTTGCACCTGGTTTGATTTGTAACTTTTTTTTGGTCATGCAAGACCTCAAACCTTCACGTGTTGAAAGACAGCTATATTACAGCATATATTGCAAAAGTATTGGAAAGGCTTCAGGTCAACTGAAAGGTGAAGGAAAGTTAAGTTTCCTTTCCTGTGATTTGTTGCTGATATTGGGCTACTAAGCTTGCATAAATTAATGCTTTTTATATTGAGGAACAGAATCAGTTCTGCATCAATGTTTGCTGATCAATAGGAACTTTAGAGTCTTGAGTTATTTGAGATCATAGAACCGTAGAATAGTTTGGTTTGGAAGGGACCTTAAAGATCATCCAGTTCCAACCCCCTGCCATGGGCAGGGACACCTCCCACTGGATCAGGCTGCCCGAGACCCATCCAACCTGGTCTTCAACACCCCCAGGGATGGGGCAGCCACAACCTCCCTGGGCAACCTGTGCCAGTGTCTCACCACTCTCATCATGAAGAAATTCCTCCTTATGTCCTGTCTAAATCTGCCCCTCTCCAGTTTATGCCCATTGCTCCTCATCCTATCACTACAAGCCTTAGTAAACAGTCCTTCCCCAGTTTTCTTGTAGCCCCTTCAGGTACTGGAAGGTGGCTATAAGGTAGTAGCACAAAAGCCAAATTGTAGCCCACACTCTGAGAATGGAATAAAGGCAATATTAAGACTTGTTTTATTGTTGTGAGGGGTTTCTTTTGATCTGGATTCTAAACTAGTTTTGAGATTCTGGGTGAATACTGCTTTCAGACTCTCTTGGTTACACAGAAGCTTTCAAGGGGGTATTTGATGAGGTTTTTTTTGTCCAACAAAAATTAAGAACATTTATTGCAGTTGTCATGGTTTTCTAGGATTTGGAAGGAGAATTATTTTTATATTTGAAGGAGAATGTAGCTTGTCAATCTGCTTGCTGATTTTTACATGTAGTGAAACTTTCTGAAAAGCAAACCCAAGAATCCAAAACATTTAGAAACAAATTATCTTTACTCCCAATTAAAAACAAACAAACAAAATATGTTTGTAATAATTGAATTATTCATGATAGAATCATAGAATCATTAAGGTTGGAAAAGATCTCTTAAGATCACGGAGTTCAATCATCAGCTGAACACCCCCGTCCCTGTTAAACCATGTCCTGAAAGCGCCATGTCTACGTGTTTTTTGAACACTTCCAGGAATGGTGAGTCAATCACTGCCCTGGGCAGCATGTTCCTATGCTTCACAACTCCTTCAGTAAAGATTTTTTTCCGAATATCCAATCTAAACCTTCTCTGGCTCAACTTGAGGCCATTTACTCTCATCTTATCACTTGTTACTAGAAGGTACCGTTTATGTCAGTGCATGCCTGTTGTTTGGAATAGAGGACTGGAAGGGTACTCAAGAAACCTTTTAATAGAGCAGATAAGGTCATGTAGGCAGGGAAAGTTGATTTTATTTAAATAAGATTGGTTTCAGATGTCATCCTTGCTGCACTAATCATCTTTCTTCAGCTAAATACTTCTGTTTTGGATGTCTCTTTTTTTATGCAAACCAGTGCACTTCTTTCTGAATTGCTTTGTATTCCGGTTTTGCTTAAGCAAATCAAGTAAAGCAATGGATTATTCTTTCTGATGTATCCTTCAAAAGCCCTTTTGTAGAAATTCCATCAATGCCAGGAAACTTACTCTGCGCTTGACTGTGAGATGACTTGTTGGGTGAGGTGACAAGGGCAATTTAGCTTTCTGGTTTGATACATTGCAAGAAACCACTAAGTGACAGTTGAAGCAGTTAAATGCTGACAGGCGTACTTGATGGCATGTTTGTAACTTGGTGTATTAAATAATAAAAGTATCTCTTTTGAATTATTCTGTTTTAGTCTACAGTTGCTGAGAGCTGACCGATGGAGGATGCACTTCTAGTGCTTCTCCTTTGGCATAGGATTCACGGAGTCTGAGAAGGGACAGCACCAACCCATCCTTTTCGTGCTCCCTAAGCGTTCAGTTGCGTTGAAGCAATTCTTTGCTCTAGTGCATTTTGCTACCTGAATCATCACTTCTTCTCTAAGCCTTAGGATAACTGCTTTTTTCTGACCCTATCTCAGAGTGATTGCTTGCCTCCTCGTTTCTTTTCCTCTACTTCTTTCCAACAGCGTAATTTAGTGGCTTTAGACCCCAGTGTATGGCTTTGTTGGTTCTTGCTGGCTTTTGGGCACTATGCTGTGTATCAGAAGCTGTGGACAGGTATAGTTTCTGTTTCTACTGTCTTGATGAAGAGTGGCTCTTTGTTTCTTACCTATCCTGCTTTGTGTTTGAACTGTGTGAGGTAAGTTCAGCAGCAGCTCCGAGAGCGTTTCGTAGCAGAAGTTAGATCATTGGTCTCCCAGAGGGATGTGGGTGCAGCCTGTTATGCTAGGAGCAATCCTAAGAATTTCTGCTCTTCAAAGATGGTCCCACACTTTCTATATCCTCTCACAGATAAGACAAGACTGACTGGCTGTGTATCCCATGTGCTGTGCTTTATCCCTGTGAAGAAAGCATGAATAGACTCCTAAGACCTCTGGCCTTATATGTGTGAATTTTGCTGTTGTTACCCATTAAAAGGAGAGTGAGGCATTCCAAGAGATGTTCTCCTGACCTGTATTCCCCTTTTGCAGGAGACTGTGGCCAACAGCCCCAGTGACAAATTCACATATGTCCGTTATCCCCGTTCCTAGCTCCAGCTATGTATTTTGAGCAACTGGTTGATATTGGTAAGTGCCTTGGATGCCAGAGCAGAAGGGGTTTAGAAATCTTAGCAGAAAATTTTATGGTTTTGTTCATTGAATTGGAGGTTGCTAATAGTGCTTTGACTTACCCATGAATTAAAAAGTCAAGTGGAAAATGTGATTAGAACACAAATGATGTGTTCTAAAATGATGCTTATTACTGATCTTTCATATCCCTGAACAGGAATGCCTTGTAATACCCCAGAAACACACATAGTGTTATTCTAGTTCTTTATAGAAAAAAAGAGGGGTATGCTTTGTATTTTAGGCAAATGTGTAATGTCCTGTTTGGTGCTAAAGCCATAGAAGTCACAGTAACTGATTATCTATATAAGTATCCAAAAGACAGCACTTGAAACCTAGTCAGCAACAGCCCTTTGAATTTATTAATCAATCAAGTTACCAAAAGAACTATTATCTCTTCTTACATCAACATTTGTACTGTCTGAGGTTGTTCGGGGGCTGGAAATCTCTTCTGAAGCAGCCTGTTTGCTGGTGGGAGGTGTGAGAGAGGAAGGAGGCATTGTTTTTTACATATATAAAGCAAAATAGAATGAGGATGCTGAATGGAAAAAAAAAGGGTTGAAAAGCATACAAGCGGTAAATAATATAAAAAATTTCTGTTAAGTGTAGTCGTAGGGATGGATGCGAAGAAACACTTCATGTCTTTGGTTTTGGTTTTCTTTGGAGTGTGTGTCAAAGTTTACCTCATTAGGGTAATTGTAGAATTAATAAATTTGATTTATTAATTAAATAATAGTGCTTGCAGCCTTGTAGAAGAAGATGGTTTCCTGCCAGGAGAATTTAATCCTTAACAACCATACAATTTGATGGTTAGGTGTTAGTTAATCAAAACGACTGAAAGGTAAAAAATAACTGTTTCTTGTTGAGCCCAGGTGTCTTAGAAACTTACCTTAAATAGACAATGAGAAATCTCAGAGTAGGTGACGCGCTGCATTTAGGGCATTTGACTGTTATCTCAGGAAGCTTAAGATAAAACCCTGAATTAGGTCACAAGTGGAAATGAGATTTATAGTGAAGTACGGTGAAAAATTGGCGCAGTGCATTACCTTTGTGCCAAGCATCTCAGTCTGCTTTGTGCCCCACATCTTAAGATACTGTAGCATGTTTGATTAATTATAGGAGTCTTATAAAGTATATATATATATAGCTCAGTGGGTGTATATATATGTTTAAAGTATACACAAATACTTAAAAATTTGTAAGTAACTTTATCCTTCACTCACGTTAATCATGTGATTAAAGCAAGACATGTAGACAATCTTACTTCAATGCAGAACCTGCTTGGATTGAAATCTATTTTAGGCAGCAGAGGTGAAGTGAAAGTTGTCAATGAAATAATATAAAGAATATAAAGAAATATAAAGAAAATGCACTTAACCATGATGCTTTCGGAAATGGAGGGCTCCTTTGTAGAAAATAAAGCCTTGAGGAAAGAGCTCTAGCAGTTAAAAACCCCTAAATTATAGCTGCTTTTTTTCTTAAACACTAGGGCTAACATGAGGATAATGTGTTACTTCTGGGTAATCTGAAACTAACGTCGTCTGTTCAGGTACAGGACTCTTCTAAATGAAATAATAATATTAATGTGGTAGGAAAATGGTAATAGAAATGCTTCAATCAGGAGGAGTGAGGGTTTTTTTTTTTCTTTTTGAAGTTATTTATTTATTGCTTCACTCTTTTGGCAACATTTGTCAATAAAAATAACTTTTGGCTGAAACCGGAGCTAAAATGTTAGAGCAATGAGGTGTCTTCTTGCTTCCCAACAGATTCTTTTGTAATTCCTATTTGCTTCGAATAGTAGCTACCTGGATGGATATATGAGGAAACTTTGGGACTGCTGTTGATATTCTTCTGAATTAAGACTGAATGGTCAGTTTTCAAACCTTACTCTTCTTTTTGTGAGAAAATGAGTAACCATGACAGGAGATTGAGTGCAGGTTCAGTCAGTTCATTGGGTTTATGGTTTGCCTCTTACTCAGGACAGGAATTATTTTTATACAGCTCTTTAACCTTCTGGGTTTTATAGCTGAAATGGCATTTGCAGCTATAATTAAGTGAGAAGGTAGTACAGGGAAAGATATGATGTCTTGTGTTTGTATCAAATGCCTGTTTGACTTACTATCAATTCTTAATTTTAAGCATAGTGACAGGCCTATTTATAGGCAGAATTTTGGATGACATCTGTGAACTAGCGTGGGTATTTCTAGTGCAGTAGACGTCTGTCTTGTATGATTTTGTCCAACTGTGATGTTAAAATAGGAAATAATGAATGTGTGTTTTATTCCAGATAAGAGCGATGAAGCTACATTTCTTGAAGTTTTTTCCAGGTCAGCGGAGGATGTTGTGCTATTTACAGTATCTTTTAAAAGGCACTGATTTCAGAGTTGAGACGAAGACCACTGCAACCTGGAAAATATTGGCAAGATTTGAACTGTTAATTGGTGTAGCAATGCTGTAGGAAGTACGCAAATCAACAGTGAACTCTGTAGATTGACTCAATTGACTCGATTTATAGAAACCCTCCATAAATATTATATATAAGTCTATCTGTAAAACTAGATAGATAGCATAAAAACTTTTTTAGTTGTTTATAATAACTAAATGATTGAGGGTGATACAGTATTTAATAGTTTAGGTTTCTCAAGATGTAGCATAAGAGTCCTCCTCCCTTCTTCCCCGAATGAAAAGGATTTCATTTAGAAAATATTTTCTGGCTACCTCGAGAAAACGGGTATAAATTTTGCAGTAAACTGTGTACTTGGGTACTTGTGTTAAACAATTAAGCTGTAATCTCAGAGAATCTATTTTTTTTTTTTTTTATCTCACAGATACAAAATCGGGTGCTTTTGAAGCTGTATTAAAAAAAAAGTATATATTTCCTGATGGATATATACTATGTTTATTAGAGGGGGGAATAGTGGCATAATGATAGCTATAGGTAAGGGGAATTTTTTCCAAAGATAATCCAAATAATTTGCTGGAAATCCTTCTGTTTGGTTTTCTTCTAATTACGTTATATGAATATTGCTCTTCAAAAAGACTTAAGTACCCACTGAAGGCATTGAATAACAGATTTCTCAGTGCTGATCTGTTTTTCCTTGCTTGCTCTCCCTTCAGTCAGCTTCCTAAAGTGTTTATCATGCCAGCTGCACTCTGACATTCTCCCTCATACTGCATTAGTGTCTCGGCAGACCCAATTTTATTAGGTTTTGCTGTCTTTCTTTCAAAAATCTGCGTTCATTTATGTAGTTATAAAACCTTCCAAATATTTGAAACCAGTAGAGAAAATGTTGGTGTTCTTTGCTTAGAAATAAGCAATCAGCATTTGGGTTGGTTTTTTAGATAGTTATGGCTTATACTTGCATATTTTAAAGAAAATATGTGCATACTCCAAAGAACAATCTGAACATAGAAGCCACCCTGGCTTTTTCAAGACCTGTGCTACAAAGCTGCATTTTTAGTAGTGTTATTTATTTCATTTATGTATTAAGCTGTTAAATGAAAATAGTCCAAACATTTGTGCAGGGAAAGAGATTACTGTGCCTGTTCTTCACCTCATCTCTTGGCCTCTGTTCATCCAAAGTCATTACTCATTTTATCAAAAAAACCTTAAAATAGAGCATTTTGACATTTGCTGCTGCTGGAAACTAACAGGAAATTTCTTTACATATAGAAGAAGCACAAAGCTCTCTCCTGTATGCCCATCAGTATTTTTCCTTGGAGTTTATAGCGGAACTGTAAGGAAGAGGAAAACCTTGTGTGTTTGCATCTCTAACTCACAGTGCTGATGTGTGGCAACTGCCTGGTTTTAACCAATGCAGAAAATAGCACTGTGTTGTAATTGGTTGAATGACTTACATTATACGATACAAAATTAATGTAGCTGTCGCGATGGGCACCTTCTACGTACTTGAATATGAGTTTTAATTTTTCTTAGTACTGACTTTATGTTATTGCTTCATAAGGTGAATGAATAATGGATATGAATAATAATTCAAAACCTGTTAATTTAGTTGAGTAATAGCAAAATTGCTGTTACGGAAAATGTAGTTCTTTAAAGAACTTTATGATAAATATACACAAATGGAATTTCATCTTTTCTTGTGGAGTCTATTGATTTTTAAGTAGGTTCTCTCACTATGCAGTGTGGCCAGGAGTTACCATCTTTTCAGTGAATGCTTGTATCACAGAAACAAAAATAGATTTTCCTGCTGAGATTGTGATTATAAATGAAAATTTCCATGCATTAAGTTTCAGATCCTGCAAGCTGCATTGATCCCCTATAATAATAATGCCTAAGACGTAGTCATACTGACAGAACTGGATTCGAATTTCTGCGTGTCAATAGGTATAATTAACCCCGGTAAGATGAACTGAAGTAATAGTGTTTAGTTCCTTCTGTGAAGGAAGTTAGCAGTCACAGGGAATTACAGGTTGTATACAAATCAGCGTGCATAGAGGCAGTTGTTCTGCTACTTATATTCGGGAGAACTGGTGACATTAAGGTTGTTAAATAGCTTTTCTTCTGTGGTTGCTGTGCTGGTCAGACTACTGCTGGAGTAGTGGGGACCACTTTGAGATGCAGATGAACTTGAGAAGTTCTAGAGGAGGGAAGTCTAGAAAATGATGCATAAGGAATCGTAGATTAAATTGCTTAATTTAGAGAACATCAGCCTGAAGGTAGATGTTTGCAAAAGGTCAGCAGACAGAGGAAGACAATTACCTATTTGCTTATTCCTAGCTGTTTTATTGGTCCCCTTTTAAGTCTCTCAGTCATGGTCTCCGTTCTATGCATTTCTATAGTATTATGCAGCCTAAGGAACAAACAGATTTTTTGGAATCATTTTTGTAAATGAAATTTCATTGCTTAAGTAAGATGCCATGAAAGTTTGTGCTTTGAAAGGAACGTCTGCTTCTAATGACTATTACTTCAGTAGTTTTTGGGACTACTACAAAAATGTATTATAGTCTTTACTATAGTACTAATGTCCTATACTAAAATTTCTTTTCAGAAACTGTAAATGAGGGAACAAAACACCTGTTGGAGTTAAACCTTAAATTAAGGTTTTGCACTAATCAAAGATTATTTGCCTGCTAGCTTGTCTAAAAACGAATTCTTCAAAACCTAAACATCATGGATTTGTGCCACATAGAAGGATTAAGCTTCTTGCAATATAGAATATATATTCTTACGAGGAAAAAATGTTATATTGTAGTCTTCATTTTACTTTTCTGGGATTTTTTGATTTTTTTGGAGCCTGGTTTTGGTTAGAGGGAGGAACTGAATTAAGCAGCAGGGACATTTTCCAAAAGAAATGGTCACTTTGTCAATGGATAAAGTGGAGCCTGTTTAAGAGCCTGCCTTGAGTTAGTTGGCATGTGAAGAGTTATTGTGAGCGTCCTTGCTGTTTCTACATATACATTCCTCTACCAATGCAAAGCAGCGTGTAACAAGTATAGGAGTGTGATTGGCATATACAAATATTTTCTTAATGTATTCAATATTTATTTCTCTTGATTAGTCATTGAAGAAAAATTAGAGTTACAGTATATTCAGTTTATTCCGTTTTAATATACATTGAGGGCACAAAAAAATCTACAGCAAAGTTCTACAATAAATCTAAACATGCAGGAAAATCAAATGTAAATTCTTAGGATTTCTGTCAGGTGTCAATCAATGCCTTATGCCTGGCAAGTAAAAATCTGGCTTTGTAGCTTTTTGGAACATGTTGTTTTCCAGATATTCCTTTGAAAAAAATATTAAAATCTCTTCTTAGTCTGTCACTTAAAATTTTGATGTGAGAAATGGCCTTGATCTCTCCTGTATTTCTTTCTGATAGTGCTCACTAATTCTTGTTTGTTCTGTAAGGTGCTCCAATTTTTTCCCCCCTCTTTCTTAACCTCTTCAGCTGATCACATCTGGGATACGTGAAGAGCTTCTTTCCTTGCTGTAAAGGTTAGGTATGAGCTGTCAAGCCAGAAAGATTGCCCCTACTTGTATTTATGAAGGATTTGATCTTATAACTTTGAGGCATAGTTATTGATATTTTTTTTTTCTTTTAATAAATCAAATTTTCGTGAGATGAAAAAGTGATGGAGTGAAATTGAACAACATTGAAGAGAGCAGTCCTGACTGGCACAGAAATACTGTTACTGCGATGAATCCATATGGCAAAATATATTCTGTATCTTAGATTCAGGTATATATGAAGTAGGAATTGCAAACTAATCCAACATTTCATAAAATTCTGAATAGAAATGTGATACTAAGTAATATAGAGATAAAGGGAACCTCTTCATAAGCCCTTCTTTTATTTAACAGTGTGTACTATGAATGTGCCGTATGCTTTGTTTCTCTTCGTGTACCCGTACTGTAAATCAGACCTCTCTCTGTCCATCCACCAGCACTTTTATGGATGTTCATGGTCTGTCGATGACAGAAAATACCCAATGACTTCTCTGGTTTAAGTTAGTGCCCTTTTCTGAAAGATCTGACGACACTAATCTTTTACAGGAAATGACAGGACTGTGTTTTTTCCGGATGTATAAATGTTACAGCCAGGAAGGGCCATTTTAATAACCTGTTTTGTCTTGTGTATCGCAGGCCATACATTTCATCTGACTTCTCCTTCAGTCTGGACCAATGATTTCTGATTGAACTAAAACATACTTTTCCCTTTCTTGAAACACATCAGTCTTGATTTAAAGTCTCTGCAGTGGTAGACGTAAATGTTATCACTTTAAATTCTAAACCACTTGTATTTACCATTATTTTCTAAGCGTGGTAATATTCCAGAGAATACAGCTATTCCGTTGTTGCATGTTTCAGTGTGTTGACTTCAGCCTTTAGCCCTTGAGTTTCTGGTGCGTGTCTGTCTGCTGGATGAGACAACTTCTAGTGCCCTGTATCTCTCACGTAAGCTGTTACTGACTCATTAGCTCGGTGGGTGATGAATCTGTCCCTGACACTTCTGATTGCCTTCAGCTCTGCTGTGCAGCATCCTGACTTCTTTCTGTAGTTTGGTAGATCTGTTTTACAGTATACAGAGGAGGGAAACGTTCTCTTGGCACGCACCTCTAATTTTTTATAGGTTTTAATTATAATCCTGCCAACTAAAAAACTATTGCTGTGTTTTCGAAAACTGGCATGCAACTTCAAATTATGGTGTACAACATCAACTGCTCCCCTGTGCTTTCTGTTTAGAAAGCTAGAGTCTAAATGCAATAGCCCTGTTGTGCCTAGGCAGGCCACACGAGTTGTTCTGCCTGTCCCCGCATCCGTGAAGCTTTCTCAGCAATGAGCAGGGAGTGGGATGCGGTGTGTGGGCATCGTTCTGGCTACTCCACTTCTCTGACTCAAGAGCGTTTAGTCATGTTGGCTCCTCTGGATTTTGATTGTTTGACAGGATCACTGTGAGTCACAGAGCAAAACTATGCCCACAAATACTCGGTATTATACAATCGAGGGGATTGACTTTGGTTTGATAAGGTGTTATGTGGAAGTAATGCTGCTTATCTATGTGTTAAAATTTTTATGGGATTTATGGATGTTTGGAAAGAAAAAATGATACAGAAAAGGTCTTGGAATGACTCAAGAAACTTTTAAAGTACTACCCCATGTGTCTTACTATGTATATTTAATAGAACAACCCCCTTATCTTACAAGTTTCCAGAACCATGATTACAAAGTCATGTCATGCTCTTATTTATTCTCTGCTTTTTTTCCAGCAGAGTGCGGTAGCTACTTCAAAAGCCATCTACTTTTCTGTAAAAAAACAATTTATCAAAAAATTATCAGCCTGGGTGAAAAGGGAAGTCGGTTGCACTTCACTAATGCTAAAGGGCTGATCTAAGAAAAAGAACTCTTGTATAATGCAATGAAAGTGACTTGCAGCTACTAAGGTGGTGATGGTTGTGACTGCAAATGAATACTTGGGGTATTTCATACTTCTGGCAGCAAAATATTGCGTGGCTTGCTGTAGGAGACTTTACATCTGTGTATAAACCATATGACAGAACTAGAATTATTTTAATTGGATTTTGATGCATCACTACCTTGGTTTTCTTTTAAAAAAAAAAAAGATGCCTTCAGTCTCGCCCACACTTAAACATGGGATCTGCTTCTGGAGTCAGCTTGACTGTCAGGCTCTCCTAGGGATCTAAACTCAGTGATGTGTGACTTCAACCACTAAGTTATAAATTGATGCTATGTTCAGCATTGTCTGAACGATGTATTTAATGTGTAAAGAAGCCACAATTAACCCTGAAAAAACAATATTTCTTGTGCATATAAACATGAAAGTATACCTTTAGGTAAAGTTGATATTTCTCAGTAAAAAGAAGTACTGTAAACTTAAGCTGCATGTGTCTCTTTCAGTCTTCAAGCAGCAGTTTTCTGTGGCCAGGCACTGCTTCACAGGAGCATGGTGAGCCTTTCCCATGGCTGTGGCTTCTCCGCTGTGGAGCAAGTGAGCACTGGGAGTTACCAGCTGGGTCTCAGCGTTCACTGCTTTGTTTATGAGCTACAGCGGCATTTGTATTGCACTGACCAGGAACCACTGCTTTTGAGGAGCTGGTGTACTGCAGCTTACAGAGCAGCTCAGCTTCGTATCAGAAATGGTGTGACCAGCAGGTCCAGGGAGGTGATTCTCCCTCTGTACTCGGCACTGGTGAGACTGCACCTTGAGTACTGTGTTCAGTTCTGGACCCCTCACCACAAGAAGGATGTTGAGGCTCTGGAACGTGTCCAGAGAAGAGCAACGAAGCTGGTGAGGGGCTGGAGAACGTCTGACGAGGAGCGGCTGAGAGAGCTGTGGTTGTTTATCCTGGAGAAGAGGAGGCTGAGGGGAGACCTTATTGCTCTCTACAACTACCTGAAAGGAGGTTGTGGAGAGGAGGGAGCTGGGCTCTGCTCCCAAGTGACAGGGGACAGGACAAGGGGGAATGGCCTGAAGCTCCGCCAGGGGAGGTTCAGGTTGGATATCAGAAAAAAATTCTTCGCGGAAAGAGTAATCGGGCACTGGCAGAGGCTGCCCAGGGAGGGGGTCAATTTGCCTTCCCTGTAAGTGTTTAAGGAATGGGTGGATGAAGTGCGTAGGAACAACCTTTAAGGGAGTGTTAGGAATGGTTGGACTCGATGGTCCAGTGGGTCCTTTCCAGCCTGGTGATTCTATGATTGTATGATTCAACGTGTCGAGTTTTATTAGGGAAATTTTTGCTCAGCTGTCAGCTGACTGAACTTTATGGTGGTGGTTTGTTTTGGTTTCTTTTGTCCTCCCAGTCTATTGCTCATGTTACCAGCTGTTTATTTGCTTTTCTTCTTATTCAGAAACATACAATACGTTATTGATGCTGCTTTTATGCCTTGAAACTGTTTTGAATTACAATTATTTGGACAGCCTCCTCTATTAGAGAGCTTTGTCCCATTTCATCAAAAGGAAAGTGTGGGTAAAGATCTTCCTTCAAAACATCAGTGATTGGACCAGAGCGGCTTACAGCATGCCTAGCAAACTGCTGCTAGTTCTTACAGGATAAGTGAAGAAACTATAACTATTCCAGCACTAGAACCATTCCAGAACTAGAATCATAGAGCCACTAAGGCTGGAAAAGACCTCTTAAGACCATCAGGTCCAACCGTCAGCCCAACACCACTGTGCCTACTAAACCATCTCCCGAAGTGCCAAATCTACTTGCTTTTTGAAGCCCTCCAGGGATGGAGACTCCACCACTTCCCTGGGCAGCCTCTGCCAGTGCTTCACCACTCTTTCTGTGAAGAAATTGTTCCTAATATCCAATCTAAATCTTCCCTGGTGTAACTTGAGGCCATTTCCTCTCATCCTATCATTTGTTACTTGGGAGATGAAACCAGCACCCACTTTGCTACAACCTCTTTTCAAAGAGCTGCAGACAGATGAAGTCTCCCCTCAGCCTCCTCCAGACTAATCAATCCCAATTCCCTACCTTTTTAAACACCTAAAAGCTTGCATGGACCTCATCTCATAAATTCTTTTTCCTTACTCCCTTGTTTTTATTTCCTTTGACATGTTTATAGTTTTATGTTTGGAATTACAGACCTCTGTTAATAAGTATGCAATTAGTGTTTGACATGAGCTCAAATGTCAATGATTTGCAGTAGATGTGGCGGTGAATGTTTTTAAAATTGGTGCAAAATGGCTTCAAAGGTAGTAAGATAGAGGGGATACTGAATTCCTGTTCTCATAGTGGGAAAATGTAGCTGTGACTTGGTCCATTTGTTCAGCGTTGCCTCTGGGCTTAGATCTATTCTATTGATTTATTAAAAAACCTGAAACAAAGCAGAAAAACCAAACCGCTTTTTCTTCTTATTCAGTGATACTTAATGATTCTCTCTCCACGCTATTAGTGAAAGAAATGAATATTTCTGAGTGTGTATTTATATTCATTATCATTGCTGTAACATTTTGAAGGGTAGGGTGGTCGGTTTTCCCAGTAGAGTGAGGCCACCAGAGATATGTTGAGACCTGGAGTATCAAACATAATCATAAAGAATGCGGAAAGGGGGGTAAACTCGTGAACCGGTGTGCTGAAGCTACTCTTTCTCTTTTCTGAAAGCTTCTATGCTAACAGATTATTGAATTTCATCTACTGTTTTATCACTCTGTATAAATTAATGTGAGGTAATATATATGAGCTGAATAAAAAAGGCTCTATTTCTACTTTAAATGAATTTCTGTATGTAATGTATATGTAAAATACATATTTCTATATGTAATGAGTCTTGAACTATCTATCATCACTCGGAAAAAGTTTTAGCAGCTAGTTTTGTTTAAAATGTCAACATAGTTGTTGAAAGAGCAAATAAAATGTCAAGATGGGAATAGAGAACTAAGTGGAAATCATTATTTTGCTACTCTACTGATTCATGGTTCACTTACATTTTGAATACAATACGCTGAACTGTGTGTCTCGGGGTATGGGCATATAGAAAAGACTTGGTAAAGGCAGTGATCAAGGCTTATTTCTCAGGTTGGAAAAGGGACGGGGAGATAAGGGAGGGAAACAACACAGATCATTACTTTTTGAGAGGGATAGCGCATATGAGGAAGATACTGTTGTTCATCATCTCATCCAATACCTGCTCTAAGAATGTCAGATGAGATTTTGGCCTGACCTTTTAGAGCTATTCATATGCATTTTATTTAGTTTCTGAGTTGTCCAATTTTCTTCTTTCCCGTGTCTCATCACTGACCAGCAGTAAAAGGTGGACGGGCTGGCAGTTATGCTTATTTAAGCTTATAATTTATGCCTTAATTTCTTTTGATCTGGAATGGTTTTCCCTTTGCTGCTGTAGTCTAATTGCAGAAGTAAGATGCAAGGCAGTGGCAAGGGAAAGAAGCAAAGCAAATCAAAATACTCTTAAACAAAACCTTTACGTTGGCCTGGATCCGTTTTGTGTGAAGGTTAATTTAAATTATGTGGCGTGTTTGCTGGCTACCGAAATAGAAAAATTAGAAATCTTGTGATTGCCTAGGGGGAGAAGGCAAATCAATGATATAGAATAATCAGAATGCTGGTTTTTAGGAGCGAAAGAACGGTGGGCAGAAATATGAAGAGGGATCTAACTCTTTCCCCCACCCTTAATTTTCCTTCCATCCAGAAAATATCTGTTGGCATGTTGATGATGTGTGTTCTGTCGTGTTGTCTCTGGTTTATTATAGCACTGTTTTTTTTCTCTTGTAGGTTAACAGAACCTTCTGGATATTTAACAGATGGACCAATAAATTATAAATATAAAACTAAATGTACATGGTTAATTGAAGGATAGTAAGTATTTATTTTTATAGCTTAAATCTTCTGATAGTTTGATACCTTATATGCTAGAGATCTGAAGAACGACTGAGGTAGAAACTGCATCTGGATGCAATATAGAGTTTGGAGTTTTTTTTTGGTTGTTTAGGTTTTTTTTGTTGTTTGTTTTTGTTTAAGTGTTAGAAAGACTAAGAAAAATAAATAAAAAGCTGAAGCAGGATTTTCAGGATTGCTCAGAGTTGGCCAAATTCCCCTCCCATTCAACTTGCTGGCAAAAGTTAGGCTGACACTGGAATTTGGCCAGTGCTGCAAGCTCTCAAAACCCTGTGATAAATTTATTGTCCGTTTGAATACCTTTACATAAATTCCAAATGCAGTTACAGAATCCTATTATTTAACCCGTTATCTTACTTGACTTACATCAGTGATAAATCAGGAATGGCTTTGAGTACAGGATGCTTCCAGCCTAATGATAATTATTCAGCCTATGTTGCTCCTAAATTAGTGCTTCTATGACGTATTTTCCTTTGTTTTACGGTGCTGTCATGTACTTAATTTTAAAATAATGTTGTGCCCTCAGTTTATACAGTTGAAATGGCTCATGCCTTTTGCTATTTTTTTTTCAGTTTATGTAGCACAGAATAAACAGTTGTGCACACAGAAATAATGGCTGTTAAATGCACAGATTTGTTAAGTTTCAGTGGGATCTTTTTCCCCATCAGGCTGTGGGTCAGGATTTTGCTGAAAAATTTTGCTCTATCCAAGTTCTACTAAGATTCTAGAAGGAAATTATCCCCTTCTGTATTTCCACATTGTTGTAATCTCAGCTGCCTTTGATGTCTGCTCTGCTGCTGCATTCAGTAATGCTGTATCAGCTATGACTTTAGTCTGCT
This sequence comes from Cuculus canorus, assembly GCF_017976375.1. Classification (NCBI taxonomy): domain Eukaryota; kingdom Metazoa; phylum Chordata; class Aves; order Cuculiformes; family Cuculidae; genus Cuculus; species Cuculus canorus. The sequence goes on along the minus strand of NC_071407.1, from coordinate 4,575,035 downwards.
TATATGCAGACAGTAATTTGAACACAACAGCAATAATGTTGCAGGTAGTTTGCAAAATCATTTCAGTAGAAATTTCAATATCTTGTTGCCTAGGCTATAGCTCTGACATAGCTAGGCTTCTCTTTTTACCCAGGCTGCCTTGGGAATTTTTGCACGGCATTAAAGTGGAAACATGCCTCAGGACTGCATGCGAACTCTGCTTTGAAGTTGGTCTTCACTCGGTTCCTCCTCTTTGCAGGAGGCAGTAGAGAAAATAGCTGAGGGGAAAAATGTGCTTCACAGTGTGTGGAAGAGTAGCGCAACCCAATAACATGGTGCAAAATGTCATCACACGAGGAAGTCACATATGTATAAAACACTTCAACTTAAAAAATGAACAAAGGGCTCTCTCCAAATGGTCTCTTACAAAGTAAAACCCCATATGTTTTCCAAACTGACAAATTGTGTTCGAGCCTGTTAGTAGGGGGTTGAGAAATAAAATTCACTGAAGAGTCTCATCGATATGTAGCATGGAATGTATTTAGGAGTCTGCTAATGTTGTCATCTGGGAAAATTCCCATTTCAGAAATGGTACAGTCCCCATCTAGATCTCTACCAAAACATCATGAAATCCATCTCCCGGGTGTTGGATGCGGAAAGAGGGGAAAGAAAAGAAAAATCTTAAACTACTCTTGCTTGCTATTTTAAATTGGTGTTTTAAGATTGTTATTTTCAATAATTAGTACTATACTGAATTGAAGATGTGTAGGTAGGTTATTTTTGTCTTGAAAGACTTTTTAAACCTTATAGTCCTAACTTTGTAAAGTGAAGCTATTGTATTGCAATGGGATATCTTAAGTGCTCTAAACTTGTGGTTCTGAATACCGGTAAATCCTGGTCTCTTATTAACTTTTGGGATTATTTGATGTGGACTGAAAATGTTATTTTTAAAATTTTCCAAGATAAAGTGATAAATCTTCTCGCCCTGAATGTTGTTATTTAACACTCTGCAATGTTTAGTTAGCACACAAAATGTTTTAATAGTTACGCTGGCATGATCACTTCTTTTTTGTAAGCTCTTCCTCTTCAGACCTCAATACTTCGGTAAATGTTGTTTTACATCAATGTTCTTTTTCCTTTTCCAGCCCAAATGCAATACTAAGATTAAGATTTAATCACTTTGCCACAGAATGTAGTTGGGACCATATGTATGTATATGATGGAGATTCAATATATGCACCTTTAATAGCTGTATTTAGGTGAGTGTATTTATTAGCTTTTTAGTCCAAGTAGTCACGTATGTTCATTTTTAGTTTGCGGGCATGGGGGTGTGTGTGTGTGTGTGTGTGAAATAACATTAGAGGCTTTAATTTATTAAATAGCACTGAATGTTAAGCACCTGTCTGAAGGATTTTTTTTTTCCCCCCAGAAGTTAAAATAAGTTTTAAAAATGATACTGGCAGTTCATGCACCATCAGAACAATCTGATGTGAACTTTTGCATCACTGTGTGAGAGGAGGTTCTTTGTTTTGTTTTCATGGGAAACTCTACCTTACCTTGTAGAGATATGGACAAGTTCTATATGCATGCTATTTTACTTGATTTGTCTTTTAAAAAAGAACTTTGAAAATGAGATTTACGCGTTTTCTTGTCTATATAATTGACAACCAGAACAACTCCCTCTTTCCTCCCTCTCACACCCCCATTACTGACTAAAAGCATTATTCTCATTTAATTTTCTAGTGGTCTAATAGTCCCTGAAGTGCGTGGAAATGAAACAGTTCCTGAAGTAGTTACTACATCTGGCTATGCATTGCTACACTTTTTTAGTGATGCTGCTTATAACCTAACTGGATTTAACATTTTCTACTCGTAAGTATTTTTAATAAGTAATTATTTTGTTAATTAGCCTATCATTTCTTTTAGGAGAATGACAAACCCAAGGAAAGTGTTTACCTGTTGATTTTTACTTTAACGACGTTGGAGTTATGCTCTGCATTATATCTCTTAAGACCGTAGAGCTGAGGTTTAATGACTTGTCATTAAAGGACTTTTTTATCTTGTTTTCTTTTCTTTTTTTTTTTTTCTTTAAAGCACATTGTTTTGAGTGAAGCCACGCAGCCATTCCAAGAGTGTATTTTTGCTGTAGCATATGGAACTAGAACGTATCCCTTCCAGTATTTATCCAACACGTGGAGTTGTCATATGGAATTGGAGGGATATTATACCTGCTGTCACGTCAATTCCCTTCTCTTGAACTGGGAAGATCTGTTGCTTGATCTTTATTGCTGAATGTACTTTTATGGCTTTTGGCATTTTCACCAAAGTCCTATTTCTCGTTCTGTGCCAGCCTGAAGTTTTTTATTCCATTTCTTCTCTACCTTTCAGGTACTTTACCCTGAATTGCCTACATTCTGCTTTCGTAGTTCTTACCTGGACTGCTCGTCTTCTGGTTTCTCTGAGAAATCTGATACAAATATGCTTGCTTTTTCTGATGGCAGCCAAATCTGATATAAATATGCTTGCTTTTCTCCTCTGCTTTTCTGTGTCAGTGGCTTTAAAGATGCAGCCTTTTCCTTCTTATATGCACCAGCTGTCAAATGCCCCTTCTGTCTCATTTGGGACATGCTTGTGCCATGTGATGCGGTATCTCTTTTTTTATTGGATGATTTAGTTCAAAAGAGGATTGCTCGTTCCTTTTGGACCTGTTTCTTCATATAATAGTTTTCCCGTGATTGAAGATATTCCTCTCTTTCAATTCTGTCGGATTCTGAAATACCAGTTTTTGGTGGTGCCAGCACTGCACTTCAAATGTGAAAATACACGTAATATTTTTGTCATATTCCTTATTAATTTAGAACTCCTCGGTTCTTCTGACTTGTAACTTTACTCTTGGCAGAGGTCTTTGTTAAATTGCCAACGGAAAGATTGTGTCTGTAACTTGCAGCAGTTTGCCTGCCTTTTACCAGATAATCAATAGCCAGTCAGGGTTTGGGAAACCTCACTGAATGTGTTGCGTTTGAAATGGCAGTCTAGAAGGTTGGCTATTTTTATTTTTACTTAGTTGACATCAGTAGAATGCAATCACCTGGCAGACTTCTCAACTGTAATTACATACATTTTTCAGTTATCCCTGAAGCTTTTATTTCACTTTTGTTTGTTTTGGGAGCAAATGGCAATATGACATGGCATTCTTAAGACATGAGTGTATGTGTTCTGCATTCTTTTATGGCTTGGTAATGTGGTGTGTGCTACATGTCATTACATTATATTTTGGAATATTTCAAATAAATGAAAAATCTGCCAGTTTTAAATGCCATTACATCTATAACTCATGAAATTTTATGTACTCTGTTCTCTTTCTTTTGTTGCAATGAGTACTTTAAAAACAATTCTTTTTTAAGTGAACCAACAGTTACCCTTTTTAGTCTAAAATAGACGCCTACAATGGCTCTTTATGGCTACATTATTATTTTTTTTTCTGTTCCTTGTCTAGAATCATAGAATAGTTTGGGTTGGAAGGGACCTTAAAGATCATCTAGTTCCAAATCTCCTGCCATGGGCAGGGACGTGTCCCACTAGAATCTGTTGCATTCTGCTTCTGTTAACCTCTTTCTTCCCTGGCTCAGTAACCCAAAGCAGATCTGACTTCATCTTTGACTTCCTCTTGATGAACCACTTGCATTCTTTTATTTTGGGGAAGACGGAGGAGCATCTGTGACTAAAATGCCATGCTGGTTGCAAACAACGAAAGTTACTCCAGAACTCTTGAGTAAATGTTGTGTTCCTTGGAGTCAGGCAGCCTGCTTCCAACTCTTCCAATCTACTTTTCCTCGTTCTCTTTGAATCCTTAATGAAGTTAAAGAGTGAGAGTATGTCCAGTTTTAAACTGGTCTCTTTATTACTGTTCACCTTTCTGCAGAACGCTCTCCCTGTGAGGTCAAGGGGAGGGTTTCTTCACAGCTATGCTATGCAATAGTTAATGCCATCAGAGGTTTTAATGCCATATGTGTCACTAGACAAAACCTGCAGGACTTTTAAAGCTCAGACATGGAATTTTCTGTTTTTTTGGTGGTGCAACAGAATCAGTCCTCTAAGGTGCGAGTCTTTAGAAAATGAGAACATGTCTCCTGAGTGTCCTACCACAGGTACATTTGGCCAAAGACCAGCCTTCAATGATTCCTCACTAACGTTTTCAGTCCTTTCTTCCTTCCTTCGGTAAAAGCAAGGAAGGCTGTGGATGATATCCAGCACTCACATCTACAGGGAGCAGTCTGTGTTATCATTAGGGGGTAGTAGTTAGTTTATTGAGTTTCAACTCAACCCTTTGCTGTGAGTCATCAAAAATGTTTCAAATCCTTTTTGGACATCCACATGTCCTCCGTCCCTCCTCATCTCCAAGGAATTGCCTGTACCAGCTGGCATAATTTTGCAGAGTTCAGTTCCCTGTGATCTCAGTGTTTAGGAGGGTGTATCACAGAAATGCTAAATCCCATGGCAGTCACAGACTTTTTCCAAGCTAATCTTTCCTCTTTTTTTACATCTCTGACTGGAGTTAAGGAGGCAAAATTAAGGTGGCCCTATTATTAATGATTCAATGCATGAAGAGCTGCTTTTTGGTAGTTGCAGGATATTGACCATCTTCTGTTTTTTTTCTTGCTTAGTTCTTCCAACTTTATTCTCCTTGAATGTTTGATGTTGTTTTGTAGTGTGGACCAATGCCACTCAGAAACACTGTTTAACTGTGTGCCTGTAATGAAGAGTTTAAGGGTTACTGCTCACAATCGCTTCTAGTGTGGATGTTTCTAGAGATAACAAGGGCTTGAGGGGTTTGATTAAAGAGCACCTGTATTGGAACACGGGAAAAATTAGCTGGTAGTTTGTCCAGGCAGGGCCTGGCACTCTGCTTAAAGTCAAGGCTTCTTAACGTACAATATGTTTGTGATCCTCACTGCTGCACAGACTTTGTATAGAAGCATGGATGAACACCTTTTCAGCTCACTTACCTCTAAAATCGTAATTAACCTTCTATTTTATGAGTACATAGAAACTGTTCAGGAGGAAAAGCATACTTTATCTAACAAATATTATTGGAATGCTATTAGATAATTATCAACTCTTGGCTTGTCATTTCTCTTATTTTACGTATTTTTTTTTCAGAATTAATTCTTGTCCAAATAACTGCTCAGAACATGGGAAGTGTACAACCAGTGTGTCCGTACCAAGCCGCGTATATTGTGAATGTGACAAGTATTGGAAAGGAGAAGCCTGTGATATTCCGTATTGTAAAGCCAACTGCGGCAGTCCAGATCACGGGTACTGTGATTTGACGGGCGAGAAGCTGTGTGTGTGCAATGATAGCTGGCAAGGTAAGGTTTTATTATTTGGGATACAGTTCACCTTTAAAAAAGAACTGCTTTCCATGCATTCTGTCTAGTGTGCATATCAGCATCTTTAAAGACTAAATATAAATGAAATAAATAACTTCTGGACTAAATTTTCATGTGGACCTAGGTGTGCGTACTTCAGTGTGGTAAAAATAATCAAAGCCCACAGCTTTGATATATTCTTTCTGAAGGTACTATGGAAATATCTGCCCTAAACCTTCTTGTGGTGGGCATTCTTCTTTTCGGGTCATTAATTGGAAATATAATGCCAGTAATTATTCTGGACTATTCTTTTGATTTCTTGAATCATAGAATGATAGAATGATTTGATTTAGAAGGGACTTTAAAGCCCATCCAGTTCCACCCCGTGCCATGGGCAGGGACATCTCCCACTGGATCCGGTTGCTCCAAGCTCCATCCAGCCTGGTCTTGAACACCTCCAGGGATGGGGCAACCACGACTTCTCTGGATAACTTCTTCCAGTGCCTCACTGGAATCGGTTCATCCACATAGATTTGATTTTCTTGCCCCGCTTTCTTACTGTCACATCGTATTCTCACCGCTTCATGGAGTGAATATTCACTGCCTGGTCTTTAGTCCTATTTATTTGTGTAGTCTCTCCATGCCAAAGGAACGTAAACTGTTTTGTGAGTGGAACAAGAACGTGTGTGTGGACACGTAGTGTGGAGTGGTGGATGTACTGTAAGCATGTGTTGCAGTTTTACTCCTGGTACCATAAATAATTTTTCTTCACAAAGATCAATTCTTTAAGATCCTAAACGTTCAATTCACTTCCTGTAATTATGCTAGATGTTTGTGATTTTTTTTCTTTCTATCCATTTTCTTACCATTCCTGTCAAAAGTCTCGATTGGATTTGCTTTTCTATGCATTGAAATTGCTGTTCTTCTCTTAAAAGAAATTATATAATATAAATACCCTCTTCTCATTACTTCCTGCCTTTACTTGTGTTTTATTGCTGTTTCTTTTAGCCTGTCAGAGGAAATGACTTTTTTACTGCTTTTAGCTGTTGTACCTATTAGACCAAAGACACCATGAGATTTAATACATTTCTCTTCTTAATAATTAATGAGGTTGTTCATTAAAAAGGCAGTCAGTGCGCCCACAGAAGGAAGGTGAGTTAGCAATATGATCACTGAATGGAAAGAGTGCAGACTTGTTAGTGAGTCCTCCAGAACCTTTCATGATTGTAGTGCAAAAAAAAAAGGTCCTGAAAGCTTAATCTCTGTCAGGAAGTTGTGAATAGAACATGTTGCAAGAATATCACCTATTTCTTTGTGTCTTGATTCCTTGTAGTTTTGCTGGGTACAAAATGGGGAAAAAAATCCAAATCTTTGGAAATGCTTTTAAGGCTACAGCCTTCATTTGCTGTTCTGCAATCTCTGTTAGAAGTTTTTAGCATCAAATAAAGTTAGACTTCTAACTTTCACTGCTAGTTCTTTCTTTTCCTCTAGCGTTTCTGTGCACACTAGCTTTGTGTTCTTTCCCACAATGAGCAGGATTATATAGAGAGAATTTATTTAGTTGTTCCCTGAGTTTTCACCAAACCCATGAAGTTTTCATTTATTTATTCTGTGCCAAATAAGCTGGCTGGCATACAATTTTTTCCTTATTTAATACAAAACAATACCAAACTTTAAGCTCTCTGGGAGACTACTTGCTTGTGTTCTATTTGTTTATTTGCATCTATATATTCCTTCTATAGTTTCTGTACTGACAGTATCTTCTATATAGGCTATTTGCCATGCCATGACCATAAATGTTTCTATCTTGCTATCCTTGCTGTCAGACAAGTTAATCTTGTATTTGGTGATTTAAACCAATTGGCTAAAGTAGGGTCTTGATTTCTATATTTTTTTGAGAAAATTTTATAGGGTTTTATTCCCTTCGTATCTGGGGATTTTTTTTTGACTATGAAAAACATACATACTACAACCAATTCATTGGACTGGATTGGCTGAGATGTACAATAAATAAAATCCGTGGTTCACAGTTAAAAAGGCTTTCATATTTTACAGCATGTGGAGTTTCTTTTACAATGGTGACATCTTGTGGATGCTGTGGAAGGAGCATTGCTGGCAAAAATTTTACATTTAGAAAAAGTATTCTGAGAAAAAGAGAGCACTCTTCTTTGGGACAGAATAATTGTTTTGAGTAAAAAGTAGGCTCCTATCATACTAGATAAGTTTTATGGGAGAAGGGTGTTGTAGGTGTTTGCACTTAGCTTCTAGTCATACAAATACAGAATAATGCCATGCCAATGAAAACTTCGGCTTGGAAAGCAAATAATTTAATAATAATGGTATTTTTAACAAAAAGTACATGTAAAAATATACTTTAAACATGTACATTTTAAGTATTATACTTCAAAATTTTAAAGTATTATACTTTAAAATAAGTATTATTTTTATAATGCTAATAAAATTTGATAATGTTAAGTGTTTTGGAGATGGTTGGTCTCAGAAGTACATGGAGGAAGAATGTTTAGTGTATACTTGAAATCTTGTTAATTTAAAATATTCAGGTAGCATGAAGGATGCTGAGATTTTTCCTGAAGAGTGATTCCTTTGATGAGTACTGTAATATTATGCTAATCTGTCTTGATATTCTAAAGCAGAATGTGTCGATGCCTGCTGATAAAGCCTGTGGAAGGAACTCATGGAGGAAAAAAAAGATGTCTTAAAACTAGACTTGCAGTGTCTTGGGTTTTCTTGGGCTGTGAGTGAGCAAAGGAGGTTTCAAAACAGTTTAACAGTAACAGGGTGAGAAACTCGGGATGATTGGAAGGACTGTAAACAGTTCCGCATTTTAAGAAGGGTTAAACAGATAATCTGTGGACATGCTGCAGGTATTTATAACTGCTATGAATGTGTTGTATGCTTTTAAAAGGAATTTTATACGTCTTGTTGCTTGAGATGTTCTTTGATTTCCTGAAGGAGCTTAATTTAATATCATGGAAATAACTAGCTTGCCACACATTAAATATGTTAAAAACTGTTTTACAGAAGGAATCAAAAATATAGGTACCTGTAAAATATACGGTAGTCAAGTGATTAATCAGAGAAACTCCCAGTAACCAGCTTTTGTCTGATGTTAAACATATTTATAAGCGATCTAAATTATTACATATAACTTCTTCCTGATAAAATTTTCAGGAATAATAATAAGATTCACTATGTGGTAAATAAAGGGAGATAGTTTCGTTTTAAAGAGCTATAAATCACCCAGTTGGAAGTAATAATTTAGAAAATTGTCTTAATATCACTTAATGTAAAATGATCAAGGAACAAAGCTACGGGCTCTATTGGCAAACGAAAGGCTGTCTTGGAAAGAGATTGGTAAAAGGCGTGCAAATCACTGGAGATAATAATATTCACCTGATGAATTTTGAGTAGAGAGCAAATGATTGTTTCTCTGAGATAGATATTTGGAAGGTAACACTGGATTATAGTGCCCCGTCTGGGGATTGGCACTTTGGGGAAGAGCGTAAAGAATGGCAAGAACTTAAGTCATGCCAAAACCAGGTATTTTCACTAGGAAACAGTCCTGTGATGGAAAGATGAAGGAGTTAGTGATGACTAACACTTAATGGGAGAGCTCCTGCACAGGCGTGGTATCGCCCCAATCCATTGTGATTTGGGGATGCTCTTGGTGTCCGTACCTTTCGCAACGGGTGCAGAAAAGAAAAAAAAATTGAAGGCTCTCTTAAATTCAAGAGAAACTTATTGGTACTTTGATCACTGAACATCAGTGCTGGAAGTGAAAAGGAATTAATAGGAAGGAGTTACAGGGTGTGTTTCCATATGTCTTGAATAGGATCAATAGGGTACTTTCAAAGCCAATCTGATCCTCCATGTGTGCTGTGTGTTGACTTGCTGTGAGCTGGTTTGAAAACAGAGGAACTACTTTCTCATTATGAGCTCCATAATGCATACCAGCCACAAACGGGCATTGAATCCTATGAATCAGATCTAGTCCAAAGTTAAAACACCAATAAAAACTCTGGAATGTGCATAGTCAGTTGTTCCTCCCTGTGGATGTGCTGCTAGCTGATAGCAGAAGACCAGATTCTGAAATGAAACTAATTAGCTTTCAGATAAGTTTATTAGCAATTCAGGCAGCTTGAATTTTATAACATTTCTCTAGGGAAAAATGAGCCTTTATGTAAGGAGAAAAGTAAACAATAAAAGTATAAAAGGAGCACTAAGACGACTGCACTGTAAAATCCAGCATTTTGCCTTGCTCGTTACTGTGGTGTTTATTCTAACACCATCATGTATGGCCAGAGCTACTATGTCTATACTTGACTTAGATTATCCTGAAAGGACTAACTAAAGTTCGTTCCTACTGCTTCAGTGGAAGGCTTTGAGGTCGGAAGGCTTTTGAGGTCCTACCCTCTTGTTCAGTCTGCCTTGCTCCTCCATGCTGAATGTTAGCAAAGCTGTGCTTCGGTGGTGGTTTATGGAAACCGATGAGAGGAGGTTTGAGATGTGAGCTCAGGCAGTGGCAGTTGAAATGCAGTGCTGGAAAGAGCTTGTGCCAAACCCTGAGAGGTCTGAAATCTGAGATTCTGGCCTGTGGTGCCTGCATGTTCTTGAGCAGAGAGCATACAACTTTGTATTTTCAGAGTAGAGGACCTATGATGTGACATTTTCTTTGTACAAACCTGGTTTTGGAAGGTAAAAAAGAAGTTATAAGTAGTCTTCGTATAACTATTCTGCCCTGTGATATTCCTCTCTTTGTCTAGATTTTCCTTTTCACGTTTTCTTCTGGCAAAACATCAATTCAGTCAGAAGTAACCGCAGTTTTATAGTCTGGGGTATGTCCTGTTAAGTATATGTGCATTAATTCTCTATATGCAAGCAAAACCACAGACCCAAGGTGGTTTTCCTTTTCTCTCCTAATTTTAACTTGGAATCCAATTTCTGCTCTCTGTATGTGTAAAATTCATTATATGTATCATAGAAATGAGAGTCGTCAAAGGAAATTTTGCATGTACAGAACTCATAGGGAGGAATTGGCTTAATATGAATGATTATTTCATATATACTGGAAACATTCTTCAGTTTTAGGTGCAGATTGAATTGAATAATTTGTCAAGCATCCTTAGAGGACTTTGTGCAATTGTAAGCAAAATGTAGTTGTATAATTAGATGCTTAGTTTCTGAAAATTCTGCATGAGAAAAGGAAATATCCTTATTGTAAAATAAAGAGCACCGTGGTTAAATAAAGAGCCAACTTTGGTTTTAAATACCCTTGCAGTGTCATCTGATGATTAGTGAAAGCAGGTTTAGTGGAATTTATTGGGTTCATTTGAATAAATGACTGGCTGCATTAAAGTGGCTGCTAGTGCTCTGTATGTGCAATTAGGCTGAGATTTGGGAAGGGAGTCCCTTCCTATTTGAGTTTTAATGAGAAATGTAATCCATTTAAAATAAATCTGTGACCTTCTAAATATTTATTTAAAATGCGTGCATAAATGTAGCAGAGTAGAACATGCAAACACTTGATTGAACTAATGAGCAATTGCAGTACTGTATCCTGAACGCAAGAAGGGGACAGATAGTGCTGTTGTCCCCGATAAAGGAAGATACTAAATATAGCTCATTATCTGTAGCACCTTTATTTAAGGACAGGAAGGAAGCGATTCAGGCAGCTCAAAACTTGTTAGCCTGATTTCAGCAGTTTGTGACATTTCAGACCATCATTTGAGGAAAAAATAATTAAATATACGTTGTGGTTGTGTACTGAAACGGTTGAAATGTGGATTTATGAGTGTAGTTCATACTAAAATAATTTGTAAGAAAAGTGACAGGAAAATGTAATTTTATGTGAACCTCAGCATCCAATTATAGGAAAATTGAAACTGAATAAGTCAGGGAACATATAAAGGAACAGTAAAAGGAACACAGCTTGTTAATTGTGAAATGTGAGTGGGTGTGCTAAACAAGTAACAGGATGGAAAGATCAGTACTGCTTTGAGACTGATCTTGTTACATAATTTTTATCATTTACTTATAAGACAACTAATGAAATCCGGTAATACAATGGTGGGAGTTACTTTAAATACGAAGGAGGACCAGAATATTCTTCCGAAAAATGTTAGAGTAATGTGTGGAATGTAATTCCTTCAGTATAAGTTGTAAATTCATACATTCAGGGACTAAGTATTAAGAATTTGTTTTATGATCTTGGACTGAAGTGTGGTAGGTGACATAAGAGAAAACTTGCTTGTCTGTGTAAATTAGGATATGAATTAATTCATATTCCTAATTGTATATCCTCTATTTACTATAGGCTCTCGAGTGCACTAGTGGGATGATCAGTCGCAGCATCTAAAGTTAAATATGTGAAAACATTAGTACTGTACATTTTTGTTACTACACTTGTATGAATACAAATTGGTACAGATTCAGAGGGAGAACTGTTGGGGTGCTCAGGGATTCTGAAGGTACTAACAGAGCATGGGTTGTTCAAACTGGTGAAGCGAAGGCTGGGAGGGAATTGCATGGCTATCTATAAATGTTTGTAGGGTCTGTAGACTTAGACCAGCTCTTGACGTCCTGGGATACCAGATAGAAGAAAAATTGGGATAAATTGGCCATCAATACATCTAGTTTGAAAATTGGAAGGAGGCTTTTGACTATTAAAGCTGTGAAGTATTGTAGAAGTTGTTAGCGTAGGTGTTGGAGCTTGATTTTCTGCTGGGATTCACATGGAGCCTCTAAACCTCTCATCCAGTGGGATACTGCCAGCTGCTGCAAATCTGAAAAGTCACTGTTTCTTTAAGAGAGTCAGAAGCAAACAATTTTTATTGTTTGATATTAAGACAACACATCTTATGCACGTCCTACCAGAGAGGATGCTTGTGCTCAGTCACAATACTCTAGGAAGGCTTTCCATGTAATCTTCTTCCAGTAAAGACTGATGTGGCATCAGTTCTGGAATCCTTAATATAAGAAGGATATGGAACTGTTGAAATGGGTCCAGAGGAGGGCTGCAGGGATGATCAGAGGGCTGGAGCACCTCTGCTGTGAGGGCAGGATGAGAGAGTTTGGATTGTTCAACCTGGAGAAGAGAAGACTCTGGGCAGACCTTCCAATGGCCTTCCAGTACCTGATGGGGGCCTGCAAAAAGCTGGGGAGGGACTTTTACAAAGGTATGTAGTGATAGGATAGGGGAAATGGCTTTAAATGGGAGAGGGGAAGATTTATATTAGATATTCGGAAGAAATTCTTCACGATGAGGGTGAGGAGACACTGGCCCAGGTTGCCCAGGGAAGTTGTGGCTGCCCCACCCCTGGAGGTGTTCAAGGCCAGGTTGGATGGGGCTGTGAGCAACCTGATCCAGTGGGAGGTGTCCCTGCCCATGGCAGGGGGTTGGAACTGGATGGGCTTTAAGGTCCTTTCCAACCCAAACTATCCTGTGATTCTGTGATTACTCCTCTGTACCATTCTAGCTGATCTTGAGTGTGAGATCTGCAGCCAAACCGTTCAAGGTTTTCCTGGGGTGCCTGCGCAGGCTTGAGTTATAGGTTCCCCAAGGACAGATTGCTCTTGGATGGTCCACTCGTCCTGGATGAGGAAAAAATTGAGACTGTATAATAGCAACCAGATGGCATTTTGAGAACTGCATCAGCTTGTGTGTGTTTGGATTTCTGTCCGCTTGATTCACGGAGGAGACAGAGTCCTGGCATAGCTCGCTGCCATGCTGCTTTAGCTGGAGACCCATCCAGGATCTCGCTGCTTGCCGTTAGGTCCCATTTGGAGCAAGACTCTTTGCAGGAGCGGGAAATAATTACATCCCATGTGGGTGTTGTGGAGCAGTGCAGTGGCAGTGAGGAACACATGAATACACCTACTATTAGAATGCTGGTATGCCAGTTTTGAGCACCGCGTAGTTCATTTACATAGCAGCTTTGTATTTTTACGTAGTTACTACCCCATCACTTCCCTGTAAGAAAGACGATGTACTGCTTGGTAAAACTTCCGATAGAGTTTTTACTGAAAATACGTTCACATAGGTTCTCTTTCCTCAAAAAATATATTTCATAATCTCAGGTTAATTATTACTAATAAAGATTTTATTGAGTACTCAAGAATAGTAATATTGGGTTTGTGTTTATGGTGGTTGAAAAATTATGTCAAAGCAATAATTCTCAACCCCAATGAGCAGATGTCAGGCAAATAGAGAATAAATAACAAAAAATACTATGTTTGATTAGATTATATGAAAACCATAACTGGGGCATTTATATTCAACGCATCAATACTTTTGTTTTTTTTCCCTGTGATCCCAAAGGGAAAGATTGAAGACAGTAGATGATGTTTTCTCATTAGGTGGAAATTGATCTTATGACTTGAACTACTGGAACAGATTGTTACTTTGGCAGTTCATGAAACTCCTCAATAAATAGAAATTAGATTCCTTCTCTTGTGTTGTGTGGGTAAATAGTTTTTTTTAAAACCTATAGAATTTTTTCCTGCCTTGGAGGATAACGTAATTGACTTCCAGTTCAGGTTTATAAAGTAATTTGCTGCTTTTAAAATTTGGGGGTTTTTTTCCTCAGTGGATTGAGTTACGCATTAGGAGGACAAGAAAAATATCCAATTTTAAATAAATGGAGAAAAATCATATTTGCATAGAAAAGAATAAAACATTTTTTATTATCATTGTTCTGCAGCTGAAGTGTTCTGTGTTACATGTATTTAGTGAATGGGGCGTTTCTGAAGTGAAAATATATTTATGCTGAAGTAGTGGTAATGTTTCATGCTATATGTGTTTAAGCAGGAATATCTGTAAGTGCTATTTAGAAGTCCTACATTTACAAGGCAATAGCCACACATAAGAATTTGTTCTTTAAGTGTTATTCCAGTAGAAGTCAGTATTATTCTATTGCTCTGCTTTTTTTTCCAGATCTATATTCTGTTTTCTGTACTGACTGATAAATACCACGATAACTTCGTGACTATTTAGAAGTGGCAGCCTTGGTTGTGCAGTCTTATTTGTATTGGCACTACTCTGTGTATATGGGCAAAGTGAAATGTATAAGGGAACACATCCAGAATCATAGAATCACTAAGTTGGAAAAGACCTTTGAAATCATCAAGCCCAATCGTACCTGTCCACTACTAAACCCAGTCCCTGAGCACATTGCCGATCAATCTTTTAAATACCTCCAGGGGTTGTGACTCAACCACCTCCTGGGCAGCTGTCCCAGTGTCTGAGAACCCTTTAAGTGTGAAAATTTTTCCTAATGTCCAATCCGAACCTCCACTCGTGCAACTTGAGGCCATTCCCTCTCAGCCTATCTCCTGTCACTTGGGAGAAGTGATCAACACCAACCTCTCTTCAACCTCTTTCCAGGCAGCTGTAGACAGTGATGAGGTCTCCCCTTAGCCCCCTTTTTCTCCAGGCTAAACAACCGCAGTTCCCTCGGCTGCTCCTTGTAAGGTGCAGATCTGGCTAAAAAGAAAAGCAAGCTTTAACCTGGTTGCATTTCTTTGTCTGGCTCGTTGCACAGCCACGTGAAAACTGGTGCCAGTGGCAACGTGAGCTGGAAGGTAAGCAGTGAGGGGAACGTCTCTTCTGGTGAGTATCGACTGATATCACTTTAACGCACAGTTATTAATGTGCTTTTTGAAGCAAGCAGTGGAGGACCTGCTGTATGCTAGAACAAGACGTGGGCACAGGGTTTTTCTCCTCTCTGTCTCACCTGTCCAGTGGTTCAGTGTAGACCAGCAATGAAACACTGCGGTTGTAAGAAAGTCACCTGTGACGTTCTTTTGGTCACTGATCTTAAGAGTACAGTTAGAATTTTTGCATTGTTAACTTTACATAGAAGATTTTTACTTGTCCTCTGTATTTTTGACTGTATATTAATACAAAAATACTTGACTGTATTTTAATACAGTCAACGTAACCGAAGTATATATTGGATTTGCTAGCTGAATTCTTGCTGTTCCTGTCTCCAGAAGTCTCAAATCCAGTGTGTGATACACTGTTGGCCACTGAGGGGCACTGCTGACCACCACATCATCAGTCACACGTGTTCCTCTTCTGACTACGGGCACAGTTTGCATTCCTGATCAAAGAATTGCATTTCCCTGATCAAAGAATACTTAATCAATTGTTTATTTTTAAGTACTTTTAGATTCAAATTAAGTGTTTCCTCCAGTGATTTACCAAATCAGGATCTTGCAGAGGGTACGATGCTATTACAGTATCTATTATTAATGCTTAAGAAATAACACACTGAATTGTTCATACTCTCATTAGACCTCATTCAAATGCCATTAATCTTTTTCTGGATAGAAGATATAATGAACAAGGGGAATTGAGTGTCTCCATCATTTAACAAATGCAAGGTAATTTGGATAGAAGTGGACATCATTCTTCTATAGAGTACTATGAAAAGTTGACAACTGCTTGTAAAGGTGTAAACCTTTGATTCCAGATCATCGTTTGTCAGGGTTCCTTGCCAAGGAGATCTGACACTTTATTTTCATGAAGAGCTATCTCCTCTTGTTTGTTTAGAATGTGAACTCTTTTAGCTGCGTTTGCTAAATCTCTGCTTTTATATTCGAAGAGACTATAGAGTCTTCATATCCGCTCTCTCTGTGTCACTTATTTAGTAGACAGTTATCATTCACTTCTGTATTTTCTTTTTTCCAGGTGAAAAACCCTACTCAAGAATAGTTCCAGTTACAGAAGCCATTGAATTCCTTTGAACATCCTTATTACTCTTCTGTACAGTCTCCAGCCCTATCTTCTTTTTTTGAGTAGGGCACACAGTTTTTGAAGTGTAGGCAAACCACAGATATTTTCCTGTGGGGTAATGGTGTTCTCTGTTTCTGACATATGATTTGCTTTTTTCACCATTGAGGGGTATTAAGGTGATATTTTCCTGAGTTAACTTGTGATGAAGCTACTGATGGTTAGTTGAGAGACTGTTTTCTTTTTAGTCAAGCTACAAGTTGGCTTACGTGGTTTTGAATTTATCTATGTAGAATTTCATGTGAAATTTTCTTGTTAACTCACATGGACAGGCAAGAACCTGTTCTGTGATTCTTCAAACCTTGGCCTTACTCTTTCTGCTCTCCAGGAACAGCCTTTACCATCAGAATTTCTTCATTTCTTATCCTCTTTCAGGATCATTAAAGTGTACATGGAATATTTATGGGACTACATGGGAGACTTCCTTTGCTTTAAAAGTGGCCATTTACTCCTGTCTTATTGTATCATACAATTACTTAGGCATGCAAAGGCCTTCATTCTCTTGCTACTCTCCTTAAACAGTTCCCTTAAGAGCCTTTGGAGAGGAATTTTCTTACAAGCCTTGTGCAAATCCATATCAGTGTCTTAATGGGAACACCCCATCTTGATGACTTCAAAGATCTTTAATAGGTTTGGAAGACAGACCTTCTCTTCATGAAAGTTCTGCTGATTTGTACGAGTAGATGGCAATTTTCTGTTGACTTATTCTGTCCCTTCTTATGGCTTCTGTTGATTTCACTGGTAGAAACAGAAGTATAGGAGACCAGTTAATAATTGGCTAAATTGTGTTCCAAAAGAATATATAATTGTGGTATCGGATATAGGTTTATATCTTTGTCGAGTGATCTATAAAATGTCATACAATTTAAATATTCGAAATATACTTATAAAGCATTTTACAGTAGGTTTTACTCTGAAGGACAATGCAGAAAGGCATTGACAAAGGGCAAATTCTGATTTCTGAGTTTTAATAGAGTATAATCTGTGTAGTAACTTAATTTACTATAATGTTATTTGCTTTGATCTAAGCTTACCCTGGTTAGTTCAAATGCAGTATCGTTTTTCTCAGGAGGTAACATGCGGTGTGTACCGCTCTATACATTTTAGATCTATACAGCATCTAAAAATATGATGCGTTCTGCCTTTCCTTCAATTTGTGACTCATACAGTATGTTTTCTGAGAAGAGTGCAGAAATATATCATCATTATTTGAGCTAGTCGAACACTTTCAGTTTGACTGACGTCCCTTGTTGTCAGGTTTTTTCAGTGAGCATCTGTTAAGCATAAAAATGTGTACCGTATTTTATCAGAATGGCCAATCCTGACATCTATAATTAAGCCTCCCCTGTTTCTGCTTTATTGGCTTTAACATCCCTGTCTAACAGATTGTTCAAATTGCACATTTGTTTACAAAACAGGTCCAGATTGTTCTTTGAACGTCCCTTCCACGGAGTCTTACTGGATTCTACCAAATGTAAAGCCCTTCAGCCCTTCTGTGGGCCGTGCTTCCCATAAGGCAGTCCTACACGGGAAATTTATGTGGGTGATTGGTGGATACACTTTCAACTACAGTTCATTCCAAATGGTGTTGAAGTAAGTGATTTCTTCTTTGTCGTGTCCCTTCTGATGTGGCTTAGGGAAAACATCTCACCGGGGAGGTGACTCTTTAATGCACTGTAACTGAAAGCTTTCTGTATGTTTTGATTCCTTATTAACAACATTATTTTTGGCTTTTACTTTATTGTGATTAAAATAAAGTTCAGATATGGTAACATTGATCTTGATGTGATACTAATGTGCAATTTCTTCAGTTTTGTGAAAACTCTACTTGGCTGCAGAACGTGAAAATGTAGTCGTAAAACAGCAAAAGGAACCCCTGTGATAGTATTTTTCAGATAGTGTCATTGCGTTATTGAAGTTAATTTGTAATTATAGGAGACTTGCATTTAATGCATGCACATATCCTGTTGGTGCCCTGCCAGGAGGGTTAAGTGAGTCACCCATACTTCACTTCGTCACATTTATGACAGCTTGTATATACATACAAGCCCTATATGTGACTTGTATATACGTACAAGCCCTATATGTGTTAAATGAAAGTAATAGGAAATGTTTATTGGCATGTTTATTCTGTTTTTGTCTACCTCTTGTTTTCTTCCATACCTTTTGCAATCATCTGAAACAAATCTCATCATCTTTGGTGATTTCCTTTGCTATCTCTGTCTTCTTATTTTTCACTTACCTTCTATTTTGTTGTATTTTAAGCCATTAACAGATTAATTGTTAATTAAAATGTAATGGGAACTAAAATGAACCGTACAACTGAGAGGCTGCTCAACAATGTTTTCAAAGTAGTGCAAAAGACTACTGGCATGAGCAATTTAGTGGGTTTTTTTTGGTGTGACTGATAACAGTGAGTTTAGCAAACCAGTTTCGTAACTTTCTTGTAAGTGTGATGATTTTATTAAAGTCCTGTTTTCTGAGATTGTTGGTGGGTCCTTGAAAGAGCTGCCTCTGATTTCAGTGATGAGCGTTTAGTAGACTATCTCAAGCTAGAGAAATGTTGTAACAGGTAAAAGTGATTGTGTTACTGCTGTTAGCAAATTACCATGTCAGATAAACAAAAGTGACTGACCAAGTGTGCGCGCTTTGCCAAAGAGAAGCTAGTTTGAACATATAAAATTCCTGTTACTCTCCAGACAGAAAAATGTTTACTCTTTTATTTCTCTTTTAGCTACAATTTGGAAAGCAGTATATGGAATGTAGTACCTGTATCCAAAGGGCCACTCCAGAGATATGGACACACCCTTGCTTTATATCAGGTTTGGACTCTTCAGCATCCTATTTGATTAATTTCTTCATGTTTGCTGTTGGTGATCTTAAAATGATTCATCCTTAACATGGATTTTTAAGGATAATTTAATCTCCACTCCTTAAGCATTTTATGTTAGTGTCTTCTTCAGCACTTAGATCTATTGCACAATCTTTTTCTGAAAATTATTCAATATATCTAAGTCACTCATTTGCTGACCATAAACCCTCAGAGCTAAACCCGTCAAAAAAGGGGCTTTATGCAATTGGAATTGCTGTGGTTAGGGAAGGAGAGCTGGGAGCCAAGGGTGACCCTCATAGGGGCAGTGTCCTTGCTGACCAGACATCGTCCCCAGGGGCTGAGCCCAGCAGGCAGAGCTGGGTGCTGGTAGTGGGGTCCTTTGACACCCCTGGACGTGGCAAGTGATGACCCTCGTCCAGGGACTATCCATGGAGTCCAGTCAGGAGAAAAATGAGACACAGCCAGAGGCAGGACTGGAGAGGAGGCTACAACATATGCCTGAGGGTTTCATCAAGAAGACAGGCTGCCTGCAGCGAGTGCCGTGTCCATCTAGGAGGCAGGATCACGAGCAATCAAGGGCAGCCTGAGCCCTAGATCAGACCGGTCAGGGTTATTAAGGCCTGTTAATACCGTAAAGAGCAGTCAGACATACGTTTTTATTTGTTTTATTATTCTTAGTAAAGAACCAGACCAATATTAAAGTACAAACTGTTGTTCATTAGTATTGTTTCACTGTAAGTTTAAATAAATATGAACTATTGGCAGTTGTGCTTCTACTGGAATCACATTATCTGCGTGCTGCTTTAGTGAAAAAGCACTTTAAAGGCTTATTTCACAAAAAAGGATTCTTCGTACTGATAGAATGTAGAGACAGAAATGGTCTTTAGTAAAAGAAAGGAATAATTACCTTTTGTTCGTTTGTTAATTTTTGGCTAGTGTTAGTCACGTCTCCAAAATAGAAAGGACCAAAAGGGAATGCAGGGTATAATTTAGCCTTGAACAGATGATGGCAAATTTGTTAATTGTGACAGAGAAATGCAGAATTTGTATCCCAGATTTTCAGTTGTTCGCCTGAGATGCCTGTAGTGGAGGAGAACAAAAAAGATCGTATCAAGGCAGACCAGAGTGTCCTTCTAGCCTGGTAGCATGTCTTCAGTAGTGGGTGACAGTGAATGTGTCGCTTCATGCTTATCTATGTGAACTTTTATTTATCTATTTAGTTGTCCTTGTATCACACATTCAGTGTAATGAGGTTCTTCTGCAATTCTTTTCCTTTTCACCATTGTGTCAGCTGTTTTGAGCAAGACACTATTGTAAACAAAAATACAAACCTAATTTTTTCTGTTCGTCTCTGTGGCAGATTGTTTTTGAGTATAGTGAACAAACAAATGCCAGGATCTGTAGATCTCTGTGGAACACCACTAATGACTCCTGTCCATTTAGGAAGTGAACATTCTTCCCCCAAACTTTTCTTTATTGGATTCTATACCCTTATGTTACTTGCCTCGCTTGTCCCAGAGGATCTGAGTTTCTTTAAGGCATAAGTAACGATATCAAGCATCCTTTGGAAATGCCAGGTAACTGCATCAGCCAGACCTTTGAGTCCTTCAGGAAAATCCAGCAGTTTGCAAGATATAATTTCTGTTTTCAAAAAACTGCTAGATGCTTCCTCGGTCTTTTTTATTGATGTATTCACTGTGTTCTGTCCTTTCTGCCTGTTCCTTTTCCGTCTTTTGGAACAATACACTGTTAAGGAGAGAATTGCACACTATGGACAGGGATCAGCTGCTCTGTTCCTAATTCCCTTCAGAGCTGATCATGGTGACTTGTTGTTATTTAATATTTATTTGGTCAGTTTTTTTTTGTTTGTTTTTGTTTGTTTGTTTGTTTTTTTTTGTTTGTGTTTTTTTTTTTTTATTACAACCTTCTGTTATTAATTTCTGTTATGGAAATACTGTAAAGTCTACCATGTAGAACTCGTATGCTTCATTTTATTACTATGGTTTATCTTCTCAGAATACTCCTTCAGACTGTCTATTGTGACCACAAATTATCTAGTTAGCTGTATTACTAATGCATGTAAAAAATGATATACGAGTACTTCAATGAGTTGCCTACAAAATCTTGGTTTGATACCAAAACCTGTTTTGTGGTTTGCATTTATATGTCTCTGCATTTTAATCTGCTGCAATTTTTGAACCTGTAATTTCACAGAATCACTAGGTTGGAAAAGACTTCCAGGATCATCGAGTCTAACCATTTCTATCAACCACTAAACTGTGCCCCTGAGCATCTCATCCACCCATCTTTTAAATACCTCCAGGGATGGTGACTCCACCCCCTCCCTGGGCAGCCTCTGACAGTGCCTGAAGACCCCTTCTGTGAAAAATTTTTTCCTGATGTCCCGCCTCAACCTCCCCTGGTGGAGCTTGAGGCCATTCCCCCTTCTCCTGTCCTCTGTCACTTGGAAGAAGAGCCCAGCTCCCTCCTCTCCACAACCTCCTTTCAGGTAGTTGTAGAGAGCAATGAGGTCTCCTCTCAGTCTCCTCTTCTCCAGGCTAAACAACCCCAGCTTCCTCAGCCGCTCCTCGTAAGACCTGTTCGACAGCTCCTTCCCCAGCTTCGTTGCTCTTCTCTGGACATCGAGTGCAGGACCCGGCATTTGGCCTTGTTAAACCTCCTGCCATTGGTCTCAGCCCAGCAGTCCAGCCTGTTCAGATGCATTTGAAGAGCCTCCCTACCCTCCAGCAGATTCACACTTCCACCCAGATTAGTGTCGTCCGCAAACTTCCTTAGGGTGCATTTGATCCCCTCATCCAGGTCATTGATAAAGACATTGAACAGGGCTGGACCCAGCACTGACTCCTGGGAAACTCCACTTGTGACTGGCCTCCAGCTGCAGTTAACTCCATTAACCACCACTCTCTGGGCCATCCAAACAGTTTTCAACCCAGGAGAGTGTGCGCCTGTCCAGACCAGAGGCTGACAGTTTCCGAAGCAGAATGCTGTGAGAGACTATGTCAAAGGCTTTACTGAAGAAGACTACATCCACAGCCTTTCCCCCATCCAGTAGTTGAGTCACTATGTCATAGAAGGTGATCAGGTTAGTTTGGCAAGATCTGCCTTTTGTGAACCCATGTTGACTGGGCCTGATCACCCGGTTCTCTTGCATGTGCTTCATGATAGCACTCAAGATCACCTGTTCCATGACTTTCCCCGGCACTGAGGTCAGACTGACAGGCCCTGGATCTTCCCTGCAACCCTTCTTGAACATGGGTATAGCATCAGCCAGCCTCCAGTCCAGTGGAACTTCCCCAGTCAGCCAGGACCGCTGGAAGATGATGGAAAGGGGTTTGCTTTATTTTGTTATTTGGAATGGGAAATATTTTCTTTTAAATAGGGAGCATTCATGTGATCTGAGCAGATGTCTCTAAAATATCTTCATATTGTCAGTATAGATTTTCAACTTTACTTTCTTTTTATGATCAGTCTTCATTTTACGTAGTGCTCCTTTTGAAGTTAAACAGAATTGTAGGTGTGGGTGGCAGTTTTGTTGTTCTTTTTTTTTTTTTTCCTGGCATATATTACTCTTCTAAATATGTTGAATCTGTACCTGGCAGGGTTAATATTGTAGAGGCGTTTTTCAGTAGTAATCTGAACTAGATTCTGTGCGTGCCCTAACATCAGCTCAGAAATTGCTTTTCTTCTCGTCACTTCCCTGTTCCCTGACTCTTTACTAATGTATTATCTGGTCTTTGAAAGGTCAGATCTTTTTGACCGGTACCTTTGGTTATTACAGTTCTTGTAGAATGTGGACCTTTTAGTTGGGAAACATTCAAGTAATGTATCATTTAGCAGTTCAGAATAAAGGCTTAAAATATCATTTAACCTTTTTATTTGACAGTGCTAATATTTTCTTGAGATATTCCAGATGAAAGGGTAACCATTTTAGAACTACTTTTACCAGCAAATATTAAATATAATAGACCTGTGTCTTATCTTTTTGGGCCTCAGTGAGAAAAGGAAATCTTGTTAATATTAATGAAATCTACAAGCAAGTGTGTAGCGAAGAAGCTGCTGCTGTTGCCAAAGGCACATGTTAGTAATTAGAATTCACTAGTAATGAAACCAGCACTACTTGTGTAAAATTATTTAATGGGGCTCCAAGAAAGTTGGGGAGGGGCTTTTTATCAGGGAGTGCATGGATAGGATGAGGGGGAACAGCTTTGAGCTGAAAGAGGGGAGATTTAGATGAGATACTAGGAGGAAGTCTTTTCCTGTGAGGATGGGGAGCCCCTGGCCCAGGTTGCCCAGAGAAGTGGGGGCTGCCCCATCCCTGGAGGTGTTCAAGGCCAGATTGGATGGGGCTTGGAGCCCCTGATCCAGTGGGAGGTGTCCCCGCCCATGGCAGGGGCATTGGAACTGGGTGATCTTTAAGGCCCCTTCCAACACAAACCATTCTATGATTAAATAATATGTTCCTTGACATCTGACCAAATCACTTGCATAAAAATTGCATGGGCTGAAAGGAGCTGATTGTGTAAGCTGAAGAAATGTCAAGTGACAAATACATGCTTTTGAAATAAATTCTTAATTTAACTTGTTAGAATAAACTTTTGATGTTTTTCCTTTCAGATGTTCTGTCTCTTGAAAAAAACAAATGTAATTAACTGTGAAGAGTAATAGAATGTAATACCTAGAGATGGCAGCTTTGAGCTGTGTTTTGAGCTATGTACTGGTCATTGTGTAATGTTTCCTTTATAGTTCAGAGAAAAAATATCCACAGAGGAGAAATTAGATTAAGTTTTTGACTTGAGCTCCTGAGATTTCAAAACCTGGTGCTAGACCAGAGTGAGAGCACAGAGCTGGTATTGTCTGATTGTGGTGCAAGGTAAATTGGAGCTATATAATTGACTCTGTGGAGAATGAAATAAGTTACTGTGCCCATTTCCCTCAGAAAGCTTCTTTAGTTAAAATTGAAGTACTGTGCTTCTTTATTCTGAGGAAAAAAGATCAGAAGACTCCCACTGATATATAGTTATAACAAGTGACTAAGACTTTTTATGCATTTATAGAAGAGAGAGTATAAAAGTTTTCTTGCTTTTAGACCAAGTAAACTGTTAGGTAGCATTACTGCCAATGCCTCCTCAGACTGATTATTGGCAAGGTGCTACCCATATCTGTTAGCAAGTGGTTCTCCTGTATCTCAAAGGTTATATATAGTCTCTGATACTGAAAAACGTCAACGTACTTCAAAATAATTCATATAAAAAATAGGGTTATAAAGAGAGTGGAGGAAATAGCTTCTGAGGTTTCTAAAGTAGGTACATATCGCTTTACTTATCAGCGACTAGATCGGGAGTTTGGCTGTGAATTGAGAATTACTAAATCCATGGAATAAGTAGGAAAGGAGTTGCAAACGGAGTGGGTATGTGGTCACTGCTGGGAGTTTAGTTGGTAGTGAGATTGTGATTGTATCGCAGAACAACTCAACCTCATAATTAAACAGTTGCTAGTAGTCCCAGGACTGTGGAAGGATAACTGAGCATTGAGGTTTGTTTCCTTTGAGACAGACAATTGGAGTAAAGCAAACAAGCAGGCTAACGCAGAAGTAATCGTAAAGAGTTTTTTCCAGTATATGGACCATTTTATACGTAGTCAAAATTAATTTGACTCATTCAAGTTTTATGAATGTTACTTTCAATTTAAAAGCTTTATTAAAAAAGGGTAATTATTTTGATTCTATTTTGAAATTAATTGGTATTGATGCTGAGTTCTGTATATCTCGTAGTATTTTTTATTAGTCTAATCAAAAGCGAGCCTTAACAAAACAAAAGAATAGGAACTTTTGCTGCCTTAACACGAGTGAGACAAAATCTTTCACCAGTTGGTTTATTGTTATTCTTTTATAAGCCTGTGTTTGTTGGCTATTGTAGTTTAATTTGAAACAGCACTAGGAATGTAAAAGTCTTTTCTATTAATTTTTATCAGATTGTACCACTGAGTTGCATAGTTTATTTTATTTTATGACTTTCAATTGCATTTTGTGCACAACTTGCCTTCTAGTTCTGATTTTCAGACCTCAGAAGTCTATAAGAAGTAGTTAAGGTTAGCTGTCATACACTTTTTGCAGGTAGTCTGGCTAGAAGCCTATTGAGAGTTCCTCTTCATTTAAATGGACCTTTATTCGTCAAGAGATCATTTCCTTTATGTAAAAGTGAGATATTTTTTCATGCCTTGTTTCAGCATTATATTCCACATGATTTGAGTTTTGAAGCCTGAGCACGAGTGACTTTTAGGTCTAGCAGACCTAAAAGCAGATATCTAGTTAATACTTTTCTATGCAGTCTTCATTGCTTATTCTTTTTTTCCCCCGGTATGTTTAATAGCAGAATCGGAGAATGGTAGGGGTTGGAAGGGACTTCTGGAGCTCACCCAGTCCAACCCCCCTGCTAAAGCAGGGTCACCTGCAGGAGGTTGCACAGGAATGTGTCCAGGCAAGTTTCAGTGTCTCCAGAGAAGGAGATTCTACAGCCTCCCTGGGCATCCTCTTCCAGTGCTTCGTCATCCACACAGGAAAAGTTTTCCCTCATGTTGAGGTGGAACTTCTTGTGTTCTAGTTTGTACGCGTTGCCTCTTGTGCTGTTGCTGGGCACCACTGAACAGAGTCTAGCCCCGTCCTCTTGACACCTCTCAGCCTTCTCTTCTCCAGACCAAGATCTCTCAGACATTCCTGATAAGAAAGACACTCCGGTCCCCTAATCCTCTTTGTGGATAAACCTCTCTGTGTAGCCATGATACAGTTAAGAAATAAATAATGAAAACTATGTGTTTATTTTAACTTGGTTAATTTACTTCCAATTCATTTGAAATAGATTATAAGTTAGCCCCTTACTACGTTACTACGTTTCTTTTACATGTTTTTTTGTGGTCACTACCAGATAAAGTTCTTTTGGAATGCGGGCAGGATTTGCATAGCGGTGTAGCATTCCCACGTACAGTCGGGGCAGCTGATAAGTTTTGTTCTTTCAGGAAAAAGAAATTACTGCAAAGTCTAAAGAATAAAAATATCATTAGTTTTAGAGAAGCCTTGAATTACTGGATTTATATGAAATATAAAATATTAACACTAAGATATGATGTAGGGAAGAAAGCCTATCCAAGGTGAAAGAAACTAATGATTGTAGCCTTCTGCTTGTCTGCATTCAGTGGGAAAGATGTAGAGGAATTAGTCTGCTCAGCTGTATAGGCTGTTGACTGGGACTCACCAGACAAGTGGATGCTGTCCCTTGCTCTTTTGGTGATCTTTAAGTACCTTCTTCACTCTGTTCCAGTATTTTCTCAGTGTAAAATGTCTCTCTGTGAAGGGGTTTGAAGTCTTGTTAAAACTACTGTGCGAAAGCCAGGTGATACTGTTGGGGCATGACTTTTCAGGAGTTGCCAAGTACACGGCCTTGAAAGTTGGGAACATGAGACAGCTGCAGTAAAACATATTGGGTCACCAGTCATTTTTGCAATGTTTTATTTTTTTATCTCTATTAAAGAAAGTATTCATTTACCTGCTTTGTTGTAATCCATTTTGTGCCCATCACCTCTGGTCAGTTCACTAGATAACACTGAGAAAAGTCTGGGTCCCTCTTTTTTGCCTACTCTCACCAGACATGTAATTTTATTTGAATTTTTTTGTTATTTAGAAAATCTTATCCAACGATGATGATGATGATCTTAATAAGGTGAAAAAATTAAGAATTTTACTGCCTTAAATAGTCTTAGTTCCTCCAGCAGGCTTTCCAAATTGTGACAGTTTACGTTTTCTTCTCTTTGAGTTATCCTCATTGTCCTCTTGTTTCTGTTTTGACTAGTTGAAATGTGTGTGTTAATCATTACTCTGTAAGAATAAATATTTTCTTCTCTTGCGAAATGTGATTTAATTGTTCTTTGAATCCTGGGTTTAGTCTTATAATTCCTGCCTTCTGCTTTGAACCTCTCTGCCCTATATACACAGTCAACTATTTATAGATCATATACCTTTTGTCACCTTTCTTTATCATCAAAAATTTCTACTGGTATAATTTTTTCCGGGGAAAAAAGCTGATTTGAGAAAATGGAAATATATATATAGGAAAGTTTTACTTCCGTTGAAACTGAGGGGAGCTGTACTTGCTGTTTTGTTGACTTGCACGGGAACAGTTGCCAAGAAAGCAACTGATGTGATCTGTAGGTGAATATGTCGTTCATGAGTGAGCTGCTTAATTGCTTGTTTTACAGCAAGAAATTTCTCATTTTTTCTTGAATCCCTTACTGAGCAGGAACTCTGAATTACAAGTTCAATGTACCATGTAGTTTTCTATACTGTTATTTGCATATGGTAATATTTATATGATATTTTCATTGGAAAAAATGAGGTCTTTAAATGCTTCTGTAACTTCTTAGGTAATTTCATTAATGTGAAGTAATTTATCCAAAATGATGAAGGTTAATTCACTCTGTAAATGTTCACCTCTACTGTCTGCCACTGTCATTAAAAATGTTGCTTTTGTCATATGGTATCAAAACTTTAAAATAGAGTGTGTTGGAGGTCTTGTATCTTCTTAGTGCTTATCTGCCTGTTGGTTGGTTCTCTGTTCCTTTGACGGTCTGCCCCTTGCTCTTTTCCCTCCTCCAGACTGAGGAGAACAATTTTGAACATCTGCCATCTCAGCCACATTCTTGACACTTTCTCCTCACTAACTTCACAGAGACTTTCTGTTTTATACTTCTTGCTGTTGTTTTTCATCTCATCCTGTAGTGGTACACTATCTTATTATAAATAAACATCTAGTGTGCCTTATTCATTTAAAGGTCAGCATTTAAAGCTCTTGAAACTCTATATCTTGTGTGTTGCATCTGTTGGAAAGCCTCACCTTTAACGTAATACCTTGATTTATACTTAGTTCATAAGTAAGGTACAAAGGTGGTAGAAGTTTATAAAGGGATTCCTTCCTTTCGTTCACAGTGTTAGGCTGCTTGGGAGCATTTGTGCTTGTGTCTTTTCTACAATCTCTTCATGATTAGGCTTTCCATGAAAATGTCTGCCTTTGTTTTTCCAGGGTGTTGGGGTTTTTTTGTCTGTGTAACTGTGTATGTAGCTTTTCTCTTTTCATTCTGTATTTCTTTCACTGACATTGGTCTGTGAGCCTTTCGTTCTCCGTGATCAGATGATCATCACTAACTCTTCTTAAAGTGTTTTTCAGCAGCACTAGGAGCTGCTTAATCTCAGAAATAGTCCTGAGCGAAGCTTAGTTAAATCTGTTTTTGCAGTTGATAAAGCAGTTGTCATGACCTAGTTGTCTTTTTCTCCGAGAGTAGTCTCGTGTACAGGATCTGCTGTGTCATTTATAAAGATTGCTCCTCACAGAACTGTTCGGTTATCTGCACTTTGAATCATTTAAGCAGAACTGTGAGGAGGGCTTTCTTACTGTCAGCTGTCTAAGTAATCGTTTCAAAGCTCATGCAGCTCTTCAGGTCACCTTTTCTGGTGTAGTGTCTTTCCACAGTGTCAGAAATCTTTTTTTCCAATGCTGTTATAGGGTACCTCCACCTTCCTAATTAGCTCTCTCTTTTTGCTGAGGTCTGTTATCTGCATTTTAAAATTAATAAATAATTTGTTAGTCTGCTATGTTAGCGATACTGATTTGGCTTTTAACATCTACGTGTCAGTGTAATGAATGGAACCATACAGGATCCTTTTAAGAAGAATATTTGTTCAAGCCATTCCTTTGGATCAGTGCACAACCTCCTTACAGGTTTTGTGGCTCTTCACCAAGCTCTTTGAATTGTTGTTTTATCTCATAGGAAAAGAATGGGTTCATATATGAGTGGGTTGAGCAGCCGGATTCAGTGGGATGTCCCTGCCCATGGCAGGGGGTTGGGACTAGATGATCTTTAAGGTCCCTTCCAACCCAAATTATTCTATGGTTCTATGTTCCTGGACTCTGTTTACCATTGACTGTAGGTATATAAACAGCATTATAGCCCTCTCAAGCCTTTGTTTTGCTGAGTTAAATAGAGCGTCATTCTACTGATCATCTATATTTTTGTGATGGGTTGATCCTGGCTGGAGTCCGGGTGCTGACCAGAGCCACTCTATCACTCTCCCTCCTCAGCTAGATGGAAATATAATGGAATGCTCATGGGTCAAGATAAGGACAGGGAGAGATCACTCACTAATTACCATTATGGGCAAACTAGACTTGACTTGGGGAAATGAGTTTATTACCAATCAAATCAGAGTATGATAATGAGAAATAAACCCAGATCTTAAAACCACCCTTCTTTCCAGCCTTGAATTCACTCCTGATTTTCTCTACCTCCTGCCCTTAAGTGGTGCAGGGGGATGGGATGGGGAATGGGGGTTGCAGCCAGTTCATCACACCTTGTTCTGCTGCTGCTGCTTCTTCCTCAGGGGGAGGACTTCTCATGTTCTTCCCCTGCTCCAGGGTGGGATCCCTCCCACGGGAGACAGTCCTCCATGAACTTCTCCAATGCGAGTCCTTCCTATGGGCTGCACGAACTGCTCCAATGTGGGTCCCTTCCATGGGGTGCAGTCCTTCAAGAATGAGCTGCTCCAGCATGGGTAACCCACAAGTCCTGCCAGCAAACCTGGGTCCTTTCTCCACAGGTCCTGCGAGGAGCTTGCTCCCACATGGGCTTCCCACAGGGTCACAGCCTCCTCTGGGCATCGACCTACTGTGGTGTGGGGTCCTCAATGGGCTGCAAGTGGACATCTGCTCCTCCGTTAACCTCCGTGGGCTCCAGGGGGGACAGCCTGCCTCACTGTGGTCTTTGCCACAGGCTGCAGGGGAATCTCTGCTGTGGTGCCTGCAGCACTTCTCCTCCCTTCTTCCTCACTGAACTGCCTGTCTTCAGAGTTGTTTCTCTCCCGTATTCTGACTCCTCTCTCTGGCTGCAGTTGTTGCTTTCTACGTGTTTTTTTGTTTTGTATTGTTTTGCTTTTTCTTCTTAAATATGTTATCCCAAAGGTGCTATCACTGTTGGTGATGGCTTCGCCTTGGCCAGCAGTGACTCTTTCTTGGAGCTGGCTGGCATTGGCTCTGTCAGACTTGGAGGAAGCTTCTAGCGGCTTCTGGGAGCAGCCACCCCAATAGTCCTTCTGCTGCCAAAAGTTTGCCGTGCAAACTCGATACGGTTTTATGTACCTGCCAGTTTGAGTTCATCTTTCTTGACATGCATGAGAATAATAGTATGCAGTTCACATTTCTATTTAGATCCAGTTGACTCCTTGTGCGCTAAGTCTGAAATTTCCTCTGGGTTGATTCAAACATCTTACATTAGGTAGTTTCTTTTTCTGAGGCTCGGTATTCCATGCCAAGCAGAACTTTGCCAATTGTAATTAGCCTGCAGTTTGTTTCTTTTTTTAACCAGGTACAATTGAATTTAGGGTAAACCCTAGGATGTTACGTCGCAGTATGTGACAACTGCCAGCTGTACAAACAGCACGGTGATGGGATGCCGAGTGTGTGTCCTAACAAAGACGAAGTGTCAGTCTTGGAACCAGAGGCAGATTTTTTCCTACCCAGAATAAACTGTCCTCGAACCAGTCTGTGAAGCAAATGAGTTGGAATTTGTTCTGTGACTTTGTATGCCTTAGTTTGCAACTCCAGATGAAGTCGGAGCTTTAGTAGGATTTGCTTTCAGTCAATATTTAAGTTAAACCATTCATTACTTATCAACACAGATGGCATTGCCATTTGAGGTATGTGGTTCATGAAGACTGATGAATCTGTTTTGCATACTTTTAACTGAACTCAAATTACTCCTCCGTGGGGTCTGATTTTAGCAAATGTGCCCAGGAGGATGCTGTACGCACATTGTCCCTTTGCTTTGGGCTCTGATGACTGAATTTTCTCAATACTTAAGTTACTTTGGTATTAAGAAAGAATGTGCTCTCTTGTGCACGTGCTGAATGAAATCCCTGTAGACTGAGTGAGTGGAAAATCACATCTTAGTTCTGTGAACTGTTCCTTAAGAAAACAATATAATATCCTTTCTAGTTTAGGCTTTTTTTAATAGGATGCTGCAGTATGAGTTATAAGAGCCATATAATTAAAGTTTTTACGCTTGAAGTAATCCAGTTGAGATTCATTTTGGTGTCATTTTCATGGCTGCGTTTATTTTTCAGAGAAATAGTCTCCTTATCATCATTGTTGGCTCAGTTTAAATATCATTGTCTGGGATTAGCATCTGATATTGAGCTGGTTAATGTAAGATTAAATGTGAAGATTAAGATCAGATTGTTCAGTTATGAAATATTAGGCGGCTCAGAAGTATGTGGTTCAGATGTTATCTTTCTGTAATCCATTATTTGCTTTCTCTTCGCTCTTTTCCAATTTTTACAGGAAGACATCTACATGTATGGAGGCAAAATTGAAACGAATAATGGCAACGTTACCGATGAGCTGTGGATTTTCAACATACCCAGTCAAACGTGGAGCGCGAGAACTCCTGCAGTACTTGTACATGGCCAACAATACGCTGTGGAAGGTCATTCAGCGCACATAGTAGAGCTGGACAGCAGAGATGTGGTTATGATTATAATTTTTGGCTATTCTGCCATATATGGTTACACGAGCATTGTGCAAGAATACTACATCAGTAAGTCACTTTCTGATAATTTTTATCATGTACTAATAAAATCCTCATTTTTTTAAAGTGAAGAACACTTTTGTTTTCAGAGAGCAAAGTATGTGTTTTGCAAAATAAAACCTCATTTTGTTTCCTTCGATTTACATAGCTCAGATTTCTTGTTAAGCAGTTGTTAAGCATAGCTCAGATTTCTTGTTAAGCATTTCATACATGTTTGGAGTATAATGGCTTGAGGTATGCGTTATTGTGTGTGTGGGCATGGGACTCTAAAGGGGCTCAGTTTTTAAACCAGGTATTCTATGCAGTGGTTATTGTTATGTTGAAATGTGGTTTTTTTACCCCAGACTTACTGTTTTCACCCTGGAGTTGATATAGATAGAGTAAAAAAGAATAAGTAGAGCGAAAGAAGAGAGGGCAAACCGGAATACAATGAATGGTTTCTACTACAATAATTTAGTTATTTTGAAGGTTCTGTAATATTTTTGTTCTGATTTTTAGAAAGTAATAACTTAGTTAATCGTTGTATATAAGTACATCGTTGTATGTGTTCTCTAAAGTGTATACATGTTGCTATTGGAGGAAATAAATGAAAATGAACTATTTTTGTAAATAACCTGCCATGTCTGCCTGGGATTTTCCCTGGCGAACTGGAAATCTTTTCTTAGAGGTGATTTTATATGCTAGAATTCAATAAACTAAGATTTTTTTTTTATTTTTGGTATCATGTTATACATGGTACATCTCAGATATTACTTCAATAGAATAATCATGAAAGTTACGCTTTCTGATGCATTTTTAAGAATATTTATATGCTCACTAATTCAAATTAAATTCTTCTTTTACTTTCTTGGATTCCTTGTTTTCTATAGAATTGATCCAAGTCCCTCAGTGATTTAAGCAATCGCAGAATATGTAATACAAAATTTCAAAGTAATATTTGTATGGTAGGGCATAGTAAATTGGTTACGTTTACTTTATTTGCCTGTATGCATTTGTATAGACGTAATGTTTAAGCAGAATTATGGGGTAGATAAGTCCCTTCAAAACTTAGAGGGTTCTTATGCTTCCTGTTGGTAGCGTTGAAATTTTATAACACTGCTGAACAAGGATAATAAGAGAATGGGACTAAGAGGAAGAGCACCATGATGTGCTTTATCCATGCTGAACAATTTGATTGAACTGCATAAAACTAGTATATATTCTGGTCTTAGAATGATGTTTCATAACTATATTTTAAGATTTCTTCGCTATTAAAGGCCTGAATTCTCTATAAACTCAAATTCTGAAAGTTGTAGGTTAAAAAAAGGTGGGGTTTTTTTTTCCCCTTCAAGATAGAAATATTTTCTAGTTTTCTGTGTGCTGATTCACTCTAATTGAAACTTTGAATTATTTGCTTTTTCACATGCTGCTTACTGAATCTGGAGTAGAATTACCAATATTATTCTTGCCTGTTATTGTGGTTAGTTTAATTATGAAGAGGGAAATGAAAAGAATGAGGAGTACATGATTCGCTTGGTAGTGTGAATATTTTTGTCTGGCAGATTTTGTTACTGGCTTTATGGGTGAAACGTGCAACTTGTTCTTCTAATTTTTTTTTTTAATGTTAAAGCTATGTTTGTGGGGGATTAATAAAATGGACTATAACCAAGTGTATATAAAACAAACAAAGAAAAACCCCCTCAAACCTTTCATACCATGGCTTTGAATAGGTGACGCGCTTATTTCTCAGGCACTCATTATGGGTCTCGATTATTGTCATGTTAAGTCTACTCTCGGAGATGATAATTTTATCACATACCAGCGAGAAATTCATAGAATCACTAGGTTGGAAGGGACCCACTGGGTCATCGAGTCCAACCATATTCAGTTTATTAGAGAAAGTATGCTCCGTTTGCATCAAATATAAAGTAACCTTGCAGCAATATAGGGTATGACTGTGGAAAACCATTGATTTCAGTGACTCCACTGGTGTGATGAAAGATCGTTGGTGTACGCAGTGCTTTGCAGAACGTGGTCTGTATGGTGGAACTGAACCATTTCTGCTGTGGATACTTCATGTTCCATTGTACCTCACTGCATTTCTTTCCTTTCCCTCTCCACTATGTTATATGAATTTTGTAGCAAATTTTCCTGAATTCTGTCTCAGCCGTAGCATTTATCTACAGTTTCGCAGCTTGTAGGGTCATTTTTAAGCATAACGTGCCAGATGGCGGTTTGAGCTAAGAATGACTAGTGTTTGAGGACTTCACAGAGGTGCAGGACCCGAGCTATCAAGGCATAGGAAGTGGTGGAAGTGTTGCTGTGAAGCCGCCTGAATAGGAAAGAAACCTTCTTATAAAAAGGGGTTCTCACCTTATGGAAAGAAAGAGGAGAGTCCCATTTTCTCTCTCTTCCTGCTTGCTTTTAAAATCATATGTTTCTTTAACACTTCAAATTGTACTACTTTATTCTTTCTCAATGTTATCAGCCATGGCTTTTACTTCTAATGAAGGCTATTTTTCAAGCATTTACCTGCCGCTTACTGAATGAAAGAGGCGTAGGAAGAGGCAACTTACCCTTTGGTTAATATGAATTGAAACCTTTAGTGATCCGGTCCTGTAATGAACTTCAATTAACTTGATAGTGGAATTCTGGTGCTGAAGCCTTCTGACCCTGGGTTCCATGGGATCTGGGTCAAAAACCATCTAAAGAAGTTCTAATTGTTTGTGGATTCCCTAGCTTTTTGCATAGGAATCTAGTTTTTATTAACAAAACGTATCAATCAAAGGTGTGTGTGGCCTAAAAATTTCTCTTGCCATTTTCAAATTAGTGAAGAAAATTTCTGTCAAAGTCAAATAAATTCTGGAAAAATCAGGTGTGGTTTTCAGGTAGATTTTCACCATACAAAAGCAGGGAAAATATTTCTATGCCAAAGATACGGTGGATGCAGGAGCAAAAGAGCTTCCTGTTGTCCTTTATTGCTGTACCTAGACTTACGACTTTTGAGGAACCAATAAATCCTGGTACGGGAATTATGTGAATGATTTTACTAACTTGAACCATAAAGCTTTTCTGGGTTACTCCCCAGGGAAATTTATTTCCCTTTAGGTTAGCAATACCTCATAAACCTCCGAAGAATCTCAATGTGAGTCTCAAGGTGAATATAATAATGGTGCTTTGTTTTACCTGAGGTTTATAAAGCTCCTTATATATTAAGAAACTTCTGAATAAGTCTTCTGTGATTTTATTTTATTTTTTTTAGAAGACAGAGATTTCCTTGGATTAGCAGCATGTCACTGGTTTTAGGCTGATTTTTTCTTTTTCTTTTATGACTTGGAAGTAGTTCATGTAGTGCTTTTGATTAAGAACATTTCTTTAAAATAGTGTTAAAAGAAATGGCCCTATGATGTAACGTGTGTTTCCTCTTTTTTGTAAGTTCGCATAAGCTTCATGTTTGCTCAAAAGTATTTTCAGTTTTGTCATTGCAATGTGAAGATGGCACACTGAGGTGCTGCTTGGAAACCTTGTTCCTTTTCCCTTAACCTCTCTGAAGGTTGTATTGTGGTAAGGACAGATCAGGCCGATGTATCCAATTTTCCTTGGATTTTCTAGTGGATTTATTAGTGCATATTTTTTTTTTCAAATATCTTTCAAGAAACATCTTAATCTCAAAATCCTATTTTAATTATTGTTTTTCTTGATCTGCCCATCCTAATCAGTTTCATGCAACAAAAGATCTGAAAAACCAAAAGAATAAAGTTTTGTGTCTTTTTTTCACTTGCTTTGCATTCTGCAATGGTAGAATGGTGTTATTATATATCTTTGGATGCAGTTAACTTCCTATGACCAAAAGGCTGGAATTTATCACCTTGGCCATCAAAATGGGTGCTTTTAAAATATAAACACCATATTTTGTAATTCCTTTAAAACTATATAAGGATTAATCTTTAACAGTCTGGGTTTTGTTCGCAGCGTCATCAGAAAATTGGTTGTAATTCTAGTGGCTAGGCATTTTCTGATTAATAGCGTTTATATTCACTTGTTTTCTGGGTGATACATTTTGAATATAAGCGGCTTGTCTCCCTTCTTGGAGTTCTCTTTGAATTATATTTCTAGATAACAGTACTCCCTTTTGCAAGACTAATTAAGGCAACCTCAGCTATTCTGCTGTCTTTCTAATGGTTGATTTCTACCTTTTCCAAAAGGAGTTCATCTCTCTTGAACTTGGATGGATAGAAAATGAGGATGGTGAGGCCCTGGCCCAGGTTGCCCAGGGAAGTTGTGGTTGTCCCATCAGTGTAGGTGTTCAAGGCCAGGTTGGATGGGATTTAGAGCAACCTGGTCTAGTGGGACGTGTCCCTGCCCATGGCAGGGGGGGTTGGAACTGCATGGGCTTTAAGATACCTTTCAACCCAAACCGTTGTATGATCAGTATTTAGATGAGAAGATGAAGATGATGGTGTTGATAGAACAGTGTATTTGCAGGCTGACTCCTCACCAGCCTTCTTAGATAAATTGTATCAAGTAAGTCTATTTGTTAACAAGATAATATGTATGTCATATTATGTATTCATAATTCAGTATTATTGGTACAAATTTGGTGTTTGTGTTCAGTTGTTAATAGCTTGATAATACCCAACATAGAGACTGGAATAAAATACTAGTTACATTACACTATCTATGAATAATGTATTTATATCCGACAGAGTATATTTAGTGTATTACACAGATATCAGCATTCATTCACAAAACTTCAACACAGTGAGTCTTCCAGTTTTATATATACAACTTCCTGTAAGCCCTTATCACTGAAAAAAGTCAAGCTTGCTTATAGAGGCACTGCCTGGAAACAGTTCAATGAAAGTAGAATAGCAGCAGTAGTGACTAAGAGGCACAGGTGTCTTCACTGAAGAGAAGAATCTGGAGTAAAGAGAGGTAATCTTCAAGTACCTACATAATACCAGATCAAAATGGAAAAGGAATTTAAACTAACTTTCAGATGAAGCCAGACGTATGGTGATATGTGCTTTACTTGGATAAATAACTTTATGATGGCAACTAATTTAGGTTAAGAATTAGGAAACTTCTCCATTTCGGAAGTCCTCGTCCACAATTTCTGTTCTTCTGATGTAGTCTTCGAGAGGCTATAAAGGAATTATTTCTTCCATTTTTCATCTGTAGAACTGGCTGCCTAATCATCGTGGGCTCTTGTGTGAATAGGCTGGCATCTACAGGAAATACCTCCTGGCTCGGTCATTTTGTGGCTTATGTCATCAGGTGGGAAGAGGGAGGGGAAAAGATGGAAATTTCAGGACCACAGGCAACAAGAAGTCACTTAACCTCTCTGTCTTTTTTATTGCCATGGTAAAATAGTTTCCAATTGTGTTTTATTCCTCAGCTGTAACAGCTATTGTGACTGGTTTTATTGTGTGTCTCTGCAGTTATTAACGATGTGGTATAAAATGTGGATTTAAGTGCCAGTTTAATGAGCTGCTATCAAATTATCCTTTTGTGAGTTCTCAGCAACTGACTAGGTATAGATGCAGTTAAATAACTAAGAAACTGTAGTTGGAAACTGATTTTAGCTCCGTAACTTTACAATTTACTAGCAAAGTGTCTGTCTCCATGTAGTTTGGGCTGCCCCGTGTTCCGTGCTTCTACCAGGCTGCTCCAGGTAGTTACCCCGTGCTCGAGTACAGGGATCCCTAATGCAGCTGCTCTAGCTGGAGCACTGCATTCCCATCAGCCACCTCTGGCTGGACCAAGTTAAGGTTGAGGGAGAATTCATCATAACTGTTCTTTTCTAAAAGGTTTAGGCTTGTTCTTGATTTTCTGTATGTGCTGAACTCTCACGTGGGAGAGTGTAAAATATTGCCTGGCACCTGTAACAACGATGGTTTTGTGACAATTAAGAGTAGCAGGTAATAGCCTAATAACATTAACCATTAACATTAACCAGTTGCAGTTATTTTGATACGTTGGTATGAAATGATGTCTTAAAATAAATCTTTAATTATTGCTGTATTTAGCATTATAGTGAAAATGATTTTATATACTTAAAACTCCTATTATGGAGCAATAGCAGTAGTAAACCTTAAACATCTGTCTTTTATACATCTATTCCAGGGTCTACTTCTTGGCTTGTACCAGAAACAAAAGGAGCGATTGTGCAAGGTGGATATGGCCATACCAGTGTCTATGATGAACTGACAAAATCTATTTATGTCCATGGTGGATACAAAGCATTACCTGGCAACAAGTATGGATTGGTGGATGATCTTTACAGATACGAAGTTAATACTCGGACATGGTAAGTGGGGTTTATAAAGTAGGAAATGAAGTTGTTGCTGAAAAAGAAAACATAAACACAGAGTAAGATAAACTTCTAATAAAGTCGTGTAGGCATCTCCGTATCCTTTGCACGTAGCAGAACAGTACTTTGTCTGCAGAAAATGGAAGAGTTGTGGTGAGGGATTAGACTTGAGTCAGCAGATTAATGGAGATACACATTGAAGGAATGGCGGGGAGGAAGCTTTGCACATCTTCTACAAGTTAAGAGGTTCTTCTATCCAGATATAACCGCCCTGCCAAAATAGTACATGCTGTTGCCACACGGTAGGAATGTACTGCAGTTGCATGTTCAAGTAGCTATTATATAAATAAGCAAAGAAATCTAAGAACCGTGGAAGGTTATTTTTCACAAAACTATCAGAAATGAGAGAAAATTCCTGGTATTGTGTAAGGATTCTTAGTTATTAATGTTGTCCATGTTTATATTTTTCAGTTCCTTGTCCTTCAAGTTTAACTTACGAACACTATGTACATATTATTTATAGAAAGTGACCTCAAAAGTTTTTTCTTACCTTAGAGATGATTTGAGATCAAGAACTATTTCTTGGAACATTGCATTCTTGCAATTTAATATTTGTGCTGAGCACTAATGGCTTAACTTTAAGCACACAAGGCTTGCTCTCAGATGTTGGAAACGTGGGTTTGATTTCACTGAGGCTCCTGATTTTCAATGCCACTAACTCATGGCACTTGGAAACATTATTACTTATTAAACATTATTGGAAACAAGATTTTTTTGTCCCTTGTAATGTATTTTTGAATTGCTGGAATTTTAATGCGCTCTTATTATAGTCTGTTCTTGGAACAAAGTGATAGTGTGTTTTTTGAAGGTCTATTCAAGAATGTAGTAATAAGTATTGGAATATTTTTATTCATTGATGCCAGAAGTCAGTTGTGCTATGGGACTGAAAACTGGCTGAGGGGATGGGGTAATGACACTCACGTAGTAATAAAATATTTGTTTACTGTACCTGCAACACCTTATAATCAGTATTTAAAGCACTCAGTAAGGGAAGAAGTGGAGTTAGGACAGCTTTCTCATGCCCATGTACATGGCTTTTTTTACACTCTCATTTGCTTGTCCTTTCTCGTTCTCTCTTGCCCTTGCTTACTCTGATTCTCTCTCTGATCTGTCTGAGGTTCGTATATAACTTCACAGAACAAAATAAAGGGTTAAAACCTAAAGCGCATTGGTGAGTGTGCTGGTGGCTTGAAGGAAATCTCATGTTTTTTAAGCAATTAGAAACAATCTCATTAATTTTCATTTTGTCTTTAGTATTTCCTTCGACGTTACTCTCTAGTTGTAGGGGGGAATCTGCTTAAATGACAGTATGAGGATTTAGATTCAGTGTCTTCCTCTTAGCTTGTTTAAACACAAGATCTCTTGTCGCTAAAAAAAATACCTTTAGTTTAGTAATTGAGTTAGATCATTATGCCAAAACAATGAGACATACTTTAAACCCTCTCTCCCCAAACCCTATGATAATGTGAAAGTATTGAACAAATGTTATCGGTGTGATTATAGAGACAGTGTTATTCAGTCGGAAGGAAACATTGTCAAGTCAGTACATCCAGGACAGGAAACAAATGACAAAACAATGAAATTGTAGGTGTGAGCAGCGTGCACTAACACAAGTGAAAGTGAGAGTCTAAACCTAAGAACAGTGAGATTACAGAAATAAGGGTTATTTGAGGCATGGAAATAATATTCTGTATTGACAATCTAATTGGTTCTTCACAAATGGCTACAGCTGGTCTGCTTAACCAATTCAAGTTGGCAAACCCCCCAAATGGTTCCTCTCTCCCTTAGTAAGATTTATTTGCTGTGATTGAATTGAGGTTGTGTTCGGTTCTCTCTACTGGCCCCACACCTGCCACGTTCAAACTGCAGTATTGAGAGCTCTTGGCTACTGTTGGGCTTGTTTTATTGCTCTGGCACAGACCAGACCACACGCACAGGCTGAAGTGAATGAAGAGAGATCAAAGACTCAGTGTGCATGGACTCTTTCTTTTCTTTTTTTTTTTTCTTTTTTTTTGTTTTTTTTTTATTTTTGGGTACTGAAAGTCTTGTGTATTTGAATCTATTTATGAAACAGTGCAAGTGTTTTTCATCATAACTAGAATGACTTCTACCATTTCTTTTCCAGGTCTGAGTGATCAATTAATTAATTAAAAAGTTTCTCCTTTTCAAATACTTAGAAAGGTCTAAAAATTCTTTTCACTTTTGAAAGAATTCTTTAAATCATTTCTTCAACTCAACGTGGCTGAGAATATAAGAAGAGAAATTTAGGATATGAATTGAGTTTTCATTCAGTTTTGAGTAAAATATACCATATTATTATTGACTTCTGAAGAATGCAAACAGGATATAATTTACTTCTGATACGTTATTTGACAAACTAGATTTTTAACTGGAAAAACCCCACATGACTTTTAAGTGAATGTTAAATGTATTTGTTTTAACATGAGACAATTCATAACCTTAAAACCAATCAGAATACATTTCCTATTTACTGAGTAGTAGCTTTACTTCTGTGTTTTCCTTGTAATTTATATTAGTTTAATGTATAAATATCTTTGTGCATGCATAGTTTTCCAGATGTTAGTGTGTATTAATTTATTCTTATGTTTTGCAGGACTATTTTGAAAGACAGTGGTTTCGCAAGGTATCTTCATTCAGCTGTCTTAATCAATGGAGCTATGCTCATTTTTGGTGGCAACACTCATAATGATACTTCCCTGAGTAATGGTGCAAAGTGCTTTTCTGCTGACTTTCTTGCATATGACATAGGTAGGTATTGTACTGTATTTTTCTCAGTTGAGTTTTAAATATCACTGTGTTGCTTTCTCAAGTCCAGCTAGTGTGATCCTTTGCACCTTCAAGTCATTTGTATGTTATATTGTGAAACTAAAACTGACTTTTGCTCCGTAATAGTCTTAAGTTTTTGGTTTGTGGAACAGCGTAGAGTAGCTAAAATGTTTTTAAACAGTTTCTCAAAATATGTCTAATACTGTCTTATAATATGAAGAGCAGATATGTTGCTAAATTAATTGCAAGAATTGATGTGGTTTAGAGTTTAGAACTGAGAACTTTGTGTTTATTGCCTCCAAGTACTGATTGAAATTTTTTTTTTCATACTGAATATCTATGTAGAACTAAAAATATGATGCTGGGATTTTAAAAAACCAAACCAAAATAAAAAAAAACCTCAAGAGTGTGAGTGTCTGAGTCAACATTGTGGCACATAGCTGTGGATTTGGCCTGTGCAGTCCTAATGAAAAGAAGAAAAGAGACATCGATACCATTCTCAATGCCCTGCATATTTTTGTAGAATTTTGGCAAAACTCATGTAAGAAATGCAAACTCACACAATGCTCTGTGTGGTGAGTGGTCTGAAGGCTGACTGAACCCTGAGGAGCCTATAGGAGGTGATAAAAGGAATGAGGTGTATGTAATTTCACAAGAGAGTGGCTGAGAGCGGAAAAGATTGTTGTTTATAAATATATGCTAAGAATGTGCTTTGGAGGACAACTGTTTAAGGTAAAAGTCTTGGGACAAGACTAGATAGGTGTAAGCTTTCAGTCTGTAGAATGATTGCAACCTTTAAAGCTGTGTGATTATGGAAAAGCCTCCCTATAGGATTGTGGAGACTATAAATCTAAAGGAATTTAATGAGTCCGTAATCTGTTTCTTGCCTTGTTTATTGCCACTGTTTGTCTCCCCTTAAACAGTTTTTCCCTTTCCTAATGTTCATGTCTGTATTTTATGCGTAGGCTGCAAATATAAACACAGGGGTCGTATTTGGGCAAAAAGGCACAGACGCTTGTCCTGGGATCTAAACATTGGGAAATATGTCAGAGCAGTCTGGGAAATGGACTCGTGGATGAGCCTGTTGAGCTTAGTGCCTGGATTTATTTTTGGCAGGCGTTTATCATCTGAATACAGTGGTAGAAGAGGGTGAGACATAATCCTTTTTATAGGATGGCTCTTCATGGCATTGTGTATCAATATCAACTGTTCTGTGTTAGCTTTCATAAGCAAATAACCAGTAAATTAAGTACATGGAACATATATGTGGTATTTCCTGCCCATTTCACCCAGTGTGCAAATAAGTGCCTTTTTGGACAAGTTGAATTTTTGGACTTTATCCCTGTATTACATGATCTGTAGCTTCTTGTAGGCGTCCTACGGGGTGAGCTACTGATTTTATTCTCATTTCAGTTTACATCTGGTTTTAATTTTTAATGAAACGGAGCTCTCTCCTCACTTTGGAGGATAATATTACTTATTGGTCCACATTTATTTGCAGAATGTCCACTTGAGACTCAGTAGTATGAGTCTCTGAATAAGTGTAACTTCCTGACTGTCACACACCAGAAGTTTTTTATCCTACTTTATGAAAATGTTATATGCTGGGTTTTTTTTGGTGGAATGATATTTTTTCTTTTTTATAGTTGTTTATAATATTTAATAAGTTATTTTCTTGCAAGTCACGTTCTCCATGTGCTATCTAACTGATGAAGTAAAAAAGAAACAGTTCTAGTAAATTCTCCTTAAAAAAATAAAATCTATGAAGATTGATTTGTTACAAACTTGATGTTCTGCATTATTCATTTTGTCAAGTTAGAAACAGGATCTCACAAACACATTAGACATATATTTTTTCAGAAAATAGTAAATACTTATTTTACTAAGAATTAGATAATTATGGAATGGGTGTAGTCCAGAATTTTATTTACCTTGTATCCTGAGTTTTTGAACAGTGCTTGGGAGACAAAATATATGATGCTATCAGTATCATGTTTCCCAGCTACCTTGCAAGTGATGGAGTTTTATGCACTGTCTTGGAAACAACGCGTGCTGTCTGGAAGCGAGCCGACTCCGAGAGATAGAGCCTGTACAATTTATGTTCAGGTTGGGCTACAGAGTATTTTTGATTATATCTCTTATTGTATATGGCATAGTCTTATGGATGGTTTGCTTCGGCTTTTTATTATCCATGAAAACGCTTCCTGTTTTTCATATTAATGTGAAATAACTATTTGGGAGGATTAATCTCAGTTAAGTTTTGCTGTCTAAGTGGTTGCTTTCTAATGCAATCTGGCAATTCAGACTCTCTTCCTCTAGTCAAGGTGGGGAGATGAGTATCTCTAGAAAGCAATTAATTTTACCAAGCTTGGGAGAGAGTTGCTTTTTTGTTTTTTGTTTCTTTTCTGGGATCAGGCATCGCTTTCTAGGTACTGAACTTAGTCTACATGCAGAAGTTTTAGACAGTTAAACGTAAGTGTCAAACCCAGAACTCAGTTCAGTCATTTAAAATGCTTACTGCATTTTAAATACTTAGTGAATATATTTCTTAAAGCTGAAGACTCAGATCTGGAAATGCTATAAAACTATTAAAATACCCTATTTTTCATATTTTAATATTGTTTGGTGCATTTACTTACATAGCAGTAAACATATGATTAGGAGAGCGCTGCATAAAATGAGATTTAGAAGCCTGGCCTTTGGGTATCCTTTTGTCCTCTGGTATTTTACCAGCAGGCTTGCCACCAAGTTGTTCTAGAAGCTGCTTAAAGATCTATGAATGGTTATGCTCAGAGAGATGATACTTTTCCAGCTGTGCTGTTAACTGATTACATTATGCTAAAAAAAAAAACCCCCTCGGCAGTGGGGACAGAGTTACCCACTCTCCAGAGTTACCACTGGGCTCAGCCTTGGATGCTGTGGCTGACCTGTGGTTTTCTAACTGGTGTTGGTTATGGGCTTTCTTTATCCGCTGTTCACTGGAGTACCGTAGTTACCTGCTCAGCGCATAATGAGAAGCTGAAAGGCCTCAGCTGGTGAGATCCTACCAATTACAGGTGTAGAAACACAGAATGGTTTGAGTTGGAAGGGACCTTAAAGATCACCTAATTCCACCTCCCACTAGATGAGGCTGCTCACAGCCCCATCCAACCTGGCCTTGAACACCTCCAGGGATGGAGCAGCCATAACTTCCTTGAGCAACCTGTGCCTCAGCACCCTCATTGTGAAGAATTTCCTCCTTACGTCCAGGATAAATCTTACCCTCTCCAGTTTATACCCGTAGTACTTATCAGTATTCAAATTAAGGTGGTTGTTAAATTATTCCATTATACTATTTTGAAAGATGACCTTTAACACCAACTGAGATGTGTGTGTGTTGTGTGTGAGGTATGGCTGCTGCACGCCGGTAATCAGGGATTTATCTTCTTCCTAGGTCTTTCCTGTGTAATTGAGAAACTATGCATTAGGAGCTGTAGCCTGAATTCTCCCCGTTCCTACGTTACAATATGTATAGACTGCAAACCTTTGGGAGACGGAGTAGAAAGAAAGTAGATAATCACCGCTGACTTTAAATTTCACCTAGTGCTTAGACCCCATGGAGATTAGTTTAAATAAATGTGTGATAGAACCGGAGAGGAAGTGTGGTGTGTCAGTATTGATGTTTTGCTAACATTTTCCGCTTGGCACAAAGTTTGACATTAGTTCAGTCTGCTTTTTTTTTCCTTCAGGGACGCAATCACCCAAGTTACTGTTGGCCTCAAGTTCACCACTGTATTTTCTGCCTATGTAATGGTTGAGCGGTTCAACCAGGCTAGCGTGCTGGGCAGCCTTTTTCTGAGTACTTGATTAAATTAATTATCTACATTGTATAAGGAAGAGAGGAAACCATGGTGATCTGCCTGCTGTAAAAAGTTCTAGTCTAACTCCTGCTCCCAACAAAGAGTTTTTGTTTTCCAGCAG
Organism: Cuculus canorus; assembly: GCF_017976375.1. Classification (NCBI taxonomy): domain Eukaryota; kingdom Metazoa; phylum Chordata; class Aves; order Cuculiformes; family Cuculidae; genus Cuculus; species Cuculus canorus. The sequence continues at coordinate 4,530,297 of NC_071407.1, read as the reverse complement.
TTAGCTTAGTGAGGTCACGTCTCAATAACTGGGCTGCGTTCTGTGAAAGGATAAGAACAGTGAAATAAATAACATTTCATGCAAAGTAGTTCTTAATTTTTTAAACATTTATAAATAAAACAAAACCACTTCATGGAGACGTCTCATTCTTTGACCGTGATTAAGGACTATTTAGTGCAAGCTAGGAAAATCTGAGGGTGTGATTTTGCACACGCTTACATGAAATTGAGCAAGAATAGCATAGTTGGATCAGCTCTCAAATGGGCTCCAGTGTAACCTAAATGAGCTAAGAACTATTATGAATTTTTCTTGCTGCTGTTTGCCTTCTGGTATTACAATAATCATGGAGACTGCTCCCAGAGAAAATAGGGAGGTATTCTCCTGAAAAATACCAGAAGTTTTTACTTATGCTCCATCTCCTGGGCTGTTCCATCAACCACCGTTTTGGAACAAGATTAGAGCTGGTAACCAGATTTGGAGCAAGAATCCTACCTCACTGTTCTTTCCTGTAGGTTTGGGAAGACCAGGGGGGTGCAGCATTACAGCTTTATTTCAGTGCTGATTAATGCGTTGTATAAATCAGATTTATAATTTATATGACATTAGTGTTATTGGAAAGCTTCTCTCTCTAAATGTGCAAATGAGTATTCAGGTGCGAAATTTGCAGGTAAAAATAGATTAATTGGACATTGGAAGCAGAATTTATAGCAGAAATCTTAAGTACTGAAATAGTATCTTTTTTTAAAGAAAATATTTTGTAAGAGTAAAGATATTGATTTTACTTCCTGGCCAAATGGTATTGTTAGTAAATATATTTCTGCATACCAATTGCAGTTACTGTAGTTTCAGGGTATGAAGCATTCAGTCCCTGTCCTTTTGTTACCCATATGCCAATTGCGAAGGTGTCTGGATACTCTAGAAATGTGTACAGAACGAGTGACGAGGAACCTCTGTAAAAGAAGCCAAAACCTGAAGTCATTGAAAATGGCAGCTGCTTACGTTCTCTTTCCTAGTGACACTTGTATTTCAGCATTGTCTGTATCTATGAGAGAAATGCAGTAACCTTAACATTACAAATAACAGTACACTCTGCAATCTTTCTTTTAAGTCTTGTTACTATCTGGATTTCAAATTATTTTTATGAATTAAATAATATGCACATTCATTTGCTTATGAAAGACAGTATTACATGCAAGATACTAAGTTTCTTCTAACAAAGCTTAAACTTTTTCCTTTTTGGAAAAAAAATTCAAGATTATCTCGTCTCTTCAATTTCATTTGTAATCAAGGAGATTGTATTTTGTGATAAAATGAATGGTCTATCCGTAAATTGCTTGTAAAATAAGCTGTTTCAACTCTGCTCTGTGTCAGCAACAAAAGGAGCAAATTTAAATTTATTTATAGTTGTGGGTTTGGGGTTTCTTTTCCTTCTTTTTACCCAATACAACCCCTTCTAGTTTTACAATTCTCCCTCCTTCTGGAGTTACAAAGGCGTTATCAATGTGCTATTACAAAGATAATTAAAGCAGCAGCTGTGATAGATTGTTTTATGCATTTCTGAGCACCTGAATCATAAATGTGATTCTGGTGCAGTCTGTAGTAGCGATTACCTCTGTATTGCTGTACGGTTAGACAAGCAAAACCACAATAATATAATGCACTAATTGCTCCTTTTAATGGTAAAGCTCAAGGTGGTTGTTTTTTGAATACTGCTTGGGGAGCTACTGTTACGTACATAGACTGTGCTGTAGATGTTAGATCTGTGCTTTATATTTGTTTCATGCCGTTTCAAACACGTTTGCCTTCATGTTTTTATTATTCTGAATAAAGAAAAATATTTATACGGTGTGGAATGAATTTGAAAATAAGGTTTTCATTTTTACTTAACTTCGGTGCTTTAGTTGTTTGTGGTGTTTAGTTGTCCAGAGTGACAAATAAAGGGAACCAGACAGAAGTATAATGTGTGTCTATACTTTATGCACAAACATTTCTACTTTTACCGAGTAAAACTATCTAAGTAGTTGTTGGTATTATGTAAAGAAAGCATGCAAGCTGATTCTTTGTTGTATGTAGGGCTGCGCCGCAGGTGTCTCAGTGCGTGTTGACTGAGCAGAACTGATAGACCAGCGTTTTAAATCTATTTAAATATTTAAAATTGAGAAATGATTTGATGATGGAGACACGAAGGATGTAGTTTCTTATAACTTTTCTTAAAGCATAGCTGTGAATGTGCTAAGAGGTTGTCACCCAGCCTGCCTGCCGGTGCAGAAATACAAATGGAATCCTGGCAGTAGAGTATGGAATACTTATCACCTCATTTTCTAGAGACTGTGCTAACAACTTTCACTTCCTATTTCTAACAATATATATTTTTTAATCTGTTCGGCAGAACAGCGTTGACTTGGAATAGTGAAAAGTTACCTAGCTTGAACAGTTAGGGCGCTTTCCTCAGCAATGAGACTAGGTTTAATCCCATTGGGTAGGAAATGAACCTGTTTCTTCTATGTCTTGGATCATTACTCTAACTACTATTAAACTATATGAAATAAGTCTTTTCTCTTTTATTGGATTTTGCAAGTGCGAACGCTTTCCAGTGCTTAAGGAAAGCAGTGAGAGTATAGCTTTGAGTGAGTTCCACCTGCAAGTTCTGAGTGGGCATAGTGCTTCTGTTCAGACTTGAGTGCAGTAGCGGACATTGCAGGAGGGGGAAGGAAAATGAAGTTGAGGTGTAAATAACCTTCTTTTCTGCTCAGCACTTACAGTTTATTGTCTGAGTTTCTGTAGCGTAGTTTCTGTAGTGTGTTCTGCAAAGGGAGTGTCTTGGTTCCTTGATGTTCTCTTATATTCTTCACAAAATTTTGTAGATTTGGGAGTGAGTTGTTAAGGGTTTCAGAGTCATTCTCATAGTCTTTTTACTTATTGAAAATCCTTGAGATTTCCATGCTGCATTTAATAAAGAAAGAGGAGAGTAATTACCTTTAAAATAACTTGTAGATGTGTGATTTCCTTATATTTTCATAAAAACAATTTGGATTGGAGGTAGTTGGATGCTCAACTCGTATGATACCAGAATGGATTTATTAACTTAACTCAGATGTTAATTTAACGGAGCTGTGTTAATGTCTGTCTGCACCAGTTCTGCACGAATTTTTAAGAAATACATTGTTCAAAATCAGATGTGAATGGTAAGTGCAAACTTACACTGCCCTCCAGTCCTAAACAGGTTTTTAATGGTGTGTTCAACTGTATGTCTGAAAAGCCAGAGTCACTCGTAAGGAGCCTTGCGGGACTGACAGGACAGAGCTAGGATTCCGTATTTCCCTTGTTTTTCCTGCAGTCACATTTTGGTAAATTTAATTATAATTAAATATTTTAAAGCAAGTCTATATTGGAGTATTTTACTGATGTGACTGTGTTGGTTAGAAATGTGGTCTTTTTCTTATAAAATCGTGGATGCATTCATGGGATACATTTTAGTGATGTATGACTATATTATACTGGTATAGTGTGTTCCTCGTACCCTGCTATATGTGCTGTTATTGTACCTTGCTATCGACCTAACTGATTGCATTTTTTAGTGATCTGAGCAATGGAGCATAAGTTGTGCTGCAAAGAATTCTCAGGACTCCTTCTCTGTGTCTTATGACCCTTGAGACAGCCTGGATTCCCATTTCGGTTCAGGCTTTGTGAAATAGTCGTTACGGTTGCAACATTGAGAACTCTTCTATAAAATGCTTTTGTTATCACCTCTGATACCAGGAATGCAATATTGCCAGGAGGGTATAGATGAGAAGGATATAGGTGACTGGACCAGCCACAGGGTGTCGAGGTCTATCCTGTTGGAGTGCGAGTCCTGGAGAGCTCGACCCTGTGCAAAGCTCATTTGGGGTTTTTCTCTGCCAGCATTAGCTGCATCACCTCAAATCTGGTGCGTTTCACTGGTGTGTTTCATCACAGGAATAATTTGTGTGGCTGGTGAATTCACTCTCATAGCCACTTCTGTGTCATTTGGTAACCAATTAATCTCCGCTAAGGAGGAGTAAGAATCTTGTTCTTTCTAGTTGAGAGTGCGGCCTCTGTATTCCTCCTTGTACTTTCCAGTGAATAAGAATTCTGCTAGTCATTTTGGAATGGCTAGAATCAGAATAGTTTGGGTCGAAAGGGACCTCAAAGCCCATCCTGTTCCAACCCCCTGCCATGGGCAGGAACACTTTCAACTGGATCCGGTTGCTCCAAGCATCCAACCTGGCCTTGAACACCTCCAGGGATGGGGCAGCCACAGCTTCTCTGGGCAGCCTGGGCCAGTGTCACTCCTTCATCTGCTGAGTAACTGTTTTCTATTAAAAGAAGTACGCATGCAGTATGTTACACCTGGGTATGTACAAAGCAAATGCTAAATACAACCAGTATCTTATCTTCCACGTACTATTGGTGTAATACCTTAAGAGTTGCACGACATGATAAAGAGGTATTTTATTCTGTACTCCACAGAGCTCACTAGATTTGATACAACAAATAAACCACACAGAAGGCTGTAATAGAGACAAACAATATTGAAACTCATACCGTGTTTGCTGTTCGTCATTTCCTTCATGGAATTGTATGCTAAGTCTGGAAATTTGGATACTTTGAAGTGTTCAAAGGCAATTCGAAGATGATGGGCAGGGACGAATACTATTTGATTCTTTACCGAAAAACACCAAAAAGTCAGTTGCTTAATGAGTTGTGTTCTGTATTTATCAATCTGGACAGAGAAAGTCAGATCAGGAATTTAAAGCTGAGCGAAAGTAGTACTCTTGCACACTGCTCCGTTCCGTGTTCAGCAGTCGTTGAGAAGGCTAGGACGAGATAAGAGAGAGGACTATTTGTAATGTGCTTCCCTTCACCCTTTTTTACTTGTACTCTATTGAAAAGACCTGCCTGTTTGACAAATGCCATCAGCAAGAATGGAATTATTATATCTCCAGCCCTTAAGGTTTTGTTATCTCAAACCCAGCCTTTATTACGGTTTTATGGTTTTCCTTTGGCATTAACTCCCACTTTTTCCCAAACAGATTTCTAAGTACAGGAAACACTATATATTTGTATATAAGTTTGTAAAAATACAAAAAATAATGTGCAACACTTTCTAAGATGAGAGGAAAAATTAGTGTGAGTTTTTAAATGGCCTAAAACACCTCCAGGGTTTCCTTTGCCATCAAAGGCAGATGAGTGCAAACGTGCTGTTTCTGTTACGTGGAATGACATACAGCAGGAAGAACTTGATTTTTAAGTATAGCAGCAAGATTTTGCTTGTCGGTTGTAGCATTAAAATGTTTGCTTTTTTTATCATAAAGAGGGGAAATGTTCTCTTGAAATAGAAATTGAATTAATGTTTGTTGATCACTTATTTCTAATAAATAATTCGCCTTAGTCTGAATTTCTTATGTAATTCAACCACTGTGGAGGTGTCTAATGCCAATGTTATGCTGGGATCTGGGAAATACATGAGTTTCAGATGAAGTTAGGAGTACTATTAAATATAAAACTTGTGATATGTAATTAATTGGTGTCCTAGTACTTCTGCTCATCTCTTCCCCTTGTCATGTATGTAGTACTTTGCTTTCACCAATCGATTTAAATGTGAACAATAGAACAATTGTGAAAAATCCGAATGTTTATAATTTACATATATAGTTTATATTAATAATACCATAATTCTATGATAATATAATGTTCTCAATGATAGTGACAGAAGGCTGAAGTTGAGAAAGAGGCAAGATTTTGGGGATGCAATTGTCCTATAGGACAGTGGATTAAACTTGCTATACTGTTTTATTCTTCAGACTACTAAATTAATTCAGAGTCAACCATCTGATATTGAAATTATTGTAGTTTGGACCATCTGTGTTACTCGTGATGTGCTTTTAGTTTCTGTTTCCGATTTATAAAAAGATGTAATTGATTTATCTATCGCAGCCCCATCTCACCCTGACTCTTTATGGGCTCAAGCTGTGAACCTATCGAAGCTGAAGTCAATCTAGCGCTGTGTTACTGCAGTTTTGCCCGTAGCTATGCTGTCCTGTCCCATCTCATGTGCCGAATCCATCCTTGTGTGACCCTACGCTGTTTGCCAACTGGGCACAAACTGGAAAAAGTACTGCTGTGACTAATTTTCTGTGTTAGAAGTCCCAGAAGAGCAGCACTGGCAGAGGTGAACGAGAACAGGACCAGCAGAGCCAGCACTTAGTGTGACTTAAGCTTTTGCTTTTTGTTTTTTAACCTTAGGCAGACTTCCTTCAAGAATGTGTTTTGGTGGTGACTTTCCTTTATTTTTAATGATATCCATTTGCATAAATTATTGCAAACATAAAAATTAAGTTATATACTTTATTTAGATGTGGCTGTCATTGGAATCTTACTGGGAAATTAATTCCGTGATATTGAGTAGAAATCAACCTGTATGAATTGCATTGACTCTGGAAACAGCTTCCAGTTGGTTCCCCCCAGTCTTGCTGTGTGCCAGTGACCTCTTCTTACAGAGATCTCTGTAGGACATTGTGTTTTTGTGGTGCTCCTAACTCAGTGTGTGAGGCTTCTGCAGGCACATACTCTGTCCACTGCTGTATATTATGGAGAGTAGGCTGAGCAAATAGGTCTTATTTTGTTTCTTAGTGTCCAAATTGACAGCTTTCTCCCCAGTTCAAAAGAAGAATCATCTTGTTATTCTGGTCTCAAATGACATTAAGGCAAAAGACAAGTAAGTTTTCATTGAGGGTATCTGAAAGGACAACATAATTATCAAAACCCTAAATATATATGTGTGTATACATATATATACACACATATATATATATACACGTATACAATATATATGTGTGTATATATATACATATATATATATACACACATGTATACAATATATACAAAGCCACTCTTCGATTTGGAGTAAATTGGAGAAGTCTCTCTCCCTTTAACTCCTTTTCAACTTTAGATTTAGTTCTTATCTTTGTATGTATAAAAGATATATATTTTTTTTAATAAGAGAAGTGTAGCCCTCTGATATGAAAGATTTCCTGAACGTTTACCCTGCCTGTGTCCAAAACCTATTATGATGATGAATTCTAGAAATGGTTTGCCTGTTCTGTAGAAAAATACTTTCTTTGCTCGGTTTTAAAGGGATTTCCTTGAAGTTTCGATCTCTAGGTGCTCCCTATTTCTATTACTGTGGGATTTAAATACTTGAAGTCAGTAAAGTTCAAGTGGGAAATAACACCGAAAGGACTGATTGTTCTGAAGAGCTAAAATCCCTGTTAGGGCAGAAAAATAAACTGCACCAAACCCACGTTTGTAAATGCTCCTACAGCGATGCTAAAAAATATATGCTTGAATAATTAATTTGAAGTGAAGATACTGACACAACATTAATTTGAAATACTTGGTGAAAGCGAAGTAATTATTGGCATAGTTAAATCAAGATACCAAATGTAAGGAAATAACAAGATGGGCTGCACAGCTGGAGGAGCGGCTGTTTGTCTTACAGCACTTGTGAAGGGAAATAAGTTTACGGTTGCAAATGCTTAATGAAATACGTATGGATTGAAATCCTTTGGGTAATTAGCCGGTGTGTAGTGTTAAGGCAATATTACTGATCACTTGATGACAATGATGGCAGTGGTGGCGGTTGTGAGTGTTAAAATGGGCCGTGAAGGCAGAGAAGGGTATAATAAAGGGATACTGCTGTGAGTATCCTCTGACCTTAATAAAGGATCTGATAGAGAAACGTTGCTGACCAAGTCCTTGGAGCACCTACTCAAAAAATGTGTCTAAAAGGACAACCTGTTGATTTGTTCTTGAGCAATGCAAATATATCTTCTCAGAACTAGTGACTGCATTGTGCTCATGCTGTGTTTTCTAGAAGTATAGAAGAATCTTTATGCATATTAATCCTTTCCCCCCAAAAATCCATTAGTGATACATTTAAAACAGAGATCTACCCAAAAATGCAAAAACTACTGAAAAAGAAATGAAAAGAAGGACCACAAATTACAAAATGGCATTAATGGAGTATGTTTGGAGACTGATGTATAGTGTATATATCACTGCTCCGTAACATACCTTGATAAATGCATATCGCTGCAAATAAAGACTCTAGAAGGACCAAATGAAGTCCAAATAAATAACATATTTAAACAACAGAATAAAGCTGTAGTCGTAGGAAAAAGCAGCTTAGCTTTCACCTGGGGACAACAGAAGAAAGTCTGTCAAATTCAGCTGATTTTGAAGAACAATTAAAAAAAATGCTAGAAACTAATATTAAAAATGGTTTCAAGCATGTCAGTCAAATTTTGGTTCAGAGTTCATGAGACCAGTAGGTGATGAAAACATGTTACTATTTGAAGATCATGAGGTATAGATTGTTTTCAGAACTGAGACCGTAGGGGTTACCTGCACTGATCCCTCTGGGAAAGGAGGGTAAATAGGCAATACAATTAGTTGATGCTTAATATACGTTAGAGTGTCTAATAAAATCCATTTTGCTTATATTTTGCTGAAAGCTATTAGAATGATTTTTTTTGTGTTTTCATATACTTTTGTTTTCATGGAATCAGAATTCTAGAACGGTTTGAGTTGGAATGGACCTTAAAGCCCACCCAGTTCTACCCCCTGCCATGGGCAGGGACACTTCCCTCTGGACCAGGTTGCTCCAAGCCCCATCCAACCTGGCCTTGGACACCTCCGGGGATGGAGCAGCCACAACTTCTCTGGGCAACCTGGGCCAGGGCCTCACCACCCTCACAGGAGAAAATTTCTTCTGGATATGTAATCTAATATCTAATCTTTTTTTCTTTCAGCTTGTGATGAATGGAAAATTTTACCAAAACCTAATCTGCATCGAGATGTTAACAGATTTGGTCATACTGCTGTTGTCAGTAATGGGTAAGTGAAGCGTACTTTGAATTTTCCTGGCTTTTTCTAAATGAAGAAACTGTGGCAGAAATGGTACCTATGTGAAGTATGGTTCAATGATGTACAACTGATGTAGTTTATTAACGTGAAAAGCAGTACTCATCGGGGACTTTACTTGTCTTAGGCAAACAGTATAGCTCATCATCAATTTGCTGTCCTGTGGAATGTGTTCAGTGGCATTTTATATGAACCTTCTAGTGTACTGAGGTGTTTCCTCATTGTTACGAACTACAGTGAATTTGAAATTCAGCACCAGCTATAATCATCACTTAAACGTAACAGGAGAAATCCCGTTCCCTTTGCCGCATGCTGCAATTCCTTGTTTATTTACAGTCGTAAAATGAAAAACATGTAACTAAAACTTGCTTGGAAAAAGCACGATTTTGAAGATATTGATACAGCGATCATCATTAACTACTTGCAAGAAAAAAAAGGCTGCCAGCATCTACACCAAGTATTAAGTATATTGCTTATACTCTAGAAAGTATAGCGTGCTTTCATGTAGTTTGCTGAGTACTGGTGCTCAGTTAAAGCTTCATCATCAAGAAAGAGGAGATGCAGTGGATCTGAAGTTTGCTGGATTTGGTGGATGAGGTCTCTGCTTCCCTTGCCCCAACCCTCAAAGATAAAATTGTAGGACCAGAAAATTGTAGTTGGGCTTAAAGAAATTTCTGCTGTTTGCTTGTGTGAGTTTTTCTGTTGCTGGTTGTCAGATGGCCTGTATCTGACAAATAAGAGTTTACCCGACTTTAACAGAAGTAGTTGTAAGTTGTAACTCCCTCCGTACACAGCATTTGAAACAGATCAATGAACTGATTGCTGCATTGAGAGAAAACTGAATGAATTTGTGTTGTTTTAAGACATCTAAGCTGTCTGATGCTTGGAGAACTGTCACTTTCCATGAACTGGATTCAAGGTGAAGATACCTATGGTTTAGGTTTCCCCCGTCTCCCAACTTCAGGATGTTTTTAGTAGGGTTTTATGTAAAAAAAGTGTAATAACAATAAAAGAACCTGCGTAACTGTTGCATCATGTACTCCTAAAACAGAATAAATCATACAGTTACCAACAGCAAAAACCTTTGGAGAATATCTCAACAGATATGCAGGTTCTTTTATTATTATCTGGTTTTAATTTTAAATCAGAAGGGTAAGATCTCATGGATGGTCTTCTGATTCTGATGTCAACAGCTACTGCACTGGAAGTGTTACCAAAAAGAAATTATAGAATCATAGAATGATTTGAGTCAGAGGGGACCTTAAAGATCATCCAATTCCAATTATTTCTGACTGGCTTCGAAATCTTCTTAAAGAAAAATGTTCTCATTTCATGCAGGCCATTATTTCACACGCTGTTCTCATTACCTGACTCCAAAAATGAGTGGTTTTCTCCATAGCTCTTACCGGACATTTGGTAGATGTCACTTACTAATACATAGAGCACACCACACTTTGAGCAGTTTTAGTCTTAACTTCCACGGAGAAACACATTGAAAAACTTATCCATCTTTATAATGGGGCCACTGACAGATTATTTAGTAGACAAAGATGAAGGATGCTTTTTATAATATTATGTGGCATTTTTTTGTATTGTATATCATGACAGATAAATCAAGAAACTATATCTATAGCTACGATAACAGTTATATTTACTTTCTTTTTCCTAATAGGTCCATGTATATATTTGGGGGTTTTTCGAGTGTTCTTTTGAATGACATCCTTGTGTACAAACCTCCCAACTGTGAAGCATTCAGAGATGAAGAACTATGTAAAAATGCTCGTCCAGGGATAAGATGTCTGTGGAACAAGAAGCATTGTGAATCCTGGGAATCTGGACATGTTAATAACATCCTTAGAGCAAAATGTCCTAAGAAAACAGGTAAGTGAATTCTAGTCTTAGAGTGTCAAATTTGCAATGTGCTGTAGGAAGTGGGAGAATCCCCAAAATATAACCAAGTGGAAACAGTTATTGAACTGTTAAGACTGTGCCTCTCTGAGAAAAGCCAAAGCAAAGAGATTTTGGGATTGATTTTTGAAATCATTCAATTCTGGATTTTTTTTTTTTTTTTAGTTTTATACAGGAATTAGGTGCAAAAGAGCACAAATTTAAGGAGCAAAGAGGTACAAAGCGTAAGGGGGCTCCTATTCCAAAGTATTTTGACTTGTCACAAATAAATTGCTTGTGCAAGTGTTGTTCTTTTACTCCGCATGAACAGAGGATGTCTCCTTGCTGTATCCACCTGCTGTTTATTCTGTGCCTCTTTCCTTGTGCCACAGTATAAAGTTGCTAACCAACCTTTGGCTGTGTGCTACGTGACCAAATGACCATGTAATTAAACTGCCGGGTTACGCTTAATGTTTGTTAGAAAATTACCACCATTGCTATTTTTAGCTTTTATTTGTTTCCGAATGAGGTATCAAGTGGCAAACTCAGCAAAAAGATGCATTATAGAGCAAAAAGGTTACCTAGATACAGCTTTCTGAAGAACTGCTTTCCTACAGTTCCATAACACTTAGAGGTGTAGAGCCTACAAAGTTTCAACTCTTTATAAAAAGAAAAGTCTTGAGACACTAAATAGAAAAGTAATACAGATGGAAGTGGGTCTTATAAAAAGCTGATTATATCAACAGGTGTTTAAACAAAAAGCACACACAGGCTGACGCGAAATAGAAAAACTGGAGCTGTTTCTAAAATAAAACTGATGCAAAGAGAATAAACTACAACTAAACTTGGAAGAGATGAGATGTATAGAATTCTGCTTGCACAAAGCATGGTGCAGATGGTGCCGCCTCACTGCTGCCAAATCCTTCCACTTTCAGGTGGTGATATCCTGCCAAAAGCCTATTTTTCATGTATTCTTTTTCACGACATAACTCAATTGTTACCTAGTTGAGAGTATCACCTGAGAAACTGCTGATGGCCAACAGTAAAGGATAAGCAGGAAATTCAGTTTGTCTGCAAAAGTTCAATTTGTAGATAGCAAGGCTTCCCTGGCAAAACGACCTCTTAAACTTTGTGATCACAAGACAAAAGAAGACAAACTGCGTAGGAGTTAAACAGTGTAGCTTGTGTCAAAGATGGTAGGAATTCTATTTTGGATCGTGGTGATTTTTCGTATCCTTTATACAGCAGTAATAATTTGTGTCCCAAACTGTTTTATATAACATAAATTTTATTCCAGGCCTGATAAGGATTTGCTTGTGATAAGGATTTAACATGAAGTCTTCCTCAAATATTTTTTGTGGAGAGAGGGCAGAACTGTAATTTACCAATCATTGTTAAGATAATAAATTAATTTATCAAAACTTAAAATGTCCCTTTATTGCTAATATGTCTCAGATTTTTTTAGTTAATACTTTTTCTATTGTCTTCTTGCATAGCAAGCTAATATTTCATCAGAAACCTGCATCTAAAGAGAACCTTTCTTCTGTGTTACAGGAATAAAGAATGAATAGTTTAAGAAACTTTCTGATACTCTTTGTTTATGCGCTGTGCTAGGAGAGTTTTTACACTGCGATACAGTGAATATGCCTTTAGTCGATAGGAGACTTATGATCCTTCGAATATTGTTGTTACTAAAGGAATTTGTGAAGAAGTAAATCTTATTAACTGAATAGAATGCATTTCCTTCGGTAACTTAAACCTTTGTGAATGGCTAGAGTTCGAATGAAGGATGTAACAGGAAGTGCTTTAAGCAAGTGTTTAAAATGTGGTGTTATTCTCCTTCTGTGTGCTGTTTCTTTTTCACTTTCCTGTGTATTACAGCTGCTGCAGATGACAGATGTTACCGATACGCGGACTGCGCGAGCTGTACTGCCAACACAAACGGGTGCCAGTGGTGTGATGACAAGAAGTGCATCTCAGCAAATAGTAACTGTAGCATGGTGAGTCTTTGCGAATTTCTGATCATGTTATTACTATTATTGCTTTTCTAGCTAAACTTGTTGCAGCAAGTGGAAGGGGTGTGGTAGACTAATAGTAGCTTGTTTTGAACACAACCATAAACATCTTTGCCAGGCATTTGCAATAAAAATGTTGCAGAGGGCAGAGTTGGACTGCAGCAAAGATACCTATTTCAGGGGAAAAATGTATTCCTTAGGGTTGTATTAGCCCTGTGCGTATCACAGAATGGGAGAATGATAAGGGCTCGAAGGGACCTCTGGAGATGAACCAATTCAACCCACTTGCTAAAGGAGGTTCGACTGGAGCAGAGTTGCACAGGAATGCATCCAGGCAGGTTTGACTGCTTCCAGAAAAGGAGCAGCTTCTCTGGGCAGCCTATTCCTGTGCTATGTCACCCTCACAGTAAAAAAAGTTGTTCCTGATGGTCAGGTGGAACTTCCTGGGTTCCAGTTTGTGCCCATTGCCCCTGGTCCTGTCTCTGGCCACCTCTGAAAAGAGTCTGGTGCCATCCACTTGACGCTTGCCCCTCTAGATATTTATAAACATTGATAAGGTCCCCTTTTGGAATCCTTTTCTCCAGGCTAAACAGACCCAGGTGTCTCATTCTCTCCTTGTAAGAGAGATGCCTCCAGTCCCCTAATCATCTTCATGGCCCTCTGTTGGACTCTCCAGTATTTCCTTGTCTTTCTTGAACTGGGGAGCCCAGAACTGGACACAGTACTCTAGAGCCTCACTAGGGCAGAGCAGAAGGGGAGGAGAACCTCCCTCAGCCTGCTGGTGGCCACCCTCTTCATGCACCCGAGGATGCCATTTGCCTTCTTGGCCACAAGGTCACGTTGCTGGCTTACGGTCAACATGTTGTCCACCAGGACTCCCAGGTCCTCTGCAGAACTGCCTTCCAGCAGGTCAGCCCCTAGCCTGTCCTGGTGGATGGGGTTATCATCCTGTGGTGCAGGACTCTACGCTTGCCTTTGAACTTCGTTATGTTCCTCTCCACCCAACTCTCCAGCCTGTCCCAATCTTGTTGAATGGCAGCACAACCTCCTGGTGTATCAGCCACTCCTCCCAGTTTTGTGTGAGCAGCAAACTTACAAGGTGGCTGTTGTTTTTTTTTTCCCTTTTCAAACAAGACCAGGTCAGTTTTGTTAGTTTTGGTTGTTGAACATTGATTATTGTAGAAATATTTTTTTTTTTAAGTCATGGAGATATTTGTCATCGCATTAAAGGAATATGAGCCTCTGTCACCCTGAGATAAAGTGGTTTGTGATGATTCGGTAAGATTGTTCTGATCTTTGTTATAGACAAGCAATAAGAATGTATAGATTCATACAGGTTCATATTTTTTATTTTTAATATTGCTTAGTGCTATTTTTATACTTTTAAGTTATTGTCCACCAGCTGCTGCATCTCTTGCTTGTTCATTTGATTTTTTGACAAGCTTATAATAGTATTTTAGCTTTATAAATTTTGTTCCACGCAACTGGCTGTGCTTGAGTTGAAAGTCCTTTCTTTATGCACTCCCATGAGTAAAAGCAGCTTGCTCTCTGGTTTGAACCTGATGCAAATCAGTCTTGTTCTCCAGACAGAAAGATTAAGGTGTGAGTTGGATTGACTCTGACTCAAATCTTGCCCATTCAGGGTGAGCAGAGCCAGCTCTAACCACTGGCATTTGTAGCTTGTTACTACTAATAAAAGCAATGCAGACACAAATTTATCAGCAGCCGTGTTATAAGTCTGTCAGAGCGATTTCACATTCCAGGCACTAATGGTGAGCTTCCTTTGTGATCTTCAAGGACTCTTCCTTTCCTAACACATTATACTATATTAGGTGCCAATTTTCGAACTGTGGTTTTCATCTCTAGCGAGGAGCAGTTGCTAAGGAGAAGACCATCTTCATCCCTAATAAGTACTGGGTATTTTAGCACAAGCCTCTTGGTTCAGTATCCTTCTTTGACAGCCTTTCACACCAAAGATTGTCAGTGCAATTAGCAACTGATGCACCAGTCTTCTCTATATTATTTCCTGTCTTTTATTCAGAGTTTGAAGTGAATAGCAAGGGCTGTTAGTGGAGTTACTAAAGAATAGGATAGTGAAAATTCGTTGAAATGATTTCTGAAAAGAGTTGCTATTAGAAGTTAAAGGTGGCTATTGTAAAATTAGCGTCTTAGTTGGAAGGCAATGGAGGCAGAATTTTGCAGCTATTGACATGAACACCAAAACAGCGTCAATGGAATGGCATTATGTGGAGATATGGAATGGATCAGGTTGGTGAGCCATTTTCATAGACCGCTGCTTTGGGACTAGGGACATAAAATGAAAATGTTGTGACAGTGACAGTAGTGTGATGGGAACATGGGATAACAGACTGTAGACGTGGAAACATCACAAGGAGAGAGCCTCATATTTTGCAGCTGTACAAAGACCTTGATTTATTACTTAGAACATCCAGATGAGACAGACAATGATGTTTTAGGAACTGTTGCTTTTGCTTTTGAAGCAGGCCGGCGTACTAAAGATATGTTGGCAATCAGTTTGGCATTGGCGGCATGGTCATGGGAATTCACAAAGCAGTGGCTGTTCTGCTGATTGGAAGGGCTGTAAAATAGAGGTTTCCCTGAAATAACTCTGGTCAGGTGGACTCCATAAATGGTACTAAGGCTTTGATGATACACATATACCTGCCTGTGCCCATTGTCTTGATTATCATCAAGAAGGAAATGACATCACTGATGTTCCTATTCTTTTTCTCCCATTCAGTGGATGACTGCATCAAAGATGGAAATTAAAACAGGGATGTTTTAGTTGGCTTGTAAAACCTAATAGTGGCTATGATGATAACTGCTAAATGACTGAAGAGGGCCCACCAGTTGCCATGAAAGGCAAAAATTCCTTTGCTGAGGAAGAGCAGAGAATGCCTGAATTTTAAAGTAAAAAAAATTACTTTATCAATTGTTTTCTGCTATTCAGAAATAGAGCAAAATATTGGTTAATAAAGTGGCAGAGAGTCTATTAAGAGAGTAACCATTTTTAAGGGCAACAATATAGCAAGTCCACCTTATGGCCATAAAGCAATTTTATTTCTGCAGGAATAGAAGCTACAATTAAAAAATATGATTGCACTGAAGCCCTGAAAGCACTGGAATGACTCCTGCTTGCCGGCCTTCTAAGCAATGTGCTTAGAAAGAGGAAGGAGAGCTGAGTCTGGCCAAGTACTGTGTGACTTATGTTTGTGACTGGCTCAGTGCTGATCGATTTATGTGGGCTGAAAATTGTAAAAATACTTCTGTGCACGTGTAGGCTATTACTGGACAATGTGTTGGCTTCTTTTTGATATTTGTAATGTGAAAGAACTTTGAAAGTTTTCTCTTCTCTGTCTTTTTTTCTTTTTTACCCAATGCTCACATGAGTTACCGAAACAAATGGGCAGATCTACTAAGCTAATAATTTACAGTTAGACTAGGCAAACTAGACAAGGTTGTACTTTTAGCCTGAAAAATCCAGGAGGAGGAGAGAGGTACATTATTTAATAGCACTTTCCAAAATTCCAAGATATACTGCTGTAATATTTTCATTCTGCAGTGGACATGCAGAAAGTCATTGCAGTTTGTAAGTCCATATCAGGAAAAAAACAAGTCTAAGTAAATCAGTCGTAAGTGGGAAACTCTCTGTATAACATGATTTACTCATACTTTGGTGTGTAAACATTATAAATATCCTACAGCAATATAGAACTTCAGTAACAGATGGGCTGTCATATTTCTGAATTTCATTGGGTTGGGTAGCTTAAGTTATAACCTTAATATTGTGTTAATATGAATTACCTATTGGATTCACATCTATGTTGAGCTAATGAGATTTTCAGGCAAGCAATGTTTAAATTGGATTTAAGGGAAATAAGTACTGGGAATAAGGGAATACAACAGAGAACGTTATTACAGAATAGTCACTAGTACTTTGAATTTTATTTTAAACACTAAATAACCAGCGCACAAGAAGCTTCACGATTAGAAAGTAATAGAACAGATATCTTGGTTTAGTTGGAAAATTGTGATCTGTGTGTAGTATCACTAAGAGTATATAATTTTCAAAAGCAATCTTATTGTGGAAGGATTTCAACTGTCACCATGAAGTGTTAAAAGTAGGTATTGTAAATGAGCAGATGGAGGTTGCTTGTGCACTGAAATTCACTTTAAGGTATGTCTCACATGGTATTGTGAATATGCGTCAGTCACTGAGTGAAACTACATGTGAGTTTCTTCCAAAGGTGGGTTTTTTTTTTTTGCTCTACTGTTCATATGCATTTATTGGCCTAGATAGATCCTGGTGTTCTGTTGCTTTATGGTATTGCCTTTGGCTCTGTTTCATGCTGTGGTGTAGATGC
Organism: Cuculus canorus; assembly: GCF_017976375.1. Classification (NCBI taxonomy): domain Eukaryota; kingdom Metazoa; phylum Chordata; class Aves; order Cuculiformes; family Cuculidae; genus Cuculus; species Cuculus canorus. The sequence continues at coordinate 4,513,064 of NC_071407.1, read as the reverse complement.
CTTCTCCTAGAACTGCTTCCCTGGTTCTTTTCGCTTTACAGTACCAGAAAAATAGTGAGTACCTTTTATAATAAGCTCAGTCACGGGCATTTGATCCAATAAAGGCAACAAACAAAGCCCTAAGCAGCAGTGTTCTTCAGCAGGAATGAAGCTGGTCCTGTGTGAGCCTGAAAATTCGCTTTGACAATTGCATTATTTCAGGTCTTTAAAATAAAATAAAACAAAAGGAGCCTGTCTGTCTCCCCTTCTCAGTGCAGTAGACTGATGCCTTTAGGTGTGCTTTATTGTATTCCAGGGGGCTGTTAGAAAGGAAAGCAACCAAAATTGTCATGTAAGCCAGATGTTTACCATCTAAGTGCAATCCATTTTTGCTACCATGCATGAATGAATCTGTTGTAGTTGAAGAGAAACAAACGTTGTTAGGGTTGGCCAAGGCGACCTCCGGAGGTCCCTTCCAACCTGAACCACGCTGCGATTCTGTGAGTATTAAACTGTCTTCTATTAGGACTTATTTTGAATTACTGCTTGAAATGAAGGTAGCAGAAGATAGCCTTATAGATAAGCTGTTTAATTGGCTGAGGATTTTGGGCAGTATCTTAAGTATCAATATTATGTCTTACCTGAAAGTACTGTGCAGGGGAGGAAAATGAAGACTTGTATTCAAAATGGTTAACTATGAAAAGGAGACCTCAGTTTTCAGAAAAAAACAAACCAAACTCCCCCAAAATTCAAAGTGAAAAATCCTTCCTTGTTTACTTCTTTTCTTGTACAATAAGGTACCAAAGAATTAATATTATTCCTGATTTTATGCCACTGTTTGACAAATCGTTTCCTGTAGATGCTGTAAGTTTTATCCGAGCTGTGATGCATACAGGTTTGCATGATGGAAATTTTTGACAAATTCTTCTTGTGTTTTGCAAGTACTGTTCCATAGCTTTGATTTTTTTTGTTTCATTTAATCAAGATAAAATAGTAGAGCATGTTCTTACACCTTCAGTCAGTGATGTGTAGCTATTATAACACTTAACATGTTATGCCATTTTTTATAATCTTGTTGATCGTTTTGCTTGCTTCAGCCTGGATAGGATGAAGTAATTTACTGAGAGGATATCCCTGAACTATCTAAGAACGGAGATTTAGTCGAGGAATTTAAGCTCTTTCTGGAGTCTGTACAGGAAAGCGACATCTTCAGAGTAGTCTGACCCACTCCAAATGTGTTGTGTAGGACAGGTGGGGGGAGTTGAGCTCTAGAGATGCCTGTTGGACGCTCTGCTGACTGCTAAAAGAATCTAGAGCTGAAATTCAGCTCTTTAGCTTCTTTGTGACTGTGATTTTCGGGGAGGCAGCAGCCTACAAGGTATTTCAGTTGTGACTTCTGGTTTGTTAATAATTAGACACATGTTTGAGATGCTGTTTTGTCTATTTTGTTTTTCTAGTCAGTTAAAAACTACACCAAATGTCATGTGAGGAATGAACAGATCTGCAATAAGCTGACGAGCTGCAAGAGCTGCTCGCTCCACCTGAACTGCCAGTGGGACCAGCGGCAGCAAGAGTGCCAGGCGCTACCTGGTAAGGGCTGCTGGGCGGGCACGCAGCTTTTCACTGTGGGTTTTCAAACCCGAGTAAATCTCCTGCGTTATTGCCAAAGAATATTTATTCAATGAGTAGACCTGGATTTGTTTTTCTTACGCTGACTCTCCCTGCCTGGCTGTGTCTGCGCAGGTGAAGACAGATGTAATTGCATCACTGATTGATATATCAATACTACCTTTAATCTTGTTAGGAGAGAGAATAATAATAGGGAAGGCATAGCGGCATGTACTTCTACATGAGTTCGAGCCTGTGGGGATCACTGAGTGCAGAGCTGAATTGCCATACTGCATCCTTTACTCTCACAAATTTGCTGACACGGTTACTTTTGCTGGCTGGGGTTTGATCTTGTAAATTATGCTTCAGCCATTCTTTATTTCTCCTGTGCAGATAAGGTTTAAGATGTAGCTTCTTGATTATCTAATGTTGGTAATACTATGAGAGCAGTGAATATTAAAATGCTAATATGAAACATTCTCAGAAGGTGACTGTTAACATTCCGACATAGTAGTTATTGTGTAATTCATATTCATAGCTACACGCGTGCAGTTAGAGATCAGAACCTTGTCCATTTGATCTTTATGGCCAGATGAAGTTAATGAACACAAGTTTTTTTATTTCACAGAGATTACTCATTAAATAACATAAATCAATTTATTCTGTGCAGGTTAAAACTGCATTTGTGGAATCTTCGTAAAGATTAGCTGTAACAGTTGCTCTGAATTAGTGACTCATCTTTTGATAGTTATTTGAATCTGAGTAATGCTGAAATATATTGAAGAGGGAAATATTTATAAGCTGTTTCTGAATGTCCTATTGTTTTGATTGCGTTTGTGTTTAAGCAAATTTCAATGCAGAGATAGGACGATAAAGCAAAGATAGGGTGAAGTGATCTTTTAATTCTAAAGCAGTTGTATTCAGATTTTGAAATTTACGCAAAATTTAGTTAAAGTATGAGGTTATAGCACTATTAATTATGTACATAATCTAATCTTTAATATTTAGATCTAATTCATTCTCAGATCTAAATGTAGGGAAGAGTGTGTCATAATGATATTGTTATGCTGACACAACATATATCTTAAATATTTTATCACTTATTAAAAGCTTCTTTTCATAAAAATAACCCGTTCAATATAATACTGCTTGGTATTCTGGAATTTATGTGATGTGAAAAGGGATATTGACGGTGGGATGTATTTTGAATTATGATCTTAGGAAGATGAAATTCAGACTCCCTTAGGTTCGAAAAAAGTATTTTCAAATCAGCTTTAATTGTCTGCTTTTTACACTAGCTCATCTGTGTGGGGAGGGATGGAGCCACATTGGAGATGCCTGCCTTCGCATAAATTCCAGCCGTGAAAGCTATGACAACGCCAAACTGTATTGCTACAATTTAAGTGGGAACCTTGCCTCATTAACAACTTCAAAAGAAGTGGAATTTGTTCTGGATGAAATACAGAAGTATACACTTCAGGTAACTTGATAACTGTAATTGATGCTTATGTGAATTAGATTTGCTTTGAGAAATCTATTTTAGGGATTTGCCCAAAGAAAGAAAAGTTTATTTCTTCAAAGAAATGTGGCATGATCCTAAGATGATATAAGTCGTGTGTAGGATATTAAGGAAATCTCATGCTTAAAGCTAGTGACACAGCAATTCCCAAGTGTTTCTCCTTACCAGAATTAACTGTTAAGGTTACCGCTTCCTTTTAGGATGCGACTCAAGAGAATGGCTGCAACATTGATCTGGGAAATCTCGGCTCTTTTCAGTGCACTGAGACAGCAGGAATCAAACCGAGACAAAATAACTTTCACTTAAACAGAGGAAAAAAAATCCTGACTTTCCCATCAGTATCACTGAAAGTGCGTTCAGGGTTGGTTTTGTGTTGTGAGTGGTGAGGCTGCAAGCAGTTGAGGACAGGAAGGTACTGAGGATACCTTCTCCAGAAAACCCTAGCTCCCTATATCCCTGCGGTGTGGGACCAAAGGGTTGCAAAGAGAAACTGTACTCGTATATGAATCGTGTAGAAATTCTCTGCGCTGCTGGACCAGAATGAGCCAGGAGCTCATGAGCTTTCTGTGATAATGATGGGAGAGGGCTGAAAGCTCTTACACGTGTCTGGCAAATGCAGGAAGCTGCCATCAGAATGTTCCTCAGGAAAGCGATCAATATTAATTTGTTAAATATGGGCCAAGAGAAGGGAAATTGAAGATTAATTACCTGTCCTTGGGTGGTCAGGTTCAGGGTTTTAGCGGTTAAATATCCAAATGCTTATTGCTGTGTTTAAACTGCTGGAAAACCTACCCATGTCATTGGTGCATGTATGTAAAATACGTGTATGCTCAAAAGATGTCAAACCCTAGAGTGTACCGTAAGATGGGCTGTCTTAGCAGAATAAGAGTCCATTACAAGCGAATCAGTTCATGCTTTTAAAAGCCTGTATTTCGGTTTGTAGAACATGGAGCATTTCTTTGTCTGTATAAAACCCCTAACTTTTAAATACGTTGGGATTTTACAGTTACAGGAAAATGAAAGACAATTATGAATAATAATTAAAGCTTATCTAGTATGTGATTTGCAAAATTGTTATTTTGCAGATGAATCGAGATGCCTACAAAGGAAACAGCAGTTGAGGTTTGCCTGTGTATTATATTAAATCTAAATGCAAAAGTTTAGGGAGACATACTGTGAATCAATATATTCTATATTATCCTTTTTAGCGTTCCATTTCAAGAAGAATACATAAACAGAGGTTATATACTTAAATATTTTGGATTTTTTTCCCAATAAATATAAGCCCTGGACAAAGTGATTTTTTTTTTTCTGGAACTGCGTGTGTTTTCTATTATTTGCTAATAAAGGAAAGAGCATAGTAATTCTGTGCCAGAAGATCTCCCCAGATATTGTACTTACTGCAGCCTTGAAACACATTCTCTGTTTACTCTTTGATATGAGATAAAGTAGGCAATGTAATTGAACCTAAATTAACAAAATCACAAATGGCAATGATTTCTCTTATTACTTCTTCTGCCTTCTTCTCCCCTCCCCAACATCTTCTCTCTATTCCTATGTAAAATACCGCACAGGAAGACTTCAAATAGAGTAGTGTGTGATAGAGTATTGATATGATTGATGTTACCTGACTGGCTTGAGGTGCAGATGGGAAATACCCTTTTAACTGTTTGGAAGCTAGATTTTCCTTATACTTCAGGTTAGAATTTCTACAAAGTGACATCCTGCTGGCTGTATCTTCATTTAAACGAAGTATGTCCGCAGCCGATGTGGTGATGTAAATGTGAGACTCCTCATGCTCAGTTTAAGCGCTTATAGACAAATGTATCACTTTAAAACTATGTCTGGGGTGAAATGATCATTTCGTTATAATCTCTAATGAAACGCTACTATGACTTATGCTGTTTTTCAATGGCGTTTGAATAATGTATTTTTTTCATTCATATCTGTCCAGTTTCATTCTGTATGAGACAGCCTCAATGCGTTATGTGTGATAGAGGGGCTCTGAAACATTGCTTATTTTTCTTTTGTCTGCCTTTTCCTCTCCAACTGCAAGCATTGTGATTTAAGGGGTGAGATTTTACTTTAGAAGCCTTGTTTCTGGAGCAGGTGGTGGTGTGGAGTTTGCGATGTAGTCAGAGCAACTGTGAGGTGAACACTATGCCTTTAATCCATATTATCTGTAGTGGAGTTGGGACTTGTGTAGGCTTTAAAATCTTTTACCCATGTGAAACAAAAGCTTTCAGGATTAGTGAGTGTGTCGGAGCGACATTTAGAAGTAAGACTGTGGATCTGCTTTTGTCTCTTGTTTATTTGATGTTCTTGTACCAAGGAAAGAAAAACTGTTCTGGCAACTGTTGTGTATTTTGCAAACTGTTAAAATGGTATTGGTAAATACTGCAGCCTGGAAGGACTTAGGAGTTGTTTATTGTTCATTGACACGATGTGGGGCTTTGTAGATTGAACTTTAATACACAAAGTCCTTGTTCTGGTTCAGAATTGGGACCATTTCTTCATCAGGTTTAGGGGAATACAAAACATTGATGTTTTGGAAAGATTCAGAAGAAAGAGGCTGTCACTGTCTCCACACCCTGTCCAGACCAGGGGTATCTGTAATTCCTAATTCCAATGCAAAATTGGAAACCAACTGATTGTCGTCTTTTAGAGGATAAGGAGAAGGTTCATTTGGTACTAAAATTAGGAACAAAATGAAGACATTCATCATGTGAAGTCAAAACACTGTTCAAGTTGCAGATATAGTCTAAAGCTATCACTATTGAATGTCTTTTCACTGAAAAGAGGTGAAATTCTTTAAGAGAATGCCACAGCAAACACTATGGAAAGACTGCAGATTTCTGCATTAAAGCAAAAGGCAAGTTAATATTTTTTCTTATATGCTGCTTTGCTGCCCTAGTAAGCAAAATATTCTGAAAGAAGGTTTGAGTTTTTTTGCAAAGTAGATAAAACAACAGCAATATGAGGTTAATGAATTGCTCCTGCTAATATTCAAATGTTGTATACTCATGTAAAAATGCAATTAGTGCTCCTGGGAGTTTGCTTACAGCTGTGGGACTTAACTATAAATAATAATTCTCTAACTAGCATGCAGTAAATTCTGAGAAGATTCAGTTTTGGTGTAGTAAGCATAAACAAAGATGAGAACAGTTTTAAACAATGCCTTTCACTATATAAACTGTTTGTGGCTTTTCTTTACCTTGCTCTTCTCAGGGTTAAGCATCCTTTATAAATTACACTTGAGTGTAAGTTGTAGTTAATTAGTGAGCTTTGCCTGGTGGTGGTGTTCCTTGTTAGCTCAAAGTATTCACAGAGCTGTATTTTTTTTTGTAGTTTAGCCTGTGTTTGGCGTTAGAGAAGCTGACATCTACTTTTTTCTTTTTTCCTGAATTAGTCCCACTTTACTACAGTTTCTATCAGTCTCACTTTACTGTTGTGGTTTGGGAAGTCTTATGAATTATTTCAGCACTTTGTCTCTGTATTGGAGTTGTGCCCATTCATTCACCTCTAGTTTAACCATCTTCCCCCTTTCAGGAAGTGAGGAGCTTCACTCACTTTGGATGCCTGAGAAGAGAAACCCCAATTTAAAAACAAATTGGTCCCTGCAAAGAAGAAAACTCAAGTGTAACTAAGCTGAAGTCCCATTGGAATCCTAGCTATAATCTTTGTAGATGGAAACTGAGGAAGTTGTAGCGTGTACCGTTTGCCAGACTGTACATTTGGTCTTTTTTAACCAATGCCACAACAGCAAAATTTGAAAAGAGTAGAAGAAATAAGTGATATTATGACTTAATGCATGATTCCTACTACTAATTACATCTGTGTTTGTGTCTAATAGATACTGAGACCCTTAAAACCCACGTAGTTTGCTTCCACTGCCTATAACATGTCGTTCACTGGGTAAATATTTACAAAATATTTTTTCCTACAGGCAAGCCAGGGAGAAGCTCTTTATCAGGGAGTGCAGGGATAGGAGGGGATAGGGAAGGGAATGGTTTTTAAGCTGAAAGAGGGGAGATTTAGATTAGATCTCAGGAAGAAATGTTCTCCTGCGAGGGTGGTGAAGCACTGGCACAGCTTGACCAGAGAAGTCCTGACTGCCCCATCCCTGGAGGTGTTCAAGGCCAGGTTGGATGGGGCTTTGAGCAACCTCAACCAGTGGGAGGTGTCCCTGCCCATGGCAGAGGGATGGGGCTGGATAGGCTTTAAGGTCCCTTCCAACTCAAGCCATTCCATGATCCTATGAAATGAGTAGGCACCGAGCATAGAATTGATGCAGAGTTCAACAATAGGAACCAAGTAATGAGATAGTAAATAAATGAATGGTTTCATAATGACACAGAGAAGACAAACTAACTGCAAGCCCTTCTCAAAGCTGTGAACGTTATGGAAATGTCAGCACTAAGGGGCCGCTGTGATGCACACGTTAGAACAGGAGTCAGAAATGTTTGTACAAGTACAGTTCGGGACAACTGAAGATCCAAAATGAAAGGAATTTAACGATGGATTAAATTTTTGGAAGACATATATAATTCCTCAGTAATTTACATAATTAGGAAACCGAGGAGAATTTTGAGCCTCTGTAGTAATTGGCTATTCACTTCACTCATCTGCAAATTATTCAGCCCTCATTAAATAGGTGCTGAGGCAGCAGTAGTGCCTGAAAAATGTGTCATGACTATAAATGACCACATTCACTGTAAACCTCAAAGCAGCTTAGTCTGACTTGGATTTTCTGGGTAAACAGTGGATTTATCCTGAAGTATTAACTCTTTAGTTAAGGTTACACAATTTTCCTTTTTGACATAATTCCATATTTACTACTTTAAAGAAAATTAAAATCGAGTAGTTTCGAATAAGAGAAAAGCACATTTTTGAAGATAGCGATCAGTGTTTATTAAATTACTGTAATGCCTGAAAACTTGCTGCATGATCAATTAAATAGGACTGCAGCTGTGAGTATAGAACAACTTTCTACTGGTGTATGTTGTATGACTGAAATTTTGCTGTTCTGTCAGATAAAAATAAGCCTTGTCCACCTTGTCTCAGAATTCAAGGACTCCGAAAGCTTTTTAAACCTAAGATAAAGGTTGATTTCTCACTTAAAAGGTTTCTTGTCAACTTGTCAGTGTTACAAAATTATAAAAATGGATAAACTCTGATCAGTTGCATTTCAAGGGAAATTATATGGCTTCTGGGATGGGCTGCGGGTTCTAGAAGTTGGCCTAGAAAGAAATAGATGAGAGGAGAAAGAATGGTTCTAAATTTTAAATAATGTAGTGGGATAAAGCTATGGAATAGTTTTCAAGATGTATTTGATTGCGTTCTCCAGTGCAACCTTAGTAAGGTCCATTACAAGCTTTGCCGAGGTGGGTTTGACCACTTGCTGTGTATTGCATTGCTTTGTTTCCATGTAAAATTGTGCTTCGATTTCTGGGTGGGTTTTTTTTTCCCTATCTCCCTGGTTTTTAACAGAATTCCTATATATACTCGTATAGAATTCGTATATATATTCGTATAGAATGAGCTTAGTTGTTGTTGATGTTGTTTTTAAGTGAATTGTATACAATGTGTAATGGTGCTTTTCATAGCTATACCTTGAAGCCTAGTAATTCTCCACTGAAACATTTGAAAGTATGCATATTTTTTCAGAATATGGTAAGCAATTGTATTCCAGAAAAAAATTGTCTCAATTTTAACTGTCAGAATATGAAAACTGGTATTCTGCAATAATGTTTAAAAAAATTGAGGCCTCTACATGTGGAATAAAATAAAGAAATAGTAGATTGCAATTCATATCTCCTCTTATCTTCCCTATCCTTTCCTCTTCCTCCATGAAAGAAAAGTTATTAAGGCAAAGTATTACGAACGTCAACTTTTCATGTAAAAATATGTAATGTAATTGAAAGAATTAAATCCCATAAAGAATAATTATCTGTATTATTCAGTCAAAAATCTATCATGGGGGTTGTTGGTCTCTTCTCCCAATTAAGGAATGATAGCATGAGAGGAAATGGACTCAGATTGCGTCAGGGGAAGTTTAGATGGGATATTGGGAAAATGTTGTTTATGGAAAGAGTGGTAAAGCATTGGAACAGGCTGCCCACGGCCTGGAGGTGTTAAAAAACTGTGTAGACATGGCGCTTTGGGACATGGTTTAGCAGACATTGGTGGTATTGGACTGGATGATCTTGGAGGTCTTTTCCAACCTTAATGATTCTATGAGTCTGTGATTTCATGTCAGCAAGTGTTTTTCTGAAGTGAAGAGTTGATTTGTACTGTATTTTTCACCCACCTGGTTTGATAACAGTGGTTTTCAAGAGGCCTGGAAACTAGAATCTTAAATCATTGAGTACAGAGAAGAGGCGGTCTGGTTTCCTTCCTGTCTATTCTTCTTCAGAGGCATCTTGGGCGAGACACTTAAAGCAAGGTGTGATCTTACCCATCCTTTATTTTCTTATAAGCAGTTCCAAATAGTACTGTAACTGTAAAGAACATATTGCACGCCTGTTGCTAATGCCACCTGTATTTCCTAAAATAAGTTTCCTATATTTGTTTTTGCATTAAATGAAACACCGTAAAGTTCAACTGGAGGGTGTTTAATTCCCATAATTTCTTAAGTCTGAAGGATAAAGTGGATTGGCATTCTCATTTGGATCTTTGAAGTCCCAGAGTGTTTCAAGAGCTTTGGGACTCAGAGCTGTTATGACTGAACCTTCCATCAGTCTGAGACACAAGGACTGAATTCATGTTTTCTTTGTGAAGAACTAAGTTTGATAGCTACAACACACTGCTGGCTGCAGGTGTCACGGGTGGAGCCTTGGGAAATCTCTACTCACTATTTGTTTATGCCTGTTGGTTTTTTTGTGCAGTGCAGCAGCAGTAGTTTTTTCTGATAAGCCTCAGTGATATCAACATGCAGTCTCTGCTGTCACCAGCAGTCTTCTGCTTTTATCTCCCATGGCTGTTCTGGCTTTCATGATCCTCCCTATGACTTTGTCATCATTAATGGGGTTCTGAGACACACTTCTGCTCAAACCAGAAGAATTTCTCTCCAAATGTCACTGCTGCGCTGTCAGTTTTCATTGACCTGGCATGCTTTTCACCATAGCTGGAATAGGATCTGTATTTTCTATGTACTAATGCCGAGGCCAAATTATTTGGCAGTGCAATTGAAACAGTCAGTGATAAGTTGAAGGATCTCTTGGCTAGCATTCCCCAGTCCCAAAGCAGACATTTAGGGTTGTTTTAGATCTGTGTTTGTCAGCAATTTATCCTTCCTATGCCCCTGACATTTTTGATATGTGCCTGACGTGCATCCTTAGCATTCTACAGAGATGTCTAGAGACATGCATAAATATCTAAGGTTTTCTGATGCATGTGGCTCACGTGCATATACAGCAATCTAGACAACTAAATAACAAATAAGACAACAGATATACTATCTACCTTTTTTTCAGATGCCCATGTTCTGCTTTTACTGCTTGCATCATGCTCTTTCTAGTATCCAGACTGTGGGAGACTTGCTACCTGGCATAGCAATGAAGTAGTGAAGTAAATACAAAAGACGGAAGGGTGGTGGTGACATTTTTGCTGGATGTTCTCATTGCTGTTCAAGAGTCTCCCAGGGTGCGGCACTGCTTAGGGAATAGAACATTTCTTAGTAATTTTCTCATTTATTTAAGTTTGCTCTGGCATATGTATGTCTGCTAGTTACTGTGGCAAATTCTGTTTGATCTTACTCCCATCTGATAGGACAGAAGAGGAACAAAGCATCAGGAGTACATTTTAGGGAGGTCAGGAGCACTGGTTATCTCCCTGCTGATTTCTAAAAACGTGATTACCACTGGTATTTGTGAAGCAAAATTAATAGTCCTTCTATTTCAGTTTGGTCTAACGAGTTAGAGAAAAAAAAAAAAAAAAGATCATTGTGATCAGGTGTCGATTTAAGAGCTCTGAAATATTTTTCAGCCATAGATTAAACCTGAGAGGCCAAAGAAAGATGTGAGATCAAAGATGAAAGGTCTCCTTGAGAAGTGATGGCAGTGACTCTTGGCTCACTTGTGAAATAACACATAGATCTTGAACCATGGCAGAATCCCTTTAGGTAGAATCATAGAATCATAGAATCATAGAATAGTTTGGGTTGGAAGGGACCTTAAGGATCAACCAGTCCCACCCTGTTGCCATGGGCAGGGCCACCTCCCACTGGCTCAGGCTGCCCAAGGTCCATCCAACCTGGCCTTGAACATCTCCAGGGATGGGGCAGCCACAGCTTCCCTGGGCAACCTGTGCCAGTGTCTCACCACCCTCATAGCGAAGAAATTCCTCCTAATGTCCAGTCTAAATCTGCCCCTCTCCAGTTTATACCCATTCCCCCTCATCCCATCACTCCAAGCCTTTATGAACAGTCCCTCTCCAGCTTTCTTGTAGCCTCTTCAGGTACTGGAAGGTCTCTATAAGGTCTCCTCAGAGCCTTCTCTTTTCCAGCTTTTCTCTTTCCCAACTCTCTCAGCTTGTCCTTGTTTGGGAGGCGCTCCAGCTCTCCGATCATCTTTGTAGCCTCCTCTGGACCAGTTCCAATAACTCCATCTCCTTTTTTTGTTGAGAATTCCAGAAAGTATATGTGTATGTCTTGCTTAACTTGGCCTGTAAATTAAATCAGTTGAGAACCTAATTCACCATCAGTTCAACACCTGTGGTTTGAAGCTGACAGCGTCTGTCCTTTGCCTGGTGCAGGCAGCTGCGGTGGTGGTGCTCTGGTGTTTACCCACTGTAGTCTCTTTATATCTCTGTTCCTTATGTTTAAACTGGGGTTAATGAAAATTGCCTGCACAGAGATTACGTGGCAAAATGTGTTTGTTTTCAGTATCTTGAGATATTTGCAGTGATGGGAGCAGGAACTGTATGTAGATTTATCCTGGAACAGGCAAAAGCCTTATGCCTCAAATATTACTTTTGGTAATTGTGTAAAAATGAAATTATGAAAATGAGCAGAATTTGTGATGTAATTTTACTGATACATTCTAAATATTTTTTTTGAGAATTAACACTTTTTGTGTTTTCTAAACTATTTTTTTTTATAGCTCATAATCAATAATGAGTGTATTCAACACACATTTAATGGCACTTTCATCTCTGTGTCTGAATTACCTAAAGATGCTGATCAGTATAGTTATCCTGTTTTTTTCCTGAACTTTGATTTCTGTGAGTTGTTAACTTACATGTAGTTTATTATCCGCATTGGCCTACCAATTAGTAATCAGTATAGAAACCACTGGACAGAAATCTCTAATTTCATTGTGACTATTTGGCCTTATTTTGTATCAAATAATAGTAATCAGAATTGACTTTGAACAGAACAAAGAGAGATTTTTAGTAGAAAAGCAGCATATAGTGGGTGAGGCTTTTGTTGTTTTCTTTTTAATTGGGAGAAGCTCAGCAAAGCAGAGCACTTAAGATAAAACCTGTATGGGCAGTGACCAGTGAGATAATAAAGTGGGAAAAAAAACATGGTGAATTCACTCAAAATGTGAAGTTGTTGCTGTTCTTCGAGATGTTTTAATGAAAAAAAAGAAAAATATTTTAACTAATTGTCTCACGTTTGTTTCATTCTGATTCATAGAAAATTTCACCTTGGGTAGGTTTGCGCAAGATCAACATCTCCTACTGGGGCTGGGATGACATGTCTCCGTTCACAAACACAACCCTGCAGTGGCTTCCTGGAGAGCCGAATGACTCCGGATTCTGTGCGTATTTGGAAAGAGCGGAGGTGGCAGGTCTGAAAGCGAATCCATGCACTGCAATGGCAGATGGCCTCGTGTGTGAAAAACCTGTTGGTAAGCAATCTTATACTCGGTTACTGTTACTGTCATGATTAGCAAGCTGGTTGGGTTTGCCTTTGGCTTACAGGGATTTTTGGACAATTTGGATTAAACAATTATTAAAAAATATTTTTTTTGACAAATAGGGAGTTTTAATCTAGAAAACAAAAAATATTCTTTAAGCAGCAAACATTTATTTGTGAATTAGTTTACATGGCTCAGTTTGCGCGGCACCTAAAGGCTTATAAGTAGCCTCTAAATTAATAGTAGTCAGTGACAACAGTGATTGCAGCATGGAGGTATTCAACAAGGCTGTCGTTTTCTTTCTGAATCTTGCTAAACATCAATGAACATTTAATGGTCTAAAAGACTGACTGGCCCAAAATTTTGTTTCCATCTTTTAGGCTTCTTTGCATGGAAAGATTCCAGTGGCAAATAGTCACTTGACAATTCAAATAAGCATTTTCATCCTCGGTTTGTCCTGTGTTTCTCTTCGTATGATGCGGTTGAGCACATGAAGTCCTTTAAATTTCACCTTAAAATGTCTTTTGTGTGTTGTCTGAGCAAAACTGGAAAATAGCTGCACTGTAGGTGTGTTGGGAACACTGCCTGTCAGTGTGATGGTTTAACTGTGAAGTTGTCAGACTTGTTAACTTGCTTAGCTAAAGCATGATCTTACCAATCCTTTATTTTCTTATAAGCAATTCCAAATAGTACTGTAACTGCAAAGTGTGTATTGTGCAGTTGGTGGTAATGTCACCTCTATTTCCTAAAAACTTCATCTTTCACAATGTTAATTTTGAGTTAATAGGTAATAATTTACCAGGCGTTTCTCAAAACAGTAAAAGTTACAGCGGAAGACATATTTCGATATAAAAATAGGTGGAAAACAAATGACATTATTAAGATGCAGTATTTTACCTTTAGGTCAACATTAAAAACATCTGTTACTGGTGTCTTGTTTTAGTTTTTTTTTTTAATTTTTATTTTTTACAGTCTTGAGGTGCTTCATAGACCACAGAAGTCAAAGTACTTTATTAGCTTTATGAGAATAACTTTATAGTTCAGGTGATTCTTGTTAGTTTTTAATTTCTGGGGTTTTTTATTAATCAAACTACAGCTTGAACACATTCATAGTAAGTCAAATGCATGAACAGCCGTGGTGAAGTGATTTGGCATTACTATATTAGCAGATGAAGAATGACTTGAGAACGTGGCTTCTATTGAACATCAGTCAATAATATACAAAACCATGGCAATACGTTGGAGGGCTTTATCCCAATGTTTCCCAAGGTGCTTCTGTATGGAAAATACAGTACTGTCTATACTTTTGTTTTCCTACTTAATTATTCTGCTGTACGCTTTATAGTTTTACTTGAAATCAATGCATAAGTCAGAAGTTAGGGTGTACAAGTGCTTTTTGTGGGGTACAACTTTTTGAGACGTCCTGTACCTCTAACCTAATAAATATAGAGTCTCTAATAGAGAAAACTAAAATCCAATCAACAATAAACCCTCTACCCCAACCAATCCTGTTTTATGTTGAACAATGTTTCTTTTTTACTTTCCCGTTGAATTCTAGTGACTTTTATATGTACACTATGAAGCAAAATTTTAGGGAATAAGTTGTAAGTAGAACACTTGTTGCTTATATGCTGTTAAACTAAAGAGAACAATAGACCCAGAACTTTGTTGTACTTGATATTGAAGTCTGAGACTTATTTTATGTCATATATGATAAGAAACTAAGCTGACATTACCAGGCAATGAGTATTAAATTTAATATTTCAATAGATAGAATTGTGAATATTTTTAAGTGGACTCTTAAAACTGTGGTATAACTCAGCCTTAATTTTTGTAAAATGTTATTGTCTTTATGTAGTGCACCATAAGTTCGAACTACATTACTTACATTACTCATAGCTAATAAAGAAAGCAACCACTTTCACTTTAATAAGGATTTTTCTACTGGAACCTATGAGTAAAGAAAAAGGAGCTTGCACTTGTGTTCAAAACTATAAATGTTTGCGGTTCTTTTCTAGTTAGTCCCAACCAGAATGCCAGACCCTGCAAAAAGCCATGCTCCTTGCGAACAACGTGTTCTAACTGCACGAGTAACGGTATGGAATGTATGTGGTGCAGCAGTACAAAGCGATGCGTGGACTCAAATGCCTATATAATCTCCTTCCCATATGGACAGTGTCTCGAATGGCAGACTGCCACGTGCTCCCGTGAGTATCTTAACGAACCTATTAACTATACCATTGTATTTTTTTCCCACTCAAAAGAGCATCTATATGAATAAGATTCAGCACGTTCACTAAAGATGATAATATTTTCAGATGAATCACTTTTATAGCTACTAATGTGAGCAGTCAGTACTGTGTATGTCTTTTCTAGATACAGATAAAATATTGGCAGCTCTTTAATGGTGATACATATTTAGTCTGTTAAAATAGGAAAAAGGAAAAATACTATAGTATATTGTGTGACCATTGGAACTAAATGCTTTTAAAATTAGGGAAATAATAAGCAGACCTTAGTTTTATGGGTAGTTTTATCAAAATTCTGAGCTGAATTCAGATTTTTTAAAATTCAGATTTGTTAGGAGATTCAAAATCATGCATTTTCATATTGTGAAGTTAAACACAAGGTAGTTCTGTGTCAAGCAGTGAAGGTACACCCCGGATGTCCCCTTTGGAAGCACATTTCATCAGAAATTGATACAGTGCCACTCAAACAGAGTAAGAAACCTCCGCAATTTACCTTTCAGTATACCATTCAGCTAAAGCTGCTTCTTCCCAAGTCTGCAGTGACTGGACTTTGTTTGGCACCAAGCAGTTCCAGTCTGTATCTGTGCTGTGGTTCATGTAGATGGAGCAAGCTGCCCCATGTCTTAACGTCTGGTCTCAGTCTTGGTTTACTTAGAAAAAAATCCATCATACAGAAAACTGGTTCTTAGTATTTTTGCTGTCCTTCAACATTTGTTTAAAATATTTCCTACCTGTAAAGGACTCCAATCCAAGAGGACCCAAACTTAATATATATAGGATTTCTGAAGTGTACCACTCAACTCTCACTATTGCTCTTCTCTGTGAGAATGTTTCTCTAGCTACTTGTGACTTCCTTTCCCTCTCCATAAGGGTCTTTGTGTCCTAGAGATGCTGATATCAATTTATTTCTGGATACGTTGTGGCACGATGTTGCCCAAGAAGTAGCAACTTCTTTTAGGATCATAATTAGATCATGAGTCCATTTAATAGATTATGGATACAAATGCCAAATGTAGTTACATGCTTTCACCTGAAACTGGGGTAAATATTAAGTGAAATAAGATCCTGCTATATCTGTGATAGGAACCATTGACATATTCTGATCTCAGGAGAGAAGAATGGTTCTAGGTACCAGGCCACTACATATTTTGGGGTTAAAGGAAGATAAGGCACAGGCAAATGCTTTTCTTTCAGGTAAAACTGGCCAAGGAACGTGGAACCTGCAGAGCCTGTATCCCTAGCTTCGTAGAGATTACTTCATCTCTAATGATCATCTAAAATAATCATAATATATTCTGATAATAATAAAATATAACAAATCAGTAAAACGTTGACCTGTTCTAGTAAATTGTTACGCTTGGTAAGTGTCAGATGCTAATTCAGGTTCTACTCTTCAGGTTCAGCGTGGACTAGAAAATTCTGCTCAAGTATCCCCCTCTTCCATAAGCCATAACTTCTCAGTTGTCTTTCCAATTCTGCGGCTGAATACCGCTACGGAGAATATCTGAGGATTTTCCCTTTTGCTTCTGATTTCTTTCCCGTGAAGATAATTCAGCTGATACTTCTTTAGACCTATCTTTATAAATAGCAACCTGAGAATTCTTTGGATCATCTCCAGTGTGTCTCTGACAGGGAAACCAACCAGTACAGAACAGTGGTCTTTATTTTTCTGCTGACCCACTAATGTGTTCAAAAACCAGAATTTGTGTCATTTAGCTTTGGATCTAATGAGATCTGGCTTAAAACTGTTTCGTGCCACATGATTGTCGTTGATTTGCAAGAACGGTTGAGCTGCTTTTCTTTTTTTCTTCTCCCTCCCTTTTTCCGTATTTGAGAACCTCGAAACGTTTCCTCCTATTTGGATTCTTCCAAGCCTGATACAGGAGCTCGTGCTGCAGCTTTCTGCACTGTGTAAAGTCCTTTTGAGATCTCATTCAGCTTAACTGTCTGTTTTCTGATATCTGCATGTATACGTAGACTACTTTAATTACTTTTAAATATTTGTAGTAATTGCTGAGGTCAGAGTAGTTAGCTCCCTACTGCTATCAGTTTATTTGATTAGGAATTAAATGGTTCTGCTCACTGGTAGCCTCTAGAGCATGGATTCAAGTGTTGCATTTCTGGAGCAGAGTGGTCCAGATAGGTGTGAACGTGAGCATTAGGTGGGTAAAGTGTCCTGGCTGCAGCTGAGCCAAATTGAGAGATTATACCCACGTAACAGCCATTTGAACATCCTCCAAAAAACCTCCACAAACCTTTAAAATACTTTATTTTTAAAAAGAAACAGACTACTTTTGGCTTCCTGGTAGGATCTTCCTGAAGATCTTGTATGCTTTAGAATTTAAGTATCTACAAAGTTAATGTGAGAAGAAACAGGGATTCATAGTGATTAAGGTTCAAGTGATTCTGATATTTATTTGGTTCAGTGTTACAGCATTAATTTCAAAAACTGTAACAGAAAAAGCTCAAACTTGTGATCTCTAATGTTGTTCCTGAAGATACTAAATTGACTAAATTGTTAATTTCTTATTAATAAGAAATGGCAGTAACTTCTGAATATGAATATTATTTGCTTCTAAACAGATTGCTGAAAATATGAGGTAGACAGTTTCTATGAGAAATTTAATTATTTAAATAAAGAATGTAAAAGAACTGGGTAAAGATTTGATTTTTAATATGCAAATTAAAAATGTAACCCGATTTACTCTAACAGACAAATCTCTTACGATATGTTTAATTAAATGGGATCGAAATATGACTTGTAGATTTTTTCAAAGAATATGCATTATCTCAAATTGTTTCAAAAGTTCTGTAGAAGAATACAGAGTCATGTTTGTAGATGAATACTTAGGAGTGATCCTGGGTTACGTCGTACCCAAATAAGTGTTTGGATTGAATTTAAATTATCACAATTTTTTTATTTTTATAATCACTCTTATTTGGATTAATGACTTCGTCTTGAATTCTAGAGTTTTCCTCTTGGAAGGCCTGTTTAGGTCAATAAAATTAGTAATATACACATCCATAATATATATTAATAAGCACAGAATATATATTTTCTCATGGGTTTTAATGAAGATGTGTAATGTTGTTGTTCTGCCTCATTATCTTTGTTTATTTGAAACCTTCGTTGTTCCATTGTGGCGCAACAAGCACCTGCTGTGTATTTTGTGATTTCTGAAGAGTTACAGCTTCTAAAGAAAATGGAGATATTCTCACTGATGTTACCAAATTTGTTAATTTGCACAAGGCCATAGTAATGCAAAATTGTTTCTACATCAGCTGTTGTAAAATCCTAGCTTCTTATTAAAAAAAAGAGCCCTTAAACCCTTGCATTAAGAATGTATTCCATGTTATAAAGCTCAAAACTGCTCTGGACTGAGGACCTGTGGACAATGTTTGGAGCAACCCGGGTGCGGATGGTGTAACGATCCCAGTAACACTGGAAAAGGGCAGTGTTTGGAAGGATCATCAAGAGGCCCAATGAAGCCTGTTGGCACAAACTCCAATGAAATGGTGCTTGATGCTGGTCTGTGTCCAAAAGAGAAAAATTATGAGTGGTCATTTATCCAATGCCCAGGTAAGGTCTGCTTCCATTCTTTCTTGTATATGAAATAAGAGATGTTTCTTTGTTTTGAGTAATAAAATCAACATTTACACAAGAGAGTCATTTTTCCAAAGTATTTCCAAAATATAGGGGTTTTTTTGTCTCTGTCTACTGAAAACAAATATGCTCGCTGTCATTGAGATTCACAGGTCAAATTTAATGCAAATAGTTTAACCAAAATTGCCATTTATTTGCAAATCTCAAAGAGAATCTCTGGAGTCTAAATTTAAGCCACACCAGTCTGACTATAGTATTTTGATTTTTAAGTTCATTGGAAAAGTGTGCGAGACATGAGGTGCTTTAAGACACTGGAAACTGGGCTGGTACAGCCTCCTCTATGGAAATACTTAAATCCCAAAAGCACTGGTGCAGCAGTGCAGGCAAATGAAAAGCCCAGCGGGGAGTTTGACAGTCCCCCCCCAGGGAATTTACAATAAATAACACACTTTAAAAGGCAGCTTGAAAACTTTTCTTTAGAATAAATGGTACAATTGTGCTAAAACTATTTTTCTACCAAGTGTTGCTTTTGCTGATGAATTTGGAAGCGGGAACTTCTCTAGGATCAAAGCTTTTGTGGGTACATGCAGCTCTCCTGGGTACCTTTTTCATGAGCATATTCTCTGTTTGTGCATATATATGTGTGTTTATAAATATATATATGAAAGTGTATGTATCACTATATTATTTAGAAAGCAGAATCCCTAAAGAAAGTTTTGGGTTTGGCAACTTTAGGTAGAGAGTAGATTTTTTTTCTCCCTATGTTTTAGAATAATGAGATGAAACTTAAAACCGAGTGAACGCTGTCAAATGTTCTAAGTTAAAAAGCAAAGAACTCCATCTAATACCATTTTCTGAACAAAAAAAACCCTTCTAGTAAGTTTGTGGAAACAGTAGAATGACATTACAGGCATGGGGAAAGGTTCCAGGCTAGGAGGGAGTTGGATTCAGGAATGCACGCATCAAAATGCCCGACAGACAGGCGGAAGAGGTCCTTGGTGGATGTTGGCCATCAAAGAGACCGTGACCCTGAGTTTCGTACCAACTATGGCATATATGAAATGAAATCCTCTGGTCAGTTTGGGGTCACCTATCCTGTCCGCCCCTCCCTGCAGGTGTCACCCTTTTTCACCCCTTCACTTGGAGCATTCCACCAGCTTGAGGATGGCCTTGGTTTCTATAGAGTAAGGATAAGCAATGGCCTCTCTGCATCCTGGTGCCCCGTGTTATCACTTGTAGAGAGAAACACTGTCTGAAAAATGTGGAGTTAACTTCAGAAAATGAATTTACTTAGACGAGACTGAGCTGAGGTTACAAAACTGGTACTACTTTAGCTCAAACCAGAACAATTTTCACTGGAATACATAGTATCTACAACTAGTGAAATTGTAATACATAAATGTATTGCTTATCTAAAATGTTTGAGTTTGCAGATTTCATCACCTTATTTGCTTAACGTTTATTCTTTATGGATAAAAATCAGTATTCATTGTGTGTTCTGACCAAGAATTCACTGAAGATCCTCTTCAGTTTAAAAACCCACCAGTTTTATAACTTTAAGAGGCAAATCCTACAGAAATGATAGGAGTACAATTTCAATTGATGTAAAATTTCATTTTGATTGCTAGAGGCTCAAAGTATCGTTTCTAACCTTTTGTTTTCATTTACTGAAAATATATCTATAATGGACTATACACGCACAGTTTATTTTCCTAAGCAGAGCAATCATTTGATGTACTTGAAAGAAGATAGGATTGATACTAAGTTGATATCAGCCTACTGAACACTTCGTAGCTTGGATAGAAAAAGAAATAAATGGGTTATAGCATAGTTTGAAGATTATTCTGCCACATTGATGAACGATTGGCTAAACCGTTCATGTTCGTTCATGTATGCATTTAGTTTTCCTTGTAGTTCCTAGCTATGCTCTTTATAGTGCCTCTAGGCAATTGTGTGAGTGATAAGTGTTTTAAATTCATTCTCATTTTCTCTCATTCCAAATATTTAAAAGTAGTATTCAGCAGGTAGCAGAAAAATGTTGCTTTTTGTGATTGGTCATTTTGAAATCGGTAGTCCTCAAAGCAGCTGTCCTTGTATTTCTTTGGATATGAATATATTTTTATATTTTTTTCAACGGATTTCAAAATAGCAAGTATATATGAAAAAAGGAGAAAAATAAATAGCGTTGACATTTCTTCTTGCAGAAGAGCAGTTTAGGTAGAGTGCAGGTCCAAATTTGTCTTTACAGTCTAAATTTTTCCTCCGAAAAAGCAGTGTGAATTGATGCTAACTAGTTTGTTTGCAGCTAGATGAAGTATTTTTACACTAGATCCAGATTCTAATGCAAACATCCTTTTAATATATTTTCCTTGTATTAAGTATTTCCTTAAAACTATAATTATTAACAATTTCCAGCCTCACCAGCCATTTCAACACAGAGGTTAAAAGAACATTGGATGGATAATTGCTTATCTCCAGGGCAGCCTCACCAAAGATTCAGCTAAATCACGTTTGTATGTGTGAGGAAGATTATTCTGCTCCTGCCAGTGATGTACATTAAAATCACTTAAAGAAAAAAATATTTTTTTAATCTTTTAACTCCTAGTTCGTATATAAATGATCATGACAATGTCTCATTATTTAAATTATTATTGTCATTATTTAATACTGATGTCTGCAGTTTGTTTGCACTCATCTGTATCACAGAAAGATGTTGAATTTTGCAGTTCTTCTGCCTTTTCACTCCTCTCAATAAGATACATATTTTTAAGTAAATTGACAAATATATAATATACTTTTCAAATGGTGTGTCATGTCAGTTGTAGATTGTATTGGTTCTTACTGTAAATATATTTTTCTGAACTTGCTTTAAACTTTCTTCTTTTTTCTTTCCTAACAAAATGTTATATTTAAGAGTTATCACATATAACCAGGTAACATAATGGCTTCTGGAAAACTAAAATTCACAATTAAAAATGCCTTTAATTAAATTTACTTTCATTATTCTTTGAATAACACAAAAAATAAGAAATACAAACTAAGCATTGGGAAGAATGGAAAATTTATAAGTCAGTGACTGACTAGTTATAGAATATAAAAATGAATAATGGTGCCTACGTTACAGTACAATCTTAATAAGGCAATTTTAGTATAATAGAACACCAATTTAAAGCACTATCTGTGTTTACTTTTGATACATTTTTCTTTAACATTTTCTTTAAGCTATTTAATGCGTAAAAACCAGAAACCAAAGCCCAAGTGGGGCCGCAGTTACTGATATTTTCATGTTTTCTGAGATGGGCAACAAACCGCCGAAGGGCAAAGTGCCTGGAGGAGGACACACAGAGTTGTGTAATCATCAAGGATTCTCCGGAAGAAGAAAACTTGTAATCTCTAAGATATTTAGTCAAGACAGTGAGAAAACTTCTTTCCCAGTTGTACAGACATATTGGTTTACAGGATTCTGTAGGGAGGGCTACTGAAGAGTGAAGGAATCGTAAACTTGGGAGGTTTATGAGCCAAGCCTGGCGATGACTGTAAATGTATTAAGTTACTGAATTCTAAACAGCTCTAAAAACTTTTAAATCATATAGTGAGAATATTTTTTTTCCCCCCAGCCAAGACATCACTGTGACATTTAGATTAAAAATCCAAATTTCTTTTAAAAAAATGCTCTTCCTACAATAGGTGTCCTCTGCTGCATCCTACACACCCTTCCCCAGTGAAGAATTGACAGGTTTGACATAGTCTGACATTAGACAAGGTGCTGTCATTGACAGATTACTCATCTGCAGAGCTCTCTGAGCTCTGATGTCCCCCTCTATGGACAGGTTGTCCTTCAAAACCTCTTGGTCCTTCAGCCAGTTCTTGGCAGCAGGATCAATGGTTCTGGCAGGATTCACTTTGTGGGTTTGCTACAATAGTGCTCAGTATTTCCCGAGTTTCTCCCACCTGTAGAGGACTGGAGTGGAAGTGTGGTGCGAGATCAATATTTATAGTGCTGTTATTTGGCAGAAAGTAATTTAATGCTTTTAAGGTCAGGTGTAAAAAAAAATGATGTCAATAGGAGTCCATTTTTTTTTCACTTCCACAAGAGTGAGGTGGGACTGAGCTGTTTGTTGTGGTCCCGATGTCCTTAAAACCCCTTGGTATGCCAAAGCTAATGGAAGGATCAAGAACTGTTGAAAATAAGCCTCTCTTTAGTTCATTTTTTTTTCTTTCAAGTTCTCTCTCCCCAGTAACTATAAGTTTGCGTGTGAGTTGTTCACGTTCTCCATCACAGTCGCCTTTCAAACCCTTCACAGTAGATTGCATTCAGGGATGGGGTTTTCATTTGGTCTCAGCTGGTGACTTACTGCCTCTCAACACAGTTCTTAGGCGACTGGGCAGCATTTTAAAGCTTTGATTAAGCTGGATTCAGTCGCTTTCTATGGCAAAAAACCCACACCTTAAACTCACATGTCGCTACATAGTCAACGTCTGCGATCTGTTGTGAATTCTTGCCACAATGCTATTTTAAAGAGGTTCTCTGTCAAAGTACAAATATATATGCTGGTCGTTAGTTGGGATTAAACTCCTCAGAATTACATTTCAGTGTAATTTTATATTCACATATGAATTTATTTTGTTCCCAAGAGCAATTTAGTAATGGCTTTCTAAATGTTATAAATTCTAGCTTGCCAGTGCAACGGCCACAGCACCTGCATCAACAGTAATGTCTGTGATCAGTGTAAAAACCTAACAACAGGAAAGCAATGCGAAACGTGCATGCCAGGCTATTACGGGGATCCCACCAACGGAGGACAGTGTACAGGTAGGTCGCTCCGCTGGGAGGAAAAAAAAAAATAAATGGAAATGACCTTTTGTGTGATGTGAATTGAACTTTTTAAATGTAACATGAAATTATCTTTTCTTTAAAGGTTAACTATTTATTCGGTGAAGCAGATGAGTTGGTCAGCTAAATTAATGATTCAAAATCAGATTAATATTTTTAAGAGAAACTTTGCATTCAGAATCATCGTTTTTCATTTTGCTTCTGGTGCTCTGAGCACAAGATGGTGATTTAAAGATTTTTTCCCAGTAATTGAAAGGAGGAGAAAGAAACCGTGTTTTGGGAGCAAGACCTTAAATGTTGGTATTTCAGAGAAGCATCATTTCGTTCCTTGTAAACAATCCCATTAAAAGCAGTGAGAAGGTACTTACAGGTGAAGTTCAGTATCTACCATAAAGCCTGATAGTACTTATTTGTATAAATGTGTGATGCTAGCGGAAAAATTATGTATTTAACAGACCAACAAGTCTTCTTTGTGTATAGCTCAAATGGAAAAGCCCGGTACACCGCGGATTTTGAGGTACCTTAACCTGTTCAATCTGTTTAGTTCTGTAATTGCTGCACTGGAGGATTCTCCTTGAAATGAAAGAGAGAATGAAGTCCAATACTCCAGATGTTTTTTCTATATAGCCGTAGGGCTGCTTTTTTGCTTGCATGGGTGATTTTAAAGTTGACAGTAACTCCTTCCCTTATAGCTAATGAGGGAGGGGGGATCTATTCAATATGAAAAGTCATTAAAGTAGCTGGAATTGAATCTAGAAGGGTGCAAGAATATTTTGTCCCATGACTTTTTCTTCTCTATTATTGATGTTTATTTAGCTGGACCTTTGCTTCTCAAGGGATATTTATTCACTTAAAGGCTTCACTTGTTCCTCAGTGCTTTAACATGCAGTAGTCAATGCATAAAGCTGCACATCTGGTACATTCAGACACAATATGGAGAAAGTGTGTTCAAGGGGATGGAAAGATTAATGCCCACCACTATTGACAATTGCACATTTTGCTGCTGCTTTATGGTGCTTTAAATAATTCTTAATAGTTCTCTTATTTCCTGAAGTTGACAAAATGTTCCTTCGCTGCCTATATCACCTTTATGGCAAAATGATGTATTAATATAGCTTTTATTCTTCAGGGATACATTAGCTATCAACCAAATAAGCATTCTATCACCTTTAGTGAATTATGTGTAGTGCAGTAATGGCTAAAATCAATTTATAAGACCAGTAAAATTATAAATTTTATGACTTGTTTTTTCAAACCCAGTCTGTAAGAGTACATATTTTTTATTGGTAGACATGATTTAAACAGGAGCTACTTAGAATAAAGAATGCTTTAAAAAATAAAAATAATAATTATTTTGAGGCTTTATCTGCGTTGATATATTATAGTTTGTGGTATAAAGCCCATATATCTGTTTACATCTTTAAGACATTTTGATGAATGTAGTCATTATGAACTGTTAGATTTTCTTCAGTATCATGATTTTTATTCCTGTATAGAGTTGCCCAAATTGTGGAGTTTGTTTCTGCAGGAAACGGTACTGGTGATCCATAGATAAGTCAAATGAATCTTACCTGATTTTAAGAGGATTTTGGAACCAGAGAAGAGATTGGTCAGGGTGCAAATACGAAGAGAGAAAGAGAGGATTCTATTTTTTTTTTTCTCCTTCATTCTGGTAATGCTTTTGGTAACACAGAAAAAAAAATATAAAATAGCTGCAAATAAAAACCGTAATTAAAGTAAAAGCATAAGTCTCATTTCAGGTACAATTTTCAAGGCATGGATATAAAAATTTAGTGATAGAATATTCATTAAATACGATGCATTTTGGAATTAAAATAGGCTCTGACTGTAGATGGGAACAGATACTGGCTTGCTGTCTTGGTGGTTTCCCTTAGTGTTGTAGTTTCTCCGAGGTCTTGTTCCATTGTGTGCTGTGTGTCTGGGAAATAGGCAAAGTTTTTAACATCATTATTTAACATCATTTTCAAACCTATTGATTATCCACTTAGTTATCAATGTTAAAAATATTTTATCCTATCAATCTTCTGCATGGTATTCTTGAAATTTTGAGAAGCCAAGAGAGAATTCTCTACAGTCACTTAAGACCCAAACTGCGAATGCGTAATACGTTTAATAATAAGGTAATGTAAGCACTTTGCTGTATTGCCATTTTTTTCGCCAAGTGATAACATCCCAAACAGTGTTGAGTTTTCCCAGCACTGCAGTGCCGTTGCTGTTGGTTTGACAGTAGGAGGAATACAACCCCAGCTCTCTCAGCCTGTCCTCGCAGCAAAGGTGCTCCAGCCCTCTGATCATCTTTGTGGCCTCCTCCAAACCCGTTCCAACAGTTTCAAGCAAGTCTGTAGATAGATCTTTCCTACCTTTATAGATCTTTCCCCTTCTCTGCTATCACACAGTTGGACATTTTCAATACTAAAGACAACAGCTTCCCCCCTGCATTTGACTTGTAATCCTTCTGTTTGAAAATCCTTCTATTTGAAAATATGAAGTATATTGTTTACTGGAAACATTTAATTGTCTACCAGCTCTTCAACCTATTAGCACAATAGAAGGTGTTTCTATTGGGTTTACACCACGTGTATCAGATCAGTAGCATTTGCAGCCAGGTGAGAAGTCTGGGTGCCTTTTTTAATTCTCCAGTGATGTCAGAATAAATTTGAGCTCTTCTAAATCACCTGTCTGTGTAAGGGCACGCCTTTTGCAATATCTGCAGCTCAGTAATTTTCACCTATGTCTCTGTATCTGTGTGTATATGTGCATACATCTACACACAGAATCACAGATTGGTTTGGGTCAGAATAGATAGTAAAGATCATTCAGTTCCATGGGCAGGGACACCTCCCGCTGGATCAGGATGCTCAAAGCCCCATCCAACCTGGCCTTGAACACCTCCCTGAATTCATTTCACGTGAACTGTGGCATTGACGCGTTAGCTGTCCAACCTACATGTGTGTCCAGTAAGTGCCTCAAGAGATTAGGGGAAAAATAAAAGATAGGCATCAATAAAAGGCTTAAGTTAGATGAGCTTTACAGTACCTTAACATAGGTGAAGTTGACCCCAGCAATAAAATAGTTGCCCAGAAACAGTTAAGGTTATTTCTGTTGTTTCAAAGAAGAAAAAAATAGAACTTACTAATGACTTGATACCAAAATTAATCTTCAGTAACAGGAGGAAAATCCATGCTGTTCCAATCTAACTGCTCAAAGAATGTGATTATTCTGCTAAGGAACTGACATCTGAGATACGGGGGGTTTGAGAGAAGAGGCTGAGGATGACAGAAGTCATTACTGCTACTGTCTATGAGAGAGAGAGACATAAGGAAGATGTTAAACTCATCCTGGCAGCTAATTGAAAGCGGTCTCCTTGGTTTTTAGGCTCTAACTTTGAAAGATGTCTGCTGGGTAGATTTACAGATGGTTTTTCTGTGGCACTGTTCCTACCTATTCAGCAGTTAGCAACCTTTGTAAAACGTTTTCAATGTGACAGTCCATAGAAGAACTGATACTGATTTCCTTTCTTTTCCTGTCTCTCCAGAAGAAAAAACTGTTAAAAGGTACCATGGGTACAATCAAGAACTGAGTCCTGTTCCTGCACAGCACTAAGGGCAATTGGTGCATTAGAGATAGAGAATTCAGTTTCATTTACAAGGAACACATGTAAATTAACCCACATTACAGTGGGTTTTTTTTGTAGGCAAATGTGTGTGTGTATATATAGTGCACAGCATTTGTATATTAAATTGTGATACAGCAAATTTATTTTCCGATACAAATAATAGCACACATTACAGAAAACAACCTGTCTTCCATAGAGGAAAAAGTTACTACTGTGACAAGGGAAACAGTTTATTATTCAGTTTCTTTTCTTTTTTGAACTAAAACACGCTGCTGTCTGCTTAGTTGGGAGAAAGATACCTGGTAATTTAAATGTGTGGCCATGGCACTTTGGGACATGATTTAGCAGGCATGGTGTTGTGGGGCTGGTGCTTGGACTAGATGAGCTTAGAGGTTTTTCCGACTTTAACGATTATGTGCTTCTGTGATTGTAGATTTCACAGAATTACACAAGCAGCGTGGGAAAAGAAAGCAGCAATCTTAATTTTTCAATTCAGCGCTGTCACTGTTTAGCTTTTAAATTACATGAAGTTTGTGATTGCATAAAGCAGGTGTAGCGAAGCATCAACATAAATGTTCTGAATATAAATATTTTATGACTGTATTTGTGGAAGAAAACTTAGAAGTGGAAACAAAAATTCCCTAAGAATCGTTTTATTTAGTAAATATCATAGCACAGTGACACTACGTGTGAGTTTTCATCTCAAAACATCTGAAGACTAATAAATCACAGTATTAAGAACTGTATGGTGCCACTTGAAACAGGCCAAACCAGACAGATGATGTTGGCCCAAGCAATAGATTTTTGATAAGAGAAATGAGAACTTACATTTAAAACTTCGTCAAGGGATTGTATTCAGCAACCTGAAAACATTTTCTTTTGTTCTCATTCAGAACTGTGCAAATGGATTCTACTGCAGCTGTTGCCTTTGTAAATGTTTTCCGCTAAAATAGAAATTGAAGATTCTCTCTGTCAGGAAAGTCCTGCTGATGACCCAGTGTCTTGGAGATGTGTTGATTATTTTCTGTGCTGTCACAAAATGGCTGTATATTTGAAGGATTTAGAGTCATCAAGAGTTTGGGTTGGAAGGGACCTTAAAGATCATCCAGTCCCACCCCCTGCCATGGGCAGGGACACCTCCCACTGGATCAGGGGCTCCAAGCCCCATCCAACCCGGCCTGGAACCCCTCCAGGGATGGGGCAGCCACCACTGCTCTGGGCAACCTGGGCCAGGGCCTCAGTGCCCTCACAAAAATTTCTTCCTAATATTTAATACAAATCTCCCCTCTTCTGGCTTAAAAACATTCTCTCTCATCCTATCCCTGCCCTCCCTGGTAAAAAAGCCCCTCCCAGCTTTCCTGTAGGCACCCCCTTTATTTTCCTTAACAACACACTTTTAAAATTCTGTCATTTCTAGTTGTTGAAGGTGTTTCATGCCAACAGCTTGAGCAGCAGGAAAGTGGTAATTGTTTTGCTTTATATGAAATGGACAGTCTGCTCTTGAAAAGGCCATTTTAGTGTGCTAAAACCTTTTTTTTAAAATATTTTTTTCCTGTGAGTGTGACTGAGCGCTGGAGCAGGTTGACCCAGAGAGGTTGCGGAGTCCTCCCTCCTTGGAGATATTCAGAAACCTTCTGCTCGAGGTGAGGGGTTGGACAGGATGACCTCCGAAGGTCCCTTCTGACCTCAGCCATTCTGTGATTTAAAAACAGTGCCATGTACTGAGGCATTAAAGGCCAGAAGCTGGAAACTCTGCTATTCCTGTTATTTTACAGGACTAAAGCATCTTTAATAGATTCTTGTAGTAGCTTTAGGCTCATTGCATTTTGGTTCCACACACCAGTCCTAAGGGAGGGCAAAGCCTATTTCAGGAAAACCTTGCAAGTATTTTTCAAATTTATATTTAAGTTACCACTAAGCTCCTGTCTTGTCAAGTGTTTAAACAGCGATTTACGAGGAACCTCTCTGTTGCCTTCGTTGGCGGGTTGAAGATCTTCAGCATGTGAAGTTGGAATAGGGTCTCATAATACTTTGATCCAAGCAATTTTTTTTTTTTCTTTTACAGGGTTGATTGTGAGTTGACCTCAGCTGGTATGAGTATTCATGTTCTATTTTTCTTGCTCTAATTTTTCTCTGGCTTGTTTCACCAGCATGATTTATGATTCTATCTATGTCACCTTAGAAATCCATGCAGAAACTGCATGTGTTGTACACGTAGCCTGGGGAGCTTTGTACAGTAATTACTTCTCTGCTTCAGTAAGATGCTCTTTATCTTGTTTCACCCACTTTTGTTTAATTTTGTCTGCTTTGTGAAGTGGAATTAAGACCAGAGGAGACATGCTGCTCTCTGTGAGTGGCTCTGCGACTCCAGGAGTTTTGCCCTGACAGTGGAAGAGTTGATCCCGTGTTTGGATTCCCCATGCCTTTCTTGTTACACTACAGTTATCCATAATTTTACTGGGTTCTATGAAATACCCTTGCATTAAAGCCATTCAGAAATCCAAATCTAATGAACGTATACTCTCATTTACGTGATGTTTGTCTAAGGAAGTTATTTACACCTTTATTTTGGCATCTGGCAAGCACTGCATTTCTGTGTGGAGTGTTTCTTTTGGCCTCTCTTCACTTGGAAGGTGTTTTTCCTTCTTGTTTACCAGGTTCTGGATTTCTTAAACAACTGGGTACATTCAATGGACTGAAAAGTCATAAATGCTGATAGACTAATAGCTATTAGAGGTCCACAGTATTGGCTTCATACCATGAGGTCCAAAAGAACATTTGATAGCTGATGTGCAGCTCTGTCAAACATTATGTGGCCGAGTCAAAGAGAGAAGAGCCAACCATTCCCCCAAATCCCCCAAACCGAAAACAAGAAAGCACCCCTAAAGAAACAATCTGCAACAGAAACCCCTTCCCTGATTGTTCACTACAATTCTCACTTAGAATAAATGCTTGTGTTAATCATTAAAGCCTTGTAATCTTTCTTTTGTACCTTTGCTACAAGGCTGCATGCTTGCATCCCTGTTATCTTACACATGATCTTAGATCTGACCTAAGTGAGCCAAGTGCTCGCTTTTGAGTCAATAAGCAAGTAAGTTTTTTTCCAGAAGATTGAAGGACCTAGTGGTTTCTAACTGGTGTATCTAGCTACTGTTTTTGTTGAACTAACCATCAAAGTGCCCACTGCCTAAACTGATTCTGGACTCGAGTAGGGAATTACATGCACGTGGCCTGAATTCTGTGCATAGTATGCTTAGATTGTCTCCATGTATTAGGCCAGTGCCAAGATCAGCTGAGAACACATGAATTATGGTTAATTTACTTAAAATTAAAGTGTTAGAACCAGTATCCCTATTTTGCATAAGAATTTATGATAAGTCAACCCAGGGTCATTCCCATCCTGACAATCATTTCATTGAAAACTACACCTCCTTAGTCAGAGGAGGTGAAACCGTTTGCTCTTTGGGGAATTCAGGTGTCAAAATTCTAAAGCTGGAAGCCTAATGCCTTAGTACTGAAATCTCATTTGGTAACCTGCCTTTGAAGCTCTCCCAGCCTCTGATCTCCATCGCTGGTATCACTTCCAACATCTGTTAATAGCAGTTCTCTGTGGAGTCATACAGACTGTCACGTTGGTGAAAATATGTAGGAGTTATTATAAGTTGTGATAACGAAGGAAACAAAAAAATACCTGAGCTCCATCAAGTTACATGTGAAAAAAACCCAACTGATCCATTAATTATGATTGATAATTAATTAATTAATACTTAAATGTTTACTTCTAGAGAATTATATGCATGTGGTTGGAGCAAAATGTAAAATAATAGAGCTAGTTTAGCTAGTGTCTTTGTTATATTATTTGCATTATCTTTTTCTGCTGCCATGACCATGATGTGGTAACACATGTCCAGAAGCATATTATTTTTATTAGCCTATAGTAATAGTTGGTGTTAATAACACAAAATCTGCTGGTCTTGGCTCTTGATCTTCAGTGAGCAATGACCTGATGTTTTGCTCATATCTTGTATTATTTAGAAACAAAAGGCAGTCCAAATTAATAAAACCAAAATGCGTTTTTATATAAAATGATTATATGAAGAGGATAGAGATTTAAAACCGGACATCTAAATTTTGGCTCTCAAGCAATCATTAATCTTGCCTCCATTAAGCCTGGCAGTCATATAAAATTGCTTATTGAAGTCAGGTAAATTAAAAACAATCTGGAGTCTAACATTTACTGTTGTTATAAATAGTTTATTGGTTGTTTCTATGAGACTTTTAAACCCCCGCTATTTCCTGCATTTTTACAAATTATTCTTCTCTTGTATGTAAATTTAAGTGGGGAAGCTGTGGTTCGTGCGGCCACAAAAGTGCAGTTAGTACTAGTAGGAGTCTGATAGTTTTTGATGGAGTTTAAGCTGTCTTGTAGTCACTGATGCCTTTCATGCTTTTCAGCTGGAGGTGGTGCATACAGAGGCATTAAAAGTTATTCATTGTCAAGACAAAACTAACCAGCCAAGAATAGTTAGTTGCTAGTAGTTAGAAAACAGGACCCTGTAGCTTTCTTACACCTAATGCTTTTAGCACTCAGTTGAAGATAACCTCCTCCTCTGGTGTCGGCGGAATCCAGGCTGGTGGTTGCATTGAGCACAAGCAGGATACCAAGAGCCACAAAGTTCTGGTGGGGATCCATTCCTCTACGCAGAAGGCAATTTCCACCCCTGTTTGCAGTCGTGGAGTCATGGAACAGTTTAAGTGGTAAAGGACCTTAAAGATCGTCCAGTTCCACCCTCGCTGCCTTGGGCAGGGTTTGCAGTGATATTTTCCTCTTCAAATTGTTTGTTTCTATGCCTTTCATCCTGACTCTGCCTGTGCCACAGTGTGTGGAGTTGGGATGCTTTTGTCTGGTCTTGTCCGTAGAGGTCAGCACCTGCACTGTTGGGGAAGTGATGAGGGCAAACAATAAGCTCTTATCACTACATAGAGTTAGGTTTATTATTTTTTAATGAACATTATATTAAAGTGATATTCAGTGTTTGACTCTATGAGAAAAGAGGTAAGTAGGTGGATTCTTCTACTGTTGTAGACAGCTGTAAATTTGGTCTTGTATCTTCTAAGGGGAATTCTGTTTTGTAACTGTTCTTTGTCCAAAATCTTATATTTGGGGGCCTCAAGTCCTGTGTAAGTTAGGACTAAGAATGAAGACCTGGAGGTGATGACTGACAGCCAACTGAACGTGAGCCAGCAGTGTGCCCAGGTGGCCAAGAAGGCCAATGGCATCTTGGCTTGGATCAGAAACGGTGTGACCAGCAGGTCCAGGGAGGTTATTCTCCCCCAAAACTCAGCACTGGTGAGACCGCACCTCGAATCCTGTGTTCAGTTCTGGGCCCCTCACCACAAGAAGGATGTTGAGGCTCTGGAGCGTGTCCAGAGAAGAGCAACGAAGCTGGTGAGGGGCTGGAGAACAAGTCTTACGAGGAGCGGCTGAGAGAGCTGGGGTTGTTTATCCTGGAGAAGAGGAGGCTGAGGGGAGACCTTATTGCTCTCTACAACTACCTGAAAGGAGGTTGTGGAGAGGAGGGAGCTGGGCTCTTCTCCCAAGTGACAGGGGACAGGACAAGGTGGAATAGACTTAAGCTCTGCCAGGGGAGGTTCAGGCTGGATATCAGAAAAAAAATTTTCACAGAAAGGGTCATTGGGCATTGGCAGAGGCTGCCCAGGGAGGGGGGGGAAGTCACTGTCCCTGGAGGTGTTTAAAAGATGGGTAGACAAGGTACTCAGGAATGTTGTTTAGTGGTTGATAGGAATGGTTGGACTCAATGATCCAAGAGGCCTTTTCCAAACTAGGGATTCTGTGATTCTGTGACAAAGAGCATTTAGCTGTCATCTGTAGGAAAAACTTACAGAAATATAGAAAGCGGAGAGGAGCGCAGTATCCTCAGGTAACAGTATGAACAAACAGCAGCAAAAGCATTTTCTTCTGCATCATCATAAAGTAGAATTAGGAATGAACATTAATTGATGGGGTTTTAGACTCTCTTAGAGAAAGACATAGTGGTTTGGGATACAGTTTTTATACATTTGTCTTTTTAGCTTTTTTTGATATCTAGCATGTCAAGAATTGCATTTATGAGATTCACCAGTGCATTAAAGATCATGTGTCTGGGTATTTCATCATTAAATATCTAGAATTTTAGAGAAAATTTCATGTTAGGTTAAATATACATTGGATCTTTAAGGTCTCTTCTGACCCAAACCGTTCTATGATTTCTTATATTTTAGAAGGCTTCTTTTCACAGTGACTAAGTCTGTGTGGTTAGAAAACAAAGAGTATCTTCTAGTGCAGGCACTCTGTGTTTATTCACATAAATAACAGATATTCAGCGGATTGGAGGCTTATCCTATGGCACATAGGAGCCTATGTGAATAAAGACACTTTGAATAAAAATGGGTAGATGTTGGAGATCAGTGAAAAGGAGAGTATGGTATGATTCCTTCTGTCTTCAGGTACTAGAGTAGGGAACTAAATTTAACCAAAAAAAATATCCACTTGCATCCGCTGTTTGTCATGTACCTTGCTTTCTAAGAAGAGAGTGGGTCACAAGTTCGTAGTAAAACTTTGTGATAAGAGTCTGTAATTTAAGATTATTCAGAAAAAGAAAAGCTCACATATGGTGCGAAATGCTAACAGAAAAAGTGATTTTGTTTATCCTATACAAACAAAATAAAGGTTTTGACAGATTGGGGGGCTGTCAAGAAATTGCATTTTGCAGTAGTGGTGGTGGGTTTTTGTTGGGTTTTTTTTCTCTTTTTTTTTTCTTTAAAATGTTGAATAGAGATAATGACACCAATTGCTCATTTTTATACAATACCTTGTTATAGAATAAAAACAGTGAATTTTAACTAAAATGCTGGATTGAGATTTTAGTAATAGGTAGAGGGCTTCCTTGTGCATGTGAAATATAAAGAAAAGAGATCAGAGCACAATAAGGTATTCAAGAGAAACTTCATATAGCTTTTTGAGAGAGATTTTTAGAATAAGCGCTTTATCTTAATTTTTTTTAAGACATTTTTCACTCAAAGGTGATATGAAAATTTATTTTCCTTCCTTTAGTGAATGCTGTTTATTGAACAATGTTCCAGACAGTCTGAATACTGAGTGAATAAAATGCCTGTACTTGAGGTTAGTTATAAAAGTAAATTAGATTCGCTCCAATCAGAATGTTTTCCAAGTAAATCCCACACTACTAAAGCTGAAGAAAAGTGACGGGTGATAGGACAAGAGGGTTCAAAAAGCTTGTAGATGTGGCACTTTGGACATGATTTAGTAGGCGCAGGGGTGTTGGGCTGATGGTTGGACTTGGATGGTCAGAGATGTCTTTTCCGACCTTAATGATTCTATGATTGCCGTAAGAAAAGTTAGTTGAGGAACTTGGAAAAAGGCATCTTTAACAAATTACTGTTCTAGTTATTTTTTGACTGCCAAGCAAAATATGCAAAGGCAACTTTTCACTGTGCTATTAATTATTGTGTGTACATATAATTTTCTTTTTGCTTTGTAGTAGATTAGACCTATATCATAAAGTATGACTTCTGGCATAATTAATTGTAAGTTAATAGCAAAACCTCAACTAAAACTAGGAATCTTTTTATAGACACATTTGTATTCCATAACCTACTTATGCTCAGAATAATTCTAGGTGAAGGACCTGGAGTTATACTTCAAGGGAAGTGTCATTGTCAAGCTATGTTTAGATGCCTATATTTTTATGGGAGAAGAAAAAAGAAGAAACAACTCTTGAATGTAACGTTCCTTATGATTAACCTCCAGAGAGATTATTTGGGTGACCCTAGGATTTCATACTGTTTTGACCGAATGCCTGTTTGGCATATTTAGTCTTTTTAATGATTTCCCTTGATTGAATACAGAAGATTTTTATAAACTTCTTGTCAAGAAAAAACCCCAAACTTTTTAAAGCTAATGCTTGATTCTCTAAATTTGATTTTACTTACCAAATCAAGATATGCATATTCATTACAAAGTGATCTGATTCTAGGAAGAGCAAGCATGGGAAAGTACTGGTTCAAGTATCAGTTTAGGATTGCTGTTGAAAAGGTCGGTGCTGGTACAGAACTGTTACCATCACAGAGTGATGGGTTGACCCCCTACTTGGTGGGCTGACACTCAGCCACATGCTCACTCTCTGTGCCCCAATATTGGGATGACATGAGAATAGGAAGACCAAAACGAGGAAACTCGTGGGTTGAGATAAAGACAATGTCACAGTGGAAGAAGAAAGAGGGAAATTCGAACCATCATAGGCTCAGATAAAGACAGTGTAACAAAGGTAAAAAAGAAGGGGGGGAGGAATCCCCAAACCAAATGAAGGCAGTCACGAGGATGATGCCCATCTCATCTCTGATTCATGGCTGTCTCCCAGACCACTATCTCCCCACCCCCAACTTCTGTTGCTGAGCATGGCGTCATATGGCATGGAATATACTTTTGGTCAATTTGAGTCAGCTGCCAAGGGGGCACCAATGGGGCATACCCTCCCCTCAAAATTTTATAATTTTTTTTTAGCACCATAATTAG
The DNA here is from genome assembly GCF_017976375.1 of Cuculus canorus. Classification (NCBI taxonomy): domain Eukaryota; kingdom Metazoa; phylum Chordata; class Aves; order Cuculiformes; family Cuculidae; genus Cuculus; species Cuculus canorus. The sequence goes on along the minus strand of NC_071407.1, from coordinate 4,477,175 downwards.
AAGCTAATAATTTATGTTCAACCCATTCTTGCAGTTCCTGAGCATTGAAACCTTTTATCACATTTAAAATTGATTTAAATAAGTTAGTTGAAGTGTCTTTTTGACTCCTTTGAAGGAGTTTTCTTTCTTGGGTAACAGTTTTCTTTCTACACTGTACAATCACAATGTCATTGTGTAGCTTTATGTCTAGTTACCAATTTTATGTAGCGCAGTTTAATTCCTTAAGACTGATTTCTTTGGTACGTTGTTTTACATAAATGTAACTTCACCATACAGCAAAATTATTTCTGATTTAAGCAAGTGGAGTGAGAACAAGGTAGCTTAAAAAAAAAAAAAAGAAACCTTAAAGGTGGCAACCCCCTTATTGAATTTTTACAAATGTATAATCACTGCTCCACATTTCAGAAACTTAGTTTAAGCTTTTCTTAGGTCTCTTACGCAATAAAAAAATCTACAAAATAGTAAAAAGAACAGCAACAAGTTGTGTTATCTTAATCTGCTTAAGTAGCAGACTTTTTGTGCTTATTCAGCTACCTAGCCTGAGAACTAAGAATTCAGGCATCCTTTAGCTGATCACCACTTATTACTTTTATAGATAGTGAAGAGATACACCAGTTTGATTTATATTCTGTTCCTTTATCTCTGTGCTTATTTTATCTTTTCAGAAGGATTAATGACAATTCTATTGCTTTCACTGATATTGGTGATCGAGTCCTCCAGCATGTTATTGTGTAACACAAATTATGGCAGTGATGAATGAGTTGCTGTGCATTCTTATTTTTGTGAATTTTTTCAGCTTTACAAGCTATAAATTCATTTTCTGAAGTAAGGAATGTTTATAAAATGTATTTCTGATGCGCTGTCTGATCTGAGTATCGAGTATGTTCACTGTCATAATGAAATTTGTAAAGTCATTGGTTTCCAAAAGATGTTCCCAGAGGAGATAGGCAGGGCATGATTTAAAAACATTAAGCTGTCCAGAAAAATACTGATTTTGTCTGCCTGTTATAAGCAAAAGTATTGCATTGAAGGAGATGTGAAGAGCTCGCTTAGCTACTGTGTCCAGGCTGAGAAAACAGTGGCCTCCGGTGAAGGGTTGAGGGTTATAAGTTGAATCAGAATAGTTTGTATTGGAAGGGACATTAAAGGTCATCCAGTTCCATCCCCCTGCCACGGGCAGGGACACCTCCCACTGGATCAGGCTGCTCAGAGCCCCATCCAACCTGGCCTGGAACACCTCCAGGGATGGGGCAGCCACCACTGCTCTGGGCAACCTGTGTGGCCTCACCACCCTCATTGTGAAGAAATTCTTCCTTATGTCCAGTCTAAATCTGCCCCTCTCCAGTTTATACCCGTTGCCCTTCGTCCTATCCCTACAACCCTTTGTAAAACGTCTCTCTCCAGCTTTCTTGTAGCCCCCTTATGAATGACGTTTTCTTAAATCACTGTTACTTGATCCTCAAATAAACATGTGATTACAGCCAGAGTCATCTTCTCCCAAATGCAACAGAAATAATAAAGTAAGCATTTTGTTTGTTTGTAGTTTCTGCACTTCTAGATGGTTCTGGGTGCTGAGCAGCTCTCATTCTCTCTTCTGTTACTGCAGCCACTTCCAGCTTCCTTATTATTCTCTTAGATTTAAATGCAGAGACATCTACAGTCAGTCAGAAATTCCAGCATCTCTCTCTCTCTAAACCTTTACCAGGAAAAACCCACAAGTACATCTCCTGACAGCTGGTCAGTCCAACTTGTAACATGCGGTATGGGATCTTCCATCAATGACCGCAATTTTACAGCCTAAAAGGATTCAGTTTTTTTTTTTTCCTTTAATTTGGTTACGTCCCCATGAGTTTAAATTACATCACAGACTGCACTTCAATCAGAGAGGTATGACTCTCTGTATTGGTTACTTCCCAATGTAACAGGAGACCATGTAGTTACCCTTTTGAATCCCTACACATGAACATGCTACCAGCCAAGAAGTTGTAATTTTGTATTGAAATGCTCATCCTTCTCCTAAGGTGTCCTGGAACAACCTTACAAACCGTAGACGAAATAGTTTTTGAGGCATCATGCAACTTATTTTTTGACTGGTAGAATGAAGATCCTCCAAATACTTTTGTAATGGCATTTCTGTTTGATTGCAGGTGATTCCGCCTTCATTTTCAGAGTGGTAAATGCAATACATTTGACAGTGACAGACCCTGCTAGATGTTTAAGGAACAAAAAGCTTCATGCGGTTGAATTCATTAAAAATCAGTCATATTTTGTAACTCCTAATGGCTAACACAGGGAAATGATTTGTTGACTTCTTCACATTTTGTGGTGCTTTCTTCTGATAACTTGTATAAGGCATTTCTCTTCTTTGGGTTTTTACTCTGAATGACCAAATACATGCAAATAATTGCAATCACCAGTTGTTGATTTAAGATGTTTTTCACCTTAGGTTGGAATCTTTTTTGACGTTTAAAACTGCTATGAATACCTACTTAGTGGATTGAAATTGTTTTGCTTTTTATACTGTCTTATAATAATCTTTGATTTATTTTATGCTATTATAATTCAGGACGTTATACATTCTTTTAAAGAAAGGCAGAAAAAAATAGGAGTCTTTTAATGAAAGGTTGTTTTTGTAAAAATTTTCAAAATAGTCAGTAGAGAAGCTGTTTTTTTTTTTCCAAGAAAATTTTAAAAGACACAATTTGAAAGAATCTACTAAGCCTTTGGTGTCTGAAAAAGTCTTTTTGAACACACCTCATATTGGACTTTAGCTTGATTTTGGTGCTGCTCAATTAGTGATATTGCATAAGTGTGGTCGGGTGCATCTATTTGTTCTTATATTCTCTGTTTCAAAGGTGGAATGAATGTTTTTCCTGTAAAAGTAATTGTTGAACGCTAAACGGGTGTCAGGGGCTCCCAGTTGAATATACATTTCTAGCAAAATAAGTAACTTGAGAGTTTGTTAATACTACAAATGTAAAAAATTCTCTCAGAAGAGTTCTCCACTAATGGATTGCATGAGGGAACATTTACAATGAAACTGAGCATTGCAATGTTATATCTAATATCTGTTTATGCTTGCTCTTTCTTAGCCTACTTGCAAGAAAAAGCCTCTATCACCTTTTTCCAAAAGCTTTTTGTACCGTGTATATGTGTTCTGATGTGTATGGGGCTTTCGATACATCTGTGTTTTTTTAATGCAACTTACACATTGCGCAGCACCAAAATCGAAGTAGCGCACCTCAATATTTAATAGCATTGTCACAGCTTTCCTTCGTGGAAAAAAAAAATCAGCAGTGTGTTTTAAAGGAATTATCTTTGTGCAGCTACAGGTTTAGTAATCTTTGAAGAAAGTAAACATATTAAGTTAAAGTACCGTTGTAGTGGGCTCGGTTTGAGAAAAAAATTGCTCTTGCAGCTCTGTGTTGGAGATCTGGAGACTAAGCAATAAGTGTTTTTAAATTTAATTGTCTAAAATGTGTACTTCGTGGAAATGGTGATGGGTATTCTTTTGTTGTCAGCATCAGCAAGAACATTTATATGCTGAGCTAGCAGCTCAGAATCAATCATACTGTGGGTTTATTATTTAATAGATTCTGTAGGGTTGTGATGTTACAGCTTGGATTTACTCTGCTGGATTATATTTTTTTTGATATAGTCTTTCTGTTCCACTTAGAATCTGCACGTTGTACAAAAGTCATGTGAACTGCTGTTTTCCTAAAAATAGAGTAGAAATTACCAAGGTGATGGGGTTTTATTTTTTTAAAGCTCTGATGCCATCACTTCAGTTAATATGTAAAAATAACAAGACGAAAAGATTAAAATTAAAACGTATATATTTTAAGGAGTTTTATTACTCTAAGCCCGAGGATATTTGCTCAGGGCCATGGTTTAGTGGCAGATAGGAGTGGTTGGACTCGATGATCCAAGAGGTCCTTTCCAACCCGGTGATTCTATGATTCTATGATATGTATGCATTTATTGAAAATATTTAATGATTGATAAAATGTTTGCATGGTAGTTAAGTAATTTTTAAATAACTGTTTAAAAAAACACGTGTGTGCATAATGTAAACCCAAGCTGGAGAGAAGTGCGTGCGATAGCATGGGAAGGCTCTTGAAGGTGAGCTGAGCTCATTGTTTCTATCCAGTGGTGCAGCACAGAGCAAGAGTGCACCTGCAGCACTGCAGTAGGTCACCATCATGGTAAAAAAAACCTGTTTTCTTGTGTTTTGATGAAATTTCTTGGGCCATTGTCGCTCATTCTGTCAGTGGGCTCTGCTAGAGCCTGGTTCCCTCCCATCACGTGTTTAGATCATGATAATCTTGACATTTCTCCAGGCTGAATCCCATCTTTCTCGGCCTCTCCTAATACGCAAGATGCTCCAGTCCCATAATCACCTTTGTGATCCCATGGCCATCTTCTGCTTTGGTTTCATTCCTGTGCGATGTGTGTATGGACAAGGAGTACGAGACAATCCAAAGCGTGGTAGGAGGGGGATGACTGGGAGATTTGTTAGAAAAGTTCAGTCATCATCTGTGCTAAACCACTTGATGTCAGTGACACCTTAACTTTAAATCTTGCCACTCAATCTGGGGCATCATTTCCAGCATCTACAGAGGACTGAATAGCTAAGGTGTATCTATACCTAGAACATAAAAATTATTAGATCTCGTTAGTAAAGATCAGCCCGCAGGCAGCACATAGAATTTCATGTACTTGACTCATGTTTCTCAGTCGCGATGGGGTGAATGAATGAAAGATTCTGAAATACAGCACCTAACATTTCCAGTCTTACTCGCAAGAAGATAGTTTTGTAGCTGAAACATTTTGTAAAATATGTGTATCATATAATTTATATACATTTTGAAACTAAATTTATAATAATTAGTTGAATTAAAATATATCGTCACGTCTGTATTCTATGCTTGAGGTTTCACACACAAAGTTGTGAAAATTCTAATTCCCGTCTTTTCTTTTATCTTTAAGTGAAATATAAGCATTGGTAACAACTTTTTCTGTGTTTCATGTACCGAAATTTCTTTTGGAAGGTGTAAGGGTAATGATAATCCTCGCCTAGTAGAAGGTTCTGAAATCCAGCAGAAGCTGGCTTTTACCTTGAGTCGTAAGCTTAGCTTTATAATTAAAAATTGTTAGCACTGTGTGAATTATGAGATAGAAAATGAGAGATGTTCTTCTTTCCCATGAGGAGAAGGGAGGCATGACATACTAGCAGTCCCTGTTGTATCCTAGAGGTGTGATTATCTCATTGAAAATACGTTGCCTGGAATTAACTTACTGTTATTATATAAAGTCAGTAGTGTCTCTGTGTATTTTGTTATCCAGTTGGTTGGCAGAGATTTATTTCTGAATTTTGAATACTGACTATGAATACTTAAATTAGGAGGAAATAGAGAATGTGGACAAAAGTTAATAAGACTGTTAGCCTGTAATAAAATATACATTAAACTTGCTGTAAAGCAGAAGTTTAAACTATTCTCTGCATTGATGACTGTCGAGGAAGATTTGACAGGATTAGTGTCACCGTAACATCCTGGGAGTGTTTTAGTAGGATGCTGCCATGAGGCCTGGAACACACTGTACAGCAGTAGAACTTGTATCTGATGTACCCTGTAGATAGTCATGTCTCTTCTCTAATGGTCTTTGTATCGCTGTAGTAGTCAGTAAAAATATGATCACATTGGTGAGATGAATTTTCTGTGTGGATGTTGTCTTTCTTTGATGACAGGACCCAAAGTTGACTCTAGTCTTTTATATTTATTTATTTTTAAAGGAGTATATTTTAAATAAAAGAAAAAAATCAGGTTTGAAGAACCTTCCTTTGCTGGAATTGTGGTCTTATCTTTCTATTTGTTTCGATTTGTTGTTATCTTTCTGTTTGTTTCTCTTTCCGTTAGGGATGCAATTCCTATCCAAAAGCGTAAAGGTTGTTTCTTATTATATTTATAATAATTCCCCTTAACCTAGCAAATCCACGTAGGTGGGCTTCATCCTCTGATTTTATGCCCACTTTCGGTGTCCTTAGAAAAAATAATTGATGTTAAGAATTGGACGTTAATTTAAGCATAATCATTATAGAGAATGTGTTACTGTTGACCTCACATCATTTGAGAGATGTTACAAGGTGAAAGAGTCAATCGAATGGACAGAATTGAATTGGACAGACATGAATTTGACAGATGGACCCCTCGATGGATAAGGAATTGGCTGGATGGTTACACTCCAGCACTTGCAGTCAGTGGCTCAGTGTCCAGGTGGAGACTGGTGATGAGTGGCATTCTGCAAGGGTTGATTTAACATCTTTGTGGGCAACAGAGATAGTGGGATTGAGTGCACCCTCAGCAAGTTTGCTGACAACACGAAGCTGTGTGGCGTGGTCAACACACTGAAGGGTAGAGGTGCCATCCAGAGGGACCTTGACAGACTTGAGAGGTGGGACTGTGCAAACCTCACGGGGTTCAATAGGACCAAGTGCAAGGTCCTGCGCCTGGCTCAGGGCAATCCCAAGCACAATTACAGGCTGAGCAGAGAATTGATTGAGAGTGGCCCTGAAGGGAAGGACTTGGGGGTCCTGGGGATGAGAACCTCAACATGAACCTGCAATGTGCACTTGCAGTCTAGAAACCCAGTGGTATCCTGAGCTACATCAGAAGCGTGACCAGCACGTTGAGGGAGGTTATTCTGTCTGTCTACCCCGCTGTTAAGAGACATCACCTAAAGTCCTGCTTTCAGTCCTCAGCACAGGACGGACATGGAACTGTTTGAGTGAGTCCAGAGGAAGACAACCAATATGATCCGAGGGCTGGAGCACCTCCCATACAACAGGCTGAGAGAGTTGGGCTTGTTCAACCTGGAGAAGAGAAGGCTCTGGGGAGATCTTATAGTAGCCTTACGGTATTTAAAGGAGGGCCATGTGAAAGCAGGGGAGGGGCTCTTTATCAGAGAGTGCAGGGATAGGATGAGGGGGAATGGTTTTAAGCTGAAAGAGGGGAGATTTAGAATAGATATTAGGAGGAAATATTTTCCTGCGAGGCTGTTGAACCCCTGGCGCACGTTTTCCAGAGAAATCATCGGTGAGATGTTCAGTGCCAGGTTGGATGGGGCTTTAAACATCCTGATCCAGTGGGACGTGTCCTTGCCCACAGCAGGTGGGGTGGAACTGGGTGGGCTTTAAGGTCGCTTCTAGCCTAACCGTTCTATGATTCTATGAAAATGAGATCTCTAAAATTTTTCCTTGACAGTGTCTCAGATGTGTTAATTAAGATGGGGCAGACAGGCCCACAAAAGCAATAATGTTATCCTCCCACCGTCTAGCATTAGGTAGTCTGAGCCTGGGATTTTCAGTCAGAAATTTCTACTTATCACCCTGTGGTTTCACTCAAACGCTGAAACCTTTTACTAAGTGTGCAGGAGAAAAAGAGAGAAGCGTTTGAAATGTGAAGTATTAAGCATAGCTTTCATTTTAACTCTTAACTTTTTCCTTCAGCTCTAGTGAGTTGCTATGAAGAAAAATCATGTTAAGCATTTCTTTAGGTCAACATTAAGGACGATAACTGTCCTTTTCTGAAAAAGGAAAAAGAAGTGTCTTAATACAGGCTTTAGCTGCAGCTGCTGCTGCTGCTGGATCTTAAGCCTCCTCCCTTGAAAACAAATGCGTGGGGTGAAAAGAAGTGGGATCTCAAAAATTATGGAATAATTATGGAAAAATTATGGAAAATCATTTGGCATATTTCTCTTAGCATTAGACCGCAAGGGATGCTGCAATAGGTACAGTTTTACCTGTTGACTTGCACTGCCCTCTGAAGAGAAACCAATCACTGGGAGTGGTTAAACAGAGAAAACCAAGTAGCAAAATATTAAGGATAATATGGAGAGAGGGACGTGGAAATATTGAGGTAATGGAAGAGTGGAAATCTGGTGTGGCTTCAAAATCAAATGCAGCTTTAAGTGGCCGTTTATTAATTTGTAAACATAGTTTATTTTTAAAACTCTGATTTCTTTTGTATTTATTTGGAAGTAGGCCAATGGAAAAAACCTGCAGGAAGGCACCAAGATAATGACATCTAAAAATTCTTCCACTGAATATAGTATGACGTTGTCCTGCTTCTGCTGTTGGTTGTTTGATAACATTTTTCGCATTTGCTGCAGTAACAGCAGGGGGATGCCTGATGTGTGTTTTGCTTTTTTGAGTTACTCCCCACAAAGAGGTTCCACAAATTGGTAGGAATCCATTTTTCATCAGAGCCGCAAGCCTGAGATTAATTAAAATATGCAGTTACTGCTGTTAAGTAAAATTTGTCCAGATGAGATTTTTAGAATAATGTAAAAATGATTACCTCCCGATGTCTTTTTTTCAAGGTATTATGCAGGGAACAGTTAAATTACTCAGAACTTGATCAATGAGAGTAATTGCTCTTCATCTTGTAACAGAAGAAAATTAGCTGCTGAGCTTGTCAGAAGTAGCTTTTTCATTGTTGAGGAATCCAGAATACAAGGTTCTGAGTCTTCCCAACTCCTTCTTTCTTTTCCTTTTCCAACCATACTGATCTTAGCACTTTAGGAGCATCATGTATGTGCCAGGTGAGGTAAAGAAGGTGCGTTTGGTGAGAGAGATGAACTATGCACGTATCCTTTATTTGCATGTGCTGTGACTGCACACAGATCAAAATTTAGACTATTAGTCAATGGGAAGATGAATTCTGCAAGACTTTTATGTCATTTAATGATTCTTCAGTGTAAATCCAGGAAACTGTAGAGACAGAACGCAGTGATTAAAATATGATGCGGTTTAAATGAAAGGAGATATCTGTCTGATTCAAGAGGAGTTCCCCTGTGAAGTCCTCTGTGAGTGAGCACATAGTATACTATATAGGTATTGATTTGATTTAGATGTCCCTGGGGATAAATGATACTGGGAAATTTGATTTATCAGTAATTCCATGAACTGGGTATGCAAGTCATGTTTGAGCTGCCAAGGGAAATGTCTCCAGACGTTCCAGAAAGTCTCAAAGTCTCACACATCTGTTACTTTTACTATGTAATCCATTTTACCCCCTTTTTTTTCAAGAAGGTGATAAAGCTGCATAGTATCTGAAAGCTTTTATTACTTACTGTTTAAATACTCTTACTGGATAAAGTCTACTCAAGTAAAGGAAGTTCCACATTCACATAGGCAATCTGCTCCTTTTATGTGAGCAAGAACTATGGGGGTAATCAATTAAGGCTGGTTGCAAATACCTTCTGTGCTTGTCAATATATTGACAGCTTTTGGAATATAATTTGGAATTCAGCCTTTTTAGCTCCCTTTCGTGCTGTATTGTAATGGTCCCTCACTGTTAAGAGCAATTAACCATCAGCAGAAGAAGCTATTAAGAATATATTCCCATGTCTTACAGTCAGAGTATAGGAAAGATATACACAATTAAAATTAACTTTTGAGAAGACATTTTTTCCAGCTTAAAGTGCCTAAATAATCATTCCATAAACGTAGAGGGGCAAAACATGAATGCATTTAGGAGAATGTAACTGATTATAGAGATGTAGCACTGAAATGAGCATCTATTTTAGTGTGTAAAGCTCACAGTAAAATTACAAAATTTAGCACCCTGTGGAAACCACAGGTGATTTTCAGAAAAGTTGTTACAGGCTGTGTTACGAAAAAGTGAAAATCTTCCTACGTCACGATACGCTGCATAGAAATTTCTGGTATGTCTTTCTGGCAGACAGTTTGAATCTGTAGTACCTCTTCAGTAAGAATTGCTCCTTCAGCATCAGCTGGCTATTTAGCAAGTTCTTAAGGCTGAACAAACTGTAAAATTCCTGACACTGAAATATGCTGTCAATCACCATCTTATCTTATGCTTAATTGTGGTTCTTGTCTGGCTGTTACAGAGCCTTCTTCCCTGCTGGGGCAGAGAGGGTAGAGAGTGCGTGGTATGGGACGCGGGCACAGAATATTCATTGTGTGCCGTTCCTTATCGGTAGAATAGGAACATTACAACTCCATCCCTCTGCCAGAAATTTAATATTAGGATTATGAAGTGAAAAATAAACTTTTATTATATCCAGGTCACCATTTAGTATCATATCTGTACTGAAGCAGGAGCCGCCGTATTAATTCCTTTGTCTTTGAATTGTAATTAAAACTTAAGTGAAAACATAATACGACCATTAAGGTAGATCCAAAGTTAGTTTGTGTTAATGAAAGGCTTTAAATGCAGTATGAATATTAGCAGGTAATTATTCCAGTGTGATGTGGGAACTTATTGACACATTTACCAGAGGGAGGCTATTAAGGTTCGTTCGCTGCGCTTGATTATAAAAGAGGGAGGGCTGCCGAAACAAGGTAATAATTCCTATAAACGGGAATGAAAAAAAGAAAGCTCAAGGATTGGGAATGTAAAGGTTTATCTTCAGGTGAGAATCAATCAGGCAGCAAGAGTGGCAGTGAGCAGAGTGCTGGAGATTTACTTTACCATGGAGTTTAAAAAGCAGTGGAGTGAAGATGTTTCTGTCATTTCCCCTCCAGCTGAAATTTCAGGAGCTTTGAAAAGCATTGCTTTCTTTGCTTCTAGAATATTCTTATTGTGGACCATAACTGTAGTATCAACTCACCTTTTGTTCAAATGGTTTCAAAGCATTTTTTTTGTTTGCCTTTGTCAATAATAGGAGTCCCAATTATTAAATGTTTTACCAAACAACTGCAAGAGTAGTTTATTTAATTAGACATTTAAAACCAATGGAATTTTGCTATTGCTTTTGCTATTGGTCAGGATTTCCCCTTGTATAGAAAAGGCGTATTGTTAATTTTCTCTATTGTGTATTGAATTGGCAGACTTTAATGGCTATTCTCAAACTGCTGTTATTTAAGGTGTGGAGGAAAATGCCTAATAACACATGCACGGTTCTTAACTCTGTAGAAAATAAACTAAATGATGTGCTCGTGAAATGGTCTTCAAAAAAACTTATAATTGAAGTAGTGATTTTCTTTAGTACAGCTTTTAGGAAATGCGTGCAACGTGAAGTATTAAAATTCATGGAAATTCCTTTAGTTATAAAATAAAATATGGGTGAATAAATCTTTTTTTTTTTTCATTTTATAGCTTGCACGTGCAGCGGACATGCAAATATTTGTCACATGCAAACAGGAAAATGCTTCTGCACAACTAAGGGAATCAAAGGAGACCAGTGTCAACTGTGAGTACAATTAAATATAACCCAAAATTATCGCATTTCATACCCACTGCGTATAATTTTTTTTCCTTTTCCTGTTTTGCTTTTGGGTTTGGATTTGACAGTAATTGACCTGACAATGTTTTAGTGATTAATCTAGTGATCCTTACGTTTCTTAGGAAATGTCAACATTTACGTGTCTTTTGTTAAAGAACTACAACACAAGTATTAGTAATATTTTGCAGACGCTATGGATTTTAAAATATGCTCTAGAAAGAAGTAACTGGAGAATTACCTGTAGACATCTTCTTTTTTTTATTCTAAGTAAAAAATATCTGCAAAATTTGTAATTTTATGTAGTACGTTTGTCACTTATCTTGATCCCAATCCATAGTCATTAGATTTTTAGAGGCTTGGAAATATGGTGCACAGTGCTTTAGGCATTTTCCTGTAGCATTAAGTATAGAAGAGAGGAATGTGTAGACCTCTTATAGAAAGTACAATTAGTGCATCTTGCTTTGTATTGGAATAGCTTATTGTGTTGTTTTGAAGAGCTTGTTTGTTGTTAGGAAGAGCTTCCTACTTAAGATAGAGCGTAACGAGTGGGAGCACTAAAACCAAAGAAGTGGAGTGACTTTTCATGTAGGAGAAATAACACATTAAAGTTAACTATGAAGAGCCCCACATTTAAAGAGGTTTCTTTTAGTTCATTCTATTCTGTATCCTGCATTATCCAATAGGAACCTTATTCCTTTCAGGATTATAGTTATTTAAAATCAGTATCTGGTCCTCAGGTTGTCATAGCAGTGTTGGTTGGAACTGGGGAAAAGGCATAAATACAGCTTGTTCCTCTCTAGCAGGGAAAGGTGCCAGAAGGTTTGGTTCTGCCTGCTGTGGGGCATATTCTTTCACTGCATCTGTGGATTTGGGATTTGTCTTTGATACACGTAATGAGTTGGCTTGAATCCTACCCTTAATGCTTTACGTGATAAATAGTAAAGGAAGAAAAGTATCTGTGGCAGAGGCTGTGCGTATATTAGTGAGAAAGCTGTGCTGGCAGGTGTGCTGTTTCACTGGTACCTCTGGGACTGTTTGTCCAGCCAATTGTAGACTCTCAGGATGAGATGGGAAACCAAGATTAGGCCTAAAGGATGGATTTTTATCTTCACAAGAGCTGAAGAGTGATAATATCTTTCAACTCTGACTTAAATCTTCACTGAGGAGTTGTTTTTCCCTCTTTTTCTGTCCAAACACTGACTCAGTTCTAGATGTTAATGTGTGGTTTGATTACCAGTGTGCGTATGGACATATGCTGATGCTATTCTACCTATTTACAAAGAATGGGGTAAAAAAAAAAATCTACTCCCCTGGGCATTCAAGCACTTGAACTACAGGAAACAGTTTATTTGCCTATAACTCCAATGCTCTACCACCTGCCATCCAGCCTAAGGTACCCTTTATAGACTTTTTCGCCAGTGTGTATTTCACGTATCTATTTTACTATTCTTTTTCCTCTGTCTTGTGTCCACTTCATCACGGTTTTCTCTGGTCTGATTTGAAACCTCTATCTCAGATAGAGTCGTGTTGCTCAACCATGTCAGTCTGCTGTCCTGAGTTTGTCTGCCATAAAAGATTCTTGTATCCCATTTACGGAACTAGAAGAGAAAATGTTTTTCTAGTACTAGATTTTCCTCTCCTGGTCAGTAATTACAGCAATTCAACAAAATGGAGGAAGCAGAGATTTCAATTTTGATTTCTCCAAAGTAAACTTAAAATTGCAATTTCAGGCTGAAAATTCTGCATTGGTCACGTGTAATACATTCCATTCCTAGAGTCTTACGTAGACCAGAGGCTTATCCAGGGCAAGCTGTGATGTTAAACCCAGTTAGTATTCCAAATGGTTTCTTTTGGATGAAATAAATTCTGCAGCCCACCCATTTTTTTAAATTGTTTTTGGCTGTGATCATGTTTTAGATTGTGGGCTTTACATCTGTTGCGTTCATAGCCACAAATTTTAGCATGAAAAATGAATTTCTGCCTTTAAGTCATTTCTTAACTCTTTTCTTTAAAAATATACTTAAAAAAAAAAAAGCTGTGTAGACTATCTAGTTTATAACAGTGTATGTAGAAAGAGATGAGTTCCAAGTACAGGCACACCGAATGGATTAGAAGACCATCTAGGATAAAATTTCAGTACTGGGGACTTGGTAAGATCACTGGATGTCTTGAGGAAAGCCAGTTAGCACAGATCTGGTGTTTTAGCATGTGTCCTCAGATGATACACTTAGAATTTGTCATTTTTACTCTGGGAGAGTAATCCGTTTGTATAGAAATTTCAGTCAAATGTTGGTTTTAATTATTTCTCTTACAACGTCAGGATACGAAGAACATAAAAATCAGGTCACTCCTGAATCACTTCATATAAAGAATGAGAACTTTATCAGATTCATCTTATATTAAAAAAAAAAATTGGAAAATAAACTGAAAACTTCTTTCTCTGTAAAAATTAACTCAAAACCTATTTTGAAATTGTCGTGTTATATTGTCAAAATACACACACGATAGTTATCTACAAGGTAAGGATTATTTTTTTACTTTTGTTTAGGACTTTATTATATTCTGCATAAATCATCTGCAACTTTATTCAAAGTGTAACTACGGTTCTCCATAGCTCTGGATAAAACCTGGTTTTGGACGCTCCCGTTGTGCAGTCTCAGCTGCAAACCTCTAACCCTGTGATTTCTAAAATAAGGACTTCTGTGAAAATTCTAGGCTCCAGCTGTTCGGTGTGAAAGTTAGATTTATATTCCTGTCGAGAATCCTATTGATTAGAAAGTCAGAGCTGCAGGGTTGTGTGTCACCTCCCTCTCTCCCTCCCTCAGTCTCTTCCTCCTGCCCTCTGATGCTTTTATATCTGCTCATTGTGGGCAGAGATTTGAGGAAATCAAGGAAACTTTGCAACACTTCTTTTTCCCCCTTTTCCCTCTCTAGCTTAAGAATAGCCAGTTAATTGTGGTTTTATGATGTTCTTAATTTTTCTTATTTCTTTATAGCTTTTTTTCAGTATACTCATCTCTTGCTTATGAGGTTTTTTAGTTGGTAAAAACCTGTAATACTCTCCTAATCAGGAGAAACTGATTAGACCGTTTTGGTTATTCAAAGTAACTAGACCGTAAAACAATAAAACCCGATGCAAATAAAAATATTTTCCTTTTTTTTTCCTCCCTTAACTTTAATAATGAAATATGCCATTGATAGCAATGGGAAAATCAGATTGACTTAGAACATTTTTAAGTGAAAAGTATTATTTTAAGATAATTTTATTTAATTTTCTTCAATAACTGATTTGTTAGTTGCTCATTTTATTCCCTTGTAGAAATTTGTGTACAGAGTTTTCACGATTTCCATGGATTTCAGTATAATCATATGCAGGATGCAGATAAATTTTCAGGCCTATGGAAATGCAAGGAGTATGCTGAGTAGATGTTTTAATGTTAAATGAGAGAACTTTTACTGAATGCATGGAAGAAAAATATGAAAATTACAGAATTAACTGAGTAGTTGAATCATTCTCTGAGAAGTTTTAGTAAGTCTGGGCTCTTCCAAGAGACAGCCTTGAGCAGGACATGTCTGTAGCTTTTGCCATCCCTTGTAAATCTGGAGAAATTATGAGCATCGGGAAAGGATACAGGGTTGCAAATGCTCGGTGGAAATAAAGATTCACAGTGAATTTTTCAAATTGTCAGTTTTTACTGGATGAGCTGTAACGTTTATTGCACTGTACTTCCCAGTTACAGCCTGGCTGTAGTTTTGGGGAAAGGCAATCCGTCTGTCTTGCTGAGAACGCTCCGCTGTGGTGGGCTTCAGGCTATTGGACCTGTCCTGTTGGTATTGAAACTGTGGCTTTGAAAGATGGGCGGGTTGGATATCGTTTTAGTGTACCTAAGTTCCCGGGCATAAATCAGGATAATAATTATTTTACCTAACTGGGAAACATTAAAATGTTGAGAATATCTGCTGTGGTGTATAAAAAAAGAACTACTAGAAAATTGAGTGAGAACTGGGCAAAAGTGGCAATGAAGAACTGCTAGGTAGAAGTAAAATACTGGGGAAAAAAAACCTAGTTCCAACCCCCGTTGCCATGGGCAGGGACACCTCCCACTGGATTAGGCTGCCCAAGGTCCATCCAACCTGGGCTTGGACACCTCCAGGGATGGGGCAGCCACAGCTTCCAGGGAAACCTGTGCTGGTGACTCACCACCATCATCATGAAGAATTTCCTCCTTATGTCTAGTCTAGATCTGCCCCTCTCCAGTTTACAGCTGTTGCCTCGCGTCCTTATGGCTAATATCAAAGCTTCAAAACACGACCTTAACGCATTCTTTTGGCTTAAACACTCAGAAGGCAAATATCAGGAACTTTAAACATCTGGGATGGTTTTTAATCTAAAATTTGAAGAAAAATAACTTTAGTGTGTCTCAGTGGGTCTTGTGCAGTATTTTCTTCCTTTTACTTACTGCAGTAGGCTCACTTGCTCTTCTTCAGTGCATTCAGTATGTGATATGTAAAGTTCATGAGATGCTCTGGGATCTTTCAGAGTTGTGCACTCTGTAAATGTGAAACAACACTTTTAGTAAGCATTATTACATCTCAAACTTACGTTTTATTCAAGAAATTTGTAAAAACGGAGAACTGGAGTTTGAATGTCCTGCGTTGTTCTTCGAAGGCAGCGTTCTCCGGTGTCGGAATGAGGAGGAGCTGTGGTGGCTAAGAGAGCAGCTGCAAACTCTTAGTCAAGAGTTTTGTATGTTGGTACTTCATTGCGAGTCAGTTGTAAATGTGTTAAATCTGGAGAACACTGCAATATTGATACTGCAATGTAAAAGCGGTTATAATAGCAATGGGTCTCTTGCCAAGAGCTGAATTAAAAATCGCGCATGTAATCTTCTTAGGTGTTCCATTTCCATGAAATATGCTTTTTTATCTGTCTGAGTTCAGTACTAATTGTCTGGAAAATGGGAACGGTTTGGGTGTGAGGCTTTCTGTTTCATAAGAATGAAGTCATTTTGCTTTTGGCTTCTAAGTCAGGCTCTTCCATAATTAACTGTATGCACATGTATGTCTCTTAGTTTGGCAAGAACCTGCTCACCACTGGGCTTTAGATGTTCTCTAGGGTTTTTTAATATTCATTATTTCCTCTCCAGGCTACCTCGAATAATACAAACTGCAGAGCAGAACGGACTTTATTTACACCTTTCCAGACAGTCTTGACTGTAAGATAGGAATGGAAGCAGTGTACCTGTCTCTTGTGCTCAACTGGTTTATGCTAGTATTTGTGCTAGTTTTAAGTAATATCTTTTTTTTTGTTTCCTATTTGGAAAATGTATAGTACTGTATTTTCTTTCAAAACAAGTGAATCAAAATACCCTGTTCTTAAAAATTGTTCTTCCTATGACATGGCTGTGCCGTTTAGCGATTGGCATTTCATAGAATCATAGAACAGTTTGGGTTGGAAGGGACCTTAAGAGCCTGCCGAAGTCTTTCACTGCTTATATGCCACTGAGACCCATTTTGAGTTCCAGTGCTCAGGACATGCCTGTAATAAGGCAAACACCTTTTATAGGAACCATTAGTAATTTTTAGTGCTAAGCATTGCTGTAGTCCCAATTGTCTAAATATCTATAGGTAAGGTAATGTTTCTACATGTTGTTTTTATTCTAATAAAGTAACACGGTTGATAGGAATAGTTAAGTTTACAAGTTCTCTAGCTCTTAAATAGACCTATAAATATTTTAAGCTAAATATAAGCTGAAGACAATTAGTCTGGCTCTAATTAGCTATGTATTGAGTCTGGACTGGGATGAATTTAGGAGTGGGAGTGATGCTAATGGTTACTCTCGCACAGAGAAACAGATGGACTGTGCCATATGAAAGAGTTACTGGGAAGAAGAGAGAAAGGGAGGATATGACTGCCCTAAAACTGCTTTATTACTGAGTCTGATTTTTTGTTATCTAGCAAAGTTGCGACCTTAGCTTCTGTGCTTGTTTTCAGAAAGTGTTTGGCAGGTTTTGAGTCTGTTTTCCTTCCTCTTCAGCTGTTTGGGAAGGGCCTTGTGGCTTCAGCTGTGTTCATATCTTGCTAGGGCTTACTCGGAAGCGGAATGGCACATATCTGCATAGCACAATGCTTTGCTTTAGTCTCAGACAGTGTCACAGTAGGTTATAAAGACTTACAGTTTGATGTTTTTTTCTAAGCTGTTGAAAACGGTGTTGGGGCTGTGCTGCGTTGCATCCCTTAGGGTGTGCAATGAAGTCACGTGGGAATGCTTCTCTGTGGCCAGGACTAGAATCACAGCGTAGAGCCAGTGAGGCTGAGGCTTATGAAAAGTAGTATCTGCCAAAGTCCACATGAACAACTCTTCTTATAAAGTAACCAGTCCAGTGGGAGAGGTGCGTGCCGTTACACCATCTCTTGGCACTGCTTCTTTGAGAAGTTGTAAAAGGAGACTGGAGCGTTTCTTTTAAGACGGTCAACATAAAGTGTTGTTCAGATTGCAGAAAAGACCTGTAGGAGGCTGCTAACAGTGGAGATCACCTTCTATCCAACACGTAATTCTACCAGCCAGGTGTCTCTTCTAATCGTAATAAACCAAATACCTCCATAGTCTATTCTTTCTTTCCAGATAAGATCCTGGGTTCCCCACAAATCTTAAAAACATCCAGTTTGAATATCATGGTCAGTAACTCTGTTAATAAAATTATTCTGTACTTTTCATGCTGCTGTGGTTGGATTATAAACGATCGGCATTCATGGGAGCCATAATTAATCTCACAGATCATAAATTATCATGTATAGCATAACATCTGTGAGTTACTCCAGCAGAGTACTTTTTACTGCTCCTCATTAATGAACCTCTGGGCCTTAATAAAGCAAGGCACTGTGTGCCTGGCCTAAACATTTTACATCTTCAGTATTTACTATATCTGCTGCCAGATTCCAGCTCTTTTTCAGATAGTAACAGCTTGTCCACCTGATGTTCTGTGTGTCTTACACTTGCCCAGTGAATATTCTGATGCAACCATTTCTGTCCAGAGAAACAGGACATGTATACACACGTGAGTCCAGTAAATGGTTTCGATCTGTAACTCCCAGGAATGTAAAACACACAGAGGTGAGTGTACGGGTAGATAAGAAGTTCTCCAGCTGTGCTGGAGAGGCACCTGACTGCAACCTTTTTGTCGTATGGGTTGTTGTGGTAGTTGCTCTGGGTTTGGGAATTCCACTTGGAACAACTGGGCATCTAACAATTTGGTCGTGCGACAAGAAGCTTTACTGAATGTATGTCTTTTTGTGGATTTGGACTCTGATCCTTTCAGCTTTTGATGCTTTTCTTGTTCTATTGTGTCCCTCTTAAGGAGATGGCAAAGTTGGATTTTTCTCCTCAAGTAGTTGTCCATCTCAGAAGTGTGTTTAATCTTCCTTTACAAACTTTACACTGTAAAACTACCTCCTAAAAGTTTGGGGTTTTTTAAGAGTTAAAAAGATAGCTTATTTTTTTATAAATCTCAGAGAAGACAATGCTTACTCCTCCATCTCTTCGTAACCCTAAACCCCACTTCAATTTCTAAAAGTCAGAATATTTGCTGCAGACAGGGGAGAAAAAATAACACGGATTTCCAGCGGAACACGAAGTTGTTTGGGCCTTCCTACTGCTTTGGTTAAAGGTAAGGAGTTCTCTTTATGGAAAGAAAAGAAAGTAATTGATGGTTTTTGTAGCTACTCATCCTGCCGTCTTCTGAAAAGAAGCCTTCAGCTGAGTCAAGGAAGGCAAACCCAGGTATTTGAGGGAGCTTTTTTAAAAATTATAGTATATGCTGCCATGTCATGACAGATTAAATTCAACGTCTGCTATACTGTGGGAAAAACCCTCTGCATCGCTATTATCATTGCGGACTACTGCTATCAGAGTCAGCTTTGGGTAATTTAACTACAGAATAGAAGGGAGGAAAGTGGTATTTCCTTTGTGTAAGAGGGAATATTGAAGGAGAATTTTTTCCAAAGATTTATGAGTAAACACTCCTTCAAAACTGTATGAAGGACAAAACATTTTCAAGTTGAGCATCTTCCAGCAAACAAATGTTGCTCGTAGACTTTTTCCTGGGCCCTTTATCTAGAACAAAGAATTTGACATACATGATTATTTTTGCCTTCATGGAACACAAACACTAAATAGCTTTAGTATAGGTACACATTTGAGAAATCAGTGCTATCAGAATGATTTTAATTTTCTGGTCTTTAAGGAGATCTTGGCTCATATACAAGATATAGATCAGCTTTAAAAATGGTCCATCAAACGTTCATGCTTTGTTATTCGACGTTTGTGCTTGAAAAGAGCCAGGGAGGAGAGCCAAAGAGTTTACTGACGTGCCCCCATCCTTACTGTTGCTCAGCATAGTCCATATCAGCATCTTAGACAAAGGCAGTTTGTTATTTGTAGGGAAGGGGAGAAGGGAAATAAGGCAAAATAAGGGATTAGAGCAGTATAGTCGCCTTAATCAAAACTACATTTTTTTTTAAGAAAGTCACTGTTTGGGCTGCATGAAGCTCTTGATTTTCTGATGTTTCATAAACAAGCAGATTCTTTTTATTTATTTTCAATTCAGTATAAGATGACTCAATCAAAATTTTCAAAATTGTAACTGAAAAAATACTTAGAATCATATGGTATCATGACAGTGATGACAACATCCAGGAGACAAGAGGTATATCTGTCGTCTTCCAGGAGCCACACACGCAAATATTCATGTGGCAAGGAGTCATAAGCACATGCTACTTAATTGACATGGAATGAAAGCTTTGTGAATATTTCTAAGAGACTTTCCCACTCCGTTGACGTCTCAGGAAACCCGCTTCTCCATGGTGAGATGAGATGGGCTGGGCACGCAGCTCCATCCCAAGATGTCCTGCTGTTCTTGGCCATATTGGCTTGGTACCCCCTGCAAACACGTTGGATTAACCAGCTGCTTCTTGCCCCAGTGCAGTGCAACTGCTCAGTCCTTACAAATGGGCACCAACACGATGTGTTAATTAGCAGATGCTGATAATTACTTACTACATCTGGAGTAATACATTAATTGTTTATGATCTTCTTCGTATGGCTTCTCTTTTCGCATGGTTTCTCCTTGGATAAAATAGATACTTCGCATTTTTTGTTAAAAGCACTTAGAAATATTTGAGTAAAAAAACTTTATGTAATCCTTTCCCCTGAATCATTCATGGAGTACTGTACTGGGGAGCTAGCAAGATTTTTCACAGTATTTTATTAGAGAAAAAGACGAATTGATCCATTTTCATTAAATGATTATCAACAGAAATGAGGTTTGGATGGCCGAAGTTTAAAGAGAGTAGAGTTATGTTATAAAAGGCATTACGATTTAGATGCAGACATTGATTTCACTATGCAGAACTGGTATTTCATTATGTACTGTTAGACTTTATAACAGAAACTGTAGTTGTGAGCCAAACAAGTGCAAATTGTTCTGGCATATTGGGTTATGGTGCAGATGACGTAGGTTCTTTTCATTTGAAACTGATCTATAAAAATGAGATGGTTTCAAAGGAAACCCAGCTGTTTCTGCACATGGTTGATTTTGCAAGTTCATGTAAATTCTGACTTTTTTTTGACATTTGTGACAGAAGACTCTGTGGTGAGCTTGTTAAATAGTATTGCATGTTCCTCAAAACACCTTTTGTATTTTGTTTATTTTCTTTTTTTGAAGTGAGGCTGTTTCTTCCCAAAATGACACCATTCACTGAAGCACAAAACATTGTTTCTCAGTAAATGATGAATAGCATTTATACTTTTTAAATGACTGAAAATAAGGTTTTCTTTTTTAATTTAAAGAAAAATCCTTTTACATAGAACAAGCAAGCAATTATTTGACCTACTCTATACTTTGTGTCTGTATACTGTTAATGTCCATCATTTTGTGAGACACGTGATTAAGTGTATTCTGAATGTCATTACAATATATTTAGTTTTAACTGCAAAATAATTTTGTAGTTAAATCATAAAATTGTAGGATGATTTAGGTTGGAAGGGACCTTAAAGCCCATCCAGTTCCTCCCCACCCTGCCATGGGCAGGGACACCTCCCACTGGATCAGGGGCTCCAAGCCCCACCCAACCTGGCCTTGAACTCCTCCAGGGACAGGGTATCCGTAACTTCTCTGGGCACCCTGGGCCAGGGCCTCACCACTCTCACAGGAAAACAATTCTTCCTTGTATTTAATCTAAATCCCCCCTCTTTCAGCTTCAAACCGTTCCTCCTCATCCTATTACTGCATTCCCTAATTAAGACCCCTCCCCAGCTTGCCAATAGGAAAATCCAATATATATAAGAATTACTTAAATAAAGTTGCCTTTTAACTATGACAGCATTTAAAAAATAAAATAGAAACATTGGGATATTGCCTGTGAAAATAACTATTTCCCTTACTATTTCAGTATGCATGTATTTCAAAATATATAGCTAAGGGGAAGCAAGTTGGGAATTTAAATGTTATATGTATTTCTTCACTAAGTGTAACTGATGTAACACCCCCCCCCGTCACACGTTCCAGATTTTCCTTTTTAAGCTGGGCAGAGAATGTGTTCAGGGGAGCATCTGCATTGGAAACAGTATTTTTCAATAGAATCTGTTTTCCTTTTAAGAGAACATCAGGGTGAATGATTTGAAGGTGTAGTAAATCAAACAGTCTATCAGCATCTGCGACTTAAAATCTCATGTTTGTGCCCATTTGTAAGTACTGATTTTATTAATCGGCAAGTAACTGGAAATATTAGCTAATATAGAGTTGTTCTCTGTTGTAAACAGTTTGGAATATTAGAACA